>NW_026652289.1:66612140-67212140 GCF_009828535.3 Hylobates moloch
TTTTTTTTTTTTTTTTTTTTTTTGAGATGGAGCCTCACTCTGTCGTCCAGGCTGGAGTGCAGTGGCGCGATCTCAGCTCACTGCAAGCTCCACCTCCCGGGTTCACGCCATTCTCCTGCCTGAGCCTCCCGAGCAGCTGGGACTACAGGCGCCTGCCACCACGCCTGGCTAATTTTTTTTTTTTTTTTTTTTGTATTTTTAGTAGAGACAGGGTTTCACCATGTTGGCCAGGATGGTCTCGATCTCCTGACCTTGTGATCCGCCTGCCTCAGCCTCCCAAAGTGCTGGGATTACAGGCGTGAGCCACCGCGCCCGGCTAGCTCTGATCTTTTAATAATAGTAGTGCCAGCAAAGAGCTGGCCTTGACAAAACTGAACTTAGTATTGATAAGTTTCAGCGTTTTTTCACTCTGTGGAGAAAGTCTCCTTGGTGTGGGGCACTCTCCGGAAACAGCCCAAGGCTCTTAGGCTTTATGGATCGGAGGCTGAGAGGAACATCCTGGAGGTGAGGAAAGCTTTGCCAAGGGCTGCCTTCACCCAGTGCGATGGAGTCCCAAGCACATCCCTGGCACAGAGGAGGGGCTCTGTCAATTATCTGCAGACAACTAGTGGGACCGTCAGGGTCCTAGGCGATGATTTCAAAGCAGAAGAGCTGCCCATATTTCTGGCAAATTTTTACCATTACTCCAATCTGATAAGAATGAAATTGCAAATTAGAAGTTCAAGGCTGAATTATTTTAATAATTTTTGCAATGTTTTCCACTATCTTAGTATCATAGCCTAGAGCAGTAATTTAAAAAATCCTTTTAGTAAAACAAGTGCTTTTAGCAAATGGCCTTTTCCTCTAGGCACACAGGTGTTTTGTTCTTAACTATATGATTATTGCTCCATTATAGATATATGAGACATAAACACCTATGTCAAGCATGTTTACATTTTATACATATATGTATATAAATAACTTTTATATATGCGTATATAACATATATACGTATATAACTTTTATATATACATATTAACATATATACGTACATAACTTTTATATATACATATATAACATATATACGTATATAACTTTTATATATACATATATAACATATATACGTATATAACTTTTATATATACATATATAACATATATACGTATATAACTTTTATATATACATATATACGTATATAACTTTTATATATACATATATAACATATATATGTATATAACTTTTATATATACATATATAACATATATACGTATATAACTTTTATATATACATATATAACATATAAATGTATATAACTTTTATATATACATATATAATATATATGTATAAAGTTATGTGTGAACCAGTATCATTTATGGAACATAAAGGGAACATGTTTGATTTGAGCAGGGCAAGAGATGCAAATGATGTACACCTTGAGGCATGAGTGAGAAGTGATTGTAGAAGTTGAAAAGTCTGAATAAGTGGAATCAATTCACATTTATGTTAAACAGTCTGGGACCAAAGCACAAAGAATATAATATTAATTTAAGTTAAATCAGTACTTAGGGTTGATATTACAGAGTTTTGTTTTTAAAATGCAAGGAAATCTAGTTGCAAGTTAAAGTCCTAGATGTATGTGATTACTCATTTTTTTTTTTTTTTGAGATGGAGTCTAGTTCTGTTGCCCAGGCTGCAGTGCAGTGGCAAAATCTTGGCTCACTGCACCCATCCTCTGCTTCCTGGGACCGAGCAATTCTCCTGCTTCAGCCTCCCAAGTAGCTGAGATTACAGGCGCCCGCCACCAAGCCCAACTAATTTTTGTATTTTTAGTAGAGACCAGGTTTCATGGTGTTGGCCAGAGTGGTCTCGAACTCCTGACCTCATAATCCGCCCAGCTCAGTCTCCCAAAGTGCTGGCATTACAAGCATGAGCCACTGTGCCTGGACGATTACTCATACTTTTTTGCTCAGTGTGAGGTTGAGAAAAGGTAAGAGTGTTGATATTAGGTTGGTGCAAAAGTCATTGCGGTTTTTGCCATTCATTGGAGTTTTTGCCGTTACTTTTAACGGCAAAACCTGTAATTACCTTTGCACCAACTTAATAGTTCATTAATCTTTTTAAAAACAATTTTTCAAAATTGTTGTGAAGTATATTACAACTGAGAACAGAAATGCTGCGTAAAGTTTGAAGAATAAAATTGAAGCACACTCCTGCGTCCTGTGCACTCAGCGTTAGAAATAGGATATTTCTAGTACTTTTGAAGACCCATCGTCTGAATTCCCCCTCCTACCTCCATTACATCCTTTCCTCTCTCTTAAGATGTAACAGATATCCCAGAATTTGTATCAGTTACTCATTTGCTTTTCTTTATAGCCTTACATCTAAGTATGGAGACTACAACAATATATTGTTTAGCTTGGTATGTTGTAGACCTTTATATAAATGGAATCACACTGCATATTTTTCTGTTAACTTTTTTTTGTTTCAACATTACTTTTGAGATGTATTTGAGATGAATTTGTAGTTCATTTAGTTTCATTATATTCCATTTCCATTGTGTGATTGTGCCAGCTGGGTTCCAGCCAGCTTAGTGTGAGTGAATCTTGCTAGTGCCTTGCCTCAGACCTGTAGCACTAACCTCTTACCTCCTGCCTTAGGTGCTTAATTCTAAAATGTGAAAGAGTTTGCTCCCTTTGGGGTAAGCCTCTAACTGATGGTACATGAAGGCTATAAATAAATGCTGCCTCTCCTTTTCTCTTCACCATGCACAACCCAGAGACGCATTTTGTACTGCTTCTCAGTGAGGACCCAGGAACCACAGCACCTCTGGCAGCACACAGAACGCACCCTCATGTTGCTCTTACTCCTTCCCTGCTTTGTTCCCTTGTTCTTACTTGCTCCCTGGGGTCACTCTCCAATACAATGCTATGCCTTATTTGGCTGTGCTTCCTGGGAATCCCAGGCTAAGACACTTTGATCCCATCATAAACATTTACAGCTATACATTTTCTTTTCAGCACCTTCATTAGCTGTATCTCAATATATTTCGATTTGCAGGTTTTTTTGTTTTTGTGGAATGGGGAGTTCTAAGACTTTCCTAATTTTCACTATTATGTTGTCATTGACCTGTCGATTATTTGTATGTGTTTATATTTTGTAGATTTCGAAAGTTATCTTTTTTGTTATTGATCTCTATCTTAGTTATATTGAGATTAGAGGTTTTTTTCTGTTCAGTACTGATTCTTTGAAATTTATTGAGACTTGCTTTATGACTTACTACATGGCCAATTTTTATAAATGTTCTCTGTGTGCTTGAAAAAGTCTTTTCTTCAGTTTTGTGGGTACAGTGTTCTATATTATTGTCCTCCCAAATCTTCTATGTACTTGCTGATTGTTTTTCATATGCCTGATCTGTCAATTATAGAGAGAAGGATATTCATATCACTATGATGGCAGATTTGTCCATTTCTCTTGGGGAGTCAATTTTTGCTGCATATATTTTTGCTTTATATCATCAGCCAAAGTTAGCCAAGGCTCAATAATGGAGTTGAGGTCAAGAAAATGATTGTTTCAACATTTCAAATTATGCTAGGCTGTTTTAAAAAGAAAAAAGTAGGTAAGCCTTAGCTGAACCATTTTCTTTAAAGTAAGTAATGGGTGAACAGGTAAAAAAAAAAAAAACCCTCATTTGTCTATAGTAAGTTGTTCTATATGAATATATGGATTTTCCACATAACTGAAGTTTAGGCCAATTAAATGTCTAAATCTTTAAAAAAATTAACTGTTTTCTCTCCCCACCATTTTATTTTGAAAAATTTCAAATCTATATAAATGTAAAAGACTAGTGTAATGAAAGCACATGAAACATGAGCACCTTCTTCAAGATTCACGAGTTACTAATGTTTTTGTCGTATCTGCATCCCCCTCACCCCATATGTATTTTCTGGGTTGAATCATTGGGAAACAGCTTGCAAGCATCATGACAGTTCACTTCTGTATGTTTCGACATGCATCTCCCACGAACAAAGATATTCTCCTAAGGAACCACAATACCATTATGACATATAAGGATTCAATATTGATTCAACAGAAAATCATCTATTATATACTCATATTCAATTTCCACAATTAAGCCCCAAAATGTCCTTTATAGTTAGTTTTTATTTAAAAATCTGATATTCAAGTAAATTCCCCATTGCATTAGTTGTAATGCTTTTTAAGATTTAGAACAGGTAACCTCTCCTCAATTTTTTTTTGTCTTGTAAGAAATTGACCCTTAGAGGCCAGGCCAGTTGTGATGCAGAATGTCTCATTGGCTGGATTGTTTGGTTGTTTCCCCATGGGTAGATTTAGGTTACTTTTTGGCAAGAATACTATAGAGGTGATATTTCCCTTGCATCATATCAGGAAGTACATGATGTCATTTCTCTCCCATTATTGGTGATGCTATTTCTTTGGTCAGGTTTATTAAGGTATAATTTATATATCATATAATCTATCCTTTTTAGTGTATAGTTCCATTACCTTTTTTTTTTTTTTTTTTCGAAATGGAGTTTCACTCTGCTGCCCAGCCTGGAGTGCAGTGGCGTGATCTTGGCTCACTGCAACCTCCGCCTCCTAGAGTCAAGCGATTCTCCTGCCTCTGGAGTAGCTGGGACTACAGGCACCTGCCACCACGCCCAGCTAATTTGTTTTTGTTTTTGTTTTCGTTTTTGAGACGAAGTCTCGCTCTGCTGCCCAGGCTGGAGCGCAAAGGCACCATCTTAGCTGACTGCAACCTCCGCCTACTGGGTTCAAGCGATTCTCCCTGCCTCAGCCTCCCAAGTAGCTGGGATTAAAGGTGCCCACCATCATGCTCAGCTAATTTTTTGTATTTTTAGTAGACACAGGCTGGTCTCAAACTCCTGACCTCAGGCGATCTGCCTGCCTCAGCCTCCCAAAGTGCTGCATTTGCAGGCATGAGTAACCGCGCCCGTCCAATTTTTTGTGTGTTTTTAATAGAGACGGGGCTCCACCGTGTTTACTGGGCTGGTCTTGAACTCCTGACCTCAGGTGATCCGCCCACCTCAGCCTCCTAAAGTGCTGGGATTACAGGCGTGAGCCTCTGTGCCAACCTCATGACTTTTAAATAAATGCTTATGGTTGCCTAACTATCACTTCAATCTAGATGGAAAATATTTCTACCATCCCCAAAAGTTCTCATGCCCCTTTGTACTCAATCCACTCTTCACACCCCCAAATCCAGGAAACCACAGAGTCAATTTCTGCCACTATAGTTTTGACTTTTCGTTAATGTAAAATAAATGAAATCATGCACTATGTAACCTTTTGTATCTTGCTGCTTCCATTTAGCATAATAAGTTTGGGATTTACCCATGCTGTTGCATGTATCAATAGTTTGTTCCTTTTTGTTGATTAGCATTACATTGTATGCATATAGCAAAAGATGTTTATTCACCAACTGTTGATGGACATTTGGGTTGTTTCAAGCTTTTAGTTATGAATCAGGCTTCTGTGGACCTCTGTGTAGACCTATTTACATTTCTCTTGAATAAATACTTAGGAATGGGACTACTGGGTTGTATAGTAAGTGTGTTCTTAACTTTATAAGAATCTGCTAAACTATTTTTTTCAGTGGCTGTACCATTTTGCATTCCCACTAGCAATACATGAAAATTCTAGTTGTACCACATCCTTGCCAGAACTTAGTATTGTCAGTCTTATAAATTTTAACCTTTCTAGTAGATGTGTAATGGAATCTTATGGTAGGGTGATGCTAAATTTAATTATATGGTACAGTGGTGTCCACCAGATCTTTCTATTGTAAATATTCCTTTTTACCTCTGTCATCAATAGATAATATATTTGTGGGCAATACCTTGAGGTCATGTGCATATTCTATTTTATTTCACTCAGTGGCTTTGGCATCTCTGAATAATATTTTCCCGAATTAATTATTACATTGGTGATTGCAAAATAAGGATTTAAGAAAATTCTACTTTTTCTACATTTATGAACTGATATTCTTTTTAAAATAATTGCTTTATTTTTAATTTTTGTGGGCACATAATAGATGTATATATTTATGGGGTGCATGAGATGTTTTGATACAGGCATGCAATGTGAAATAAGCACATCATGAAGAATAGGTTATGCATCTCCTCAAGCATTTATCTGTTGAGCTGCAAACAATCCCATTACACTCTTTAAGTTATTTTCAAATGTAGAGTTATTATTTACTCTAGTCACCCTGTTGTGCTATCAAATAGTAGGGCTTATTCCTTCTATTTTTTGTACCCCTTAACAATCCCCACCTGCCCCACAACCCCCAACTACCCTTCCCAGTCTCTGATAACTATCCTACTCTCTGTCCAAGAGTTCAATTGTTTTGATTTTTAGATCCCACAAATAAGTGAGAATATGTGATCACTTAACATAATGATCTCCAGTTCCATCCATGTTGTTGCAAATGACAGGATCTCACTCTTTTTTATAGCTGAATAGTACTCCATTGTGTATCTGTAAAACTTTTTTTATTCATTCATCTGTTGATGGACACTTAGGTTGCTTCCAAATTTTAACTACTGTAAATAGTGCTGCAAAAAACATAGGAATGCAGATATCTCTTTAATATACTGATTTTCTTTTCTTTGGGTATATATCCAGCAGTGGGACTGCTGGATCATATGGTAGCTCAATTTTTAGTGTTTTTTTGAGGAACATCTAAATGTTCTCCATAGTGGTTGTACTAACTTACATTCCCACCCACAGTGTACAAGGGTTCCCTTTTCTCCACATCCTTGCCAGCATTTGTTATTGCCTGTCTTTTTGATATAAGCCATTTTAACTGGAGTGAGATGATATCTCGTTGTTTTGAGTTGCATTTCTTTGATGATCAATGATGTCGAGCACCTTTTCATAAACCTGTTTGCCATTTGTATGTCTTCTTCTGAGAAATGTCTACTGAGACCTTTTGCTCATCTTTTGATTGGATTATTAGATTTTTTTCCTGTAGAGTTGTTTGGGTTCCTCATATATTCTGGTTATTAATCCTTTGTCAAATGAGTAGTTTGCAAATATTGTCTCACATTCTGTGGGTTGTCTTGTCACTTTGTTGATCGTTTCCTTTGCTGTGCAGAAGCTTTTTAAGTTGATGTGATCCCATCTGCTCATGTTTACTTTGTTTGCCTGTGCTTGTGAGGTATTGCTCAAGAAATTTTTGCCCAGACCAATGTCCTAGAGATTTTTCCCCATGTTTTCTTGTAGTAGTTTTATGGTTTGAAGTCTTAGATTTAAGTCTTTAATCCATTTTGATTTGAGTTTTGTGTAAGGTGAGAGATAGGGGTCTAGTTTCATTCTTCTATATATGGATATCCAGTTTTTCCAGCACCATTTATTGAAAAGACTGTCTTTTCCCTAGTGCATGTTTTTGGCACCTTTGTTGAAAATGAGTTCATTTTAGGTGTGTGGATTTGTTTCTGGGTTCTCTACTTTGCTGCATTGGTCTATGTCTATTTTTATGCCAGTACCATGCTGTTTTGGTTACAATAGCTCTGTAGTATAATTTGAAGTCAGGTAATGTGATTCCTCCAGTTTTGTTATTTTTGCTCAGGATGGCTTTGGCTATTCTGGGTCTTTTGTGGTTCCATATAAATTTTATGATTTTTTTCTATTTCTGTGAAGAAAGTCATTGGTATTTTCCTAGGGATTGCATGGAATCTGTAGATTGCCTTGGGTAGTATGGATATTTTAATAATCGATTCTTCCAATCCATGAATATGGCATATTTTTCCATTTTTTGGTGTCCTTTTCAATTTCTTTCATCAATGTTTTAGAGTTTTCATTGTAGAGATCTTTCACTTCTTCAGTTAAGCAAATTCCCAGCTATTTAATTATATATGTGACTATTGTAAATGGGATTTTTAAAAATTTCTTTTTCCCCTTGTTCACTGTGGGCATATAGAAATACTACTGATTTTTGTATGTTGATTTTGTATCCTGCAACTTTACTGAGTTTTCTTATCAGTCCTAATAGTTTTTTTGTGGAGTCTTTACGTTTTTCCAAATATAAGAGCTTATCATCTGCAAACAAGGATAATTTGACTTCTTCCTTTCCAATTTGGATGCCCTTTACTATCATTCTCTTGTCTGGTCGCTCTAGCTAGGATTTCCAGTACTATGTTGAATAACAGTAATGACAGTCGGTATCCTTGTTGTGTTCCAGATCGTAGAGGAAAGGCTTTCGGTTTTTTCCTATTCAGTATGATACCAGCTGTAGGTTTGTCATATATGGCTTTGATTATGTTGAGGTATGTTTCTTCTATCCCTAGTTTGTGAGAGTTTGTATCATGAAAGAATGTTGGATTTTATCAAATGCTTTTCCAGCATCAGTTGAGATGATCATATGTTTTCATCCTTAATTCTGTTGATATGATGTATCACATTGATTGATTTGTGTGTGTTGAACCATCCTTGCATCCCAGGGATAAATCCCACATGGTCATGATGAATGATCTTTCTAATTGTTGAATTTGGTTTGCCAGTATTTTGATGAGGATTTTTGCATCAATATTTATCAGAGATATTGGCCTGTATTTTTCTTTTTTGGCATATCTTTGTCTGGTTTTCATAACAGGTTAATACTGGCCTCTTAGAATGAGTTTGAAAGTATTCCCTCCTCCTCTATTTTTTGGAATAGTTTGAATAGAATTGGTATTAGTTCTTCCTTAAATGTTTGGTAGAATTCAGCAGCGAAGCCATCAGGTCCTAGGCTTTTCTTTACTGGGACTCTTTTTATTACAACTTCAGTTTCATTACTTCTTATTGATCTGTTCAGGTTTTGGATTTCTTCCTGGTTCAACCGTGATAGGTTGTATGTGTCTAGGAATTTGTCCATTTCTTCTGGATTTCCTAATTTATTGGCATATAGTTGTTCACATCACAGTAGCCACTAATGATTCTGTAAATTTCTTCAGTATCAGTTGTAATGTCTTCTTTTTTATTTCTGATTTTATTTATTTGGATCTTCTCTCTCTTTTTATTAGTCTGGCTAAAGGTTTGTCAATTTTATTTAACTTTTCAAAAAACCAACTTTTTGTTTAATTGATTTTTTTTTATTTTTAAATTTCGATTTCATTTACTTCTGCTCTGATGTTTATTTCTTCCACTCATTTTGAGTTTGGTTTACTCTTGCTTTCCTAGTTCTTTAAGATGAATCATTAGATTGTTTATTTGAAGTATTTCCTCCTTTTTGACGTAGACATTTATAGCTATAAACTTTCCTCTTAGTATTGTTGCATTTGCTGTACTTGCTACATTTTGTTATGTTGTGTTTCCATTATCACTTGTTTTAAGAAATTTTTCAATTTTCTTCACTGACCCACTGGTCATTCAGGAGCATATTGTTTAATTTTCATGTGTTTGTATATTTTCCAAAATTCCTCTTGTTGTTAACTTCTAGTTTTATTCCACTGTGGTCAGAGAAGATGATTGACAATCTTTTAAGACTTGTTTTGTGACCTAACATATGGTCTATCCTTGAGAATGATCTATGTGCTGAGGAAATTAACTGATATTCTTTAGTAAAAAAGAATCTCTTCTCTTCCCCTCCAGCCCGGTTTTATAGTATCTACACAAATGGATTCTTTTTTATCTAGTCCATTATAATCCTTTACTTCATTATTGATTTTGATGCTCAAACTGCCCTGAAGTTGACCATGGGAGCCTCCTCAAGCTGGCTCTTGTGTCCTTTTGGCATGTCTCCGTCAGTCTTTGAACATATCCTCACCTTCTAGAATTGTAAGACTTTCCAGGCTCATCTTATACTTTCCTGGAATCATCCATTGCTCTAAAGAGCCCTAATTCCTTTTACCGAGGAATCAATATTAAATCCTTATATGTCATAACGATATTGTGGTTCCTTAGAAGAATATCTTTGTTCTTGGGAGATACATGCTGAAACATGCAGAGGTGAAGTGTCATGATGCTTGCAAGTGCCCCAGTTACTGGGATATCATTGTTTTGAAGCCCTTTCAGTGGGTATACCTGGAGTATATGCTATATTTTTTAAAAATATTGATTTTATATTACATCTCCAATTCAAATCCAATGCTACAGGGTTCTTTTGCATCTATGCTCATTCCAAATTCTCCTAGAGTGAGAGGTTTGATATTTTCTTCTCCAAAATATCAATATATTTATTTGTTTTATCCTGCAATTATGTACAAAATAGTTTCAGAATTATACTTGTTGCTTTACTGACAACAAACCTACTACGTGAATTCAAGATTTTTTGCAGTTATTTGTGGCCACAGGATGTTACTCACTTAGATTATATTATTTTCAAAAATTACTTGAATTGATTATACTTTTTCTGGTGTTATATTAGCAATTTGATCTACAATTAAATTGGCTTGTGTCTGCATTTAATGTTAGGGTTTGATCCATTTTGAATGTGGAAGACATTTTCTTTCTTTCTCTTTCTTTCTTTCTATTTTTTTTGTTTGTTTGTTTTTTTTGAGACGGAGTCTCGCTGTCGCCTAGGCTGGAGTGCAGTGGAGCGATCTCGGCTCACTGCAGGCTCCGCCCCCGGGGTTCACGCCATTCTCCTGCCTCAGCCTCCTGAGTAGCTGGGACTACAGGCGCCCGCCACCTCACCCGGCTAATTTTTTGTATTTTTAGTAGAGACGGGGTTTCACTGTGTTAGCCAGGATGGTCTCGATCTCCTGACCTCGTGATCCGCCCACCTCGGCCTCCCAAAGTGCTGGGATTACAGGCGTGAGCCACCGCGTTTCTTTTTCTTTCTTTCTTTCTTTCTTTCCTTCCTTCCTTCCTTCCTAACTTCCTTCCTTTCTTCCTTCTTTCCTTCCTTCCTTCCTCTTTCTTTCTCTTTTTTTTTTTTTGATGGAGTCTTGCTCTGTCACTCAGGCTGGAGTGCAATGGTGTAATCTTGGCTCACTGCAAGCTCCACCTCCCGGGTTCACGCCATTCTCCTGCCTCAGCCTCCCGAGTAGCTGGGACTACAGGGGCGCCCGCCACCACGCCCGGCTAATTTTTGTATTTTTAGTACAGACGGGGTTTCGCTGTGTTAGCCAGGATGGTCTTGATCTCCTGACCTTGTGATCCACCCGCCTCAGCATCCCAAAGTGCTGGGATTGCAGGCGTGAGCCACCGCGCCCGGCAACATTTTATTTGTTTAATAGTGTAGGCCTAATCTTATTTTCAGCAAGACAACTGATAAATTTCTCATGATAACTTCAGATTAAGTTTTATCTGCTAGAAGTACCCCAACTAAACAGTTGTGGTGTGGGTCAAATTTTGGAGAAAGGTTTCCAGTGACAACTACAGGACCCAGTGACATTATAGAAACAATTGTCAATGCCCTCTTACTAGATGGTAGTAAGCTTCTTTGCAACAGACACTGTCTTTGAATCCCCAGAGTCTAAGAAATGATTAATACATAAAAGTTGTTCAATAAATCTTTATTGAATGAATGGAAGGGTGAACAAATAGATAAGTCAGTAGTCGGGAAGAATATCTCAAGAAGCTAAAATGATGGGTTACCACCAATTGACTTAAGTAGGACTGAATGAAGTGTGACATTTATGTTATAAAAAACAATGTACGTACAAACGTAGAGAATGTGGGAATCCTGGCTTAGCAACTATGTAAAAAGATTTTTTTTTTTTACTCAGGATATTGGTGCTCAAAAAAGCTCAATACCTTGATAAAATTATAGACTTCATTAAATATTTTCTGTATGTATATAATATTGGGGTAGTCCCACTGTCCATTGCACTGAAGTGCTGCATCCAATTCCAGGTCACACACTTTTTAAGTGGGACACTGAGGCAGAGGAAGCACTTTTAGGAGGGTAACCAGGAGGTTGAAGAGTCTGAAAACCACATCCAGGTACTATTATAGTGATAGAAAATGCTGAGGTAGCTTTCCTTGGAGATGATTTTGAGACGAGATGAAATAACAACTCTTCAAATTCCTGAAAGATTGTCATGAAGGAAAAAGATTAGTCACTCTGTGGAGCTTCAAATAGCAGAACTAAGACCAATTCATGTAAGGCATAGAGGCTGACTTCAGCCCAATATAAGAAATTCCTACAGAGTTCAACAGGGAGGGAATGAGTCACTTCATATTGATGAGCTCCAAACATGGTGAGGTCCGCGGCATTGTCAGCCACTGCCTGTGTGACCATCTTTCAGGAGTGTTGGAAGGGAATGCCCTGCTTGAATTAGATCAAATACACCTGAAGGAACTGTACAGCTGAAAGAATCCACACTTGAGCCTTCTGGGCTAGTGTCATCAAAGAACATTACTGTTTTCTAGTAACTAGATTTCTCTAATAATGGAGGAACATTTCCATGTACTGACAGGTGTTGTTTTTGTGTAATTCACCATGTGGCTCTAAACAGTGTTTATCAAATTCAGATCACACATACTAATCCGTAAAATACTGCTGAATATACTGCTGTTAGAGATTCACAATCAATGAGAACATCTTAGAGGGTCTAAGAAGGAAGTTGTTTTAACTTTAACTCAAAATTGCTTAAACATAGTTGTCAACAGAACTAATTTTTTTAATGCTACTGTCTCTGCTTCCAAGTTTCCTTGGTAATACTGGCTCCTTTCCTCCTTTTTGCGTCTCCTGCCTCTGGGGTCATCATTTAATGCTGTTTCTAGTGTTTGAGACCACAGTCTCAAACACAATTTTCTAAAGCAACCACAAGGTGGCTCTGCTAGTCTTACAAAATCAAGCTGCCGGCCTTTCCCGCAACCTCGGTCTCCTAAGGGCCTCGTGCAGGACTGCTCCACAAGGCCTGGGACCACTAGGTTACCCGTGTACATGAGTTAAGCTAGAACGACTGAGCCTGACCCAGATGAGTGACGTGTTCCAAAGAGCGTTATAAGTACTGGTGTTTTCTGGTTGTCTCTTCCAAGTTCCCATTTTGAGGATAAATTTCCTTAGAATTCATAAGTGGAACTCTTTTCTTCCAGATCAGTGAAGAGCAGAAGGCCCTGAAATCAGGCAAGACCCGTTTCCTGCGAAGCCACTAGGTATTTTCAACTAAGCATATTTCATTTCCTTCCAGGTCTTTGAGCAGAGAGGTGAAGCAGGAAGCTGAGCTATTGGCACCTCCAGCTTAGCCCTCTGTGCTAATGAGTTAATTCTAATTAGCAGCAGCAGGAACAGTTTAATGGTGTTCCGATCCTGATTGCACCATCATCAAAAAAATTGATTTTTGCAGGTGTATGCATTTTAATGAATGGGAAAAACAAGCATTGTCCTCAAAGCTAAGAAAGGGCTATTTCTCACTGAGTCGAAAGAGCTTACACCAGCTGTGCTGCGGGCGGGCAAGAAGGGTTAATGGTTTCCAAGGGCTCTCAGTGTCCTTTGGTTCCCGATTCTAAGAAGATCTATGTGTACATAGACGGTACCTTCAGATATCTTCAGAAAAATCTCTCTGCTTCTTTGTATCAGCTCCTTCTGTGTTGCCCACTGTGTTCTTCCTGCGTAAGTCCTCCCCAAACTTCAGAATTTCATCCATTCATTCATTCACTTATTCAGTCAGTCACTCAGTAGAAATATTTACACCTAATTTGTGTACAGCACATATGCTACATGCTATAGTTATTTATTTATTTATTGAGACGAAGTCTCGCCCTGTCACCCAGGCTGTAGTACAGTGGCACGATCTCGGCTTACTGCAACCTCCGCCTCCCAGGTTCAAGCAATTCTCCTGCCTCAGCCTCCTGAGTAGCTGAGATTACAGGCACGTGCCACCACACCCAGCTAATTTTTGTATTTTTAGTAGAGACGGGATTTCACCATGTTGGCCAGGCTGATCGCTAAATACTGACCTCAGGTGATCCACCCACCTCGGCCTCCCGCTGGGATTACAGGCGTGAGCCACTGCCCCGGCCCTGTAGGCAATTTAAAGATGAATTCCCCTGTCTCATGGAGGTTGGTAAGAGGGGAAATATACAAATACATGAAAAGTAACCAGTTATGAGCCAAAGGTTGGACAGGACAAGGAATGTGTGCTGAATATGGAAATTTCACCTCATGGATTCTCAACTAGAACGCTGCATTATGAGGTCGGAGAGAACTCTGTAGAATTCCCTCCCAGAGGGTTATCTATGTTCAGTCACCATTTATTCTTTTTAAATTGTCTAAAGTTCTCAAAGAGGTGGGAGGGAAAGGAGGATCAGTGGTCACATCATTGCTTATCCCTGGGGTTCCAGGAAGGATGTTACCGACAAGAAGGTAATAATACCTAGAAGAGGACTTAGAAAATGTTACAGAAGTAGAGGCTAGCATACTGGCTGACCAAAGATATTTTCTTGATATTTCTGCCCAGCAGGATATATTGGCTCTGGAGTTATTTTTTGTCTGTCTTCAAATGAGATTTAAAAAGTTATTCATAAAAATTGTCAACATACAAGAATAGTACAATAAATATGCATATTTCCAACAGGAAGATTCAACAGTTGCTAATATTTTGCCACATTTGCTTTGTCTACCTGTGTGTTCCCAAAATATCTCTTAAAGATGTTTTCCCTCTGAAACTAGCATCCAATTAAAACTCATGCATTGGTTCATTGGTTGCCATGTCTCTTTAGTCTCTTTTAATATAGGAGAGTTTTTGTTTTTGTTTTTTCTAAGACAGAGTCTCGCTCTGTCATCCAGGCTGGAGTGCAGTGGTGCGATCTCAGCTCACTACGACCTCCGCCTCCCGGGTTCAAGCGATTCTCCTGCCTCAGCCTCCCAAGTAGCTGGGATTACAGGCATCTGCCACCATGCCCAGCTAATTTTTGTATTTTTATTAGAGGCAGGGTTTCAGCATCTTGTCCCAGCTGGTCTTGAACTCCTGACTTCGTGATCCACCCTTCTTGGCCTCCCAAAATTCTGGTATTACAGGCGTGAGCCACCACATCTGGCCAAGAGTTCTTTGTAAAAAAAAAAAAAAAAAAGACTCTTCAAAGAGACCATGCTTCAATTGTCTTACACATTATGGAATGTCCCTCATTCTGGATTTGTCTGTTGGTTTCCTCTGATGTCTTAAAACTGCCCTACTATCCTTCTGTGTTTCCTAGAAACTGTAAACTTAGTCATAAAGATGATCCTGAGTGCACAGTCTTTCTTGAGACTTTCAGCCAGTAATGAAAAAGACAGACAAGTGTTAGCAAAGGTGTGGAGAAATGGGAACCCTCATATATTGCTGGTGGGAATGCAAAATTGTGCAGCCACTCTGGAAAAATAGTGTGTCTATTTCTTTAAAAGTTACAGATAAATTTATCATACAACTCAGAAATTCCACTCATAAGTATCTACCCAGGAGACATAAAGACATATGTCCACACAAAGACCTGCACATGAATGTTCATAGCAGCATCGCTTTTAATGGTCAAAAAGTGGTAACAAGTCAAATGTCTATCAACTGATGTGTGAATGAACAAAATATAGTATATTCACAGAACATTGTTCAGCAATCAAAATTAATGAACTATTGTGATTCCTTAAAATATTAAAAATAGAACTACCATGCGATCAAGCAATCTCACTTCTGGGTGTATATCCAAAACAATTGAAAGCAGTGTCTCAAAGAGATATTTGCACACCCATGTTCATAACAGTATCATTCAAAATAGCTAAGAGATAGAAGCAACCCAGATATTCATTGATGCATGAATGGATAACCAAAATGTAGTATACATATGCAGTGGAATATTTTTAGCATTAAAAAGGAAGGAAATTCTGTAAATTCTGTAAATGCTACAACATGGATGAAACTTGAAGACGTTAAATGAAATAAGCCAGTCACAAAACGACAATCATTATATGATTCCTCTTATATGAGGTATCTAAAGTAGTGCTTTATGCCCTTTTTAGTCTGAGTCTGGCCATGGTTCTGCTGGTCACCTCTGGGGGTTTCAAGAGCCCATTCCACATCCGCATTAGTGGTTGTGGCCTCTGGAGTCCTTTCCTAAACTGTTGTAAGCTGAACTGATCTTAGAACTCATGAGTTGATCAGTTCAGCTTACAACAGTTTAGGAAACTTCTCTGGATGCATGGTTAGCTACAATGATAGCCTGACTCAAATGAGCGCTTTTTGTCACAGGTTTAATGTAGCCAAAAGCCCATGTGCCATATTGAAAACTCCTCACAACTGCATCCTAGCTAAACTTCACTTCCATCATCATAATAGCCCAGACACAAGGATAAGCAAGAAGGCATTATTTAGAGGAGAAGTGGGGATGTGACCTTCATCCCCAATTCAGATATGTGTGTTCTTTCATGTTTCATTTGGTTATATTTTCTTTTTGTGGGTGCATGTGATTTGTCACACACCTGCCTCTATGAGCACTGGAAATGTCTGTGAGGAGACCTGGTAGCTCCTGACACCTTGACATTAGAAATAATTAGGAGTTGTTCCAGAGCCTTACATCAGACGATAAGCTAAATATTGGAAATATGAAGCCTCTAGCTCTGATAGGGTAAAGGTAACAGAGCCCAGCTCTAACTCTCCAGCTATGCCTTTGATTATGAGGAAGGTATGTGAGTATTTATAAGACTTTAAAAAGGAATTTAGATTATCATCAGATGGCTTCGAACACACGTGATGTTAAAATGTTCTAAGAAGAAGACTAAGGGAAGACAAACACTGGCCAAGGCAGGCTTTAGTCCATTTCTCTGCCCCATTAAATTGAGTTGCCTCCGTATAAATTTCCTGTTTCTGTTATTTACTCATGTAATCTAGGGTCAGTCATATAACCAGGGAAAGTATGAAAATATATTCTAATATGCGGCAGGTTCTGACCTATCAGAGGGATGGTCCCCAAGATTCCTGCTGTGCTAGGCATTAACCCTTTACTTGGTGAATTGTAGTGAGGTCTAGGATGTCCTGGGGGAAGGTCTAGGACAGCCAGGGGCAAAGAGAGGCTTTGGGACGAAAGCTTGAATAACTATTAGCAGAATAACTTAGAAGATTTGGGGCAACAGTTATTTATCACCTGGTTTGGAATTTTTTTTTTTTTTTTTAACAATTGGTATGGCTGCACTAGTGCATAATGGCCACGTAAAACCCTTCCGTGGTTCTGTTCCTCATCTGCAGAATGGGGATAATATCCAGGCTGCCTGCCTTGTAGGGTTATTGAACCCTATATATAGATATTCTCTGAGCACAGTAAAGCCTGTGAAACAGAAATACAGAGTAAGAGTTTTTGAGAGTAATTCCTTCCTCTTGGGGGGCGGGAAGCTTTCCCAGCTGGTGAAGGTTCTCTGGGGCTGAGGTTGTTAGAGGGCCGACTCCAATCTGAGATTACACAATATTCCAATAAAACTAAGGACTAAAAATAGACAGTGGGATTGGCTGTCTAGGAGAGCACTTCAGACAGCTACTGGGGCCAGAGTATAGGAGACCAGGACTAAGGCTCCAGGAAGAGGAAAGAATGATCCCTTCCATCCCTGGGGCTGTCTCTGAGTCTGCCGTTTACCTGCTCCCTGTAGGGTGATTTGGTATACGTGAACAAGGGATGGAGGGGAGAAGAAACCTATGTTTCAACTCTGATCCCATCAGGAGGTAACTGTTTTCTGTCAAAGGGAGTATAATTAAAAGAGTCTGACTTGTAACTGGAACTCATTAAATATTTGATAATTAACTCTGTAGTAGTACTAGTAGGACATAGGAGAACACAAGACAGGACACAGCACTCAGAGACAGGGAGAAAGCAACTAACTATTAAAATGGAAGATAATCCATTGATAGGAATAGGTAATTAATGGCAGGCATGTTTCAGAGCATATTGAAACCATGCAATGTCTTTATTATCTCTCGATTCATTTATTTAATACAAAAAATCATGGCATCTTATGGTCTATGAGGATTTACTTATCTTACATGATGCTGCCATCACCCTGTCCTTCTCATATACTTGTCTTAGTCCGTTTTGTGCTGCTAAATCCTGGCCCAGTCACTTACTAGCTGCGTCTCTGGACAAGTAACCTATGTGTCAAGGGTTGTCAGACTTAGCAAATAAAAATACAGGATGCCTAATTACATCAGAATTTCTAATTGTCCATGCATATATGCACTCAGATAATAGGAAAATATTGCACAAAACATACTTTAACAATTACTTGTTTATTTGAAATAAAATATCCGTATCTAAATTACATACCTCTTTATATTTCTCCAATGATTTGGCTCTCATTAATGGTTCTTTGTTTCATAGAATGTGATGATAAAATTCCTTACAGTTATAGTCTAAGTTCCATTTACATTGCAACACAGCTTCTACAGTTATCACATCAACTCATTTTATTCTTTTGTCCATTGAATCTTCATTAATGAGAAAACATATGCAACATTAACATGATGAACCAGTATACTGGGCATGTACTGGCATAAAGTTAACAACCCAGAGAGCTTCTCTTCAAATATGATTTGTTGAAGTATATAATACCATCTTTCATGGTATTGCTTTCCTACTCTTCAGGATTACATTGCATCTCTTCATCAACAATTTTAAATAATCCACTGACAAAAAAGAGCATTGATATCAACTTTTATTTTCCTCTTCTTCAATGCTACATATAAAAATTTCACTTGCTCACAGGCCAGAAGTCCATGTAAAAGAATAGAGTTCTCCAAGGGCTGATACCATTTCAAAAGATAGTCATGGCAAGTGCCATAATAATTATCCACTTTAAGTAGGAATTTATTTTCCTGTTCTTAAGTAATATTGTTTTTTTAAGAACAGCCTTGACACTTAAAGGGACAATTTTTGGTCAATATTTTCTTTAATGTACTCAAGAAGTTCTTTTAATCTCTGGAGTACTTCAATAACACTGTTTTCTTTTCTTCAGTTTGCATAATCCTATTGTTAAAAGAGATATTAAAAATTAGGAACAAGAAATTAATAGGCTTCTATGGATTATTTAAAAAGTCAGCTGCATTTGTTCAAGAGAGCTAACAGGGTTTTGAATGAGAGGGAATTGAAAAACTGTATCAGGTCTGCAAGACCATCCTCACTCTCAGAAATGTACTAGAAGATGGATTTAACCATTCTATGATGTAAATGTTCTTCAGAACATACTGTTCTATACAATAAAACATACAGTGTTATCTGTCAACTAAAAATAATAAACACTTTTTTTCTGAGACAGGGTCTTGCTCTCTTGCCCAGGCTGGAGTGCAGTGGCATGATCATGGCTCACTGCAGCCTTGTCCTGGTCTCAAGTGATCCTCCTAGCTCAGCTTCCTGAGTAGCTGCAATTATAGGCACACACCACCATCCCCGGCTAATTTTTATTTTTTTGTTTGACTTTTTGTTTTTAACTTTTATTTTAAGTTCAGGGGTACATATGCAGGTTTGTTATATAGGTAAACTTGTGTCATGGGGGTTTGTTGTACAGATTATTTCATCACTCAGGATTAAGCCTAGTATCTGTTGGTTATTTTTTTCTGTTTTTTTTAAAATGAGATTTCATACCTCTATATTGTAACTCACAAGAGGAAATATTTTTCTGTTGCATTCCAGAACACATATACACACAACCCCCAAAGTTTCATAAAACAATACTTATCCTGCAATATGTAATGCATTAAACATTTTTCTTGAAAAAAATGCTGGTTGCAAAGCATGAATGGTTGCGATCCATGGTTTGAAAAGCACAGCTGTAACACAGGGAACATTTATAAAGCCATACCATAGCCAGACACTATACATTCCCATTTATTACCCTCGTTTAATCCTTCCATCAACTTCATGATTTAGATTATCATCACCGTTTTACAGATGAGAAAACTGAGGCTTAAGGAAGTTACTGCTCAAGGTCACATTTTGGTAGTAAGGTGTGGTAGTAAGTTGCCAAGCAGGGATTTGAACCAAAGACTGAAGCTAGGAACCAAATGCTTGGTCACCAGACTATATGGCTTTAGCTGCAGAAATTCAGGGCATACTTATGTCCTTGGTAGAGCACTCGCATCCCCCAGAAGAGTTTTGGCAAACATTCCTGTGCAGCGCTTGCCATCACTCCTTGGATCTGCTTCATTGGCTCCTCCTGTGTGCGCACGTGCGAGGACAGAGCGGGATCCCTGGGGGCCACTCTGCTTCGCTGTGGCCATCATGCTGCTCAAGTCAGCAGGGATGTTTTCTTGAGGGAGAGGGTGGGAAAAAGAGGATTTCAGTTTGAGTGTACACTCGTCTGTGGTTTGTTTCTGCTTCACAATGATTCTTTATCTTCCGTGAGGTGATACTAAGTCAGATATGTATTTAAAGGATATAAGAAAAAGCCACATGGGTGTTGAAGTTCACAGATGGAAAGCAAAGATCAGGGCATGTGCACGTATCCAGGGTACTAACATGTCCCTGGCTCTAAACTACTCACTGACTGCCGCTCCCATCTGGAGGTCCCTTGGTTCTACTCTTTTCTCTTTCCCTTCTGTACTGGTTCTTCACCTAAAGGGCCCATGGTCTAGAGATGGGTTCAATTGATGAGATGCACAAGGATTGGTAGGCAGGCTAATAATTTGGATCCGCTTCATAAAGACTTTTCATTGATGTCTTAGCAATCATTTGTTGGGGAGGCCGCAGATGATGAGGGAAGGAGGTCTCAGTGGCTTCTCAGCGGTGGGAGCATATGCCTGTCTCACAGTCAGCCCGCTCGACTGCACGATGCTGAGCTCAGAAGCACACAGGACCCATATCATCCACCAGCAGGCATCAGGGGCCACCTGGAGTGTGACCCCTGCAAGCCCCAAGCAGATTCTCAAACTTGAGAGTTAGTCAGAATCACCTGGAGGCTGTTAAAATATAGACTGCTGGGCCCCAGTCTCAGTTTCTGGTTCAGTAGGCCTGGAGTGGGGACTGAGAACATTCATTGCTCTCCTCTCCTCTCCTCTCCTCTCCTCTCCTCTCCTCTCCTCTCCTCTCCTCTCCTCTCCTCTCCTCTCCTCTCCTCTCCCCTCCTCTCCCCTCCTCTCCCCTCCTCTCCCCTCCTCTCCCCCTCTCCCCCTCTCCCTCCCCTCCCCCTCCCCCTCTCTTTCTTTTTGGAACAGATCTTGCTCTGTTGCCCAGGCTGTATAATGGCCTCTGCCTCCCTGGTTCAAGCCATTCTTTTGCCTCGATTTCCAGAGTAGCTGGGATTACAGGCTCTTGCCACCATGCCTGGCTCACCATGTTGGCCAGGCTGGTCTTGAACCTGACCTCAAGTGATCCACCTGCCTCAGCCTCCCAAAGCGCTGGGATTACAGATGTGAGCTACCGTGCCCAGCCAAGAATGTGCATTTCTGACAAGTTCTCAGGTGATGCCAATGGATGTTGATGTTGCTGGTCTGGGGACCTCAAGAAGAGCATACTTGAGGAGGATTCTAGCAAAGTCTCTCTTCACATTTCTTTGATATTTATGGGCCCCTTCTAGGTGGGGCCCCTTCTCTCTACTGGCTGGCTCACCCTTTAAGCTGATGCGCTGCAAGTCTTGAAAAGAGAGAAATAAAAATCCCATTAGTCTGGCTGGGAAAGCCCTGCCCGGCCTCGCAGAGAGGAGTTTCTTTGTGATGCCAAACTCACATAGGTGTTTAAAATGTTTGTTAATTTACTTCACCTGAGGTTGCAGTGAGCTGAGATTGTACCACTGCACTCCAGCCTGGGTGACAGAATGAGACTCTGTCTCAAAACAAACAAACAAACAAACATGCAAATTTATCCCACCTGAAAGGTTTCTGCATTCGGGGATGGTGGATTCTAACTACCTAAGCGGCCTAGCCAGATGAGCAAAAGCTGGTAATATTTTGGGCTCTTTCAAGAGGGGAATTACAGGGCTGGGCACAGTGGCTCATACCTGTAATCCCAGCACTCTGGGAGGCTGAGGCAGGACGATTGCTTGAGGCCAGGCATTTGAGACTGGCCTGGGCAACATAGTGAGACCCTGACTACTAAAAAATAAAAAAAATAGCCAGGCATGATGGTACATGCCTGTAGCCCTAGACACAAGGAGGCCAAGGCACAAAGAGCACTTGAGCCCAGGAGTTCAAGGCTGCAAGGAGCTGTGATTGTGCCACTGCACTCCAGCCTGGGAGACACAGTAAGGCCTTGTCTCAAACAAAAAAGAAGTACAGTATGAAAAGGACATTATAGTATGATGAAAAGGAGACTTAGCACATGCACTTCTACCCAAATGTACTTTGTGTACATGATGTCACGAAACCCATTCAAATGTGCATAGATGATAGATTTGCTTGAACCTAAGCCTTTTGCATATTCAGTCTGGTTGCTATGAACACAAACCTGAAGCTGACAGAAGGAAAGAAACCTGGGGATCAACTAAACCAACAAGGCGCATCTTTATTTTTCACTCCCACTCCCCAGAGCCCAGGTTCTGAAAGACTGTGGCTACTACTCATTCATTTCCCATGAATGCACCAATCAGTATCATCAGAACTCCTGCACCCAAGCCAAAAGCTGGGGCTGCCTTTGTGCAGAAAGAGGTCCTCTTTCATTACATCTAGAAATACTGAGGAGAGCTCAGGGGTGCTTTTTCTTCCTGCGTGGGAGCCAGATGAGAACCAATCAATGGGCTGCAAATGAGGGCCACATTCCTCTGTCACTGTGCTCTCAGCAAAATGTTATCAGTCTCAATGAAAATGAAATAGGAAAAATGCTAGGAGCCTTGAGGTATTCCTATCTTCTGAGTGCAGCTGGCTTGAGAGCTGAGGAACATTCATTCTTTCTAGCCAAAGGCCTATAAAACCCAGAGGCAGAATCCTACGGGATGTCTGAAGGAACCCCACTCTATGGGAAAGATAAACATAGTGTGCACAAGTTTAAAGGATTACTTTCTACTTTTAGGACTCAGAAATAAAATTCAATGCATCTTCAGCACTATTGACTGCATTCCTTAGAAATGCCAGTGGGAAAAGAACTAACCTGGCTCACTTTAAAGAATGCCCTTGAAGATGGAGTATTATCAATCTCTCTCCCCTAGGGGAGGGCCAGAGCTACAGTGCTGCTCTAGTCATTGAATACAATCACATTTCTTTGATATGCCTAAGTGAACCGTAAATTTAAAAATGTTTTAAAAATGCACATTGAGAACAAATGCTATCAACTTGATCTAAAACAGCATTCTTTTTTTAAATCTTAGCATCTCAGCCTTGCCTATAGACCATGAAGAGCACTGTAGAGGCGAGTCAAAGTTAACTAACTCAGAAAAGCTCTCAGGAGAGCCCATCAACACAAAAGGAATCGATTCAGGCTGCAGAAAGCAAAGGAGACAGACCTGGTGGGGTAAGCCAATTCAGGAGAGGGACCATAGGCTGGGTGCAGTGGCTCATGCCTGTAATCCCAGCACTTTGGGAGGCCAAGGTGGGTGGATGGCTTGAGGTCAGGAGTTGGAGACCAGCCTGGCCAACATGGCGAAACCCCGTCTCTACTAAAAAATACAATTAGCCGGGCATGGTGGCCATTTGGAAGGCTGAGGCATGAGAATTGGTTGAATTCAAAGGGTGGAGGTGGCAGTGAGCTGAGATCGCACCATTGCACTCCAACCTGTGCAACAGAGCGAGACTCCATCTCAAATTAAAAAAAAAGGACAGGCACCATAAACTCCTTTAAAACCAAAAGAATAAAATAGCCTCATTCAACAGAAGAAGCAATGAAACAAACACCCCACCACAGAAAACTCCAGTAGACTGTGGACAGTCGGCTGTCTCCTAAGGGTAACACTGCCAGAGAGGAGAGTTAAATCAGAACACGTTTTGGAAAAATTATATTGCATTTTGTTTCCATGTGGAAGAACTGACAGAAGTGAAGAGGCAGCATGCTCCATTTACTTCTGTGAAAAATCACATGGCTCGATTTAAGGGAGGAGACCACCCCTCATATTGTCTTATGCCCAATTTCTGCCTCCAAAGAAAGAAGAAGTAAAAACTAAAAGGCAGAAATGAAATCCACAAGCAGACAGCCCAGCGCCATACTCTGGGCCTGGTAGTTAAAGATCGACCCCTGACCTAGCCAGTTATTTGCATAAAAAAAGCACTGTGAAGATCCCTGTCCTGTTCTGTTCTGTTCTAATTACCTGTGTATGCAGCCCCCAGTCATGTACCCCCTGCTTGCTCAATCCATTATGACCTTCTCACACTGACCCCCTTAAGAGTTGTGAGCCCTTAAAAGGGACAGGAATTGCTCACTCAGGGAGCTTGGTTGTTGGAGATGTGAGTCGTGCCAAAGCTCCTGGCCAAATAAAGCCCTTTCTTCTTTAACTCGGTGTCTGAGGGGTTTTGTCTGTGGCTTGTCTTGCTACAGATTAACTTTCTCCCTACCCAGGGCAGGATTGAATAAACCTTACCTCCTACCCCCACCTGAAGCAAAAGCTACAAAAGGGGGTTTGTGGCAACAGCTTAAAAAACAAATCAATGTGTGAGAATTCTCAGATGGTCAATCATTATATTTGTTATTTTTGCATTTGGAGGGCACTCCCTACCTCTGTCACCTCTCCCCACCATCACCACCTCCTTCAAACAAGAGTCACACAGAAAATACCTCTCAAATGGAAAATCTATTCTGTCTCAGTGCCACAGGCTTAGGTGTATCTGTGGATTCCAGCTAATGGGATGGCCATATGTCAACTTAGAAAGGGTGGGGGCTGTGATGTGACCCCAGCATCATGGTCAGCTCCATGCCAGTACAACAGTCTTCCAAGGTAAAATGTAGATAAGACACAGATACATGCACATTTATGGAGGTTAAATAACAGAAAGTGAATCCACTTTAGAGGTTTATAAAATGAGATAGGGATGATGGTAGGGCTGCATGTGTTGGGCACTGGTGCCTGTTGCAGTCATAATTAACACTGCTTAACTGATATCTTGCCGAGGAAGAGAGGGTGATGGGGTGGTAAGAGAGAAAGTAGACATAAGAAAGGAAAATGGAGGCAGGGCATGATGGCTCATGCCTGTAATCCCAGCACTTTGGGAGGCTGAGGTGGGTGGATCACAAGGTCAGGAGTTCGAAACCAGCCTGACTAACATGGTGAAACCCCGTCTCTACTAAAAATACAAAAATTAGATGGGCTAATAAATGTCTTCTTTTGAGAAGTGTCTGTTCATATCCTTCGCCCACTTGTTGATGGGGTTGTTTCTTTTCTTTTTCTTGTAAATTTGTTTAAGTTTTTTGTAGATTCTGGATATTAGCCCTTTGTCAGATGGATAGATTACAAAAATTTTCTCCCATTCTGTAGGTTGCCTGTTCACTCTGATGATAGTTTCTTTTGCTGTGCAGAAGCTCTTTAGTTTAACTAGATCCCATTTGTCTATTTTGGCTTTTGTTGTCATTGCTTTTGGTGTTTTAGTCATGAAGTCTTTGCCCATGCCTATGTCCTGAATGGTATTGCCTGGGTTTTCTTCTAGGGTTCTTATGGTTTTAGGTCTTACGTTTAAGTCTTTAATTCATCTTGAGTTAATTTTTGTATAAGGTGTAAGGAAGGGATCCAGTTTCAGCTTTCCGCCCATGGCTAGCCAGTTTTCCCAGCACCATTTATTAAATAGGGAATCTTTTCCCCATTGCTTGTTTTGTCAGGTTATAGATGTGTGATGTTATTTCTGAGGCCTCTGTTCTGTTCCATTGGTCTATATATCTGTTTTGGTACCAGTACTATGCTGTTTTTGTTACTGTAGCCTTGTAGTATAGTTTGAAGTCAGGTAGTGTGATGCCTCCAGCTTTGTTCTTTTTACTTAGGATTGTCTTGGCTATGCAGGCTCTTTTTTTGGTTCCATATGAATTTAAAGTAGTTTTTTCCAATTCCGTGAAGAAAGTCAATGGTAGCTTGATGGGGATAGATAGCATTGAATCTATAAATTACTTTGGACAGTATGGCCATTTTCACGATATTGATTCTTCCTATCCATGAGCATGGAATGTTTTTCCATTTGTTTGTGTCCTCTCTTATTTCCTTGAGCAGTCATTTGTAGTTCTTCTTGAAGAAGTCCTTCACATCCATTGTAAGTTGTATTCCTAGGTATTTTATTCTCTTTGTAGCAATCGTGAATGGGAGTTCACTCATGATTTGGCTCTCTGTCTGTTATTGGTGTACAGGAATACTTGTGATTTTTGCACATTGATTTTGTATCCTGAGACTTTGCCGAAGTTGCTTATCAGCTTAAGGAGATTTTAGACTGAGACTATGGGGTTTTCTAAATATACAATCATATCATCTGCAAACAGAGACAGTTTGACTTCCTCTTTTCCTAATTGAATACCCTTTATTTCTTTCTCTTGCCTGATTGCCCTGGCCAGAACTTCCCATACTATGTTGAATAGGAGTGGTGAGAGAGTGCATCCTTGTCTTGTGCCAGTTTTCAAAAGGAATGCTTCTAGTTTTTGCCCATTCAGTATGATGTTGGCTGTGGGTTTGTCATAAATAGCTCTTATTATTTTGAGATACGTTTCATCAATACCTAGTCTATTGATAATTTTTAGCATGAAGGGCTGTTGAATTTTGTCAAAGGCCTTTTGTGTATCTATTGAGATAATCATGTGGTTTTTGCCATTGGTTCTGTTTATCAACTAACAGGCAAAATAAACAGCTAGCATCATAATGACAGGATCAGATTCACACATAACAATATTAACCTTAAATGTAAATGGGCTAAATGCCCCAATTAAAATACATAGACTGGCAAGTTGGATAAAGAGTCAAGACCCATTTGTGTGCTGTATTCAGGAGACTCAGCTCATGTGCAAAAGCACATATAGGCTCAAAATAAAGGGATGGAGGAATATTTACCAAGTAAATGGAAAGCAAAAAAAGCAGGGGTTGCAATCCTACTCTCTGATAAAACAGACTTTAAACCAACAAAGATCAAAAGAGACAAAGAAGGCCATTACATAATGGTAAAGGGATCAATGCAACAAGAACTAACTATTCTAAATATATATGCACCCAATACAGGAGCACCCAGATTCATAAAGCAAGTTCTTAGAGATCTACAAAGAGACTTCAACTCCCACACAATAATAGTGGGAGACTTTAACACCCCACTATCAATATTAGACAGATCAATGAGACAGAAAGTTAACAAGGATATCCAGGACTTGAACTCAGCTCTGCACCAAGTGAACCTAATAGACATCTACAGAACTCTCCACCCCAAATCTGTAGAATATACATTCTTCTCAGCACCACATCCCATTTATTCTGAAATTGACCATGTAATTGGAAGTAAAACACTCCTCAGCAAATGCAAAAGAACAGAAATAGTAACAAAACAGTCTCTCAGACCACAGTGCAATGAAATTAGAACTCAGGATTAAGAAACTCACTCAAAACCGCACAACTACACGGAAACTCAACAACCTGCTCCTGAATGACTGCTGGGTAAATAACAAAATGAAGGCACAAATAATGAAACCAATGAGAACAAAGACACAATGTACCAGAATCTCTGGGACACATTTAAAGCAGTGTGTAGAGGGAAATTTATAGCACTAAATGCCCACAAGAGAAAGCAGGAATGATCCAAAATCGACACCCCAACATCACAATTAAAAGAACTGGAGAAGCAAGAGCAAACAAATTCAAAACCTAGCAGAAGACAAGAAGTAACTAAGATCAGAGCAGAACTGAAGGAGACAGAGACATGAAAAACCCTTCAAAAAAAAATCAGTGAATCTGACAGCTGTTTTTTTTGGGAGGTACCTTGAAGGCAATATGAAATCTTGGCCAGAAAACTGGAGGATTTGTGACTGCAGGTGGTGTTTTCATTATTTTTTCCTGCTCTAGGTAGAACTTCAGGGAGGGGATGATCTGGGAGGTAAATGGCTGAAATTCCATTGGATTTGTGTTTGTGGCCTATAGCTCCTGACACCAGAAAGAAGGGCCCTTTCTGGGGTTCGACTATTTCTTGAGAGGCCTGGGAAGAATGTGATTGCCTTGAGCTAACTGGCCTTATGAAGAGGATCTTAAACTGAATTGCCAAGTTATTAATCTCGGGATTCACAGACTTTGGAGGATAGCAGGTATGACTCAGAAAGATTTATAGGAAGGAGCCAAAACCATATATATTTATGGCCTCTGATGTCCACAGTGACAACTTGAGAGTCATGAATAATAAGCAAAACGGAACCTGAGATAAAGCATAACACAAAGATGGGAGTGGGGGCAGGAGGGAATGGGATCTGGTCAGCAACTGGGTAAATCCAACTTGCTATGCTTTTAAGGAAGTTGTTTTCTGATGTTTCAGGCAACATGTGAATTACTGAATTGAATGCTGTCGTAGTACTTTAAGAAGGGTCTATTTAGATAAATTTAGGTTCATTTAGAGAATAATAGCCAGAATTGGGAAGAGATTCTATTCCATGTCCTAGGATAGCTGGTTAAATTATTGTGGATTCAGTGAGGAAAACATGGGGATTCATGATAGCTGTCTTCAACTACTTGAAGTACTACATATATGGAAGCATTAGTTTTTGTTTGTTTTTGGTGAACACAGGGCATAAAACTAGAACTAATAAGTCAAATTACAAAGAGGTGATTTTCAACTCAATATAAGGAAGTAATTTGTAATTATTCAGAGCCATCTGGTGATGTGGTCTTTAAAAAATAGAATGTTCCTCATCCTTAATAACTTAGAAGGCTGAGATGTTAAATGAGAAATCATATAATTTCATGAGATCATTGTAGAGCCTAAGAGTCTGTTTCTGAGTTAACATGTACTAGGGTAACTCAAACTTCATTTTAACAGTCACCCTCAACCTTTTTTTTGAGACAAAGTTTTGCTCTTGTCGCCCAGGCTGGAGCGCAGTGGTGCGATCTCAGCCCACTGCAACCTCTGCCTCCCGGGTTCAAGCAATTCTCCTACCTCCTGAGTAGCTGGGATTACACCCTCAACCTTTTTTTTTTCCCTCCTTGAAGAACTCTTTTTACTTCTGTAAAATCTAGATTCCTGAGTTGCAGGGTACAGAGTTTATAGAATAGCATATGGAACCATTGCCATTCCAGAGTTGTGGAAGAGCATCTGGAACCATTGGTTATAAACCATTGTTGTTGTTGATAGGTAGAGTTTTAATGATTCATATATATACACACACACATACATATATTTACATACACACACATATATATATTTTACCATAAAAAACAAATGTTGTTCAAATGTAAATTGTGATAGAGGGTTAAGAGAATGTTATGATTACAGAGGGGTCCCCACATGCCTGTGATCATAATTGATACTTGTAGGAATAATCATAGGAAATCTCATGGACCTATGAAGCTGACTGTCTACTTCTAGAGGTAATAGTTGCAATTTAGTAGACTCAAATGGTAATTGTCATGCAGTTTTACTGAAGTTTGTATTGGTTCTTTTTTGTGATTGGAAGTCTTACAGAAGGAGGGGAAAAGATCACAATTTGTTAGGTTAGTTATGAAATGTTCTGTAGACCCTCAAATTACGAGCAATTTAACGAGAATTTTCAAACACTCAGATGACTAATTCTATTATGTGACATAATCTACATTATGGTGATTAAAATCTAAATATATTCTGTCCTTACTTTGTTCATTTCTATGGTTGAGATACTAATAGTTGCATTTAGGGTAAAAATATGAGTGACGATGTAAAACTTCAGAACTTTCTCCAGAAGTTCTTTGTTTCTATGGTTATTTTTAGTTATATTTGCTTTACATGCTTATATATGTGTTTTGGGGGCTAACATCCTTTTAAGAATCATTTCTGTATAGTCAGAATACATATTAACTGTGATGTTGATACCACAGAATAGTTATCTAGGTGTGATGTTCATCTGTAAAGCTCAGAGAAACAAAAAGTGTTCTTTTTATTAAAAAAACTTAGTATTACATACGATGTGCTGAGCTCATTTACCATGTGCTGCCACATGATAAAGCAATATTATTTTTCATTTTTATTTATGTGTTTATTGAGACAGGGTCTTGCTCTGTTGCCCAGGCTGGAGTGCACTGGTGCAATCATGGCTCACTACAACCTCTGCCTCCCAAGTCCCAGCCATCCTCCCACCTCAGCCTCCTAAGTAGCTGGAACCACAAGTGCATGCCACCACGCCTGGCTAATTTTTGTATTTTTGGCAGAGACAGGGGTTTCGCCATGTTGCTGATGGTGGTCTCGAACTCCTGGGCTAAAGCAATCCATCCACCTGCTCGTTGCAAAATATTAGGATTACATGTGTGAGCCACTGTGCCTAGTCTAATATTGTTTAAAAATTTGATTTACTGATCTTTTGCTTTTTTGTTTTTTTATCTTAAATTTTTTCCAATATTGTTTTTTAAGAGTTTGCTTACCTGATACCTGCAGCCTAATTTTTGCCGTATCTCCTAAGATGTTCTGTGAATGCTAAATATAGTGGTATGTTAATAGATGTTTGCTTTGCAAGGATTGCAAGGTTTTGGGGAAGCCAGGTTCAAAATATCTTTTACTAAAGCACCTCTTGGAGCCTTAATGCTATTTTCTATTTTTCCCAAATTTGTTTAATAATCTACCCGACAGCATCTCAGAGGATGGTGTCCTCTGGCTTACTCTCTGGGAAGTGCTTTGTTGGAAATCCGGAGTTCTGAGTGACTCCCATGTGTTTTCTGCTGCAGAGCGGGAAAGGCTGATGTGATCCCTTGGTGGGCAGATGTTAGAGCTCCCTTTTGACAGGTTGTTACAAAGTTGATCACAAATATACTATTACAGTGAGTGGAAGTCCCAGGTTGGGTGTGTTTATAATTGTGTAAAGTTTCATTTTGTTACCTTTAAAGCTTCCCTAGACTGTTTTTGATTAGGCAGTAAAATTGCTATAAAAGTCCTTCCCTTGTCATAAAAACTCATGATCAGTTTTGGAAGTTGAATGTTAGGCAACCCAGCCACATATTTACATATCCAAAATAAACACAAGACTGAAAAATAGTAAATTTTTAACCTTTGTGTCTCTTGCTCACACCAGCCTTTTACTAGCTACCAAGACATAGTTCTTACGTTTTTCATAGTTTAATGTTAAAATATCTTTTTAATGAAGCCCTTACTGATCGGGGAGAAAAGACATAACTATTGTGCTTTAGTTTTGTGTGCTTGTTTATAAAATTGTGTATGTTGACTCAGTATTCCCATAAGCACTGGAAAAGGAAGACAGGTCATTTTTTGTTCAGAACCTTATTTGAGAGAAAAAAAATGATCAAAGAAAAGATTTGGAAAAAAATCTGCAAATTCAGGATAAATGTCTAAAAACCTTTTTAAATGTGATTATAAAATTGACCAGTATAGCTTTTCAACATTTTGTTGTAAGAATCCCAAGAATTTAAGTTTATGATCTTAGTTTACCACCTAGAATAGAGACAAATACATAAAGTTATGAATAATGCCATTTTCACTTTTAAAATCCATTACAGTTTCTTCATTTTTTTTTCCACAGTGTGTTGTCATTATTCAAATGAATAATTAGAATAAGTTAGCTTGTGATCTACCCAAATAAATCTTCTTATTCCTAATAAAGTGTTTTTCATTATACCAAATGCCAGCTATATCAGAAGGGATTAAAACTACTGAGTACTCCATTGATTATCAAATGCTAAGCATGGACTTAATTTCTCTTTAAAGCAGCAAAAAGTTGCTCTGCCAATAGTGACCTGAAGACTTCATGAAGTAGGTGTGATCTCAGCGGGGCAGTGAAATGTGAGTGGGGTTTGGTCAGCTGGTGGAGGTTGAAGGAAATTTGTTTACATAGGTGAAAAGTAAACACATTTGGGTATCTAGGAAAGAGAAAGAGTTATTCAGAGTATACCAGACCAGTTTGAGCTATAACACAAGGAGGGTAGGATTCATGTAGAAGAGTTGTAGGAAATAGTGCTGAAGTAATATCTTGTACTTACACAGTTCTTATACAGCTTCCATTCGTTATTACGGTGGGAATAATAGTTGAGTTAAATAGTGAAACCCTGGAGCACACAGCCTTTAGGCCAGCTAGTAACCTATTTCTATGGTCAGGAAAGACACCTATTTTTCCCTGCTATCCTCAGCCTCCAGTTACTCTCTTACAGAATCCCCTAGTCTGTGATCACATTCAGATGAGAGATCTGTTTTGCTTTTGTTTTTTCCAGAGTAGGAGGAAGTAGTGGTCACCATATATACTAAGCAGTCTGGTCTTCCGTTTATAAATGAGCAAGAATGGGGAGTCAAATCCGAGAACCTTGAGTAATCCTGAGATTCTCCAAGAGAATCCAAGAGAATCTTGAGATTACTCAAGGTGGTAAAGTGGTCTCATGTTAGTTGTTTCTACTGCTCTCATCAGAAGCAGACACAGATACTTTTTGTAGGAAAAGCATCTCTAATTTAAGCCTGTAGGATTCCCAAAGATTAAAAGCAGGCAAGTATGAATTCAGTCAATCACAGCATTCAAGTAGTCAAGCCAATATATTTGAGAATTGTCAGAAATAATGAATAGATATATTTCCCAAAGACTATAGGTTTTGGAATCATCAGATACAGAACACAGACTTCAGATATTAGAATTGTGAGAAAATAGTTATATGCAAAATCTAATATAAAGAAAAAAGAATCATAAAATTGAGCAAGCAGTAAGACCACCAGGAGTGACGAGGAAGACCTGAAAAGAAAATGGATGAAATAGAACTTACAGAAATGAAAATATATAGCTGGGTGTGGTGGCTCACACTTGTAATCCCAGCACTTTGGGAGACTGAGGCAGGGGGATGGCTTGAGCCCAGGAGTCTGAGACCAGCCTGGGGAACATGGTGAGAACTCGTTTCTATAAAAAAAAAAAAAAAAATTAGCTGGGTATGGGGCACGTGCCTGTGGTCCCAGCTACTGAGGTGGGAGGTGAGGAGGCTGAGGTAGGAGGATCGCTGGAGCCCAGGAGACCAAGGCTGCACTGAGGCATGTTCATGCCACTGTAGTCCAGCCTGAGTGACAGAGTGAGACTCTGTCTCAAAATAAAATAAATACAAAATGTAATTGTTAAAATAAGAAACTCAGTAGATGGATTAGACATCAGAAGAGAGAATTAACTGATTAGACAATCATCTCCAAAAAATAAGTCAGAATGTTACACAGGGAGACATGAGGATAAATGATAGGGCAGAAGGTGGTGAGGTGGAGATGGGGAGATAGAGAGCAGAATGAGGTCTAAAATATGTCCTAGTGGAAACCTAGGAGGAGATATTAAAATTATATTAGAAAGTGAGAGAAATAGAAGTTCTGAAGGTTATAGAAGCAAGTCCACATAAATCAGTCACAAGAAATGTAAATGGACTAAAGTTACCATTTAGAAAGATTGAATTAGTAAAACAAAATCCAGCTGTTTTAATCTATCATATTTAAAATATGAGGATACAAAAAGATTGAAAATTTTTATAAAGGAGAGAGAGTGATAATGATATGCCGGTATACATTAACCAAAAACAAGTGATGTAGCTTTAGTATCAAACAAAATAGGATTTTGGAACAGAAAGCATTAGTAACAGTGTGATGATAAAAGTCTGTTAATTAGGAGGATGTAGCAATTTTTGTATTTTATGTACCTATCAAAATAGCCTCAAAATACAGAGGAAAAACTGATAAAACCGCAGGGAGAAATTGACAAGTCCGTTATCATATTTAGAGATTTCACCATACCCTGCTTACCATAAGTAAGTTAAACAGAATGTCCATATGTAGATTTGAATAACCATTTAATGGGCATAGTATAATGGACAAATATAGACCTCTGTACCCAATAATTAGATATTATATATTCTTCTCAAGCATATATGGACTATGGGAGAAAAATTAATTGTATATGAATCCATAAAGCAAGTCAGAAGATTTAAAAACAATTGGTACCATACACACCATATAATTTATAATTTAAATATGAAGCAATAAAGGTTAGAAGGCAATAATGAAGAGATTAACAAAAATCTACATGAATTTAGAAATTAAACATCCTTGTAAATCATGGTTTAAAAAATCAAATGAAATTTTAAAATGCTTAGAATTGAACCATAATTCCATAATTAAAATATTAAACTTCTATCTATTCCTCTCTCTCCCCCTCTTCCTATCTGGAACATTCATGAAGCTAATCTTTTTCAATGAAGAGCACCTCAAATACTGAAAAGTAGAAAAAGGACAGATGTCATTCTCTGATCTTAGTTAAATCTATAAGTTAAAAAAAAAAACCAGAAAACAAATATTTGTGGAATTTTAAAACACATGCAAACAGCCCTTAGCTCAAATAGGGATTTGAAATTAAAACTGCAGAATACCTAGAGAATAGCAATAACACAATTATTACTTACTAGAGACTAAAGGAGAGCTCTGAGGAATGTTCATTGCCTTAAAATCCTTATGTCATTAAGAAAAGAATGAAAATGAATAAAGCCTCTTAACTCATTGTCAGAAAGGACAATCAAAAAACCCGAAGGAAAGAAGAAGGGGGAAATTATTAAAGATATACATGCAGAAATCAGCGAGTTAGAAAAATAGAAAGGGCTAAATCCCCATTACAGTAAAGCCTCTGCAGAAACATTCCTTTAACTTGGGCTTTGCGTACCTTGCTACCGATGGTGGAGACTGGGAAAGACCAACATTCTTATTTTCTCCTTGTGTTTTGGGTAATGGGCAGTAGGGTTGGGAAGTGACTGCTTCACAATCATTTCAGCGTTTCAGGGTATTTGTACTTTTTATGCACAGTTTGTTTCTGAATCTTTTATGTTTGTCCTTTTTGTGAAAATACAGACTGACTGAAAAAACACTTTTTCATTGATGTTAAGGAAAACGTGTTACTACACATTTTATATCTCAGTTTTTTAGGTGCATTATGGCAGGGCTTTACTGTTTTAAAGAGCTCTTAGAAGTTGAAAAGGACTACCCTGTAGAAAAATGGGAAAAGTGCTTACATAAATGTAATGTCATGTTTTTTTAAAAGAAGGGGGAAAAGGTGCTGGGTGCAGTGGCTCACCCCTGTAATCCCAGCACTTTGGGAGGCCGAGGTGGGTGGATCATGAAGTCAGGAGATCAAGATCATCCTGGCCAATATGGTGAAGCCCTGTCTCTACTAAAAATACAAAATTTAGCTGGGCGTGGTGGTGGGCGCCTGTAGTCCTAGCTACTCAGGAGGCTGAGGCAGGAGAATTGTTTGAATCCCAGGAGGCGGAGGCTGCAGTGAGCTGAGATCGCGCCACTGCACTCCAGCCTGGTGACAGAGAGAGACTTTGCCTCAAAAAAAAAAAAGGGAAAAAGGATATTAAAAGTCTGTTTACAGAAATAGAAATAAATGGCTCATGAACATAATGGAGACATGTTCAGTCTCACTCAATAGTGTAAATACAAATCAAAACTATACAGGGAGTCCATCTTTCATTTAGTATATTGTCAAAAATCACAAAGGTTTAAGGTACTGTGTTGGTGAGGCTGTATCGAGGCACTCTCATAGATGGCTGGTGGGCAAACACAATATACAGTCCTGTAGAGGGCAATTTAGCAATATCTCAAAATTACAAAGGCTTATATATCATTTGACCCAGCAACTCTACTCTAGGACGTTTTTACCAGTACTCAGCAGATATATGTACAATGTTGCTCACTGCAACATTGTAAAACAGCAAAATACTGACAACAATGTGGTTGTCCACCAATAGGGAACTGATCAAATATTTGAATATCCATAGAATATAAGTATTTCAGGGTTTAAAACAGAAAAGTAAAGCTTTCTGTGTACTGATATGGAACATTCTCCAAGATGTGTTAAATGAAAAAAGGGGCAGACCGGTGTCTGTGGCATGCAACTCTTTGTGAGGGAAAGCAGGGGACAGTGCCTAGTAACAACGGGCTATGCATGAATATTCTTGTATAATCTTAAGGAAGAACATACAAGAATAGTGGTTAACTTGTGTGGAGGAAGGAGAATGAATGAGAGGAAACTGGGTGGTTTGGGGACAAGAGTAGAAGGGAGAGTTTTCACTTAGGATGTAGACATTTTTGAGCGTTGTACTGTGTGAATTTATTACACAAAAAATTCTGTGACATAATATAGTAGATAGATGTGTACCGCTACAGAGAATGCTGATGGTATATTAATTGGAAGTTAAGGTACAAGTTAGTTGTACTTACGGTGACAAAACTAACCCTAGATTTAGCTCCTTAAAAAGATTGTATATTTTTAGGGCCAGGCGCAGTGGCTCACGCCTGTAATCCCAGCACTTTGGGAGGCTGAGGCAGGTGGATCACCTGAGGTCAGGAATTTGAGCCCAGCCTGGCCAACATACTGAAACCCCATCTCTCCTAAAAATACAAGAGTTAAACTCCATCTCAAAAAAAAAATTTGTATATTTTTACCAAAAGAGGATTCCTTTAGTAATGGCTTGGTGCCAATTATGGGCATTCTTTAGATTTCTTTTTTTTTTTGAGATGGAGTCTTGCTCTGTCGCCCAGGCTGGAGTGCAGTGGTGCAGTCTCAGCTCACTGCAAGCTCTGCCTCCTGGGTTCACGCCATTCTCCTGCCTCAGCCTCCCGAGTAGCTGGGACTACAAGTGCCCACCACCACGCCTGGCTAACTTTTTGTATTTTTAGTAGAGACGGGGTTTCACTGTATTAGCCAGGATGGTCTCGATCTCCTGACCTCGTGATCCACCCGCCTCGGCCTCCCAAAGCGCTGGGATTACAGGCATGAGCCACCATGCCCAGCCCATTGTTTAGATTTCTAACTTAAAATGTCATTCATATGTGTAGTCATGGAAGCTTAATATCTTCTTATCTGAAAGCAATATATTGTAGTTTTAATAGAATTTATAAGGAAGAGAGTTTGAGTTTCATTAACATCTGGATAGCATCCTTTAACTTGATTTCTCAATATGGAGATAGACTCTAGAACCAGAAAGCTTTGTAGTTGTCCAGTGGTAGGAAGACTTATAAAAATGAACTGTGAGATTTGTTAATTTTTATTGGGGTACAATTTTGGTTTTGTTATTCTTATAAAAATGTAGAGGATAATTGAGAAATAAGACTATTAAGTTAAAATTGTTTTTGAAATGGAAATATTCAGTTTCCTGTGTACTTTTAGGCACAGTGGTAATGCATTCATAAATTGTAATAATTTTCACCTAATTAGTTTTGATTTGACATGTGTCTCTTTCAGAATCCATATAATCTAGGAAGAGCCCAACAATCCTATTATTCTATTGTACAGATACATGAGAAAAATAGTATGTTTAATAGAATGTGTTTATTGACGTTTAGGACGTTTCATATAATGTTCTTGATATAGTTTGGCTGTGTCCCCACTCAAATCTCAGCTTGAATTGTATCTCCCAGAACTCCCACATGTTGTGGGAGGGACCCAGTGGGAGGTAACTGAATCACAGGGTCGGTCTTTCCCATGCTATTTTCGTGATAGTGAATAAGTCTCACGAGATCTGATGGGTTAATCACGGGTTTCCGCTTTTGCTTCTTCCTCATTTTTCTCTTACTGCCTGTGTAAGAAGTGCCTTTCGCCTCCTGCCATGATTCTGAGGCCTCCCCAGCCATGTGGAACTGTAAGTCCAATTAAACTTGTTTTTCTTCCCAGTCTCGGGTATGTCTTTTATCGTATTGATATTTACTGTTTTAGTTTTCTGTTTTTGCTTTAGTTTCTTAAAAAAAAAAAAACTACAGTTTTTAGTACCAAAACTGTAGTTATGGTACTACGGTTACCATAGTGAAAAAATTTAACATGTGCTGCATACGAAATATTTTAACGAATCTTTAACACTTGTGCCTCAGTGAAAATCTTTGTGTCCTGTAAACTTAACCTACGTATCTCCGAGTCAGAATCAAGATTTTGTTTTTTTAAGTACATTAGTGAATAACCCACTCTACTTACTCCAAATCAATGGTCTTAAGTTAGGGATTGAGTTAAAGGCAACTCTTTATAGATGGCGTTCTTGTCATAACTGGGTAAATGCAATCAGAATCATGACCCGCTGTTTCCGAAACATCTTCAGACTATACTTAATGCTTTTGACAATGTTACATATTTATCTATTCAAGTAAGAATAGTTGTAATTTCAGTATATACTTGAGTATTGAGTTGAAAAATTTTTTAAGTTAAATCTAAAATATCTTTCATAAATGTATTGGTCTTTAAATTTTGCTTATACCTTATTCACAGTGCACGTTTTGAGTTTTTGTCTCTAAACGGTGAGATGTAAAAAAAAACTAGACTTGAAATAATTGCATAAACAACAAGAAATAATTTTATAAAGCCTTTTAAAATCATGTGGAACATATTTTTATATGCCATGTTATACTTAGCACTAAAATTGTTTCTCTGTCTCCTTGTTTTACAAGGTTTTCTTTTACTAAGTAAATGAACCCATCAGATTTTCTCCATTATTTGGTGGGGGATCAAGGAAAAAAGGAGGTGGCGGAGATTTTGGCGGGGTGAGGAGAAGTAGGACATGTATATAGAATTTTTAAAAAAGGTTCCAGGTAAATCTCTAATTAGAATGATTTTGTCCCCTGTACTTGCATTTCATTTATTCCCAGAGCAGCTGCATGGACATTAACAGAAAACAAATAAGTAATCACTCTGCTAAGCTTTCCTATATTGACCTCTGTGCACAGATGTTCCATTAGTTATCTTCCATTGGATGCAAGAACAGTGCTTGCAAATAAAACGTCAATGAGCTTGTTAAGCAAACAGAAAACAGAACTTACCTGTAATTAGAAGTTAACAAGAAGCTTTTGAAAATGTATTAGTTCACAAGGAAGTCAAGAAAAAGAGGAAAATTGTTTATGTGATCCCTAATAGTAAAATATATCAAAACAAAGGTAAATTAAAAATAGAGGAATTTTCTAAATTAAACTCAAGGCTGTCAGATTAGAAAGACAATATAAAAGTAATACAATCCCTTTTCCATTAATGCTTAAAACTTGTCCTATACCCACCTGTAAATTTGCCCCACTGATGAAATGGAATCTGAAAATCGGGATAAAGATACTCTGGGAAGAACTTCTCCAGATCAGCTCCAAAAAGATATATATTATTAACAGGGGAAATATTGTGAACTGCAGTCTTTAATAGGTAACATTAATCAAAAACATTCCTGTGGGTAAATTATGTAAAATATGTTTCTCACCAACAAAAGCCTCTATAAATTTCAGACTGATCTGATGACAATTTAACTTATTTTTTAAATGCGTAATTATATCAAGAAATGCCACCATAAAGGCCTGAATACAATCTCTGAACCTAAGATCTTCCCCATCTTTACCTCCGTTTCACATTTGATTATACGTATATTTGAGAGAGCGTCACTCATTATTTGTTTTGGGAGTAGGTCTATAACCTTGCACGTTTATTGAGGGTAAGAATCAAATCTTTTACAGCTTCTAGCATGCCTCTGTGACCCAACAGACCCTCAATAAATAATTTGTTACCCTACTTTGTCATGAAATATGGGACATACTTAGCTGTGCTGCTGCACACCTGCACATCTGATCACACCCAACCTATGAGTGGATAATAACAGCACTGAATCTGTTTAAAAACAACATTTTCTATTCCCTTTTCGTCTTCATAGTATATTCATTTGGTTTCTATTAATGTTGGTTCTATCCATATGTTTTTAGATAACAATACAAACTATGTTGTGCCTAAGTAAATTTATACCAAAAATGTTTATGGGGAAAAGCTAATGCACTGCTCTTAATTTTAAGATTTTAGACATTTGAAAATATAAATTGAGATATTGGACAGTGAGAGTTTTATTTTGGAGGCTGGAGGAAATTGAAGTATCAGGGTGAGATTGATAGGCTCCTTTGGCTACTTGTATATGGGGTTGGGGAGAGTATACAAGTTTACAAAATCTTGTAAATTCTTGCAGTGCTTAGTTTTGTGACTTTACAAAAACGAATTATTTTTTCCTAGCTCTCAGTGGAGAAATGTAAGCTGTGAGTTTAACATCATGTTTATTGTGCTTTGGCCAGGATTTTGCAAGCTTTTGTGGAAAAAATTATATTGCTTTCCTTATCCTATTTGTAACATATATATCAATATGTTTCATTGTATTTTACTATAGTAAACTGTATCTTGCATATAGAGGAATAAGTCAGAGTGAATTAAAAGAAATCTTTACTCTGAGGTGGAAGCATTGTCTAATGGACCACATGTTTAAGCCTTGGTAATTAATCACACTAGAGCCCAGCGCAGCGGTGTGCGCCTGTAATCCCAGCCACTTGGAGGACTGAGGCAGGAGGATTGCTTGAACCTAGGATTTCAAAACCAGCCTGGGCAACATAATGAGACCCCATCTCAGTCAATCAACCAATAAATCAATTACACTAAAAAGAGCAAGATCTTAAAACTGTTCTAACAAATGTCTGGGTGTCTAAAACAATGAAAAGAGTTTATGACAGAGTTACAGCAGTCATCAGTGAAAAACTCTGGACAAATTGCAAATGTGTACCAGTTGTGAATTGCTATGACTGCAATTGAAAACCAAAGTTATTTTTGTACAGTCTTTTTGGGCGTATTTGTGTTTAGTAATAACTTGTTTGCAAATTTAGAGGACTCTCGCTATGATTTCTTAGAGACTTTGGACTTGAGGAGCTCACGGTTTAATAGAAGAGAGAACTAGAAACCAAGATTAAATGCAGAGAGTGAGGTTCTGCAGTACAGGGTGTACACAGGGTGCAGAAGCACTATGGCACCGTGTTCTGGCCTTATCTTCTACTGCTCTAGACTTCCTGAAGTGCCATTTCCTGAACCTATCTTTTTTTCCCACCACCTGGACCTCTCTCTGTAGGTGCCATTCTCTCTCCTTGCAAGCCTTTTCCACACCTTATGTGCCTGGTAAGTTCTATTTCTTCAAAATCTTCTTGAAGCCTGCCTCTGCCTCATCCAAATAATTGTTTTGTCTACTTCTCTGTTATGTCCTTGTAATTACAGTCAATTCTCGTTATTTGCAGTAGTTATATTCTATAAAGTCGCCTAGAACACTGAATTAAATACTAAACCCTTGTTCCTAGGGAAAATATGCACATATATACATATCTCACATAGGTTATAATCTTAATTCCTAAAAACAACTCATCTTGGCAGATTGAATTTTCTTTATTTACAAAACAATAAAGGAAGTACAGAAGCGTTAAGTGATTTGCTTGAGGCTGCTTCACTAACAGGTGCCATAGTTAAGATTCAGATCCAATTAGTCCCAGAGCCAGAGCTTCTTGCACTACGCTGCACTGCCCTCTGCTGTCTCTGTCCTTGGGTAATCTTTGTATGAGAGCTGAAACAAGAAGGCCCAGGGTCACCTTATTTGACCTTAGCTTGGAACGTGTGCAAGAAGTGACAGATTTTTCACTGCTATGTGTATGTCCATGAATCACCTTGAAAGCTCCACAAGTATTAATTTGGAGATTACGAACACATTTTAGCAAGTAAGCAAATTTGCAAATATAGGATCCACAAATAATGAGGATCAACTGTACTTGTAAGTGACTGCTAGGGTCTGGTTCATGATAACCCCTTCCCCCAACAATGTGGAATGTTTCTTTAGATTCTTTGATAGTTCATTCATTTATTCATTCATATATTTATTAAGCACTTACTATTAAGCCAGACTCTGCTTTAATCTGTGGTGAACAAGCTAGAGATTAAGGTCCTGCCCTGTGGATTTTATATTAGAGTGAGAAAGACAGATAGCTAAGTCTGGAGCTCGGGGGAATTAGTCACTTGACCAAGGTGAAACCTGGTGTGCCCCTTCCTACTTCATATCCCCAGACATACTTCCAGAACGTTTCTTTTCTATTCTTGTGTATAAACTCTTCCTTTGGAGCCTCTTTCCATTGACACATGTCAAACTCTACTTGTCTTTTGTTGATTTTGAGGCCACTTGCCCATGTAACTGGCAGGATATTGCAGAAGAATCATGCCGACTTGCTCTTTGAATTCTGGTTCTGCTACCTACCAACTGAATTACTTTGGTCAAGCTCTTGGACTTCTGAGCCTATTTCCTAATTTCAGAAGTGGTGATATGATGTGTTAGACCCTGATGGGCTGCAAGGAAGAGGCACACACTTATCATCTTTGGTAATGAGGGCTGAATGTAAACTTGGATGGGAAGTCATCTAAGTAGCCATATTGTTTCTTGGCCCTAGTACTTTCAGAACTTCACAGAACATTAATTTAGCAGTATTTAGGATAGGATTTGAGCTCTGAACACCTGCCCTCTTTTCCTTTGTTCACCCAACATTTGTATTTTCCAAGAGAGAATATCTGATTGGATTAGGCTGTCACCTTCTAAAAATGGAAGGCCCCTATTAGAGAGAATTTTGAGCCATGCCATGTCCTTGGTGATTGTCCCTGAAGTTCAACCTATATGTTGTCCTTAGCTGAAACGCTGAGCCTTGGTCCAGTTACTTGTGGCCAAAGAAGTAAGGCTGGTTTTATGCATTATTGTTCACATGGGTGTGCTACAGATACGCTTTTTGTGTATGCTATGGTTGCACGATAGTTGTATGACTATAGCATATTCAGAAAGAACCATTAGGAGACAGTTTCTTTAGAAGACAATTGAGAGTATAACAAACTCTAGCAGTCCTAGAGTTTCATGGCCTTCTGTCCAATTCAAATGCTTATCTAATATGATCATAGATAATTGTTAATAAGGCATCTAACAAGGTAATTGACACATGTCAAATATTCAATACATTTCCCTTTTGGTATTGTATTTAATATTACAGTGTGGTTATTTGTTCATATGGCTGTTTTCCATACTAGACCATGAGCTCCATGAGGGCAGGTTCTACAATTTCATCTTTCTATCCTAGACGCTTAGTTCAGTGCCTGATACATAGTAATAGAGGCACAAACATTTCAAGAGTTGAGGAATTCTCAACTCTTACTGAAAGAATGGGAGGATATAAAGGTTTCCCAGAGAAGGTGTTATTTAAGCTGATTCTTTAAGAGTGAGTAGGAATTCTTTCCAGGTGAATAAAACCTTGAAACATCATTCCAAGCAGAGAACAGCAGGTGCAAAGACACAGAGATATAGATATGGTGAAGTTTACCAAACACTCCTAGATTAAAAAATACTGAAAAGCAAACAATCAAAATCAAAAATTAAAATTAAAAATCACCTAAAGAAAAAATTATGAATGGGCTTGGCCAGAGAGCATGTCACAATTGAGTTAACTATGGCTGGAATGGATGGAAGTTTTAGGGAAAGAGCATAACATTCTCAAGTTGTTGGCAGAATATCTAGAACGATTTAGAAATACAGGTATTGAATTCTGAGAATGATGACACTGTAGCGAAATAATTTCCTTCTCTGTGTAGGAAGCATGTATGTGTCACACACCGTTCAAGGTCGCACATTGCTCAAGGAGCCCATGAGCAATCAAGGGAGACAGATGGGTGAGTAACTGATTATCATGTGACAAGTGAGGTAATAGAGATATGAAGAAAATCCTATATAAAAATGAAGAAAGGAATAATTAGTAATATATGGAGTGCTTGGGAAAGGTTTCTCAAATGAAGCTGGCTGGGCGTGATGGCTCACACTTGTAATACCAGCACTTTGGGAGGCAGAGGTGGGAGGATCCAGGAGGATCTAGGAGTTCAAGACCAACTTGGTCGACTGAGAAAGACCCTGCCTGTCTCTATATTTGAAAAAAAAAATATTTTTAAATGGAGTGATATTTGAACACTCTGGAGCACTCACTATACAAATATAGGACAGACTGAAAGAATGTATCCAGCTTAATTTGAGTTAACATTTTTTGAATTTTATATTGCAAAAATTGTACATATTCACTGTTGTGAAATTAGAATTGATAGACAAGGAGGGGGAATCTACAAAGCACTCCATAGGTCCAGCATACTGAGACAATGCTTAATGCTTTGACGGATTTATTTTATACTTTCTATGCATATGCATGTATTGTATACATACATATGCATTGTTAAATAGAAATTGTTATACTGGGTGTTCTGTTTATCCATTTATTTTATGAAATAAATCCTCAAAGAGTACATTTGCTTTGCTCAAGGAATTCTTTTGCTACATACTGCTGTACATAATGAAAACTAAAAAAGGGGCTAACTTTTCGGCCTTGTGATCTTGTGGTGATTTAAATAGAAGCTTCATCAAAGGCACATTCAGAAATGAACTTGTTGTGTGTAGGTGGTTATGCTTGGCAATATTGTTTGTGATAGTATGATAAGGATGACTTCAGTGTCTGCCAACAGGGAACTGGTTAAATAAACTGTGGTACATCCAAACGATGGAATACCGTGTAGTTGTAAAGAAGAATGAGAAAGACCTATGTACTCATGTAGAACTCAGATATATTGTGTTATATTTTTAAAAAAGAACAAGGAGTGGTATAGTGTATATGGTCTGCTACTTTCTGTGTTGAGAGAGAAGAGTAGAATAAGAATATACATGTGTGTTTACAAATATAAATTCCGAAATGATACATAAGAAACCAATTAAAAGTGTTTGGCTGTGGAGGGAGAATAGGATACGAACGGGATTTTGCCACATACTTTTATAGTTACGTTTTTAAATTTGTCAAACTATGTATTTGTACACATTACCCCTTTAAGAATAAGTGAATGAAGGAATGAAGTGAGATTATGAGAAAGAGATAAGAAAAAAATGTCTAAGAGTCTGCCCATCTTTTTAGTACCCAGTGAATATTAATACATAGCAATAGCAGCAAAAATTGGAAGAGCAGCCCCAGGAAGGTGGGGAGTCAGCCTTTCCTTTGCCTTTTCCTCTATTTCATATATTTTTAAAAAACACTCTGAGAACAATAAAACAATTTAAAACAAAAATGTTTCCAGACATTTTAAAATAAAAGGAAGATGGGGCAGCTTTTTGTAGTGCACATTCCAAAAATGGACTGATTGACCTCAAGAGGCAGGGATTCTACCTCTCTAGCCTACATGGGATACGTTCATGAGAAAAAGAAAAAGAAATTTAAATATAAGTAAATGAAAATAACACTTTTTCCTGATTATAAAGGAAATCACATTTTTTCTGTAATAATTTGGATGACAAAATATAAAGAAACATCTTTAATTTTGCCACTCAAAACATTCTGGTTTGTTGCTTTTTATACTTTATGCATATAAACATTGTAAAAAGTAGAATCATAATATATAATCTTTTGTCACTATATTTTGGGCATGCTTCTATGGCAGTAAATATATCCTGGCATCATCATTTTTAATAGCTGGATGTATATTAAGTTAATCATTGCCACCCTAGAGGTGAATTTCCTCATATATACATTTTAATAGACTCGAGCAAGCATTTTATGACTGAATTCATAGTAGAATTTCTGGAGGAAAATAATATAAAACAGTTTTAGGGATTTTAATAGACATTTTCAAATTATTGTGCAGGAAAATTGGTTCAGTTTATACTCCCACCAACAGGGACAGAGCTCCAGCCTCCCCCTTCCATTTGTCGTCTTTGCTAGTCTTTAGGCAAAAAATCTCATTGTTTTCATTACATTTTTTGATTTCTAGTGCTTTTGAATCTTTTATATGCTTATTGGCAATTTTTATTCTTGTGAGAAGTGTCTGTTTCTCCATTGCCCATTTTCTGTTGGAAACCATTTGTTTTTCTCTGAGTAATTTTATAAAATTATAAAATAATTTTATCTTTTAAAATCATTTTTCTGAGTAATTTTAAAGATTTCTTTATGGGCTTAGGATATAAACCTTTTATCTGTCGCTGAGGTTACAAAAACTTTCTCCTAGTAAGTAATTTGTTGTTTAGCTGTATATTTTCTTCCCTTTTTTAGCCACCCAAGCTCCAAAATCACATTTCACTTAATTAATTTATTTTTATTTTTTTGAGACAGAGTCTGGCTGGAGGGCAGTGGCATGATCTCGGCCCACTGCAGCCTCTGCCTCCTAGGTTCAGGTGATTCTCCTGCCTTAGTCTCCTGAGTAGCTGGGATTACAGGCACCCACCACCACCTCTGGCTAATTTTTTATTTGTAGTAGAGACAGTGTTTCACCACGTTGGCCAGTCTGGTCTCAAACTCCTGAACTCGGGTGATCCGCCCGCCTCAGCTTCCCAAAATGCTGGGATTACAGGCGTGAGCCACTGCGCCCGGCCACATTTCACTTAATTTTTTTTTTTTTTTGAGATGGAGTTTCACTCTTGTTGCCCAGGCTGGAGTGCAGTAGCATGATCTTGGCTCACTGAAACCTCCCCCTTCCAGGTTCAAGTGATTCTCCCCGCCTCAGCCTCCCGAGTAGCTAGGATTACAGGCATGCACCACCATGCCTGGCTAATTTTGTGTTTGTATTAGAGATGGAGTTTCTCCATGTTGATCAGGTTGGTCTCGAACTCCCGACTTCAGGTGATCCACCCACCTCGGCCTCCCAAAGTGCTGGGATTACAGATGTGAGCCACTGCATCTGGCCATGTCACTTAATTTTTATCCTGCTGAATGAAAGCATTTTAACTTACTGATTTTAGTATAAACAGGAGCACAACTGAATGTAATTGTCTACGTCTCACTCTGTCACCCAGGCTAGAGTGCAGTGGCATGATCGTAGCTACAGCAGCTTCAAACTCCTGGGCTCAAGCGATTTTCCCACCTCAGACTCCCAAGTAGCTAGGCCTATAGGCGTGCTAATTTTTAATTTTTTTTGTAGAGATGTGAATTCACTATGCTGCCCAGGCTGGTCTTGGACTCCTGACTCCAAGTAATCCTCCCACCTTAGCTTGCCAAAGTGCTGGGCTTACAGGTATGAATTACTGCTTCCGGCTGAGAGTTTACTTTTGTTTGCTAGTGGTGTTTTTGGTATCTTTTCATATTTGAGACTTTGGTGCTAGTGCTAAAGTATTACACTCACCATCTGAGGTTTACAGGACTTTTGTTTTAATATTAACAACTGTTTAGTTCTGCATCTTTGCAAGTATACACAATATGCCTACCAGGACTCTGCTTTATATCAGTCAAAAGCAAGAAATAATAAAGTAAAACTTTGCCTGGCTAGAGGCTTTGAAAGTATGGAGTATTCTGGTTTAATTCTATTAACTTGGAAGTACGAAGGTGAAAAAAATTCAAAATCTTAATTTCCTGTTGAATGCAATTTGAAAATACAGTCAGTGATTCCACTTTTCTTCTCTAGTAAGTTTGGACATTCAGATCTACTTGGTCTTTTATTATAGCACTCCTAGTGTGCCTTAGACTTATATTGTGAAGGTCCCTTTCTAAAACTTTAGATGTAGGAGGATGTACATGGTATTGTATAAGATCAGACTGGATGAGAACAGATACCTGTAAACATACTTTTTAGATTAAATCTCTGATTGCTACTTGTTTTCTTATTTAACTTATAAAAATAAAACACATTAGCTGGAGGGTGGGAGTAGGAAGGAGATTTATGTCTTTTAATTGCATGTCTTTGTTTCGTATCAAGACAGAACATACAGTATCCCTGGCTTTGGACCTACAGAAGGAAACACATTTTTCTACCTGCTGTATGCCAGAGGTTCCTGAACACCTGCAGGGTTTATTGCAGCACAGATTGCTAGGCCCTACTCCAGAGTTTCTGATTCATCAGGTCTAAGGTGGGGCCTGAGAATTTGCATTTATAAAAAGTTCTCAGGTTATGCTGGTGGTGCTGGTCCAGAGACTACATTTTTGAGGACCATTCTTGTATACTAACTGTAAATTGTAGAACTCTAGAAGAAAGCTTACTTTGGTCTGGGATAAGAAGCACACAGGTTATGGAGCAAATCATGAAAGATTCAGCCCTTGATCCCAGCCTAGTGTGGAATTCAGATAACATGCAATACCCAGTGACATAACACAATTCTTGGTTTTCACAGTTGCTGCAAGTCATAGCCTAGTATCAAGTGAGAAATTCAGTTTCATTTGCAAGGTTTGGAGAGGCCAGGTGATTCTAGTCAAATAGGATTCAGTGATTAACCCCTTGAGAGTAGGAGTTATCTATGTCCTTTTTCTCTCCCTCATCACTTAGTATTTAGCCTTACTTTAGAAGGGCCTTGTAATTTTTTTTTAAATGGGTAAAGAGCTTTGAGTGCTTATTAAATTGAAAAATGTGTGTTTTTAAAAATATTAGACATGTTTCTTGTTAAAAAAAATCTTAACAATAATGTAGGAGAATAAAATAACTTTTTCCAAAAAAGATAAATCATTGTGATTATTTTATCTTATTGGAATGTTGGATAATATAGTCTGCTGCATTAATCATCGAGCGTGCTGTGGGTTTTCCATTTTTATAGGATTTGTACCTCAATTGTGGTAATACTGGTAATTCTTGTGCTCCATTCGAAGATGAATAATAAAGGCCAAAATCAAAGACCTGGCATAGAAGCTGTATAATAAAGACAGCTCTGAAAGAACACATATACACACACATAGACACACACATATATATAAAGTACATGCAGATTTTTTTTTTTTTAAGTTTTAAAGTTTTTAAAGTGAAAGCCAGCCCTGCCCCTTTCCTGGAGTGGGCGGGGACAGCAGTTGCCTGTGCAGCTTTCCTTGTGAAACCACAGGTCCCTCTGGCCACACTGCCACCTGGCCATGCCTCCTTTCCCTTTTTTTTTTCCCTTTCCCTCCTTTCTCGTCAACCAGTGGGCTTGGAGCATTGAGGTGATTCCCTTATCCTGCGTTCTAGTGCAGCCCTGGTTACGCCTCCTCTGGCTCAGTCGCACAACTGCGTGGTAGCTGGCTAGAAGTGTTTAGTTTAGCAGTGGTTGCCAGGATTACACTGATGTGGTCCCAACCCCGCCTCCCTCCCTGCCCTGTGGTGTCGGAAGAAACCAACATAGGGAATTGGAAACAGCCGAGAAAAAAATGGTAAAATGCAGCCAATTGGTCAAGGCCAAGAAAAAAAGGTAAAATGCACGGGGTTGTGGCTACCTGACCCAGCCCTAAGCTCCCTTCGGCAGCAGGACCACTGCCAGGGTCCGTGCCACTCCTGAGGCATACCAGGCTGGGCCTCTGGGCTTCCACAACCAAAGTCTTTTCAGCCAGCCCTGCCCCCTCAGCAGCCCAGTCCCCACCCTCACTGGTCACCCCTGGGTGACTTTGGGCCAACGACTCCCAGGGCTCTCCACTCCAGATTTGGCCCTCACCTCCTGCCACCCCAAGCCAGACCTCCCTGGGCTCTTTGAGCTCACGTCTCCAAGCACCCCCTCCCCCATTCAGAGCAATGTGGGCCCCCCTGCCCAGGGAGGAGTTGTTGGGAGAAAAGCTAAGGGTTGGGAGAGAAGCTGAGGCAGGGCTTGCATGTCTGACATAATGCAAAAGAGTCTTGGAACATGTCCGGGATCCAGAGTATAAAACACCTCATGACCTTTGGAACACCAAACTCCATGCTAAAGAGTGAAAGTCTGCCCTGCCACACCACAATCTAAGCCCAGGGCATAAAACCCCTCATGGCTTGGATGGAATCCAGGGCTCAGGGCATAAAACCTCTTGTGGCCTCTGGAATGTGTCTAGACTTGCTGGCTCCTTGCTTCTAGCAATCCTAGGTTCATAAAACGATTGTATCTTAAACTAGAAGAACACATTTCCCATTATCTCAAGTAGCATAACATGTTCCATATACTTCAAAGAAAATGCTAAACCATCACAGCTGTAGCTCATTCACCTGATGCACTGCTTTCTCTCAACCCTGATATCCTCATTACCTGCTTCTTTGTTGGATTACCAATAAATGGCATGGGCTCCCAGAGCTTGGGGCCTTCGCAGCCTCCATACTAGTGTTGGCCCCCTGGTCCCACTTTATGCTTTAACTTGTCTTTTCTCATTCCTTTGACTCCACCGGACTTCATAGCCCCCACAGCCTGGTGTTGGGTCTGATCACCCCAACAAGGAGTGGAATGTAGTGTGTCACAGTCCCCCTGAGAACTGTCATTATTGCCACAAGACTGGCCTTTGATCTAGGACCCAGTCCCCTAAGTGTTCTCACCCCCTTTCTGGTTCCTCTGGTTGCAGCACAAATTTCCAACTGGAAGGGGAATGGGAACTATGGAACCTGGGAGCAAGAGGTTTCAGGTTGCCTTACTCCCTTAATTTCGACACTGACAGTGTGAAAAGCCTACACTCCCTGCCGCGCCCCCACCCCTGCCCCAACTGGTGAGCAAACATTGACAGTTGTCAATGGGAGAATGGGATTGGTTGGTTTCCTTCCAGGCTTCTACTCTTGAGACTTTAGCATTTTGTTTTCTGAGTTCTCTACCTCATATTTGAGTTCTCCATGGTTCTGAGACCAGACTGCCCTTCAGTCAGTGGTCTCTGGAGTGAGATCTGCTCATCTTCTGTGGAACAGATCTTGGGAAACTGAACTTGACAGCTTGAATCTTCCTCACCTCATCTCAACCTAGGGTACTTTCTGTGGCACAGGATAAATATGGGGCATCTTTCTGAAGCATCAGTTTCGCTTGATTCTCTTGCAAGAGAAAAAATAATATACTTAGGGGTGACAGTCACATAGATTTCTAAGAGTAGACCAGACTTCTCTCTGAAATGAGGCTTGGGTTGTCCTCTTTCTGAAAAATTCCCAGATTTAACAGAAAGGCTGCCTTCTGCCATGAGGATACATTGATGTAAAAGTTTAAGAGGTGCTGGTGCACTTCTTACTCTAACAGACATGAGAGGATGTGTGACTCTGAACCGCACAGAGTACAGTTCCTGCCTATTTCATGTTTACTTTTCTACCTCTGGTTTTGGTCCCTGGCAGCTGCTGATTCTTGGCAAAACCCCAGAGCTTGGATCAGAAGACTGAGTTTAAGTTTCATTATTGCCTTTTTTTTAGCCATCGTATCAATCCCTGTCTGTCACTAAGTGATTGTGACAACACCTTGTACAGTTGTTGGTGGCATTAAATCAGATGGTATATAAGAGTATTTTGTAAAAACTGTAACGTATGATGTGACTGTAGGGGCTTGTAGTTCTCATTAGTATTATTGCTCTTCTTTTCCAAAGTTGAGAGAATATCAGCAGAGGAACAGCCCTGGTGTTTGGCAGGAGTAAAGAGGAAGAAAAAGAAAAAAAATGGCAGTAGCACTGAGACAATAACTTCTGGTGGTTGCCACTCACCTGGGGATGTGAGTCTTGGCTGGCCAGGCTCCTGAGGGCAGGGGGCCCAAAGGGCAGTAGAGGGTAATTGTTAAGATCGTGGAAGAACTGTTGGGTACTGGTTAAGAATTCTGGGTTTGAATCCTACCTCTCCATCTGCTAGGGATACAATTTAGGGCAAATTGCTTGAGTTCTCTTTGGGCCTCCTTTTTCACATCTGTAAAACAGGGGTGGTATTGTTTTACATATATTTGTGAGTTTAAATGAGATTTGTTATTGCTGTTGTTTTTATGTTAATCCCTAGTACGGGGCCTGCTGTAAACACCCAGGACACCCAGGAAATGGTAGTTGCTGTTTGATTTTCCTCATCCCCAGTCTCAAGGGGGAAACCAGGCCAATGAGAACAGCCATTTGCCATCAGGCTGTCCCTTTAGGAGTCACTGAAAGGGCCCTAGCATGTGGTGAGGAGAGCCCCAGGCACTAGGATTAGGAGAAGATCTAACTTTTGAGTTCATCTTTGCCATCAGCTTGCTGAGTGACCACAGAAAAATCACTTCTTCCACTAGGCCTCAGTTTCCTCCTCTGTAAGATGATACTGGATAAGATCAGTGTCTTTCAAATTCGTTTTTTAGCTGGAGCCCCCTTTGTTCAAGTGAACCCTTACTCAGAAGTCTGGTTTTTCAAATAGAGGTGGAGGTCTTCTGGAGCTCTACCAGATTCATCACCCACGTCCTGGGCCTGAGGAGAGGGGTCCAGTGAGCATATTAAGAGCTGCACTGGTCAGGCGACCCCACTTTGTGTGACTGCATCGCTTAGGGGACTTTCCCATCTATTTGTTCCTGCCCCTGGCAAGGCAGCAGGTGGCCATTTGGTGGGAGGAGGTCAAAACCACAGGTTCTGCTTCAGCATTTCGTTTCCCTGAACCTATATCTTCCTCATTCCCTGGCTTTCTTGCCTCTCTCTAAGCGACTCTTTCTCCCCCACCCTTGTTTTTCCCTTTTCGCCTCCTGTAGATTCAGGACTTTGTGAAGGTGCTGCGTTCCCCACATTGGACAAGTGGAAGGTGAGGGAGTGCTGAGACTTCTCCCTGGCTTGCTCTCTCCAGCTGTGCATGCCCTTAGGCTTCTCTGGTTTGGGGGATACTTTGCCTTTGGCTTATTTTATTTTGCTGCCTTAACCTTCAACCTGTTTATGTCTGCTTCTTCACCTGCTTGATTGATTGGGTTTTTTCCTTCCCCCACATCTTTTATCATTTTAGAGAAGGTGTGACATACATTAAAGTTTAAAAACAATTTGAGAATGACTTTCAGAGCAGGCTGTGGGATTTGGGGCTTTTTGTTTGTTTGTTTTGAGATGGAGTCTTGCTCTGTCACCCAGGCTGGAGTGCAGTGGCACAATGTCAGCTTGCTGCAATCTCTGCCTCCCGGGTTCAAGCCATTCTCTTGCCTCAGCCTCCTAAGTAGCTGGAATTACAGGCGCCCATCACCATGCCCAGCTAGTTTTTGTACTTTTAGTAGAGACAGGGTTTCACCATGTTGACTAGGCTGGTCTCGAACCCCTAACCTCAAATGATCTGCCCTCCTCGGCCTCCCAAAGTGCTGGGATTACAGGCATGAGCCATCATGCCCAGCCTGAGATTTGGGCTTTTGAATGCCCACTATGATACTCTCAGACTAGGAGGGATGGAGAAAAAAACCCAACCAACTTTTAGGTTTTGCCCTAAAGGCAAAGATCATTAGACCACATAGAAATTTGTGATTTTTTAAAATTAATTCACTTTGGTTTAAGAGTAGAGAACATAGGGTTAAGATAAAATGAGTTCACATTACAGTTGGAAGGATTGAAGCTATTTTTTCAGAGGAACTAACTGTAAAAGATATGAGGTTAACCAAACAGATAAATGACCGAAACATTCTGCCCCTAATCTCTTTAAAATCAAATGGACACTTAGTCATATTCATTGGGCTCTTGATAGCAAAGACACTTTGCTAACTAAACAATGGAGAGAATAGATGAACAAGCTAGGCTGCACACTGAGTGAGGCAGACTCCTCTGAAGGAGGCAAGAGAGAATTTTGGAAAATTCCAAATGCTCAGCTGAAGGGTAGGTTGGTTCCGAATGGACTTGAGGCCAGAGGAAGTGGCATTTGAGGCTGGCTTGTAGATTTAAAGTGGGTAAACATTCATCCATAAGGGGAGTCGGGGAGGCAGGGGGAGCGGTGAGGTTATGGTCATCATTATGAACTCACAGAGCACCTTTCAGGAGCACAGGGAACCTGGTGGGGGGCAGGGCATGGGGGCACATGGGGCTAGGAGATGACTTCCTCTGGTTGTGATTTGGCATTTCCTTCATATCTAACTTGCCTGGGGGGCTCCTGACAAGCCAGAGGAGCAGGGCACAAATGGCGCCAGATCCTGTTGAAGATGGGCATGGGGAGGGGGAGTAAGACAGAGCACCCTTGGCTGCTGTTAGAGAGTTGTTCAGTCATCATACCTGTTACCCACCGCCGCAGTCAGTCAGGTCTGTCCAGGGGCTGTAACTCACCTTGCCAGCTCAGAGGAGATACTGAGTGGTACTGTGGGGAGCACAGGCCTAAGGACATCCTGCAGCCGTGTATTTGGCTTTCTCTGCCAATGGTCCAGCGGATTAGGGGGTCTGGAGCCTGTTTCCTAATGCTCTGAGATTGTGTGCCCAGCCCAGGTCTCTCTGTTCTGGAAACAAAGGCCCAGATCCACATATTTCCTTCTTGCTGTTTAGTCTTAGTTTTTGTTTTTGAGACAGAGTCTGGCTCTGTCTCCTGGAGTGCAGTGGCGGGATATCGGCTCACTGCAACCTCTGCCTCCTGGGTTCAAGTGATTGTCATGCCTCACGCCTTCCGAGTAGCTAGGATTACAGGCACCCACCACCATGCCTGGCTAATTTTTTTGTATTTTTAGTAGAGATGGGGTTTTGCTATGTTGCCCAGGCTGGTCTGGAACTCCTGGCCCCAAGTGATCCACCAGCCTCGGCCTCCCAAAGTGCTGGGATTACATGCATGAGCCACTGCACCTGGCTCCTTGCTGCTTTTATACCTTCTCCATATCCATAACTGTTTCCCATGTAAGTTTTTTTTTTAATTTCTCATTTTTATTACCACGTAAATTTTCTTTCTTTTTTTTTTTTTTTTTTTTTGAGATGGAGTCTTGCTCAGTCACCCAGGCTGGAGTGCAGTGGTGCGATCTTGGCTCACTGCAACCTCTGCCTCCCAGGTTCATGCCATTCTCCTGCCTCAGCCTTCCGAGTAGCTGGGACTACAGGCACCTGCCACCACACGCGGCTAATTTTTTGTATCTTTAGTGGAGACGGGGTTTCACCATGTTAGCCAGGATGGCCTTGATCTCCTGACCTTGTGATCAGCCCGCTTCAGCCTCCCAAAGCGCTGGGATTACAGGCGTGAGCCACCGTGCCCGGCCAACCATGTAAGTTTTCTACTCCAGGAGTATAGGTCTGTGATTGCAGTATCCTGAGTAGAGCTGATAACATCTCCAGAAGTAGGGAATAATGGAGAGAGAAAAAAAATCTTAATGGGATGAGACCATTTGAGGAGAGTAGGCTTTATTTTTTTTAAACTCCATTCTTAGCTATAAGACTTAAAATTATCTTCAGCTCTGCCAGCCTCTACAGCACTTGCTCTAAGGAGGGAAGCAGATTTGGGTTTTCAGAGGCCAGGACCGAAGGTTCCAGTGAGCAGGCAGTCCTTTCCCTGGAGCGAGGTGTAGCCACTTCCTCCAAACCCAGCTTCCCTGTCCAGGTCCTGGCTCCCTGGTGTTTTTCTCTTGTCAAGCTTAGCTGGTCAGCGAGCTTTTTCCACTGTCTGCCCACCTGGCCTGTTGGATATTAGAAGATCTCTAGAGCCAGATGCTTGGGCCAAGAGTAAGGCCAGAGCCTGGAGACAGGCCGGGTGGGGCTCTGGTCAAGCAAGTAGGTCCAGTTCGGGGCAAGGGAGAGGCTCCAAATGACTCCAAGTCCCGAATCCTAGGATGGTCCCCAGCTGCTGTTCCCAGGAAAGAAGTCCCACAATTTCTAATTCGCCAAGAGCCATAGGGCAGATGTCTTATGTCTGTTTTTTTGGGTGGTTTCTTAGTTGGGTAGATGTTTCTGGATGTAAAAGGACAGGGTGGGGGTGGTGACCATGGTTTATTCTCTTTTTACCTCCAGAGAGTGGGGAGAGGCTTCTAGTTGGGCAACTTTTTTTCCCTGAAAAGGCCTGAATCAGAAACACAGTTAATAGGCCAGGTGCAGTGGCTTATACCTATAATCCCAACACTTTGGGAGGCCAAGGTGGGAGGATCACTTGAGCCCAGGAGTCTGAGACCAGCCTGGGCAACATGGTGAGAACTTAGAGAGACAGGGTCTTGCTGTCTCACAGATAGCTTGTTCTCTAGGACCAAGTGGCCTTCCTGGGAACTGGGCTGGGGGAAGGCTGAGACTGGCCCTTTCCTTGAGGTCTAGGGAGATGCAAGATTGTTGGAATGAGCTTGGGAGCTTGGCTCACCCCACCCTGGGTGATTGTTACCAGAAATTGAATGACCCTCTTGTATGTTTCTTCCCACACAGAAACATGATGCTGACAATGGCCCTAATCTTACAGGTGAAACCAAGTGAGTGTCTCCTATTGGGGCAGCAGTCTCTAGGCCAAGGGAGTCAGGAAGGCCACTGCCCATGACCTTCTTTCCCATCAAGCCACCTGCACCTGTGACCCATGTCTCCACCCCTAGGACTTTCTCATCGACCAAGAGCCTGCAGTAACTCTACCAACAGCTCAATGGTGTTGCCTCTGAGATATCTCAGAAACTGAAGCCCAGAGTGGGGTGCAGGGGCAAGGAAAGTATGATAGAAAGAAACCGAGGCAGGGTTTCACAAGAGAGGGCAGATCCTGGGAGCAGCTGATTTGCTGCTGGGCAATGTTGAGGAAGTCACCTTTTCCCTGACCCTTCTCCCTTGAAGCTGTTCACATGAAGGAGCTGGACCACATGACTGGTTGCATCACTTTTTGCTGCAGAAGCACCAGATGAGAGCTGCTCTGAAGGGAGGGATGGTGGGAAGATAAGAACTGTGAGGGAATTTGGTACAAAAGAGTTATGGAATGAAGGGTTCCAGATAGGCAGAAAAGAAAATATTGCCAGTTGCTGGGGAAGAAAGGAAGTCAAAGGGCTTAGACACTGAGGGGCAGAACATTTCCACGCGCACTCTCATCTCTTGTAGTCAGCAACAGGTATCCACTAGGAGGGCCCTGCATCATCTTGTTAAGAATAAAAAGTTCCTCTTCAAAGTTTCCCTTTTTAAAAACAGTAAGTGTTAAGAAGAAGAATAGTTCCTTTTAAAAACTTCTCTCAAGTTTTCTTTTCTTTTTATGCTACAAACTAATAAATCTTTTAGTTTACTAATGACTCTTTGTTATGCCCTGGGTAGCTGTTAAATATAGTAGAGAAATAAGTGTACTCTATGTTTCTATGTCCTTATATATTAAACAAAGCCTAAGTTGTTTATTCTAGTTTCTAGTCTGCCTAGATATGCTCGGACATGCCCAGGCATGTCCCAGCTTGTAGCCTATGCCTTTTCCTTATTTGGAAATGTTATTATTATCCTAGTTTCCTGTACGTAACCCCCTCCCTTTCTTTGTTCTCCATTGTGCCATTACCTATTTAGGAAAGTTTTAAGATTTTAGCCAGTCAGAATCAGTTTAGATTGTGAGTTCCAGCTCCAGCCAATGGAGATAGGACACAGCAGTGGGGTCCTGATGCGTCAGGGATAAAAACTCCTGCTTTCCTTTGTTTGGTGTGCTCTCATGGCAATCTGGCTTGCAAACAGGATCCTTCTGCAGAAGTAAAATTGCCTTGCTGAGAAATCTTTTGTTTGTGTGTTCATGTTCCTTGTGACTCTGAATTTTCATTTCTAACAATCTGCTACCCTGAAGAATCTGGAGGTAAGAGGGCCTGGGCCAAGGTGCAGTGACCCTCTGGGCTAGCCCTCAAACCTCCTCCCACAGTGGGGGTTGGATGACCCTCTGCCCGCTGAAACAGCCCAACAGCTCCCAGCCCTAATGATTGCCCTTTCTAACTCTGCCTGCAGTCCTCCTCCAGCTCCTCCTCTCTGCATGCATTTCAGAGCTGATACCAAGAGGTAACAGTACCCTGGACTCCCGCTATCTAACAAACAATCAACTCAACAGAATGATTGAGAAATAGTTAAGAGTCCAGTAGGGTCCCCTGGTTCCACTCTGCCAATCTGGGCTCCAGTTTCCTCTTGGGGCCCTGAAGAAAGGGGCTAGAAGCACCCAGTGCCAAGGGCAAATAGCGAGCTGGGGGGCCCAGGTCTCAGCTGGAGGGACCTCAGAGCATGGAGCATGCATCATGGCTCTTCTGTTGCTGCCCTCTTTGCCTACTGTCTCTTCTCCAGACACGCCTGCTCCAGTCTTTGCCAGACACGCCTTGGGATTGTTGCCTCTTGGGGAAGTGCTAGTCTGACTGGTTGTCAGGAACTCTGTATTTCTGCCCTGACTCAGTCATTAATTTGCTCTTTGATTCTGGACAAGTCACCTCTCCTCCTTGGGCTTGCGTTTCTCCAGGAGGTAGAGAGTACCAAAGTCTCTGCTAGCTCTGAGAGTCCAAGATTTAAAGGTCCACTAGAATGTAAACCTCAGGGCCAAGGGATCCTGTCTGTTCTTTTCCATCCTATATCCCTGCTATGAAGAATTGTACCTGGCCCATATATGTTTAGTCAATGTTGAATGAATGCACTTTCTAAATCACAAGATGGCAGAATGGTGGGTTTTTCTCAGACTCCATCTATAGATGTCACTGGTAGAAGGTCATGACTACAAGTTGTCCAGGTTCTTGGAATTTTGAACAAAGAATTGGACAAAACGCCTAGCAAAGCCAAGAAAGAATGAAGCAACAAAAGAACCAAAGCAGGGATTTATTGAAAACAAAAGTACACTCCGCAGTGTGGGAGTGGGCCTGAGCAGCAGCTCAGGGGCCTGGATACAGAATCTTCCTGGGTCCAAATACCCCCCAGAAGTTTCCCATTGGCCACTTCATGCTCACCTCATGTAACTGAAGTGGTAGCCGCAATCAGTCTGATTGGTTGCAGAAAGCAGCCAACCAGAGGCTGAAGTGAAGTTACAAAAGTCACACTCCTGTGCAAACAATCTGATGGGTTGCAAAAAGCAACCAATCAGAGGCTAGGATGAAGTTACAAAGTTATACTTCTTTGCAAATGAAGACTTGACCAGCAATCAGTCTTACTTGTTGCAGACAGCCAATTTCCCATCTGCCTCACAGAAAAGGTCAAAGGTAGTAGCCTCCGTTTCTTTTGTTACTTAGACATGGAAAGTTAGGGTTTTCTTTTCATTTTGGTTCTAGGAAGTCAGCGTGAAACAGCCTTAGGTTCCCTGCCTCCAGACCTTATTTTCCTGCCTCACAGAGGTTTATGTTATTGTCCTTTTGAGAGAATCCAGATTCAGACTTTCAGTTCTGTGGCTGTGGGCCAAAACCAACAATGACCCAAATCCTCTGTCCTTGGGAGCTTGAGGAGAGTTTACCACTTCATGGTCCTAGTGGGTCTGAGAACTTGGCCTTTAAAATCCACTCCTGGCCTCTGCCTACTGCTTCATGGCCTGGGGAATAGAGTGGAGGGGGCCACCCTTGGTCACCTTCCTTTGACTCTCACAAGGAAACAGCACATCCAAGAAATTGTGGATCAACTAGAATCACACTAGTAATGTAATTTCTTTGCTCACTGCATGACTGCTGGGTTTGGAGGGCACTCAGATGTAGAGGTGCCAGTCTCGTCTTGCCGACACCCAGCCTGGGGAAGAAGGCTCACCCCCCAGATTCCACCTCATCCCCACAGGGTCCCTGATAACCTGGTCCCATGGGTGGGCCTGTCCTGGGGCATTGGTGGCATTCTGGAGGCATGTCCTTTGCTGTGCCATCTCTGCCTCCCCCTAGTAAGAGCTCTGTCTTCCTCTTCCTATAGGAAAAGCAAGAAAGCCAGCAAAACCAGGGAACCCTAAAGAGGCAGTTAGAGGTGAGTGGAGGATGTGAAGTTCCCTCTTGTTGCTTTCCTTCTCTTTCAGCACTTGCTTGGCTTTTCTCCCAAATGTTCAAATTCAGAGAACCAACATACTGATGTCTGAGAAAAGAAAATTAAATACTGAACTGTATCATATGCAACGTGCTGCCAGGCAGTTTGAAGGTGGGAATCTGGGCACCCATCATCCTTCAACCTGGTGCTTTGATAGGCCTTTAGGGGGAGTCCTTTGGGCTCCATCTCAACCTCTTTCATTTCAGGAGAGTCCATGGATCTGGCCAGCGGCCTGCAGTATTCCCAGCAGTGTGTGGGAGAGTTGGATTGGACTCTTTGCTGTCTCCATGCAGCAGAAGAACACGGACAGTGTGAGTCCTACCACCTGCCCCATCCCTTGGCAGCCCAGCTTCCCAGATGGAGGAGTGAGGGACCTTTAGGTCCCTTCTGCAGGATGGAGTGTCCTGCCCAGAAAGCAGCATGGGCCATTTCTCATTGCTTTTGTGTGTGGTTGCTAGAGGCAGCCTGGGGCTGAGTTGGCTGCTGTGGATGAGTTGGGGGAGCAAGCAGAGCTTGGACGTGGAGCACTGGACGCAGAGCTTAGAGGCCAAGTGCCTACCCTGCCCTTACTTGGCTGTGGCCTTTGCCAAGTCCTAGGTGTGGGATATGGTACTTCCACTGTGAAAGTACAGAAGAGTATCTTTAGTATGTTACCATTTGTGTAGAGAGAAGGAGCACGTGTATGTGTGTGTGTGTTGTGTGTAAGTACTATGATAATATACATAAAATGTGCTTGAAAGTGGTCTCAGAGCCAGACTGGGTCTGGCTGCATTTTATTGAGGCTCAAAAATAAGAAGCAAACTAGGAAAGAAGGGAATATATTGCTGTAACCAGATATAGAGAGAAGGCTGGAGATAATTCCACCAGACCAACTCGAAGTGTTACGATATTCTTAGTGTTTACATAGGTTGGGGTTACGTGTCTACGTACAGTATAGCATTCGCCTAAGTCTATTGATAACTAATTTTGTTTCAACTAGAAGGTCAGAGGCAAAAAATGCTTTCTAAGTCTTATTAAGCTGTGAAGTCCCTGGTACCTTCAAGACCTGCCTACTGTGGTACTGGAATGATTATTTCTATCTTATCTCCCTTATAGCTTGGTCCGGAGACTGCCTTAGACTCTCCGATGAATCTATTCAAACAGCTGCCACTGTTCCTTGACTCGTCTCAGATTCTGTCGATCCGAGACTAGGAATATAAGACTGTCCCTATTATTTTGACTTGCTCCAGGTTAGGGAGAAGCCTATGCAAGGGTCCTACTGACCATATGTTTCATTTTTAGCTTTGATACCTGGGCACGGATTTCCCTAGGTTTAACTATTTGCTCAATGTTAAGGCAGCTCTGTGGAAATTTGTTTGTATAACTGGAGTGCTGTGCAGGGCTGTCTGTGTGACTGTCATGAAGGCCTGTCTGTGTGACTATCAGGGAGAATTGGCCACAAAAGGATTCATACAAAACTCAGGAGAGAGAAACAGGGTGGCTGGGAGATGTTTCCCTTCTGTACCTTCTGAGTTTTGGACTATGTGAATTTATCATCCTTTCAAAAAGTGAACAAAAAATTTCCTCCTTCCTTTCTGTGTCCCAACCCCCAGTGAAAAAAAGGGCTTAGAGAATCAGATATACCTGGGTGTTCAAATCCCAGCTCTGTCTGAGTGATCTTAGGCAAGCAATTAACCTCTAATACCCCATGTTTTTTTATCTACACAATAGAGGTAATAATAGTAACTGTCTCATATGGTGGTTGTGAGAATTAAATGGGATTGCTAGCATGCTGCCTGGTGAAGCACTCAAAGGTTCAAACAGTGGTAGTAATAATGGTAATAACAATAGCAATATTCTCTGATCTCTCTGGGCCTCTGGTAGCCAGCTACAAATTCGATCTCTTTCCCTGTCCCTTCCACCCTTATTGAGTTCTTTGAGAAACAAATGAGACTATAGGCTTGGAAATGCCATGAAAACATGTCAGCTGTGATTGAGAGTAAGGAAGTGTTAACTGGGGAATAGTTATTATAGCTACTGTTACTGGCCAGCCAGCTGCTCCTCTGCCTGTTATATCCTGACTTAACCTTTCTGTATTTGCAGTATAACAAGGAGGTAACCAAAGACAGCGATGCCCTCAGGCTGGAGTTATACAAGAACAGGTAGGATGGGGGAGGGTGGGATGGGAGATGTGGGGCCCTTAGCATTGGTGATGTGCTGGGAGGTGGGAGGGGTGCAGGTGAGCATGGTGAGGTTGTCATACAAGTTTGCATGTGTGCACAGGCTAAGCTCTAGTGCGGGCTGTGCCCCTGACTCATGGTTTGGCCTCGGGGAATTCATATCTTCTCTCTGGACTGCCACCTGTGACTTTTGATTCCTGAGGTCCCTTCCAATGCCGCGGTTCTGTGGTTGTGGGACGAGGTGAGGATAGAGGAGCAGTCCTTTCTGCTCTTCATTGATTTCACAGTAGTCCTTTCTGTTCTTCCTTCATTCCTTTCTCTACTGCCTCTGGCCATAGCCAAAACAATGAGGACCGGAAGCAGAAGAACTCAGAACTAGAAGAGAAGCTTCAAGTCCTAGTGACCGAAGATTTAGACTCAATCTGAAGCAACTGCAAAGGAAGCTGGAGAGGGCTAAGATCCTCTTTCAGGCAAGAGGCTGCAGCCCCAGGGGCGGTGGGAGCCCCATCCATCTGGGGACATGGTCTAGGGATCATGCAGGTTATGGGGAGGCTCCAGCCAAGAGCTGGAAAATTTGGGTCCTTGTTCTGGTCCTGCCATAGAATCCTCTAGAGACTGCTAAAAATCTACAAACTGGGGCCCTGCCATAGACCTGGGGAATCAGAATCTCAGGGTTAGGGCTTAAATTTGTTTTAAATGCATCATGGATGAAAACCATTATTATATAGATTACACTTATATGGCTAGCTCATGAGTCTGTTTCCTTCTGAGGTTCAAGCCAACACTTTGACTATTCCACGGTAATAATAGACAGTAGAGTTTTTTGTTTGTTTGTTTTTTATTTTGGGATGGGACCTCCCTCTATCACCAGGGCTGGAGTGCAGTGGCATGATCTCGGCTCACTGCAACCTCCACCTCCCAGGCTCAAGCGATCCTCCTGCCTCAGCCTCTCAAGTAGCTGGGACTACAGGTGCATGCCACCACGCCTGGGTAATTTTTGTATTTGTACAGATGGGGCTTTGCCATGTTGCCCAGGCTGGTCTTGAACTCCTGACTTCAAGTAATCCACCCACCTCAGCCTCCCAAAGTGTTATTATAGGCATGAGCTACCATCCTTGGCCTGAGATCTTTTTAAAAATTATTTAATACTTTATTTCTAAAGCAAAGCAACTTCACAATAGAGATATTTATTGACCAAGTTGTACATTGAGCCCAGCTCTAGACCTTTTAAAGGGCACTGTGTGGAATGGCCCAGGATCCCCAGATCTGAACTTCCCACTCTTTACCACTCAGTTTGATTCTAGGAAGTCAGCGCGAAACAGCCTTAGGTTCCCTGCCTCCAGACCTTATTTTCCTGCCTCACAGAGCTTTATGTTACTGTCCTTTTGAGAGAATCCAGACTCAGACTTTCAGTTCTGTGGCTGTGGGCCAAAACCAACAAAGACCCAAATCCTCTGTCCTTGGGAGCTTGAGGAGAGTTTACCAGTTCATGGTCCTAGTGGGTCTGAGAACTTGGCCTTTAAAATCCACTCCTGGCCCCTGCCTACCGCTTCATGGCCTGGGGAATAGAGTCAAGGGGGCCACCCTTGGTCACCTTCCTTTGACTTTCCCCAAGAAACAGCACAACCAAAAAATTGTGGATCAACTGGAAGTAGTAACGTGATTTCTTTGCTCACGGCATGACTGCTTGGTTTGGGGGCACTCAGATGTAGAGGTGCCAGTCTCATCTTGCCGATCCCCAGCCTGGGGAAAAAGGCTCACCCCCCAGATTCCACCTCATCCCCACAGGGTCCCTGATAACCTGGTCCCATGGGTGGGCCTGTCCTGGGGCATTGGTGGCATTCTGGGGGCATGTCCCTTGCTGTGCCATCTCTGCTTCCCCCTAGTAAGAGCTCTGTCTTCCTCTTCCTATAGGAAAAGCAAGAAAGCCAGCAAAACCAGGGAGAGCCCTAAAGAGGCAGTTAGAGGTGAGTGGAGGGTGTGAAGTTCCCTCCTGTCCTCTGGAGAATGTTGCTTTCCTTCTCTTTCAGCATTTGCTTGGCTTTTCTCCTAAAGGTTCAATTCAGATAATTAGAATCTTGATGTTTGAGAAAGCAGAATTGAAGACAGCACTGTATCACACTGAATATGCTGCCAGGCAATTTGAAGGTGGGAATCTGGGCACCCGTCATCCTTCAACCTGGTGCTTTGACAGGCTTTTGGGCTCCATCTCAACCTCTCTCATTTCAGGGGAGTCCAGAGATCTGGCCAGCTGCCTGCAGTATTCCCAGCAGTTTACGGGAGAATTGGAACGAACTCTCTTTGCTCTCTCCATGCAGCAGAAGAACATGGACAGGGTGAGTCCTACAGCCTGCCTCATCCCTTGGCAGCCCAGCTTCCCAGATGGAGGCGTTGAAGCTGGTTATGAAGCCCTTAATGCTAACCAGCAGTTACAGCAGGCCATGGAGTAGCGGGCACAGCTGGAAGCACACCTGGGGCAGGTGAGGCTTTGCAGAGGGAGGGATGTGTAAGGAAGATGACCCCAGGTGGCCAGGAGCGGGTGAGGACCAGTGACAGCCCTTCCTAACTTCTGTGCCCGTTCTTGCAGGTGATGGAGTCACTGAAACAACTACAGATGGAGAAAGATCAGCATGCTGAGAATCTGAAAGGAGAGAGCGCCATGTGGTGGCAGAGGATGCGGGAGATGTCAGAGCAGGTGAGACCTGACCCTTCAGTCCCCACCATAGATAGGTCACTTGATCGTTCCAGGCATCTGTGAAATGGGAGGAGCACAGCCAGAGGTGGTCATGGGTCTGGGCTTTGTGGAGATAGAGATAGAGGGAGATGGTAGCCTGTCCAGCCGCCAGCCCCTCTCTCCAGGGCCCTTTCCCCGTGTGCTCTGGGCAGATGCACACGTTGAGGGAGGAGACGGCGCATAGCATGAGTCGAGTACAGGAACTGGAGATGAGCTTGGCTGAACTAAAGAGCCAGATGGGTAAGCTGGGGCTGGGGTGACCTGGGAGCAGGACTGGCATCAGAGGGCTGTGGGGATGGCTTAGAATGTCAGGGAGGTGGGTGCATGGAAAGGCTTTGAGGCAGAGGGAAAGAGGTCTGTGCCAGGAGTCAGCAAGTCTTGTAATCGTCATGAGCCTCAGCTGTCCCCATCAGCAAAGAGGAAAAAGTGCCTGTTGTCAGCCACCCACAGTTGCCTCTATCTGATAGTGGCTTGGAAGATTGACTACCATCAGAGTTCGAGGAATCTTTAGCAGGGAGGCCAAGTTTTGGGAGCCCGAGGGGAGCAGTGAATCAAGAGGAGGGATTTTTTTTGAGAATGCAGAGGGTTTTTTTGAGAATCATTAGCAGGGAGGCCAAGTCTGGGGAGCCCAAGAGGAGCTGTGTATCCAGAGGAGGGTTTTTTTGAGAATACAGAGGCCCTTATTGTCTGCTTCCTTTCTCAGCTGAATCCCCACCCCTGGAGCCCCCAGCAGGGGGCACAGCCCTGATGTGTATCGGCACTTCTGAGGGGACCTGTGAGCCAGAGCCCTGCTTTGATGGCTGTGGATGAGAGGGGATGATTTTTCTAATCTGCCTCCATCCTTCCCAGTGCCATGGGAGGCAGACACTAAGTTCTGGGGTCTCCAGCTGCAGCAGCAGCTACAAGCAGAGGCTGAGCACCTGTGGAAGGAGCTGGAGAGTCTAGCAGGACAGCTCCAGTGGGCCCACATGCAAGACAATGAGGGCTTGAAACGTCTGAACTGGGAGCAGGAGGAGAGGCTGCTGGAGCTGGGGCGGGTGGCTGAGCTCTGAGGGGAGCAGGCAGAGATACGCAGGCAAACCCTGGGGACCATGCAAAATGACCTCACCACCATCAGCCCCACACTCTCCCAGAATCCTGAGCTCAAGGAGCAGCTGCAGAGAGCAGCTTTGTAAAACTGGTTCATCCCACCTGGGGAGACTGCCCTCCTCCCTCACCCTCTAGGCCTTTGTTTCCCCACCTGTTAAGTGGGGCAGTGTAGCCCTTATGTGAAGTGGCAATTCCAAAGGGACCTGTGAGCCAGAGCCCTGCTTTGATGGCTGTAGGGGAGAGGGGATCATTTTTCTAATCTGCCTCCATCCTTCCCAGCGCCATGGGAGGCAGACACCAAGTTCTGGGGTCTCCAGCTGCAGTGGGTGGCGTGATTGCTTCTCTGTCCAGAACAGTGAGAACATGGAGATCACCAGTGCACTTTAGTCTGAGCAGCATGTCGAGGAGGAGCTGCAGGAGAAGCTGGGCGAGCTGTAGGAGATGGTAGCCCCTGCTGATTATGCCACTGCAAGGGAGAAGGGAAGGGAGAAGAGAGAGGCAGACAGCTACATTGTACATTGCCCAGATTACTACTTCCTCATCACTGTCCTCTGCCCAGGAGGGGCCCAGTTAGGGTCACTCTGTGGCACAGACTGGCCTTCTGGAGGAACAGTGCCTTTCTCCTCCCTCACGTTGGTACACCTTCCTTTAGCCTGCTGTGGCTGCCACAGGTCAGAACCTGCTGCTGTCTTTTGCTGAGCTCCAGGGGGAGCGAGGTCCTCATGTGTTCATGAAGGAGGCCGTGCAGCCCCTGCTTTGAGCTTTGGCCATTCAAAATGCTGCCTAGCAGCCCAAGGCCTGGGCAAACCATATCCACACCCCCGAGTGGCTCCAAGCATGCGTGACTGTCACTGTCATTGTGCGAGCGTCTGTCATACCTGTTGCATACTCTTGTGTCCATGGCACTGAGGCACCTTCTCTCCTGCATGGCCCCCTAACGCCCTGCTTTGTTCTGTGACAGACGCCAAAGACGATGCTGCGTCTGTCTAGCCACCTGCCAATGACACCGTGTTACCTGGTGGTGTCCCTTGCCCTGGTGCCAGTCTTGCTAGCATAGCGGCACCTCAGGTTCATGCCTCCTCCTCCTCCTCTGCCCACTGCCCTTCTGTACCTACTATGGATTCTCTTCTCTTTTCACAAGTAGTTTGTTCCCTAGGGCCAAGTGCCCTTCCTGGGGACTGGGCTGGGGGAAGGCTGAGACTGGGCTTTTCCTTGAGGTTTGGGGAGATAGAATGTTGTTGGAATGAGCTTGGGAACTTGGCTCACCTGTCCTCAGTGATTCCTACAGAAATTGAATGACCATCACATATGTTTCTTCCCACACAGAATCATCATGCTAGCCCCAATCTCATGAATGAAAGCAAGTGAGTGTCTCTTATCAGGGCAGCAGTCTCTAGGCTGAGGGAGTCAGGGAGGCCACTGTCTAACACCTTCTTTCCCATTGAGCCACCTGCACCCCTGACGCCTGTGTCTCTGCCCTTAGGACCTTCTCATCAATTGAGAGCCTGCAACAACTCTCCCAACAGCTCAGTGGCGTTGTTTCTGAGGAACTTCAGAAATCAAGGGGAGTGTGGGGGAAAGGAAAGTATGATAGAAAGAAATTGAGGCAGGGATCACCAGAGAGAGGAAAGATCCTGGGACTGGCCGATTTACTGGACCATGTTGAGGAAGTTGCCTCTTCCCTGAGGCTTCTTCCTTGAAGCTATTCACATGAAGGAGTTGGACCCCGTGGCTGGTTACATCATTTTGTCCTACTGTAGAAACACCAGATGAGAGCTGCTTGGGAGGGAGGGATGGTGGGGAGATAAAAACCATGAGAGAAGTTGGCACAAAGAAGTTACGGGATGAAGGGTCCAAGTTAGGCAGAAAAGAAAATGTTGCCAGTTGCTGGGGAAGAAAGGAAGTCAGAGGGCTTAGACACTGAGGGGACAGAAGATCTCCATGCGCACTCTCATCTCTTGTAGTCAGCAACAGGTATCCATGTGGAGGGCTCTGCACCATCTGCTACCCTGAAGGATCTGGAGGTAAGAGGCCCTGGGCCATGACCCAGTGACCCTGCAGGCCAGCCCTCCAACCTCCTCCCACAGCAGGGGCTGGGTGCCCCTCTGCCAGCTGAGACAGCTCACATATCCCCCAAACCTGATGATTGCTCTCTCTACCTCTCCCCTTAGTCCTCCTCCGACTCCTCCTCTCTTCACGTGCCTCAGAGCAGATACCAAGAGGTAACAGTCACCCTGGACTCGAGTTACGTAACAATCAGTCAACTGAATAAAACCACTGAGTCATTGGTAAGAGCTCAATGTGGTCCCCTGATTCCACGCTGCAAGTCCTGGGCTCCAGTTTCCCCTTGGGGCCCTGAAGAAAGGGCTGGAGGTCCCCGATGCCAAGGGCAAATGGGGAGCAGGGGGGCCGAGGCCTCAGCTGGAGGGACCCCAGAGCACGGAGCATGCATCATGGCTCTTCTGTTGCTGCCCTCTTTGCCTACTGTCTCTTCTCCAGACACCCCTGCTCCAGCCCTTGCCACACATGCCCTGGGGTTGTGGCTTCTCAGGGAAGCACTGGCCTGATTGGTTGTCAGGAGCCCTGTATTTCCATTCTGACTCAGGCCCTAATTTGCTCTTTGATTCTGGACAAGCCATCTCTCCTCCTTGGGCTTGTGTTTCCTGAGGAGGTAGAGTTAGAGAGCATCAAAAGTCTCTGTTAGCTCTGAGAGTCCATGATCTAAAGGTCCAGTAGAATGTAAACCTCAGGGCCAAGGGATCCTGTCTGTCCTTTTCTGTCCTATATCTCTGCTATGAAGAACCATACTTGGCCTGTATGTGCTCAATCAATGTTTGTTGAGTGAATGCACCTTTCTAAATCACAAGCTGGTAGAAGGGTGAGCTTTTCTCAGACTCCATCTCTAAAGGTTTATGTTACTGTCCTTTCGGGAGAATCCAGATTCAGACTTTCAGTTCTGTGGCTGTGGGCCAAAACCAACAAAGACCCAAATCCTCTGTCCTTGGGAGCTTGAGGAGAGTTTACCAGATCATGGTCCTAGTGGGTCTGAGAACTTTGCCTTTAAAATCCGTTTCTGGCCCCTGTCTACCGCTTCCTGGTCTGGGGAATAGAGTTGAGGGGGCCACACTTGGTCACCTTCTTTTGACTCTCCCCACAGAAACAGCACAACCAAAAACTTGTCGAGTAACTAGAAGAAGTAATGTGATTTGCTTGCTCATGACATGACTGCTGGGTTTGGGGGGCACTCAGATGTAGAGGCCCCAGTCTCTCTTGCCGACACCCAGCCTGGGGAAGAAGATTCACCCCCCAGATTCCACCTCATCCCCACAGGGTCCTTGATAACCTGGTCCCATGGGTGGGCCTGTCCTGGGGCATTGGTGGCATTCTGGGGGCATGTCCCTTGCTGTGCCACCTCTGCCTCCCCCTAGTAAGAGCTCTGTCTTCCTCTTCCTATAGGAAAAGCAAGAAAGCCAGCAAAACTGGGGAGCCCTAAAGAGGCAATTACAGGTGAGTGGAGGGTGTGAAGTTCCCTCCTGTCCTCTGGAGAATGTTGCTTTCCTTCTCTTTCAGCATTTGCTTGGCTTTTCTCCTAAAGGTTCAATTCAGATAATTAGAATCTTGATGTTTGCGAAAGCAGAACTGAAGACAGCACTGTGTCACACTGAATGTGCTGCCAGGCAATTTGAAGGTGGGAATCTGAGCACCCATCATCCTTCAACCTGGTGCTTTGACAGGCCTTTAGGGGTAGTCCTTTGGGCCCCATCTCAACCTCTCTCATTCTAGAAGAGGCCAAGGATCTGGCCAGCCATCTGCTGTATTCCTGGCGGCATGTGGGAGAGTTGGAGCAGGAGCAGAGGAAGGCAGATAGGGTGAGTCCAACCACCTGCCCCATACCCTGGCAGCCCGGCTTTCCAGATGGAGGAGTGAGGGACCTATAGGTCCCTTCTGCAGGATGGAGTGTCCTGCCCAGAAAGCAGCATGGGCCATTTCTCACTGCTTTTGTGCGTGGTTGTTAGAGTCAGACTTAATTAGATTGTGTTTCCAAGATCTCTTCATGTCTCTGCCCATCTTAAAATGTAAAATACATTTAAAAATCTGGGCTTGGCGCAGTGGCTCACGCCTGTCATCCCAGCATTTTGGGAGGCCGAGGCTGGCGGATCACTTGAGGTCAGGGGTTCAAGACCAGTCTGGCTAACAGGGCAAAACCCCATCTCTACTAAAAATACGAAAATTAGCCAGGTGTGGTGGTGGGCGCCTGTAATCCTAGCTACTCGGGAGGCTGAGGCCGGAGAATTGCTTGAACCTGGGAGGCAGAGGTTGCAGTGAGCCGAGATCACACCACTGCACTCCAGCCTGGGCGACAGAGCAAGACTTAGTCTCAAAAAAAAAAAAAAAAAAAAAAAAAAACCTACCAAAAAAATAAAACCCTACTATGTGAAAAATACAAATAAAAGGACAATGCAAAACACTCATACCATCTATCACAAATAAATTGTCACCATTTGGTCATATCTCTCCCTCTGCCCTGCTAAAGGATAAGTGTAAGAAACAAAGTTTAATTGTTGCCTTTTTGGGCGAGTATAAAACCAGTGCGCTAGAAACAAGGGCAGCGACAGGTTACCAGATGCCCCAGGCGCTTCAGAACAAGCTGCCTCCTGGGGAGGAGGCAGGAGAGCCAAGTGGGCTCAGCCCCAGATGGCTGAGGTGACACTTAGAGGGTTCCAAGCAGGGGCAGGACTGGCCCGGTAGCAGGGCCTCTGAGTAAGGTCAGAGGGACGGGGAGATGGCTTCACTTCCGAGGAGCTCTGCGCAGGGAGAGACTGGCACCCTGGCCATGGTGACCCGGGAGAGTGACACTGTTCAAAGTCACCGGAAGACATGCGACTGGAAGGGGGACAGGGGAGGAGGGCCCCGCGAACAGCGTGCCTCGCTGGGCCCACGCTCGGGCGAATCTCGGGGAACCCATGCGCCCCGTGTTTATAACCTGTGGCCGTGTGTGGAGCTGGGGGCCACCGCCGAAGCCCACCAGGCAGGGCAGGGGACGGCAGGGCAGGGCGCCCGGGGCTGGGGCTCCTCCCTGCACCCCGCCACAGAGGAGGGGCTTAGGGCTCCCGGCTCCTCTGACCCACCGCCCAAGGCCCGTTAGGCCCAGAAGCCCCTGGCGGCGGGCACGGGAGACCCCCCCCGCCCCCCCTCCCCCTCCGGCAGCCGTTAAAGGGCGTTGATTTCCCGCCTCGCATCCTCCTTCCGTTAGGGCCAGATGGCTGGGGCTGGTGTTTATTTAGTAGGGGCCCCCATGCAGGAGGACGCCCACTGGAGCTCTGGAGGGTGGGACATCCCCAATCCTAAACTGTTAACTGAGACCTGGAACTGTAGCCGAGTCATATATTCTTCTTCTTTTTTTGAGACGGAGTTTGGTTCTTGTTACCCAGGCTGGAGTGCAGTGGCGCGATCTCGGTTCACTGCAACCTCCGCCTCCCCGGTTCAAGTGATTCACCTGCCTCAGCCTACCGAGTAGCTGGGGTTACAGGCATGCGCCACCACGCCTGGCTAATATTTTTGTATTTTTATTAGAGACAGGGTTTCACCATGTTGGCCAGGCGAGTCGTATATTCTTGTGGTGATAGTGGCCTTAGGAAAAAAAAAAACAAACAAAAACGCCTTCTTGGATGACTTAAGGTAGAAGCCGCAGAGGCCTTGTTAAACAGTGCATCTGGCCTGTGGGGCGGCTTTTCGATAAACCCCTAGAAAATGTGAAAACTCTGTCACGGGAAGAAGGGGCTGTATAGTGGATGTTAAGTTGAGTGAAGTTTACGGTTCCACCCATGAATACTGAGCTTTAGCTGCCAACCTCGCAGGCCACTTTTCTTCAGCTCAAAGCTGAGGATTTTTAAGCAGTTTTTCTGACAACGAGAGGGGAGCAGACATGCTTCCTGCTCTTTAAGCGATCTCCCTGGGATCCTAGTCATCCATCTAGTGAAGTCAAGAACCCATTAGGGTTCCACCGACTCAGACTTTTTGTGCCCAAGTAGCAGATTCTGCCAAGTCAGACAAGCCTAGGGGCTTCTACCACACACGACATAACTATTTTCTTTCTGTTCCTTTCTTTTCCCTGTCAAAGTCCTCTCAGGCTCTCATAATGATACCATCCTCCATGAGACAGGAAAGACAATTTTTGAAATGACTTTTAAGTCACTTTGATGTCATTAGAGAAGTCATTTAACAAGCGTGTTGTTAAGTTTAAAAAATTAAAAGACTATGGCCTTTGGTGACTTCCCTCCCTGGTGGGGCACTATACTTTGCTCTCTAGCTGTTGCAGCCTTTTTCTGGCTTGCAGGTTAAGTTGGGTGTGTGAGCTGTGTAAAAGCTCTATGGTTTGTTAATGAAAGCAAACGCTGTGGGCCTGACTTGGAACTGCATCTGGATGTGGACTCACCCAAGTTGCTGGGCATTGTGGGACGGGAGGAGAGTGTTTTTCTTGAGACCAGAACTAGGAAAGTGAGAAAGGTTCCTGGTAACAGGGAACCTGAACGAAGGACTACCTTTAAAATTTTGGGGAAGGGCGAGGGTTTGTTCTTAAAACCCATTTTTAGAATAGGTTAAACCTATATACAAATAGTAGCATTCATGGTGGCAGTAATTAGACAAGATTCATCACAGTGGTTGGGAACCTAAAGGAAACTAGAGTGGGGATGGGCAAGCCTGGGATTAGAAAAAATATGACCTCTTCCTTTCTCCTGAATTAGTGCCTCATCTCTGTAAGCAGTCCTGGAATTCAGGAAAAATATTACAGAGATAATTAAACAGTAGTTCAGGTACAATTTTCAAGGCAGTTAAGAATTTGGGATTCAGTCTTGCTGATATTGAATCCCAAATTCAGTACCCTTCGGGGATGTGGGTCTGGTGAGTGGTGTCGGAGTAGCAGGTATCTTGGGACTGAGGGGAATAGGTGATATTCATTGTTAGGCAGCTACTCGCTACAAATGGCCTCTTCAAGGTTAGACCCTTTTCCAAATGTCAGGACGCTAGACATGTAATGTCGATTATACAGGAAAGTCGTGTTTGGTGATTGGCTTCTTCGATCTCTCAGCTCTCCCCTCCATTTTAACATCACCAAAATGCCTGAATTTAGGATGTGCTATTTGTCCCCACACCCTGAAATCCTGTGCTCTGTGCTGCTGGACTAAGTGGTAAACAGTGTTGGATTCTAGTGGGAACCTGAGGTTGAATTCTCAAGTATCCTATGTGTTGTCCTTTCCTCCAATTGAGAGAGAATCTGAGGAGACCAGCAAACTTTTGACCTCAGATCAGAGGTGGAAAGAGGGAGCTTGCAGAGGTATCAGTTCTGTGGGAGGTTGGATTATGACCAGAAAATGGGATAGTGACATGAGGAGTGTGGCAGTGGTGTTAAGAACTTTTCTCCTTGGGGTGCTAGTTGAGAGCCTTTGCTGTCACTCAATATAGGGCCCAGAGTTGCCCTTTTGGAGTGACATGCTGAAAGATGGAGCCCCACTTGGCCCTGTCCTGGGTGAGGATATACACCCGTGAAAATGTCGGTTCCTAGGTTGATGGTAATTGGAAGAGCTTTTTGAGTGACTCTGAAGAAGGCTGTTGGGCTAAGGGTAAAAGACCAGCTGTCAAGTACGGGCTGAGGGATTCAGGACTCTCTTGAGACTTGTCTTTGGGTGGTAACTGGGATGGTGTTACAGGTGTTGGACAGAAGTCTGAAGTGAGTCAGGGATGGGAGGCTTCCTTTGTGCTCTGCGCCACAATCACAGGCACAGTGGGGTGGATAATGTTACCACCCCTCTTCTCACTGAAGTGCCTTGTGTACAGCTGTGGGCTGTCCAACTGCAACTCACCTGGGGCTTTCTCGGCCCTCATGCTATGTAGAAAAGGGAGAAAATGTCGTTGTGAGAGATTTGGAAAATACATAACACAAAAAAGAAACACTCTTATCCCCAAATAATGAAAAGAAACTGAAGGAAAAAAATTGTCTAATTTATGAGTTGCTTTAGTCCAGGAAGCCTGAGGCCCGCAGAATAAATAGCTGTGTAGAGAAGATATCCGTGTTTAGGTGTAGGTCAAGGCTCTTTGTTGAGGCTGGGGATGGGACAGAACACAAAGCTTCTAGGTTTTTACCCCTTGACAAGAGAGCCTTTCTGGGGGAAGTGCTATTGTGCAGGTTTTAAAAAAACTTTTGTGCAAAGTACGAAAGAGTTATCAGAATGTGGGCTTCTGAGGGAGTCAGGTTTGTTATATATATATAGATTTGGGGTTGTAAAGCAGGCATTGAAAAATAGCTGTGAGTTTCCAGAGTTTAAGGGGAACAAGGTTGGTAGTTGAGTATTGGGTCTCGGAACCCTTTCATGCATGGTTGAAGGAATTTGCTCTTGTTGATGCTAACTGGAAGAGGGGAGCTTAGGGTTGCCTGACCAGAGCCCAAAAGAAACTGGAACTAAAGTACTGGCTGGATAGGCCAGCCATAGACACATTTGTGTTTATCCCATAGATGCAAAGCCAGGTGAAGGATACTGGTTCTATTACTCTCATTTCCCCAGACATTTTGAGGAATGTTTGGTGTATGTGGTCTTGTAATGAGGGACAATGCTTTAAGTTGGATAGCTGTCTTTACAAAACAACAGCATTGCCGTATTTTTCTCACTTCCTATTGGCCAATGAAACCTTTCACTTAATTGCCACAGTCCTGGAACAGCATTTAATTTCTACTGATCTAGTCCAGCTCTATGGCCCCAAAAACCATGGCATAATGTCATGGAGCTTCCCCATCTTTCTCTGAGCAGATGGCCAAAGGAAGGGTTTTAGGGTGCCAAGATTATGGCCTGAAACTTTGTGGAGATTCTGAAATCTCTACTTCATGGATTGATTAGGGTTTCTCACCCTGCTTTTCCCTTCTGGAGGTATTTTTTCTGTGGCCATTTTGCAAATTTCCCAGCATCTTACTCTTTTAAAAACCTTGGAAGTTTTCTGGCTCTGATATTTTCCCTTTGGTCTATGTTCTGCTTTTCTTAGGTGTTTTTGGCTTTCTTCCCAACCATTAGGTTGGTGCAAAAGTAATTGTGGGTTCAGACCATGAATTTTAAATCATAACTAGGCTCAAACACATCTTTACTAATCAAAATTGGAACCATTACCATCAACACATTTTTGCCAACAAGACCAAGTTTATTCCTGTAGTGTAAAAATTTGCGGTTACAGATTTGAGGAACTCTCAGAAAGCATTTTCTGCATACTGCTGGTTGTGGAAGTGTTTTCCCTGCAAAATTTGTCGATGCTTGAAGAAGTGGTAGTCAGGTGGGGGGAGGTCAGGTTAATATGGCAGATGAAGCAATGCTTTGTAGCCCAATTCATTCAAACTTTGAAGCATTGGTTGTGTGACATGTGGTCAGGAGTTGTTGTGGAGAAGAATTGGGCCCTTTCTGTTGACGAATGCTGACGGCAGGCGTTGCAGTTTCCTTTGCATCTCATTGATTTGCTGAGCATACTTCTCATATCTAGTGGTTTCACCAGGATTCAGAAGGCTGTAGTGGATCAGACCAGCAGCAGACTGCCAGTGACCGTGACCATGACCTTTTTTTTTTTTTTGGTGCAAGTTTGGCTTTGGGAAGTGCTTTGGAGCTTCTCAGTCCAGCCACTGAGCTGGCTTTACCGGCTGTTGTATAAAATCCACTTTTCATTGCACATCACAATCTGATCAAGAAATGGTCCATTGTTGTTGGGTAGAATAAGAGATGACACTTCAAAATGATGATTTTTTTTTTTTTTATTTTCAGTCAGCTCATGAGGCACCCACTTTTATTGAGCTTTCTCACCTTTCCAATTTGCTTCAAATGCTGAACGACCATAGAATGGCCGACATTGAGTTCTTCGGCAACTTCTCGTTTAGTTGTAAGAGAATCAGCCTCGATGATTGCTCTCAACTGGTCATTGTCAACTTCCGATGGCCAGCCGTTATGCTCCTCATTTTCAAGGCTGTTGTCTCATTTGCAAAACTTCTTGAACCACCACTGGACTGTACGTTTGTTAGCAGCTCCTGGGCCAAATGCGTTGTTGATGTTGGGAGTTGTCTCTGCTGCTTTATGACCCACTTTGAACTCGAATAAGGAAATTGCTTGAATTTGCTTTTTGTCTAGCATAATTTTTGTAGTCTAAAATAGACATAAAATAAACAACAAGTAATAAGTCATTAGCAAGAAAAAATAGCGAGAAATACCCGTTAAAATGATGTATAACATAACCACATTTATTTAAGAATGTATTCCAGTATCAAACAGCAAATTCCAACAATGCAAAAACCGCAATTACTTTTGCACTCACTTTAATAACTTTCAGCTGTTCTTTGGGAAAAGGCCAAACAATTTCACAACTACAGTAAAAACAAAAAAGCAAAAACAAAAGACAAACCTGTGTGTCTTGCCGCTGATAACATCTGGTTTGGTTTTGTTTTCCTTTAAATGGTATTTAGTTTCTGGACCCAAAAGCCTGCAGTAGTAATGACATACTTCCTGGTATTCTTGCTTGGGAATAATTCTTGGAGTGTGCAGCCATAAATAGCATGCACGATATGCTTCAACCCATAGTCTGTCAGAGTCCCCTTGCCACCATTCAGTTGCAAGACAACTACTTGTTGACAGGGCTTGACAATGAGTTTCCTGTAGGTAGCTGCCGTGACTCCAGAACTTTTTGAATATAATTTAGATCTGAAGGCATTTTGAAGGAGAAACGGAGAGCCTATGTTCTAGTCCTGGCACTGCCTTTATTGGCTGTGTGAATTTTGGCAAATCTCCAGATTTCTTTGGGTTGCGGTTTCCTTATGGGTAAAATTGGGATATTAATACCTTACCTTCCTCACAGTGTTGTTTGGGAGGATTATATGTGCTGTATAGTCTGTCATATCACATAAATGCTTTTAATTTTTGTTATGACTTAAAAGCCAGTTTTAAATATGCCCTGGCCAAGAAGTTGGGGCACACAGAAAAAAAAATCAACAAAAGTTTGTCTGAGATCAACCCCTAGGGAGCTCAGAACCCAGGAGGAAAAGCAAAAAAAAGGGTTAATGGGAGTGCTTTTCTGCTCCCCTCACCCCTCTGACAATCTATTGACTGTTAAACTGTTGGGGAACCCTCTGCCCCCGAGACATAGGGCAACACCATCGGTGGCTATTAGAGATTTTCCTGGAAATTGGGAACCAGGTGACCAGCTTGCACAGCTGTGCTGCACCCCTGCCAACCACCCAGGCTGGGAGGGCGGTGTCATACCAGTTGTACATCCCCAGCACCAGTGCCCTGCCGGGAGATCTCCACCCTTGAGCCATTGCACCACCAGACCACCCGAAAACAACCTCACAATAATGCTGAGTTTGGCAAGCACAGACCAGAGGGTACCTGGGGAGTTGTGGGTCCCCTGGAGATCCAACCCTCAGCTTCGACTGTACCTTGTGGGGGTGGAGCATGGCCTGCCAAAGCCCACTTGGGACAAAGGAAACGTGGCATGGTGTTGCCAGCAGTTGAAGAGGGCTACCGAAACCCAAGAACAGATGTGGAGAAGCGGGATCATCTCTCGCCCCTGCCCCACTTCGCAGTCCACCGTTCTGGGGGCTCAGCAGCTCTTTTCCTGAGGCCTGATAAGCACATGCTGAAAGAGGGGGCCTTTTCCGCTTCTCCAGCTGGTGCACCCCTGCTGAGGGCTAGTGAGCCCTAAGAGCCTACCTGCCTGCTATTTCTCTCAGGTGTCATCTATCGGACTGCACCCTGAATTACCATCAACAATATATGGCCACAACAGACAGCACCTGAAAAAGACACCGCAACCAAGGAGCCTGTACGAAGCCTTGGCCCTCTGAAAGCACCCGTAAATGAAGGCAATTGATCATACACAACATACACTACAGTCAAAACCCCAAGGGAAAAAATGAAAAAAAAAAATCAAAATGCCCCATCTGAATGATAGCAAATTAAAAAAAAAAAAAAAAAGAATCTCCAGCTATTAGCCGGGTACGGTGGTACATGCCTGCAGTACAAGCTACTCAGGAGGCTGAGACAGGAAGATCGCTTGAGCTCAGGAGGTGGAGGCTGCAGTGAGCCATGATTGCACCGTGGCGCTCCAGCCTGGGGGACAGAGCAAGATCCCAGCTCTCCAGGCTTACTCTGGGGGTTCCTTGGCAGAGAGGGGGCCTATTCAGTTTGTTGGAGGCTTCAAATTTTATTTTTATTTCTCTTTGCTGTTTTTTGGGCCAAGATTTGCTAGAAGCAGCATAGATGGCCACACTTTTATTTTGTCCCTCATTGTTGCCAAGGTGCTGTGACTTCCTACCCTGGATCCGTCCTGTCCCTCAGTGGGGTCCCTATGGCCAAGTGACTTAAGAGTCAAAAGACTTAGAGCCTGTTGAATATTCCAGGCCAGCGGGGAATGTGGTGGGCAGGCACTCATCAACTCTTCAAACCTTTTAAGCAATATATGAGCCAGAAATCAAAGCCAAAAAGAAGGTTACAAAATTGGCTTATCTGTAAGTTCTATGCATTGAACTACTGTAATGTTGGTTTTTAGTTAGAATTGCAGCAATTAGCTATATAAAACATAGCGTTTCTAAAACTGTTTAAGCTAAGGAACTTTAGAGACTTTTGTTGTATCACAATGCTTTTTATGGGTCTCTTTAGTAATTTATCCTAAGGTGGCCAATACATTTTTTGTCATATTTTTAGCAGTGGTGAATCTTTATGGTTTGTAGCAACTTGATTCTTGTCCCCTTGAAGGAAAGAATTTGCCTGAGGGGCATGAGGCATAGTGAGAGAATGAGGCAAGTTTTTGAGCAGAAGTGAGAGTTTATTAAAAAGTTTTAGAAAAAAAAGTTTTAGAGCAGGAATAAAAGGAAATAAAGTACACTTGGAAGAGGGCCAAGTGGGCTACTTGAGATATCCAGTGCCCTCTTTGACTTTTGGGGTTTTATAAGTTGGCATGCTTCTGGGGTTTTCTTTCTCCCCTCTCTTGATTTTTCCTTGGGGTGGGCTGTCCACATGGGCAGTGGCTTGTCAGCACCTTGGAAGGGCCACATGCGCAGTGTGTTTACTGAAATTGTGCACATGCTCACTCGAGGCATTTTTCCTTTACCAGTTGAGTGTTCCTAGAGGAAGGTCATATACCAGTTAAACTCTGTCATTTTTCCTCTTAGTGAGCATGCTTGAGCCGACTTGCCCAACTTCTGCAATCATATCAGGAAGCTGCGGATCACCAGCTTCAGGTATCTTCTGTCTGTCGGGAGACTGCTTCTCCCTGGCACTGGCTGTGACTAATTATTACTTTAGAGAGACATTGGTCTCTAATAATTTTAGACAATGGTACCCTGACATTCCTGGGTGTGGGGGGCCTTTCCTGCCCTACTCATGTTTGCCTAGCTACCCACTCTAACAATATCTCTATTTGCATAAGCCCCATAACTGGGAACAACTATACCCAGAAGTCTCTTTCACCAGGTATCTTGATATCTCCTCAGTAATTCTCTTTTCATTCTGGTGGAGGCAGGAACTTTTCCATGATGGGGATAGATGGAAAAAGAGACAGATAATGGCCCGGGAGGCAAAGTACTTCAATTTTCTAGCTGTTTAGGCACCTGTGTGACCATCCTTGAGTTGGTTGCTCTGAAATAATTCTATGCCTTGAAAATGACCCTTGTGACCAGGCATGGTGGCTCGTGCCCTGTAATCCCGGCACTTTGGGAGGCTGAGGAGGAGGATCACTTAAACCTAGGAGTTAGAGACCAGCCTGGAAAACATAGCATAGTGAGACTCTGTCTCTACAAAAAAATATATTTTTTTAAATTAGCTAGGCAAGGTGGCACATGCCTGCAGCCCTAGCTACTCAGAAGGCTGAGGCTCCTAGGAGTATCACTTGAGCCCAGGAGGTTGAGACTGCAGTGAGCCATGATCGTGCCACTGCACTCCAGCCTGAGTGACAGAGTCCAGCCTGAGTGACAGAGTCCAGCCTGGATGACAGAGACCCTGTCTCATAATAAAAAAAAGTTAAAAAAAGGCCAAGTGGGATGCCAAATGATCCAAAATGAGGGTGATTTGCAGGCTCTGTCAAATCATCTCTAGTCTTCAGAATATCATGATTCTGGCTGTCTTGGAAAGAAGTAAAACAATGAGAGATAACATTAGTGATTTGACAATCAAAAGAGAATTTTTGTGTCAGAATGAAAAAAAACGAATTTCACTAAGGAACCAACTAAAACATCACGAAGAAAATTACAACCCAGTTCTTCTTTAGAGACATATTGTAGCCAAGAAATAATTCAGGAGTTAGCCCAAATTCTAGTCAAATAATAAAGCTTAAAAACAAAAGTCAGGGCTGGAATTTAGTATAAACAGGTGTGGTACAGTTTTCCTTTGAAACATAACTTTTATATCTCTCTAGTCCCCCTTTTCTACTCAAAAGAAAGTATAGTAAGATTGATCTGTGTGCAGAATTAGTTTTAGCCTTATTGTACTTCACCTGATTATTTGCACAAAGTGCAGCAAGAATTGTTTGGCCATATAGGCTTTGCTGGAACTTTACCTGAAAATTTGTTAGTCTAATCAAAGCCTTGGTAAAATAACCAATGTCTCCAATTGTGCCCTGTTTAAAAAAAAAACCCAGATTCTTATTCATCATATGCAAATATAACTATACTGCCATAAAATAAGAATACTCATGAATAGTTTGTAAATTTTAGAGAACTCAGGTAGAGAGAAAGGTATATTTGGGTCACAAAAGTATACTTTAGAATCACAGTTGCTGCCTTCCAAACAAGGATGTTTGTTCACTGTTGGGAGAAAAGCTGAGTGTTCGGAGAGAAGCTGAGGCACTGCTTGGGATATGTCCAGGGTCCAGGTAAAACCCCTCGTGGCCTTTGAAATGTGTCCAGACTTGCTGGCTCCTTGCTTCTAGCACTCCCATTATCTCAAGTAGACATATGTTTCAAAGAAAATGCTAAATTGTCACAGCTGTAGCTCATTCACTTGATACACGGCTTCCTTTCAACCCCCACATCCTCGCCACCTGTTTCTTTGTTTGATCACCAATAAATAGCATGGGCTTCCAGAGCTTGGGGTCTTTACAGCCTCCATACTAGCTTTGGCCCGCTGGTCCCCGTTTTCTCTGTTAATTTGTCTTTTCTCATTTCTTTGACTTCGCCGGACTTCATAGCCCCCGTGGCCTTGTGTTGGGTCTGATCACCCCAACATTAGTGGTGCCCAATGTGGGGCAAAGAAGACCCCAGTGAAGGAACACTACAGCGTGTGAAAGTGGAGGACGTATCATCAGAGGACACCCAAGGACGACTGAAAGAAGCTCTGTGGGAAAGCTGTGCGCTCGGAAGAACCAGGGTAACAATGGGACAAAGTGAAAGCAAACATTCTGCTTATTTGAATTTATTTATTTATTTATTTATTTATTTATTTATTTATTTATTTTGGAGACAGAGTCTTGCTCTGTTGCTCAGGCTGAAGTGCAGTGGTGTGATCTCGGCTCACTGCAAGCTCTGCCTCCTGGGTTCACACCATTCTCCTGCCTCAGCCTCCCGAGTAGCTGGGACTACAGGTGCCCGCCAGCACGCCTAGCTAATTCTTTTGTATTTTTAGTAGCGATGGGGTTTCACCATGTTAGCCAGGATGGTCTCGATCTCCTGACCTCATGATCCACCTGCCTCAGCCTCCCAAAGTGCTGGGATTACAGGCGTGAGCCACTGCGACCAGCCAGCTTATTCTTAAGGCATTTATCACAAAGAGGGAGAGTGAAAGTTAGTACTCAGAATTTATTACTCTTTAGTACAGTAATGCAGTTTTGCCCTTGGTTTCCGGAACAGGGGACTGTGGAGTTGGATGAATGGGAGAGAATGGGAAGAGATTTTAAAAAGGCATATAAAGCTGGAGTAAAAATTCCAGTTTGTTTGGTCAATGTGGGCACTAATAAAGGCAGCTCTTGAGCCATTCAAACAGATAATGAGGCAGATTCAGATAAGGACGAGTGTAAAAAACTAATTTCAGATTCTGAATGTGAGGAACAGCTACTGGAGGAGATTAAAGAAAAGAAAGGAAAGCTAAAGTATGTTTTACTAGCCCATCGGCTCCACTGGCTGAATTAAGTGAATGGCCACCTCCTCTCTCTCCCATTAATGGGTGAGAAAATGAATTAGCTGAAAAACTTACTGCTCCTGTAGTTGCAACATTAAAACCTGGAGCAATTGGTGGTGCTATACAAAATTCTATTCAAAAAGCTAGATAGAGCCAAGGGAGACCTTGAAGCATGGCAATTTCCAGTTACTATAACCCAGCAAGAAGGACAGAATATAGCTAATTGGGCCACCTTTCAACTTACCAAAGGAATTCAAGCAAGCTATTAGTCAATATGGCCCGAACTCTCCTTTTGTGCAAACTTTGTTAAAAAATGTGGCTCTTGGTAATAGGTTAATACCATATGATTGGGATACTTTTAACAAAATCTGTTCTCACTCTCTCTCAGTATTTACAATTTAAAACTTGGTGGGCTGATGAAGCTCAAACTCAGGCAAGGGAAAATACACAAGCACAGCTACCTCTGCCTGTTTCCTTTGAACAGTTAATGGGAGTTGGCCCTAACTGGGGTCGATTAGAGAATCAGGCAGTAATGGAGGATGTTGCCATTTTTCAGCTGCACTCTGTGTGCTTACAGGCATGGGAAAGGATAAATGTTACAGGTGAAAATATACTTCTTTCAGTTCTGTCTGACAAGGACCTAAAGAACCATATATTGATTTTATTGCTTGGCTCCAAGAGGCTGTGTATAAAGCCATAACTGATAAAACAGCTCAGGATGTTGTAATACAGCTTCTTGCACACTTGCTAATGCAGAGTGTCAAACTGCTATTAGACCCCTGAGAGGGAAGGCTCATTTAGCTGAATATATTAAGGCTTGCAATGGCATTGGAGGTAACTTACATAAGGCTACTCTTTTAGCTCAGGCTATGGCTGGATTTAAAGTAGGAAAGAATATGCCCCATTTCTCAGGCTGTTGCTTTAATTGTGGGCAATTTGGATACACAAAAAAGGAATATAGAAAAGGAAATGCTATCTAGTAATGGAAAAGCCTCATTTGCTGTACCTCAACAGCAAGTTTTTCAAACTGACTTTGCTTCTGCTCAAAGGGCTGAAGTTATGGCTGTGATAACAGTGTTAAAAACCTTTAAACAACCAGTAAACATTGTTTCTGATTCAGCCTATGTAGTGCAAGCCACACAAAGTATTGAATGTGCCTTAATTCGAAATGTGACTGATGAACGACTTAATCTTTCATTGCATTCTTTACAGCAAGCAGTACAACAAAGGCATTCTTCTTTATCACTCATCTGAGAGCACATACTAACCTCCCTGGCCCTTTAACTAAACTTAATGAAAGGGCGGATGCGTTGGTGTCTGCGGTCTTTGCTGATGCAAAAATATTCCATTCTTTAACCCATCTTAATCCCGCAGGCCTTAGAAAAACATGTGGTCTGTCATGGAAACAAGCTAAAGAAATTGTACAGCAGGGCGCAGTGGCTCACACCTGTAATCCCAGCACTTTGGGAGGCCGAGGCTGGCGGATCACGAGGTCATCCTGGCTAACACGGTGAAACCCCGTCTCTACTAAAAAAATACAAAAAATTAGCCAGGCGTAGTGGCAGGTGCCTGTAGTCAGTCCCAGCTACTCTGGAGGCTGAGGCAGGAGAATGGTATGAACCTGGGAGGCGGAGCTTGCAGTGAGCCGAGATCACGCCACTGCACTCCAGCCTGGGCAGGAGAGCAAGACTCCATCTCAAAAGAAAAAACAAATGAAATTGTACAACACTGTTCTGCCTGCCAAGTTCTGCATCTGCCACCTCAAGGAACAGGAGTTAACCCTAGAGGTTTATCTCCAAATCCCATCTGGCAGATGCATGTAACACATATTCCTGCTTTTGGAAAATTGTCCTTTTTTCATGTTTCAGTAGATAACCTATTCACATTTTATCTGGGCCACATGTCAAACAGGGGAAGCTACAGCTCATGTTAAAATACATCTTTTATCTTGCTTTTCAGTTATAGGAATCCCAGAAAAAATCAAAACTGATAACGGCCCAGGATACTATAGTAAAGCCATGGCTACATATTTTCAACAGTGAAATATTACCCATACTACAGGTATTCCATATAACTCGCAAGGACAGGCAATAGTGGAAAGAGCTAATCGTACTTTAAAAACTCAAATACAAAAGCAAAAAGGAGGGGACTGGAATATAACACACTGCATATGCAATTGCATTTAGCTTTATTAACATTAAATTTTTTTAATTTACAAAAAGATCAACCCTTGGCTGCAGCTGAACAATAGATGATGGACAAAAGGAAAATAAAAAGGCTGGACAAGATATATGGTGGAGGAATGCACATACAAAGAGTTGGGAAAAGGAAAGATAATTATATGAGGAAGAGGATTTGCTTGTGTCTCTCCAGGTGACAGTCAGGTATCTGTGTGGGTGCCCACCAAACATCTGAAGATCTATCATGAACCACAGTGTCTAGTGGACCCACCTGTAAATTGAAGGTTTAAGAATTGCTTTTTTGCTATACTGTTGCACAAAAAGGATGAGCCTTGATTTGCTTTCTCTATGCCTTCTGTTAATCAGAAAAAGCCTGCTTCTCATTATCAATGGTAAGTTTTACCCTGTGGTAATTAACCAAAGAGGTAGAAGCTGAGTTGCAAATGCTTCAGCAATAATAATAATTTAAAAAAGGCCTTTGCTTCTGTTTTGCTAGATTTACTAATGTGCAGTGAGGGTATGCTTGTGTTTTTGCAGGACAAGAACACCATGTAGGTGCCCTCAAGATGTGTACAACCATGGAACAGGAGACTGGGGGGATCCATGGATCCCAACCATGGACGGGGTTCCCCCAGTATGAGCCATGAGCCAGTTGAATCTGAATGTGAAAATGGAACGAGGACTGACTGGAGTCACGCTGACATCAACCCCCATAACACGGGGACAGATCAAGAAAACCACACAGGAAGCTGAGAAACTGCTGAAGCACCAGGGTTTTACCTTTTGCTGGGATTCAGAGGTACAACAGATGCTTAACAGACCAATGCTTTCTGACTGAACTCCTCTCTACCCTTAATACAAGAGACCCTAATAGTTAGGCAGGAATATCATTGCCCCTATTCACCATGAAGAGGTTACAGAAGATGGACCTTCATCCTTCTGCAACCCTTAGAATTAAGGGTCCTCTTGTAAAAGGGAAGGGGGAAATATGTAAGACGCATTCAAACCGGAGTGACTCCATTTTGAATAAGGGCTAAGAAAAATGAAGCTGGATCACCAGCTGGCAATTAAGGGCTGCACAGCCTGCAATTGCCTTGCTCAATTAATTTAAAAATAAAAAGAGGACCTTTTGGATTCGAAGTTGTGTTATGTTACTCTTAAATGCCATCTGGAGGGCAGAGATGAAAATCTCATCCTCGAGACTGTAAAACTAAAAGAGCAGGTTTTTGAAGCCTCTCAGGCTCACTTAGCCCTGCTCCCTAGAACTGATACTTTTGAACAAGACAGCCGATGGGTTGTCTACAATCAATCCTCTTAAATGGATTAAGGCCATTGGAAGCTCTACACTTGCAGATTTTGCTCTAATAATTATGTGCTTGTGCTGTCTTTAGTCTACAGATGCAGAAACCACTGCTGGAGAGAAAGCCGCCATTGAGAACAAGCAATGATAGCTGTGGCGGTTTTACAAAAAAGAAAAGGGGACATGTTGGGAGAAACACTGAGTGTTGGGAGAGAAGCTGAGGCAGGGCTTGGAACATGTCCAGGGTCCAGGGTAAAACCCCTCCTGGCCTTTGGAATGTGTCCAGACTTGCTGGCTTCTTGTTTCTAGCACTCCCATTATCTCAAGCAGCCATGTTTCAAAGAAAAATGCTAAACTGTCACAGCTGTAGCTCATTCACTTGATACACCGCTTCCTTTCAACTCCTACATCCTCACCACCTGTTTCTTTGTTTGATCACCAATAAATAGTGTGGGCTCCCAGAGCTTGGGGCCTTTGCAGCCTCCATGCTAGCGTTGGCCCCTGGTCCCACTTCCTCTGTTAACTTGTCTTTTCTCATTCCTTTGACCCCACCGGACTTCGTAGCCCCCACGGCCTGTTGTTGGGTCTGATCACCCCAACAGTTCACCTTGGTACTGCCATCCACAAATCCAGCAGCTCTTTGTCAGTCAAGTAAGAGCAATTTATTGGGCATTGTAGAATCTGGCAGCCCCTTACACTATTCCAGATTCACTGTTCCTAGGGAAAAAGAGCCTTCCTGTTCCTCCTCACACCCCCAGGTAGCATGATCATTTATAAACCATCTTCATTTTATTATGCAAGTCTGGGCATTGCTGTCCCTTTAGAGTGTTTCTCTTGCATCACTCCAGACAACATGGGTATTTCAAGTGTCAAGATAATTTTATACACTTTGGGTATAGGGGTAGCTTCATTTAACATCCCATAACCAGCCAGTAAATGCACCTCAAGCGGAAATTCTGTAGTCCAAGGTCCCAGTAGTTATCACTGGGAGGTACCCATAGGCCTTTGCCGTAAGTCCCAATAAACACTCAACAAAAAGCTATCAAGTAGAGAATTTGTCCCTACTAGCACTTGAGTTCCTACTCTACGCTGTGGGTTTGGGCAGTCTTACCGAATATGTCCAGTTCATATTGCTGGAAGGGCAGATTTAGATGCCTTCTGTTTTATAGTATTAGTGTAGCAAGACCGGTCGCAAGCAAAACCTCTCGGACACTGGTTTTAGGAAGGAAGAGGCTTTAATCAGCTGGGAGCATAGGTAGTCTCACGTCTCAAGATCCGAGCTTCCCAAAGTAAAGATTCATGTCCCTTTTATAAGGGTTTACAACTCTAAGGGGTCCATGTGAAAGGGTCGTGATACATTGCGCAAGAGGGGGCTACGTGATTGAGGGCTACATGCATCAGTGATGGGGGCTAGCAGAACAAAACAAAGTTTCACAAGTCTTCCTCAAATAATGTCTGGAATCTATACATAACAGAAGCAGTTAGGTCAGGAGTTGATCTTTAACTACCAGGCCTGGTTCTTGGTGCTAATCCGTCTGGCTATTGATCTCACTTCTGTTTGTTTTTAACTTGTTGCTGCCTTTTTGAAACAGGAGACAATGGGAGAGGTGGTCTCCTTCCTTACTAGTTAGGGAAAATATTCCTCAGTCAGATACAATACCGATTTTCATAAGACATTTAGGTAAAAGAGACACAAGTACTTTACATAAAGCCTATTTAAACGTTCCAGCTTTCATAATCATATCAGCCCTTACATTTTTATGTTCTGGTCCCAGGAAACTTTTTCTTTTCCACTCCCAGACCATTTCACCCTCTCTGGTAAAAAAGGATTTGGGTTCTCAGCAGGGACTTGAGCCTAGGGACCCAGGCTCTTTTGTCAATCTTGACTAATTTGCCTCAACATTTTCCCAGGCAATTGTTAATCAGGTTTCTCATTGTAACCTTTGCCTTCTGACTGAATAAATTTCTCCAATCTGGGGCAAATACAGAAAACTAGTTTGGGGATTTTTAATTTTGAAGGACCAGCAGGTTATCCCTTTGGTCTACCCAACCTTCAATAGTGTTGTATTAAAACCTTTGTGGTATATATATATATTTCAATAGCTTTTAGGGTACAAGTGGTTTTTGGTCTCTAGGAAGCTCCAAACTTTCCCTCATTTTCCTTTCTTCTTCTAAGCCATCCAAAGTCTTTCAACCTGCCATCCAATTCCAAAGTTTCATATTTTCAGGTATTTTTATAGCAATGTCCCACTCCTTGGTGCCAATTTTCTGTCATAGGCTGTTCTTACATTTCTATAAATACCAAAGGCTGGGTAATTTATAAAGAAAAGGTGTTTAATTGGCTCATGGTTCTGTAGGCTTTATAGGAAGCATGGTGCTGGCATCTGTTGAGCTTCTAGGGAGGCCTCAGGAAGCTTGCAATCATGGCAGAAGCTGAAGGGGGAGCAAATGTCATGCACAGTGATAGTAGGAGCCATAGAGAGAGGGGGAGGAGGTGCCACACCCTTTTTAAGACAGAGTCTTAATGTGTTGATCAGGCTGGCCTCAAACTCTTGACCTTAAGCTTTCCTCCTGCCTCAGCCTCCCAAAGTGTTGCAATTACAGGTGCAAGCCACCACACCCAGCCTTTTGCCCATTTAAAAATTAGATTTTTTTTTTGGCTATTGAGTTGAGTTTCCTATATATTCTTATTATTAATTTCTTTTCAGATGGAGAGTTTGCAAATATTTTCCCCATTCTTTAGGTTGTCTCTTTGTTGATTGTTTCCTTTATTATGCAGAAGCTTATTAGCTTTATGTAATCCCATTTGTCTATTTTTGCTTTTGTTTCCTGTGCTTTTGAGGTTTTACCCAAAAAGTCTTTACCCAGACCAATTTCCTACAGCGTTTTCCCAATGTTTTCTTTTGATGGTTTCATAACTTACATTTAAGCCTTTGATCCATTTCAGTTTTTTCTTTTCTTTTTTATTATTATCATTTTTTAATGTTTTGTAGAGATGAGGCCTCCCACAGACGCCAAGGCAGGCAGATCCCTTGAGGCCAGGAGTTTGAGACCAGCCTGGGCAACACAGGAGACCTCATCTCTACAAAAGAGGTGCGACCTCATCTCTACAGGTGTGAGCCACCATGCCTTGCCCCTTTTTATTATATTTCAGTTGGCGTAAAATAATTGCACATATTTATGGGGTATCTAGTGATGTTTCTATGCATATAATGTACAGTGAACAGATCAGGGTAATTAGCATGTCTATCATCTCAAACATTTATAATTTCTTTGTGTTGGAAACACTTAACTTCCTTCCTCTAGCTATTAGAAACTATATGTTATTGTTCACTATAGTCATTCTACAGTGATATAAAACACTAGAAGTTATTCCTCCTATCTAGCTATCTTTGTATCCTTTAACAAATATTTCCCTATCCCTTTCTTCCTCCTATCCTACTCAGCTTCTAGTATTTTCTGTTCTACTTTTTATATCTGTGTGAGGAACTTTTTTTAGCTTCCATATATGAATGAGAACAGGTTGTGTTTAACTTTCTTTTCTGGTTTATTTCTTAATATAATGTCTTTCAGTTCCATCCATGTTGCTGTGAATGACAGGATTTCATTCTTTTTTATGACTGGATAGTATGCCATTGTGCATATATACCACATTTTCTTCATTCATTTTTTGTTAGATACCTAGATTGATTCCAAATATTGACTTCCAAATCAGTGCTGCAATGAGCATGGGGATTTGATCTATTTTTAGATTTGTATATGGTGAAAGATGGGGGTCTAGTTTCATTCTTCTGCATATATATCCAGTTTTCGTGGCACTAGTTATTAAAGAGACTGTCCTTTTCCCAGTGTATGTTCTTGGTGCCCTTGTTGGAAATGAATTGGCTGTAAGTGTGTAGATTTATTTCTGGGTTCTTTATTGGTCTATGAGCCTATTTTTATGTCAGTACCATGCTGTTTTGATTACTGTAGCCTTGTTGTATAATTTGAGATCAGGTAATGTGATGCTTCCAGTTCTTTTGGCTCAGGATTGCTTTAGCTATCTGGTGATTTTTGTGATTCCATTTTAGGATTGGAACAGTTTTAAGATTATTTTTTCTAAAATAGAATTACTTTTATAGAAAAGTTATTTTTTTTTCCATTTTGCTATGGATCAATTGCCTCAATTTTCTGGATCCACTAACCTAGCTCAGCCCAGCTACTGAGGCCAACTACAACTGTTGACTTCCTTAGCAGATAACTAAGGAGAAGTTTCCGTAGTCATCGGAAATGTAGTCTTAGGTATGGGGGTAGAGACAAGGATTGCAGATTTCCCTTGTTTGGGGTAAGGAGTAACCAGTATTATCTTTACATTTCTAGAATCTCTGGCTGATCTATATAGTCTGAGTTCTCAACCTGCCTCCTTTGAGACATTCCTCCCTCTGTTAGGGTGGCTGCCTTAGGGCCTGTCAGAAATCTTCCTGAGGATTGCATTCCACTTATTGATGAAATAGGGACATTTACTTTTTCATTTTTATGCCTTTCCTTACAGTGTTGACCTCTACATTCTTGTATTTAGCTCTCCTTTGGGAAGGCCGTTAGTTCCTAGCCCAAAAGAAAGAAATTCCAATTGTGGACTTTCTGGCATTATTTCTTGAGGGTAAATCTTGGGACAGTGTGACATTAAAAGGGTAGTTCGTAGGTGTCAAGCTTACAGGAAGGATGATGAAGGAGTGTGATAGAGTGAGGAGGAAGGACAGTGCATCCGAGGAGTTGGCACTAGGGGCTCCGCTGGACCAGAGACGCAACCTCTACCCATACATGAAGTGACTTGCCAGGACTGGCTGCCTCTCATGGGCCAAAGATGTTAGTGGTCTTGCCTACACTCAGAGTTCTGGACCTTCCAGTCGTCTCAGGAGCGGGAATGCTTTGTATCTTCCTAACCCTGTGGCTTGGCCGCTTCAAGAATATACTGTCTTTAAAACACCTCAATATACAAGTAAGTCTAAAGGGACTGTCAGCACAGCAGAGAAAAAGTATGGAGAGAGCTTTCATACCTGTGTTTTTGGGATGGTATTGGCTACTGGAGCATCATCCCTATCTCACACCTGAAGCAACCCAAAACAGATACTCTGTTACATCTAATTTTCATGTACATTGAGCCAGTTCATATTTCTTAGCAGAAAATGACTTATCAACTCTGTTGATTTATTCTTGTATGATGTTATTTATTGCTTTATGCTCTATTTTTAGAGGCCTTTGGAGATAGCACTTAATTAGTATCAATTTTCACTTTTTTGGGATGAAAGCAAGGCAAACAAAAAGGGAATGGGGCAGATAAATTCTGTTAGAAGAAAGGCAGCAATAAATTTGGAATAGTGAACGGTGCTCTGTCTACGGTAGACCATCCCAGCAGGGGTCTTCACAATGCTGCTAAAAAGGAGGGTGATCATGGGCTTGGAGAGGAGCCTTGACAAGCAGAGAATGGCAAACTTCTTCTTCAGAATCCTGCTGTGTTCCTTGCACACACAGAAGGTATGAAGCGGCTTTTTATTCTCTGTTGCAGACCACAGACTTAAGAAATAATAATACAAAATTTACATGAATTTGTCCTTTTGAAAGATTCTGGCAATACAGAGTAAAAGGTTATCCCATTACTACTGGCACACTCGTAGCTGTATCTTCAGAAAGGTGAACTCTTCTCAGGCCTTCTATTCATTGAGAAAAAACATAAATGGGATTTTGCTACACAGAAAAAAAAAAAAATATATATATATATATATATATACACACACACACATATATAAAGAGAGCTTGTCTTAGTTTTCTGTTGCTTACAACAAAATCCCCGAAACTGGGCAATTTATAAAGAAAAGAATAGATTTCTTACAGTTAAGGAGCCTGAGCGAGGTCCAGGGTCGAGGGTCTGCATCTAGTGAGGGCCTTCTTGCTGGTGGGGATTCTCTATAGAGATCCAAGGTGGCACAGGGTATCACATGGCAAGCTTTCTAAATGTGCTAGCTCAGATCTCTCTTCCTCTCTTTCCACTCCGGTGATAGCCCATTAATCCATGAATGGATCAATCTATTCATGTCAGAACCCTCACAATCCAATCACCTCTTAAAGGCCTAACCTCTCAATACTGCCACACTGGGGATGAAATTTCAACATGAGTTTTGGAAGTGACAAAGAATCAAACCATACCAGAGCTAGAGCAGAAAATATGCATCTTTTCCCTCTTAACATGTATTGGAATTGGCTTTTTAAAATTAGTATATGTGACTTCAAATTTTTAAGCAGCTGCAGATTATACTAGACCATGCATGAACTCTGGTTGTTTGACTATTCTGATAGGGATAGACCCTGAGCTTGTTTTCAACCTTGTATTATTTTAAAAAATACTAAGACATATAGCTTTGTTTAAAATAGATCATTGTATCTCTTTAGTATTCTAGTTAAAGAAAAAAAAACAAGAGCTGGGCAAAATTTTTTTTTAATTTTTTTTATTATACTTTAAGTTCTAGGGGACACATGCACAACATGCAGGTTTGTTACATATATATACATGTGCCATGTTGGTTTGCTGGACCCATCAACTCATCATTTACATTAGGTTTTCCTCCTAATGCTGTCCCTCCCCCATCCCCCCCCCCCCCGCAACAGGCCCCAGTTAACTTAGTATATAATTAGCACAGTTCAGTGTTCCATTTGAATTGAGAACAAGAAAGGAAACACTTTATAATACACATACAAAAGCATTTAAAAAAATAGATATAAGTACTTTAGTATACAGAAGTAAGACTCACCAGGAAGGAGGAAATAGGGAAGAGTGAGAGAGAGAGGAAGAGAAAGACAAATCTTTGTTTCTAAAGCTCTAGGGGCAAAGATATAATAATGTCTCTATTAATACTTATTTCTAAGACAAAAATAGTATTTTAGATTTTTATCTTTGTAAAAATGGGTAGACTGCCAAAATCATTTTGAAATTATTTCCTAAAGTGTGAAAGCACGTATATCTCAGGAATCATTGGTTTCTTAAATTTGTGACCAAATAGCTCTGTGGACTGGGAAAAATGGCTTTGTAAGTTATAAAGACAAAAGCCTGGTTTTCATAGAAAAATATCCATATTTTGCAACTGTTCTGGAGCATTTTTATATGGGCCAGATCATATTAAGACAAAGTGTAGATCATAATATAGCAGTAATTTCTACTTTCCTCATCTACAGTATTCCACCCTAAACTTGGAACTTTCTTTAATAATGTGATTATTAAAGTGGTATCCAGTGATCAAGATGCAGCTGAGGAATTGAATTTAAATCTTAATTTGATTATAACTATGCTTTATTTGAGGAATTGAATTTAAATCTTAATTTGATAATAACTATACTTTATTTCTGAGAGTCCAAAAGATTCAAAAGGCTCATTTTGGTGTGGCGTGAACACTTGGTTCTTTGGAAATTCACATAGTGTAGTTTGGGGGCTGGTGTTGCTTCTTTTGGTCCTGCATTTTATATACTTACTTGCTTAACGCCCTTATATAACACTTATTACATCCCAGACACAGTCTTTATGGTTTTGTGCTCTGTGTTTTCTTGTTGTTAAAATGGAGATAATAATAATATCATAAGGTTTTAATAATAATAATAATATGAAATTACGTAACCTTCCTAAAGTTGTAAGAGCTAGAAAGTGGTGAAGCCAGAATTTCACTCTTAGCCACTGACCTAGGCTGCCTCTCCAGCACACCTGGTTCTACCACCTCAGATTCCTTCCTTAAACTGTGAACTTACCCGGTGATGCCAGGATACCAGAAGGACTGATGGAGCTGAGATGTGGCCTAAACATCCTGTTCAAACCCTTTTTACGAGACAACAGATTATATAGTACTTATTTTCAATGAGTTACCCAGCTGGATTTTGTAAATCTGGAAAACAGTTTAATAAATATTTATTTAAATCTTAATTTAAGTTCTCTTTATGAATAAAATATCTTAATGAGTTAGGGAGTTGAGAATGTTTTAGAGTGGAAAAGAGAGATGAGAAGGAAGTAAGAAATGAAGGAAATTTTAAAAAATCATTATGAGCAATCTGAAAGCTTTCCCTTTTCCTCTTGATCTGACAGCAGAATCTAAGATTTAAAGAAAAAGAGTATACCCAGGTTTAGAGTGATTTGTATGAATTTTAAACCAGCTTGTGTTTTTCCAAATAAACATCCTAGGTTGGGGTAACCAGTGATTGCATCTTAATTTTGGACACTGATTTTTACAGTGTCCAAGTATTTAATTGTAAATACTAAATATTTACAATCAAGAAACAAACCAAAGACAAAACAATATATGCCATTATTGTAAATCATTGGAGCACATCAGTCCTTCTTATCAATACCTTCCCAAATCACTGGTTTTCTCTCCTGGGAATGGGTCAGAATCCTTCTGTCAACTGCCCCGTTTAACTCAAATCAACATCTAATGTGTAGATGCCATGGGGCACTTTCTGTCCAACACCCTAAGACAGCACCCTCTGGGGGTCTTACCAGAAGAAGATGTCAATGGCCTTCTATAACAACACGGTGTTTCTTTAACTTACCCCCAAGTCGACAGATTTCAATTACGTGGACTGATATCTACACCTATTAGGTAGTGTGGGTTTCATTTTGCCTTCCAGTGGTTGGAGTTCATTTGACATGCTCATTTGACAATAAACTGCCCTGTCCAGTGGTTGTCCTACTAAAGTACCAAGTAAAACAGAAAGGTTGGCAGGTTTCCTGTGAGGCAAATGTTTTTTCATATTGTTTTCCCTTTGGGGGGTATTTCAGAGAACTTACATTTCCTGACAAGTATCTAAATCAGCACAGTACAAAACAAAGATGTGAATCATTTTTAATATTATATTTTATTTACCCAGTATATACAAAATATTATTTCAAGAGGTAATATTAAAAATTATTGAGGATTTTAAAATATTTTTAACACTAAATCTTTGAAATCTTATGTGTTTTTTTTTACACTTAAAGCACATCTCAATTTGAACTAGCCATATTTCAAGTGCTCAGTGGTCACATGTGGCTAGTGGCCTCTATCTTGAACAGCATAGGTCTAAACCTTCTCCTTTTATCCAGACTTGTCCTTTCCTAAATCTTCCAGACTCTGAAGCCGCCACTGTTAACACACGAGCTCCACTTAAAGTCTCATTCCTGATTTCTCCAACTAGTGGTCAAGCAATCGTTAATTGACTAATGTAGCCACAAACATACTCCTCATAAGACATCTATAATTTTTAGAGGAAAAATAATATTTTCAGTATTTCAAAAGTAACATTTTTTTTGGCTGATCTAGAAAACATATTTAAAGAAAAGGAGAGAGAGTAGAATAACCTATAATCCTACCACGCCAGAAATAACTACTGGATTTTAGTGTACATTCTTACAGATTTTTCTTGTATGTATGTTTTTTCCCCAGAAGTGGAATTATATGGTATACATTGTTTTATTATCTTCTTCCCCTTAACATCCCAGAAGCTTTTTCTCTTATAATGATTATCTTCTACAACTTCAATTTTAATGATCTATCATATGAGTGTGTCTCAATTCATTTAACCAATCTCCCATTGCCCACAGGCTAGTAGACCTTGAGAACCTGCACCTAGAAGAGGAATATCACCTGAACATACCTGAAGAACAGCCCACAACGTGATATTCAGTTGTCTCCCGCTGGGAAGGGCGTGAATGTATTTGTGATTAAATGAGGGAGAGGTGGATTACATTAAATGGGGACACCTTCAGAATTAGCAATTTTTGCTAATGGAGGAGGGGGTACCAGCATGTGCTAAGCGACCACGGTGTGGGCTGGACGCATTAAGCCCCTCCTGAAGTGTCTGCCCATCTCTTGATGTGTGAACTCCAGAGTGAGAGCATCGTTGTGATGAAACTGCCTTAGCTTAAAGGACCCACCATGAACAAAGTCATGCCTCCTTCCCCAGGGAAGCTCTCATCCAATGATTATCAATAGGGTATTATAATTACTTGCCCCTCTTCTTCCAGTTTGGGACAGTTCTTCAGAGCGATCCCAGTTCTAGAGCTCTTTGGGCACTGGATTGCAGCTCCTCTTTTCCCTCTGCTTCATCTTGCTTTCTTCTCTTCACTACCCTACATATGTATTCCCAAGAGCATGCTCCTGCAATAACATTCTGACGCGCACATCTCCAACTCATCATCTGCTTCCCAGGGAATCCAATCTGTGACAGACACTAAAATAAACTTTACTGGTCTGACAAGAATTTAAGTGCATGATATGTCTTACAGAGACCGTGCAAGTTAAATAATACTTAGTTCTAAGTTCAGTAGTTTTACAGATTTCTCCATAATACTGGTGTTGCTACTAATGTAACATTTTCTAATTTAAATCAAATCTGGCCTGAAGCTCTCACCTGAAGAAGCCAAGAAGAAGTGCTCTGTATTTGTTGTTCTCCATGCTCTTTCCCCACCATTTGGACTGTACCAAGATCCCAGGCCTGTGATCTGAGAAAAAGTGGGTGGGGAGGTGGATAGGCGCTGCCCGGCCTCAGCGGTCTCATAGGTGGGCATTTCTGGTGGTACTCTTCATGCTGTGCCAGCCTGGGACCCTCACTACCACTCTCAGTACTGACATACTTGGTCCACAGCCTCTCCATGAAGTCACACGTGTCCTCTTATGGAGCAGGAAAATGAGTACAACCTATTTCCTCTCTTGAAATTCCAGCCTTATTCAGTAATTTCCTTATTTATGATGAGGGAATTTTATTTCTTAAGCAGCAGCTGTTGGCTGTCAGCCAGTATGGAGCAACCTCAGGAAGGTGACAGCACTAGCTGAGCTGGCTACTCTTCTATTTCCTCAGGGGAGGAAACAATGATAATATTCTTTATTTCAAAAGCAGAGGTAGAGAAGTGCCCTCTGGTTCCTGTGCTGGGGATAGATGGTTCCATTTTTATGAGGGCTCCTATCTTTTTCCCTAGTTTAGGTCCTGAAGTTGTCCCTGTCCACCCTATATTAAGTTGGGTGGGGAAGCCATTGCTGAAAGATGGAGCAGAGAAGATGTGATTGAGCCATTGTTATGAGTTGCATTGTGTCTCCCCAAATGACGTGTTGAAGACATAATCCTCAGTGCCAGAAGATGTGATGTTATTTGGAAACAGGGTCTTTGCAGAGGTTATTAGTTAAGACGAGGTCATACTGAAGTAGGGTGGGCCTTTAATCCAATATAACTCATGTCCTTAAAAAAGAGATCCAGAGATACAGATACAGGAGGGGAGAACATCATGCGACGATGGAGGCAGAGTTTGAAATCCTGCAGCTGTGAGCCAGGAAACGCCAAGGATTGCTAACAAACCACCAGAAGCTAGAAAGAGGCGAGAAAGGATGCTCCCCTACAGGTTTCAAGGTGGGCATGGCCCTGCCGACACCTTCGTTTTGGACTCCTGGCTCCACAGTGGTGAGAACATAAAGATCTGTTATTGGAAGCTGCTTGGTTTGTGGTATTCTGCTGCGGCAGCCCTAGGAAATGAATACAGCCATTATCACAAACGTTTAACTAGTGAAACCAGAAATAGACTTGGTGTTCTGTCTTCTAGTTCAGAAATTGACCCAGGCGCTATTCCCAAGGTAGCCAACTTCTAACTGCGTAGGCAGACTGTTTATTTAGATCTTCTTGGTGACAAGCATTATTGTAGCTCTAACAGTTGAGTACTACGAACAAGATTTAGTTGCTGAGAAGTCTGTTTCTAGCTCAGGGAAATTAGTGAAGCTGAAAGAAAAGCTCACGGGGTCCAGGGACCTGGGAAATCTTCATAGGCATGGGTCCAGGAGGGATTTCATTAAGGACCTCTGTGCAGAGAAAGAAGCTCTAGAAAGAAATTTGAAGATCACCAGGTACCATTCAGTGTCTTGTTTCATGTGGAGGAAACCAAGATCTGGGAAGGTTAAGTGGCTTACCAGGCCCAGCTGGTAAATGGTAGGGCCAGGATGGGGGCCCGAAGCATCCTAAGATGCAGGACAATGGGCTTTTCCCAGCTCTGAACTCCCTTGTTGGCCTGGCAAAGAGTTGCGCAAAGTCAGGAAGCCGCTCTGAGGAAGTTCTATACTGACTTCTCAAAAATAATGAGGTAAGCAGAATGAGCTTTGAGGAATGGGCCTGGCAACTTGTTTGAACTGCAGTAACATCTGAAAAGCAGTGTTAAGATCATGAACAGTTTAGACTTTTGTGTAAGATAATGGCGTTATATCCCAGCTCTGTGGTTATAGGCCAAATAACTTTAGTAAAACTTAACTTTAGTAAAACTTACTTGTTTGTAAAAGGCTTTGCTTAGAATAGGTGCCCATTAAGGTTAGTTGTCTTTCTTTCCTTAGTTCTTTTTCAAATTCTCATCTGTGTCCTAAAAATTTAATCTGATATAATAATGAGTACAGTTATGACACACTATTTCCTTTGTTACTACTACTAAAAAATTGATAAGGTTTACTAAGCAAATCCTAGACACTATATCACAATGGCTTTAAATGGGTTACTAATGACCATAAGCCTAGGATATAGTTATAATTATTAACCTCATTCTATAGATGAAAAACCTAGGGTTAAAAAACTAAGGAACTGGCTGGACATGGTGGCTCATACCTGTAATCTCAGCACTTTGGGAGGCCGAGATGGGCAGATCACTGGAGGTCAGGAGTTCAAGACCAGTTTGGACAACATGGTGAAACCCTGTCTCTACTAAAAATACAAAAAACATTAGCCGGGAGTGGTGGTGGGCGCCTGTAATCCCGGCTACTCAGGAGGCTGAGGCAGGCAGAAGAATTGCTTGAGCCTGGGAGGTGGAGGTTGCAGTGAGCTGAGATCATGCAGCTGCACTCCAGCCTGGGTGACAAAAGGGAGACTCTATCTCAAAACCAACAACAACAACAACAACAACAAAAACGAACAAAAAAACCCCCAAAAAACAAAAAACCCAAAAACTAAGGAACTTGATGAGGCTCACATAGCTACATAGGTGTGGAGCTGGAACAGGAACCTAGGCAGCCTGTGTTTTCTGTGACAAATATGAAAAATAAAGAAGAGCAACATTTAGTCCCTAGGCTCCACCATGAAATGAGAACAGTCATGTTGCAAGGCAGGAAGCTACAGTTTGTTTAATTCTTCGCAATTACCAAAGGTGGCAGTTTGTCAATTTACAACATCATTGGTATGTACATAAACTTAAATGACTTAGAGTTAGTTCTGCCTTTTAAATATGAATCAGCAAGCCAAGTGTAGCCAAGATAGGAAAATTAAGTATTCTGATTAATATTTGAAATATTGGACTATTTTCTAGCAACACCATCTATTGTACTCAAATCCATGACCAAATAGACTAGAGTCTATATATCCATATGGTTTTTGAATTTTTTTATAACATCCCTACCTCATGATTGTCCAGACTACTTGAACACTTCCCAAAATGAGCATACCACCTCTTACAGAAGCTCTTTTCATCTTTAGAGAACACTGAAAATTCTCTCCAGTAGTGGTTTAAAGATCTAAATGTAAAAAAAGCAAAACTTTCAAAATATCAGAACACCAGTGCTCCTCAATTTATGATAGGGTTACATCCCAATAAACCCATCCTAAGTTGAAAATATTGTTAAGTCCAAAATGCATTTAGTAACCTAACCTACCAAACATCATAGCCCAGCCTAGCCTACCTTAAACATGCTCAGGACATTTACATTAGCCTGCAGTTGGGCAAAGTCATCTAACACAAAGCCTATTTTGTAACAATGTGTTGAATATTTCATGTAATTTATTGAATGTTATACTGAAAGTGAAAAACAGAATGGTCATATGGGTACTTGAATTATGGTTTCCATTGGATGCATATTACTTTTGTACCATCATAAAATCAAAAGATCGTTGAGCAGAACCATCATAAATCAGGAACTTTCTGTATAGAAAAAATACCTTTATTACTTCACAGAAAAAAATCTTTATTATTTTGGGGGAGAAGATTATTTTTTAAGCAAAATTACAAAGGAAAAGATTGAGACATCTGATTACATTAAAATTAAAAACTTTTATTTCTCCAAAGACTTCATGAAAATACAAAAAGCAAGACACAGACAGTTATATGGCCCACCCTAATGATTTCATTTAACCTTAATTACTTCTTTAAAGACCTGATCTCCAAATATGGTCACATCCTGAGGTACTTCAGTTCAGGACTTCAACATATGAATAGGTGGGGGCACAGTTCAACACATAACACTCACCATAGTAGCGATATTTAATAAACATCTGGGCTGGGTGCAGTGGCTCACACCTCTAATCCTAGTACTTTGGGAGGCTGAGGTGGGTGGATTGCTTGAGCTCAGGAGTACGAGACCAGCCTGGGCAACATGGTGAAACCCTGACTCTACAAAAAATACAAAAATTAGCCAGGCCTGGTGGCACGTATCTGTGGTCCTAGCTACTCAGATGGATGGTTTAAACAACAAACATCTATTTCTCACAGTTACGGGGATAGAAAGTACAAGATCAAGGCATTGGCAGATTCAGTGTCTGGTGAGGGCTCCCCTCTAGCTGTGTCCTCACATGGTGGAAAGGTGTGAGGGCTCTCTGAGGACTCTTTTATAAAGGCTCTAATCCCATTCATCAGGGCTCATAACCTAATCACCTCACCCATTTCTTAATACTATCACATTGGGGGTTAGGATTTCAACATAGGAATTTGGTGGGGGAGACATACACATTCAGCCCATAACTCTCTGATAATAATAGTATAGTTGAGGATGTGAAGCCATAGGATATCTTATATATTGATGACAAGGAAACTGATTTTGCATTAAAATGGAAGATGCAAATATCCTATTACCAGCTATTATATTCCTAGAGATGTACTCTAGAGAACTTTTGCATAGATGATTAAGAAGACAGATACACAAATGATCATACCAGCACTGGAAGAATCAGAAACAATCAAAATATCCATCAGCAAGAAAACAGTACATTAAATGATGGAATACTGTAAGTCAGTGAAAGCAAATGAACTAGTGCTATACATGTAACATAAGTGAATCTCATGTACAGAATGCAGACTGTTGCTACAGTCTTCTAGATAATGATTTCCCATGACTGTATTTTGTTCTGCAAAGGGACACGGCCATTCCCACACTGCTAAACATTCAGACTGGTTCTTCCATGGCCTTCCAAGGCTAGTGGACCATGAGGCCCCTTTAGGACTTCTCACCATCCCAAGCCTTCCCACTAGAGACTCTTTAACTGCCTTTACACCCTACCCTTCCCACCCTCGGGGTACAGGTGTTGACATATGTCAGTTTGTGACCTCATTCAAGGTTCATCATTCAGTTAATTGCATGTCTTTTCCATTTTCATCATATCAGTTTCCAGCAGCTTATAAATTCCCTGGGTCCTTGTTAGGTAAACAACCCCAATCCTTTTTTTGGAAGTATGTATAACATAAATAAAGAGAACGACTATACTTCCTGGGGGGACAAGGATTCTGTCTACAAATGGCACAGCACTACTGTGCATAACGCATGCTTTCCTGCTTATGACAATGTCATGCTTTTAATATATGAGGTACTGGTATAATCAATAAGGTGTGTAAGTTTCAACTCAAGGCCTTGGAACAAGGGTCTCTTTCTCTATTATCTAGCTACCTGGAGAGGAGCTGGGCTCAGGAGAAATGGCTTTGAGAGAGGCACTGTAGGGAAGGGGTTATAAGCATACAGGACCATGAGCCAGACCAACTCGATTTGAGTTCCAGCCCTGCTTTTACTGTATGTGAGATTTATGACAAGTTTTATTATTGTTTTTTTTCCCTTTGTGAGCCTGTTTCTGCATCTCTACCTTCTTTATAGAGTTGATTAGATAAAGTATATGAAGCATTCAACATGACTTCCACCTACTACATAGTCAGTAAACATTAATGTTATTAAAGAGATCATTTCTTTAAAATAACAATTTCAAGGTTTGAATACAAGATGATAGTGGCCTTTACGTGGTTATGAGGCACTAAACAGTGAAACAACTGGAGCGATCGAAGTTTCCACTGAGGAGCTGTTTTTATTTTCTCCCAGTGTGATTTAAGAACATGGAAGGAAGCCAAGCCTCCAACTGTGGTTCCAGCCTGTAGCTGTGGTTGAATAAGTGACTATCTGAAGAGTATCCCTGGGTAAGAAATTTAATTTCTCTGTATCTTACTTTCTCTTCTTTTTTTTTTTTTTTTTTTGAGACAGAGTCTCGCTCTGTCGCCCAGGCTGGAGTGCAGTGGCGCAATCTCGGCTCACTGCAAGCTCCGCCTCCCGGGTTCACGCCATTCTCCTGCCTCAGCCTCCCGAGTAGCTGGGACTACGGGCGCCCACCACCACGCCCGGCTAATTTTTTGTATTTTTAGTAGAGACAGGGTTTCACCATGGTCTCGATCTCCTGACCTCGTGATCCGCCCGCCTCGGCCTCCCAAAGTGCTGGGATTACAAGCGTGAGCCACCGCGCCCGGCCACTGTCTCTTCTATAGAATATTGATTCATGGGAAGATAACAGTTTTGGAAAACCCTCTAGATAGGGATTGTGTTAATAACCATGTTTGCGTTGCTCTGTAAACACGGACGTGCTGGGAGTGCAATCACTCAAATCCCATGTCCTGCTTTCAGCGTCTTTCACCCACCGACATGATCTCTGAGTGTTCACTGTCACCAAGGCCATTTTCACTGAGGTTTCATTTGAAACGAGCTGCATCTACTGCAGGACATAATGCAGGTGTGCTCCGCTTTAGAGAGGACCCTTTGCCCAAGAATCTGCACATTGGCCTGATGAATCACAGGGAAATGATCCTGTCAGACACCCCTCGGGATGTTTGTGCCTGAAAATCTGGCTTTAGCAGGAATGGCTACTGCTCCCTGGCCCCAGCGGCTGCATATTGATCGATACTTGCCCCATTAAAAAAGCATACAGGCGTCCCTCAGTGTCTGAGGGGGATTGGTTCCAAGGTCCCTCAAGATACCAACATCCTCAGGTCTTCAAGTTCCTTATATAAAAAGGCATAGTATTTGCATATAACCTATGAATATCCTCTCATATACTTTAAGTCATCTCTAGATTACTTGTAACACCTACTACAATGTAAATGCTATGTGGTTATTTTATTGCTTCATTTCTTTTGTATTATTATTTTTTCCAAATATTTCCCATCCGTGGTTGGTTGAATTGGGGGATGCAGAACCTGTAGGTCAATTAAGCAGTAAAGAATTATTAGCCCAGAGAAACACTTACTCTTCTTACCTTTAAGGATTTAAAAATAATGGGGCTTATTCCAAAGCAAGTATAGTGGAAAATACTACTTAACAGTAGACTGAGATGCTGTAAGAATTAACATTCTGGGTATAAAGGGTGATACAAATCACACAGTAGACTCAGTGCATTATACTGAACTGAGTGAATAGATGGAGGAAGGATGGAAGAAAAGAAGAAAGGAAGAAAGGAAAGAAGGAATGAATTAGAAGAAATTAGCCAAAAAGCTAGGACTTAGGCTATGTAGGCTATGAGCATAGCTTGAATGACCCTAGACAAGTCTCTCAGTTTCTCATCTGGGAAACAGAAACAATGTCTTCCTTATTGGTTTTCTGTGAGAAAGAAATCAAATTACGTAGAGAGATATGTGGTTGAAAGCACCTGACAGTCATAAGACCTGCAGATCAGTATCAATTCAATACAATTCATTAAATATTTACAAAGCCCTTACTACTTGCCTGGCATTGTATCCTGGGTGCTAGAATTACGAAGAGACGAATAAACAGCCAGGCTTGTACCCTGGATAAGGCAACTGGGATGGAGGCAGTCCCAGTTCTTGATCTTAGGACTTTTATTTTATTTTTCATATATTCATAATAGACTCCTGAAATCCCCCTCTGGTTGAGCTGCCCCAGTCCTTGCCCACTGAAAACCCATAAGTCTATTAGGGGAGACAAAACTGTAAACCGAAAATTCCAAAGCAGCATGCGAACTGCAACAATCGTGGCCCCTAGATGTAGGAAGGAAATGAGGAGGGACTGAGGAACTGGAGCAGGGGAGTTGGGTGAAGGCACCTGAAAGGGACGATGCGTGGGCTGAATTACAGAAAATAAACAGGAGTTCCTATATAAAGAAAAAGCAGAGAAAAGGCATTTCAGATCACAGGAAGCATCACATGCAAAGCCAAAGAAACAGGAAATTGCTAGTTCCAGCTTCTGCCATTAACTGGCTCTTTTTAACCTTTCTGGAATTTCCTCAGGTCCCTCTGGGATTTCAGTCTTCTCATCTCAGAAAATGAAGGTCGGGGGTGGAAAGAAGGAATCTAGATTTCGGGAAGATGCTTTCTAACTGGATACCTCCGTGCTAGAGCAAAAAGAAAAGGGGTAGCTTTAAAAACGTCAAGTGTTATTTTAGGGCACGAGCCAGAAGCCCTATGTTTTGTGACTATCAAGATGACAGGCAGAGCCTGCAGCCATTCAGAAGCTTTCTCCACTTGATCTTAGCCAAAAGGCCATGAAGCGATCAGAAATTTTCTCAACGATTAATTTACCCACTTCACCAGTACTTAGGGCATGGACTGAGCCAGGGCCTATGCTATTGAAAAGACCACAGTCTAGCAGAGGGAGACAGACAGTAAATAAGTAAATGAACACTTGGAAACCATATTGGTCTGCACACTGAAAGTGCGTGGGGACAGGAAAACAGAAGCTCCCAGGACGCGCAGGTCACGTCCAGGTCACATGCAGGGCGAGTGACGGTTTATCTCCTAGCCAAATTAACTTCCTGTTTCCTCATCCAGCCTCACCTTCTCCAAGAAGCCGAAAACATTTTCAGCCGCCAATTTTTCCTTGGCAGGACGACAGGGTGCCCTCTCTTCACCTGCAACCTTTCCCAGGCCTTCCCTGGGGCTCCACGTACTCACTGCAAATGCAGGTCCCAGAGCTGACCACAAGGTGCCTGCTCCCGCGACAGCTTCGCGCAGACCTGAGCGCCCAGTGCATGCAGAGCTCCCGGCGTCGTGGGAGAGGGTGGCGGGAAGGCGGGCTGTGCAGCACCTCCGCGTTGGGCCGCGGAGGCTGGGCGGGACTCAGCCTACCGTATAAGAGGGGAGCGCCACTGTCCCGGTCGCAGTACTGAAGGTGGCGCCCAGCAGCGGCCTAGAAGCTACCGGCACTGAGCTTGCAACCAGATTCAGAGACACTGAAGAAGAGAGAAAGGTCTGAAGCGGGGCTGATTTGTGGGTGCAGGAGAGCAAGGCTGGAACTGGTCTGGGGTCTTAAACACGTCGAGACGTTTACAGGGTCTGGGGGAGGGATCCAGCCGCGTCGAGGGGCTGCAGCAGCTCCAGGCGCCCAAACTCAGCAGCTTCTCTCCCCGGCAGGCGCACCTCTTCCCGCCACTCCTAGCCCCAGCCTCCAAGGATGCGGCTCCTCGAGAAACTCTGCTCCTCGGCCGCAGGCAGCTCCGCGCCGAAGCCCGCCTTCGCCAAAGTGCTCACGCCGAATCGCATCCCCGAATTCTGCATCCCGCCGCGGCTGCCGGCGACTTGCGCGCACGAGTCTCCAATCCAGGCCGCCGCCGTGCCCCGGCGCTGCGCCGCTGAAAGCGACCTGTGGCCCCCCGCGGCAGACGAGGACGCCGGCCTCACGGACTGGGACCCGCGTTCGCAGGCAGCGCTGTCACTGCCGCACCTGCCCCGTGTGCGCACCGCCTATGGCTTTTGCGCGCTGCTCGAGAGCCCGCACACGCGCCGCAAAGAGTCGCTCCTGCTCGGGGGCACGCCCGCGTCCCGGCTCCGGGCCCACACCTACGGCGGCGGCGGCGGCCCGGACGCCCCCCTGGGGACCCTGTGCGGCCCGCGAGGTCCAGGCCCAGCCACCCCCGCGGCCCCCGGGGGTCCCCGCCTGCCCCAGGACGCGCTCGCTCCGCGGCGCCGCCGCTGCCGCCTCCTGCGCGTCCCCGACGGGCTGCTGAGCCGCGCGCTGCGGGCCGGGAAGAGTCGCCGCCTGGCCCGCGTCCGCTCCGTCTCCAGCGGGAACGAGGACGAGGAGCGCCGCGCGGGCTCCCTGTCCCCGGCCCGGAGCCCCTCCTCCAGCCCGCCGTCATCCAGGACCCCGCTTCCTGAGCGCCTGGAGGCCGAGGGCACTGTGGCTCTGGGCAGCGCTGGCGACGCCCTGCGCCTGGCCGCTGAGTACTGTCCGGGAACCGGGCGCCTCCGCCTCCGGCTGCTTCGCGCCGAGAGCCTGGCCGGAAGTGCCTCCGGGCCCCGCGCCGTCCGCTGCCGCCTCAGCCTCGTCCTGCGGCCGCCGGGCACCGCGCGTCGGCAATGCAGCGCTGTGGTGGGGCGCAGCCGCAAGGCCTCCTTTGACCAGGACTTTTGCTTCGACGGCCTCTCGGAGGACGAGGTGCGCCGCCTGGCCGTTCGCGTCAAGGCCCGGGATGAGGGTCGCGGCCGGGATCGGGGCCGCCTGCTGGGCCAGGGTGAGCTGTCCCTGGGCGCCCTCCTGCTGCTCTGAGGGCCCAGCCCTCCTCCGGGGCGCTCTGCCCTGGAGACTCCGGACACTGACAGCCGCCGTTGTACAAAATAAACGTTATTTATTTTTTTATTTATGATATTGCTTTATTGACGTTTTACTTCTTCACCGTCCACATTTGTCATCGTTTATTGGTAGAGAAGAAAAAGATAATGACTCCCTGTTCTGTTCACAGGACCTCCCTGCCTATTTCCAGACCATTTTTGCATTCCAAGGAAAAATGGGTTGGCTTGGGACTGGGAGAGAAAGGAAGTACACCCATCTGCATTGTTTTTCATTCCTTCCGGTTTTCTATCAATGTTAAACAGTTTTTTAAAAAAAATAAAGCAAGTTATTCATTCAGAGTCATGCCCAATGTTACGATTCATATACACAGCTTTACATATTGATGCGGTATAGGTAACATCCTATTCTGTGTGTGGGAAGAAAATTCTTTTGTAGAAAGAACAAGTTTCTTTTGGAAGTGAATTTTTCAAAAATTGCTGAGGAAAACAAGGGAAGTGGAGGACCTTCCAATAGATGGTTATGTAGGGAATAGCTATTCCTGGGATCTCTCTCTTCCTTACCTAGGAAATCTTAGAAAAGAAATCTTTCTTGCCTCTGTAAACAAGGTGATACTTTTTGTGGCATTTTCTCACCTAGCTATGTATCTAATTACACAGTAATTAGCTTTGCGGTAGGATTTCCTAGATGAGTTAAAAAGTAAGTTGTCAGTTTCTTGAACACTGGGTTCTAGAGAGTGTTTTTAAAAATCCAATTGATTTTCATTTGTTAATTCAACAAATAAACCTAAGTCCACTGGAAACTGATTATACCCAAGAGAACTTACCCTGGGCTACAGGAATCCACCATGTAGTGGAAAGCACAATGCAGTGGGAGGCAGATACAGAGTTCAATTTTTTTTTGCCACTTTTCCGGACTAGGGCAAATCAGTTATTCTCCCTGAGCCTCATTTTCTCCATCAGTGAAAAGGGAGTAATATCTACCTCACAGGGTTTTGTGAAGATATGCCTTAATATCCAAATAACCCTTGAATACATGTGAAATATGAGCAAACCTGAAATGCTTGCATTGTACTGTTGAATAGTGCTCAATAATGTTGCAGAGAATGAACTCCTTCAGGTCTTCTTTCTTTCCAGTTGTTTCTCCCTGCTCCTGCAGTGGAGCTTGGCAAAGGTAGGGCTACCTGAGACTGAGGACTTAGAAGAGCCAGGAGTGGGAATGTAGAACGCTTCAGTATCCCCATGGTAAATTTCCCCATAAGCAACAGTTTGCACTCATTCTACATCAGAAATTCCTTCTGCATTGTTGTTGCAATAATGAAGTCTGGGTACAAATTTGATCAGACTAAATAAAAATCCTGGATTTTAAATATTATTTCAAAGTGAACGAATTAGACTTTAAAAATAATCTCATCAAACTACTTCTGAAATTGAGAAAACATCACAGAGATGACTTGCCCAAAGCTATACAGCTAATGTGCATAGCTGAATTCAAACAAGAACCAAGTGTTCTGACTTCTCCAGAAGACTGACCCACCCTTGTGGGTCAGAGGAGGTGAGGCCAGTGTGTTGGAGGGAAGTATTCCAAGAAGAGGCTGTTCAACCTATGTATTCATTTATTTATTTAGTAGAAATGGAATTAGCTTCGTTCTGTAGACTTCAGAGAACATAATGAAGATGACATATACATAAAGACTTGTCATGCCTTTTCAGAGTGCTCAATTTAACAAAAATGAAACTTCATGTAAAACATTGACTTCTTAAAATAGGTAAAGAATCTGGAATGAACTCGGGAGGCTGAGGCAGGAGAATGGCGTGAACCCCAGGGGCTGGAGCCTGCAGTGAGCCGAGATCGCGCCACTGCACTCCAGCCTGGGCGACAGCGAGACTCTGTCTCAAAAAAAAAAAAAAAAAAAAAAAGAATCTGGAATGAGCACTTGATGAAATACAACATTTGCTTGTGACTGATTATATATTTATATAAGTTTATATATTTATATAAATATAAAAATATATATATAATGTCAGGATCACCGAAATCTAAAAGTGACATCAGCAAGATGGCTGACTAGAAGTGGCATACAGTATTTCTCCTGTACTGGGCTTATTTCATTTAACATCGTTTTCACTAGGTTTATCCACCTTGTTGCAAATGATAGGATTTCATTTTTTATGGCGGAATAGTAATCCATTGTGTATAAATACTAAATTATTTGATCTATTCATTCCTTGGTAGACACTTAAGTTGATTCCGTATCTTAGCTAGTATGAATAGTGCACCAATTAAGATGAGAGTGAAGATATCTTTTCAACATGCTGATTTCCTTTCCTTTGAATATATACCCACTAGTGAAATTGCTGGAGCCTATGGTAGTTCTATTTGCAAATTTTTGAAGAATGTTTGTCATCTTCATAATGGGTATATTAATTTACATTCCCACCAACAGTGTTTAAGAGTTCTGCCTTCTCTACATTGTTGCTAGCATTTGTTTTTTGTTTTTGTCTTTTTGATAATAGCCACATTAGCTGAGGTGAGGTGGTACTTTATTGTGATTTCAATTTTCACTTTCCTGATTAGTAATGCTGAGCACTTTTTTATCTACCTGTTGGCTGTTTGTATGTCTTCTTTTGCCCATTTTAAAATCAGATTATTTGGATTTTTAAATTTATTTGTTTGCTATTGAGTTGTCTGAATTTATTATGTATTCTGGATATTAACACTTTGCCTGATGCATAACTTTCAAAATTTTCTCCCACTCTGTAGGTTGTCTCTTCATTCTGTTGATTGTTTCCTTTGCTGTGCAGAAGCTTTTTAGTGTGATGTAATTTCATTTGTCTATTTTTTCTTTTGTTGCCTATGTTTTTGAGGTCCTATCTAAATAATTCTTGCCCAGACCAATGTCATGAAGTTTTTCCCTTATGTTTTCTTCTTGTAGTTTCACAGTTTGTGATCTTACGTTTAAGTTTGTAATCCATTTTGAGTTTAATTTTTGTATGTGGTGAAAGATAGGGGTCTAGTTTCATTCTTCTGCATGTTCATATCCAGTTTTCCTATCACCACTTATTAAAGAGACTGTCCTTTCCCAGTGTGTCTTTTTGGCACCTTCATTGAAAATCAGTCGTAAATGTTTGGACCTATTTCTCGATTGCCTATTCTGCTCCATTGGTCTATGTGTCTATTTTTATGCCAATACTATGATGTTTCGGTTATGACAACTTTGTAGTATATTTTGAAGTCATGTAGTGTGATGCCTTCAGCTTTATCCTTTTGCCTCAAAATTTCTCTGGCTATTCAGGGTCTTCTGTGGTTCTACACAAATATAAGGATTTTTTTTCCATTTCTGTGGAGAATGTCATTGGTATCTTGACAGGGATTGCATTCAATCTGTAGATTGCTTTGGACAGTGTGGGCATTTTAACAATATTAATTATTCCAATCCATGAACACAGGATATGTTTTCATTTCTTTGTGTCCTTTTCAATTTCTTTCATCAATGTTTTATAGTTTTCATTGTGGAGATCTTTTACCTCCTTGGTTGAATTTATTCTGAGGTTTTCAAGCATCATATAAGTTCTCACTCTTAAGTGGGAGCTAAGCTATGAGGACGCAAAGGCATAAGAATGATACAATGGACTGTGGGGGACTCGGAGCTGGGTGAGGGATAAAAGACTACACATTGGGTACAGTGTATACTGCTCGGGTGATGGGTGCACCAAAATCTTAGAAATCACCACTAAATAACTTATTCATGTAAGGAAACACCACCTGTTCCCCAGAAACCTATTGAAATAAAAAAAATTATTCAAGAGTTTTTCAATTTTATATTTTGTAGCTATCATAAAAGGGATTGTTTACTTGTTGTTTATTGATGTGTATATGTTGAACTATCCTTGCGTCTCTGGGATGAATTCCATTTTATCATGAGAAAGGATCTTTTCACTATGCTGTTGAATTCAGTTTACTAGTAATTTGTTGAAGACTTTTGTATTTGTGTTCTTCAGGGATATTGGCCTATAGTTTTCTTTTTTGTTGTATTTTTTTCTAACTTTGATGTCAGGGTAATTCTGGCCTCAAAGAATGAGTTTGGAAGAATTCCCTCCCCTTTCATTTTTTGAGAATAGCTTGAGAAGAAATGGTTAGTTCTTCTTTAAATGTTTGGTAAAATTCAGCAGTGAATCCATTAGGTCCTTAGCTTTTTTTTTGATGGGAGACATTTTATTACTGATTCAATCTTATTACTCATCATTTGTCTGATTAGGTTTTCTATTTCTTCATGATTCAGTCTTAGTAGGTTGCATGTGTCCAGGAGTTAATTCATTTCTTCTAGGTTTTCCAATTCATTAACATATAGTCATTTGTAATAGTCTCTTATGATCCTTTGTGTTTCTGTGGTATGAGTTGTAATGTCTTCTCTTTTATCTCTGATTTTATTTATTTGAGTCATGTATCTTTTTTTTTTTTCATAGTGTCTTAGTCCATTTTTTGTTGCTGTAACAGAAAACCACATGCTGGGTAATTTATTTACAAAAGAAATTTATTTCTGACATTTCTGGAGGCCGAGAAGTTCAAGATCAAGTAGCTCTATCTGACTAGGGTTTTCTTGTTGCATCATAACATGGTGGAGGGTATCACATGGCAAGAGGGCAAGAACATGCTAGCTTATGTTTCTCTTTCTCTTCTTATAGAGCCACTAATCTTAGTATGGGGCCCCACCCTGATGACCTCGTCTAATCTTAATTACCTCCCAAATAGCCCATCAAGTATGAATTTAGGGGTTAATTTTCAAACACATGAAATTTGGGGGACACATTCAAACCATAGTAGTTAGTCTAGTTACATGTTCATCAATTTTTATCTTTTCAAAAAACCAACTCTTTGTTTTATTGATCTTTTGTGTTGATTTTTTGTCTCTATTTCACTTATTTCTGCCTGATTTTTATTATTTCCGTTATTCTACTAATTTGGGGTTTCGTTTGTTCTCATTTTTCTAGTTCCTTGAGGTGCAATGTTAGAGTAGTTTTTTTTGTTTTGAGATCTTTTCACCTTTTAGACGTAGGTATTTATTGCTATAAACTTGCCTCTTAGAACTGCTTTTGTTGTATGTATAGGTTTTGAAAAGTTGTGTTTTCATTTCCATTTATCAGAATAATTTTAAAAATTTTCTTTTTAATTTGTTCATTGATCCATTAGTCATTCAGGAGCATGTTGTTTAATTTTCATGTATTTGTACAGTTTTCAAAGTTCCTTCTGTTGATTCCAAGTTTTATTCCATTGTGGTCAGAAAAGATACTTAATGTAATTTTAATTTTTAAAAAATTGCCAGCCGGGCGCGGTGGCTCACGCTTGTAATCCCAGCACTTTGGGAGGCCGAGGCGGGCGGATCACGAGGTCAGGAGATCGAGACCACGGTGAAAACCCGTCTCTACTAAAAATACAAAAAAATTAGCCGGGTGTGGTGGCGGGCGCCTGTAGTCCCAGCTACTCGGAGAGGCTGAGGCAGGAGAATGGCGTGAACCTGGGAGGCGGAGCTTGCAGTGAGCCGAGATTGCGCCACTGCACTCCAGCCTGGGCAACAGAGCGAGACTCCGTCTCAAAAAAAAAAAAAAAAAATTGCCAAGACTTTTTTTGTGGTTTCATATATGATCTATCTTAGATGTTCCATGCGCTGTTGAGAAGAATATGTATCCTGCAGCTGTTGGATGGAATGTTCTGTAACTGCCTGTTAGGTCCATTTGCTCTACAGTGTCGTTTAACTGTGATGTTTCTTTGTTGATTTTTTGTCTCAATGGTCTATCAAATGCTACAAATGTGATGTTGAAGTCCCCTATTATTGTGTTTCAGCCTATCTCTCCTTTTAGTTCTATTAATTTTTGCTTTATATATTTAGGTGCTCCATTGTTGGATGCATATATATATTTATATTTATAAATTTATTTATTTATAATTGTCATATCCTCTTACAATATTGACTTCTTTATCATTGCATAATGGGCTTCTTTGTCTTTTTTTTATACTTTTTGGCTTTCTTTTATTTGGTATAACTGTAGCTACTCCTGCTGTTTTTTATTTTCCATTTGCATAGAATATCTTTATGTCTTTCACTTTCGGTCTGTTCTTACAGGTGAAGTGAGTCTCTTATAAGCAGCATATAGTTGGGTCTTGTTTTAAATCCTTTTAGCCATTCTATGCCTTTTATTTGATAATTTAATTCATTTACATTCAAGGTTACCATTGATAGGTAAGGACTTACTAATGCCATTTTGTTACTTGTTTTCTAGTTGTTTTGTAGATCCCTTCTTTCTTTTTTTCTCTCTTACGGTCTTCCTTTGTGGTGAAATGATTTTTCTCTAGTAGTATGTTTCCTGCTTTTCATTTTTAGTATATGTATTATAAGGTTTTGCTTTGTGGCTACCATGAGGTTTACAAAAAACATCCTGTAGTTAAAACAAATTATTTTAAACTGGTAACAACTTAACTTTCATTGCAAAGAAAAGAAACAAATAAAACCGTACACTTTAACTCCTTTCCCTGCCCACATTTAAAATTTTTGATGCCACAATTTAAATTTTTATATTCTCTATCTCTGAATAAATTACTGTAGTTATAATTATCTTTAATGGTTTTTGTCTTTTAATCTTCATACTAAAGATATACGTGGTTTATATACTATGATTACGGTATGAGAGTATTCTGAATTTGTCTGTGTGCTTACTTTTGTCAGTGAGTTTTGTGGCTTCAGATGTTCTCTTGTTACATGTTAGCATCCTTTTCCTTCAGTGTGATGAACTCCCTTCTGCATTCCTTGTGAGACAGGATCATTCTATCCTGAGGCAGGCCACACTTAGAGTCCTAGGATGTTGGCCAGTGACCACCAGGAACTACTCCATAATTTCTCATTGAGGTCCAGGCTGATGAGAAGGCCTTGCTTTTAAAAGCATACCCATAAGACTAAGGAAGAATGTCTGTATGTATTTTAATGGCCAGCTTGGGTTGCAATCCCAATCCTGAATCAATTCCTGCAAGAGGAAGGATTTTAGCTTTAGAATTATCGAGCCTATCTGAGTAGCTGAGTGTGAGGTCAGCTCCTGATAAGGCAAATGCTTCTTCCTTTTAGGAAGTAAGAAAGAAGAGTTGAGGTTGCTTATTAGGTAAATGTTTGAGATGATGGCTATGCTAATTAACCTGATATAATCACTATACATTTTATGTATCAAAACATCACCAGGTACCCCATAAATATGTGCAATTATGTGTCATTTTAAAGATAAAATAAAATAAACAAAAAGATACATTGATTGTAATTTATAGACCTTACTTGAACCCCAAATCAAGCAAACTATAAATAAATAAATAAATAAATAAATAATATACAGTTATATTTATCAGACAATTGGAAAATTGAATGCTGAATACAGATTGGATATTAATGAATTATTGATAACTAAATTAGGGTATGGTAATGGCATTAGAAATATGTTTTTAAAAAATGCCTTTGTCCTTTAGATATACATATGGAAATATTTATGGGAAAAAATATTTTAAGTCTGTAGTGGGTACTATGGTATGCCTCCCACATCTACTCACTCCCCTCCGAGGACTGAAGTACTCAATCCTGTAGCTACTGAGAAGTTTGGCTATTGACAGCTCATAGCTCAGATGCTCAGATCCCCTCTGGAAATTGTTCTCTGAGCAATCCTGCTTCTTTCACTTCCCCACAGGTATTGATCCCAAGAGCAACACCCAATAAACGTCCTGCATACAAAAAAGGAAAGAGAGAGAGAGAGAAAAGGAAAAGAAAAGAAAAGAAAAGAAAGGAAAAGAAAGGAAAGGCCAGAAAGAAAAATCTATACTCTGCATGGCCTTTGAAATGCTTAATTTCTTTGAACTAAGGTTTTGTCTTTTCTAAAATATTGAGTATGAAGATGAGAAGGGTTAAATGAGATTGTTGCATTTATTCATAGCAAATTCATAGTAATAGGTAAACAGCTTTTCATTTTCAAATGTAATTTGAACACCTCCTCTTTAGCTCATGTAAATGATTGTAATTTTGCAGCATGGCTTTATGCACATCTCTAGTTCCGGTCTTCAGTCTGTACAAGGGGTAGTCTACTGGGAACATGTCTGGGTGAGTGCACTAAATGACAAAAACACAAAAAGTTACATCTTTCCATGCCACTGGTTGTACACTTCAGACTCCATCTGCCATGTTCCAGAGAGAGAAACAACAGTTCAGCTGATGTGTGCTCCTAAAATCCAGCCATCAGTAGGAGGTTTCATCATTTCAGAATATCAAGGCTTTGTCAAAATATCCTTATGTAACCAGACACTAGTATTTACCTTAATAGGGAAAAATCCATATTTTATTTTATCTGGCAACAGAACAGGATGTATTTTGCAGAATGGTGACCAGTTTCTGATTTACAAAAGAATGGATATCCCCTGTCTCTGTCTGTCTGTCAGGAGATGGTGCCTCATCTGTCAGAACTGTTCATACAGTGCTCCACACCTCCTTCTAGCTACCTGGGTCAGAGCCACCACATCTTCCTCCTTTACTTGTTCTGCTCTGGGCTTCCCTCTTCACCATTAGTATGTTGTTGTTTTTTTAAGTTACTATTTTTAAGTAATTCAGGTTTACAGAACAGTTGCTAAAACTGTTACTAGAACTCCCATATACCCTTCGGCCATTTCCAAATATTAACATTTTACCATAATATTTTTCTCATTATCCTTTTCTATCTATAATCTATCCCTTGAAAAATGAATTTAAACTGTACTATCATCAGATTTAATTTCCTAACACTCTGCTTTTATCACAAACAAAATCCTTCTATATCTAACATTGCCCAGAATTCTTAGCGTTAAAATTTAAGATCCATTCTAGTCTCTCTTCAGCCCAACTCCTCCAACCTTATCCTCTGGGATCTCCTGTCTCCAGTATTCCTCTGCTGCAAGGAGAAGGTCCACTTGCTGTGCCGTGAATATATCTCTTTACTGTATCCTGAACAAATTTGTGCTGTTTGAATTTTTTATCATGAGCATAAGATGAAACATTATTGAAAATATATTTACACACAAGCCATTAAACTTATAGAACTGCTAAAAGACACAGCTAATCAACAAACGTATTTGATGCAAAAATGTTATACACAGAGCAGATAGCTAAGAGTAGAGGTGCTCATGTAAGAAGTCTTCTCCTAATTGGAAAAGGCTCATCTAAAGGAAAACACACTAGAAAAGCTTGGAGTTGGTGAAGCTTCTTCTGGGAGTGTCAGTCCACTATTAATTCAAAACTCTTGCTCATTCTGCAGGTTCCAGCTCAAACAGCAACCTCCCTGGAAAGGTCCCTCCCACCCAAAGTCTCCGAGGCAGGGACTCTTCCCCTTTGGGCCCATCAGACTGTATGCAACCCTGTTGTACAACTGTCCTGTTGTAATTGTCAGTTTGCCTTACTAAACTGTAAGTTCCTTGAGGGCAGGGATCACGCCTTTTGTCTTCTTATTCCCAGCACAGTGCATGATGCATAGAAGTCACTCAATAAATATTTGGCGAAGTTAGTAACTTTCTGCTGCTCAGACCAGGCTGCCATTCTTCCTGCCTGGTGCATCAATTTTGACACAGGTCGTTTGGTTGGCCTGCAAACTGTGTCAAAATGTCAACCACTTTTTCAGGTAAAACCGTGTACCTGACGGCAGCTAACCTGAATTGCACGCATCACATCTTGCAGGAAATGTGTCTCTGAAAGGATCATCTTAGAAGATCCAAACTTGTAAAATGATGACAGCCTGAGAGGTGCTGTTTTGACTTGTATATACACCTTCTGTACATATTAATAATAATTTTCTGAATATCACTTCCTATGTGTAAAGTGCTTCCACAAAATGTACCCCTTTTGATCCTAGCAGCAACCCTTTGTCAGGTATAGACACTATTATTATTGTTTGCTCTATTTTACAGAAAATGAATTTTAATGAACTGCTCATGCTAACCCAGGTAGGAAGTGAAGGAGCTGGGAATCAATCCCAGGTTTTCTGGTCCCAGTTGAACTGTAAGCTCCTTGAATCAGGGTGCATTTCTTACACCTCTTTATGTATTCCTGCTAATACCCTCTAACCAAGCTGTATGTATAGGAGGTAGGCCTGCCATGAATATAGATGAAATGCATCAGTGTTGGGCAATTGGTCATCAGATCAAAAATGGACAAAATGGAGAAAGATCGCCTGGAGCTAGCTTCAGGTAGTCGGCGAGAAGTGAGAGGACACTCAGGCCAACCTAGAGTTTTATCATCTCTAACTCCCTTCCCCATTTTTCTTCCACCTTAACCCGTATTCCACAAGAAGATGTTCAAAGGATGTCAGTCCCTACACTGACAGTAGATGGTCACAAATTTCTACCACTCTATGTAAAATTTATTGTAGGAGATCCTTATTTCCAAAACTCTACTAACTAAAAAAAAAAAAAAAAGACAAATTTGAAAAAACAGACAATGTGGTCAATCATATGGGGGAAAAAGAAAAGGACAGGATTGAAGTCCGTATTTCACCTTTGGTTTTGGCTTACTGAATAATTAATAAATATATGACTAGATTATATGTCTACATAATTTTAACAGCTCATAGGAGATAATTTGATATAGTGTAATTTAGGAGGAAATAATGGCACAAAGAGACTCTGATTGCTTCTAAAGGGATGATTGTTTCCTCTTACTATCTATTCTAGTTTAGTTATATTTTTCTGCTCAGGTTAAATTAGAGTCATTCGGGATCTCTCTCGTCATCACTCTAGAATCTCTCGGTGGGATTTTGGGGCCAGCCCTCACTCGAGTGAGCTGTGCTGTCAGCTGTCTCCTGCAGGCAGTGAATCTGCAGAAGAGAAGTCAGCCTCTTCAGAGGTGGGGAAAAGCCTGGTGAGTAATACAGAAACGTGAGTCTGACTACTGTGGTAGGATGGTGGGACCCACGGCAAAGCTTTTCTTTATTCATAATATTTTTTTCAAAGCTGAGTTTCCAATTGAAAAAACAATTAAAACACCGTATTTGATTTTATAGAGATTGTTTTAGAATCAGAAAGAATTATCCTTGGGCGAGGCGCTTAATCTTGCTAAATCTTAGCTCTATTTACATCATAGCATTATTTTACAGATCAAAAGAGGACTGTCTTTAATAAAGACTGGAAACTGTGGTGGAGGCAGCCTGGGAGTAACTGGGAGCTGTCAGAGGTCTATGCTAGTGGAGGGAAACAGGCAAAGGAAAGGGTGAGGCAGGCGAACTCTGACAAGAATCCATCTGTGGGTATTTGGCACAAGTAATAGTAATGACATGATGTTGTTGGGGTTGATAACATTTATTGCATGTTTACTATTAAGGTATCATGGTGAGGATTTTATATGCACCAATTTATTTATTTATTTCTCACAATCTTCTACCTGGGAGGGAAGTACAAAGAGAAAACCAAAACTCAGAAATAAGCCTAGATTTTCAAGCTAAGCAATTGCAGAGCTGCTTTTTCAACCCAGGTTGTGCAAGGTAGTGGTTGAGAGCATGGATTTTGGAATCCAGCTGTTTTTTCTTTACTTATGAGCCATGTGACCTTCAGGGGTTTACTTTTTTTCTCTGTGCCTCTGTTTCCTCATTTTGGAATAGAGATGTAATATCATCTATTTTGGGGAGTTTTTCTAAGAATTATACAAATTATTATGTAAAATACTGGCCTCTTCCAAGCCTTTCAACATATATCAAGCACCCGGTCAAGTTGTTCCATGATACCTGAGGGGACATCTGAAGAATTCAGAATCTGAGTGGGGCCTCATTCTTAGCCAGATGTCTAGAAACCAGGGTCTTCTGGCTGACTTTGCCTGAGGGGGACTATGTCCTGGCTCCTGGACCCCATCCCAGTGTTGACCCCATTCTCTGGCTCAGATAATTCTGAGTTCACCTTGCCTGATCTTGACCTGCTACGAGGTCCTGAGGCTAATTCTGCACATTCTCTCAATGCCCTGGCCTTGGAGTGATGGCCTGTGCCAGGGACTGCAAGTCTCATTTTTGTGAATGTTCCTGCCACTGGGAGAACAGAATGTGAGGAGAGGGCCTCTGTGTGAGGCCCAGGACCTTTGCATCAGTACGTTGGGCTGCTGGGTGCAGGGAGAAGGTTGTGGAGCAATGCACGGAAAGGAGAGGTTGTTGCTGGAGGGACCCTAGGAGCCAAGGGGCAGATTAACAGATAAGGAACCTTCAGGCCTTTGAGATGTCCTGGGCTGTGCCCCTCCTCAAAGCAAGGGGAGAAGAATTTGTAATGGAGGAACTCATACACTGGTATGAGCTAGTTTCTCCCCAGAATCTCAGCAAGGAGGCTTTGGACTCTGTCCCGTGTGACAAAGGCCGAAGATTTGTCTCTGGAATTGAGATCCTCTGAAAGAGAGAAAAAGGACAGTGCTGGGGTGTCTCTTGGCTCCACAGCAGAACCACTCTTGGCTTTGCAGGATCAGGCTTACAACTTATGTTACTCCCTCTGCCAGGTGGGAAGCCTATACTGAGGCCCATCAAAACCACTTGGGGCTGAAGGCCTTCTGCGGTAGGCACCTTTTGCAGGCTTCCCAGTAAGCAGGGCAGGGGAGGCCAAGTTGCAGCTGGTGGGTGCAGCCCATATCCACAGCTGCATTGGAGCAAAGACAGGCAAGAGGGCAAGGGAGTCAAGGTCATTGGCAAAGGAGTGGTTGGTGCAGGTGGACAGGCAAGTGAAAAGAGGAGGGGCTGGCTGTCAGAAGAGGTCTACGCCACAGTGTGTCGGTGCAACTGTCAAACAGTATCATAGGAATCAGGGATGAGAACAGGAAGGATAAGAGTGTAACATTATTAATCAGTGCATTCTAAGTGCAAGGCATTGTTCTAAGTGCTTTACATCTGTTAAGACATTTGATCCTCGTGGTAGCCTATTACTATTCCTACTTTGCAGATGAATAAAGTAAGCGACAGAAAGGTCTAGTGTTGCCGAGACCATTCAACAATTAGTGAGAGGTTAGAACTTGGATTTGAACCCGGGCAGGCTGGCCACAGAGATCAAGCTCTTAACACTTTTTCTCCCCTATAGAAGACTCCGGGCATGAGAGCTGAGGTACCCGCTGCAGGCAGAGATGGGTGGAGGTGGGGGTTTGAGGAACAGTGGGATGGTAGAGTAGGAAGGATATTAAGAACAAACTTCACTCATCTCACAATTTTTTTCCAGGAATTAGCCTGAAAATGTAAATTCTGCATGAATCAAGCCTTAGATAAAATGTCCTAATGCAGTTTACCATGAGGTATTAATGCTATAACTATACCAGGAATCAAATATATCTGCCCATGTTCCAGAAATTTTTTCCAAAGATGGATATTATAAATATTGTTAAAATATTGTTAAAAAATAATAAGTACATTTTCCCTTAGACAGGGAATAAATAAAAATAATTTGTAAGACAACTAACTTGAGATAAAAGCAGAGGAAAATTTAAGAGCTGTGAATGGAACATCTGATGTGGCTTTGTTTCCATATAGATCATGTGACAGGAAACTCCAAACAGCCTAATCAGTTCTGTTCTTTGTGTTTCCATTCACCATAATGTGGTCATGGTCATGATATCACTTTTGTTCCAATGAACAGAAATCCAGAAATGGAAAGGTTCAGGTGAGGCTGGTTGGAGGAGAGGAGGGAGGTTTACTGATATTCTGCAGCTGTTTGTCCAGACTGCGTTTTCATTGTACAATAGGCCACTCTGGGGTGCCTCCTCTTCTCAAGAGGAGAGAATATTAATGGAGTATTAAAGAAGGTTTAGGGAGCACTTACTGTGTAAGGAAGAACTTCAAGGAACTTATAATCTTATGAAAGAGAAAGACATGTCTACAAAGCAGGACAAAGTGAAAGATACCAAACAGAGGCAGATGCAAAGATGAAGCTCTGATTAGATCTAGCTTTCAAGGGCCCCCTTATGGGCGGGGCAGACCCTCCTGTTCTTACCATCTGCTTTCTCTCTCCTGGTTCCCTGGGACCCTCCCCGATGAAGTCTGGCTCGCAGGCAGCTTTCCTCTTGCACACTTCGAGGGCTCCATGAGGGAAGATGGCTCAGGTGGATAATATGATTTTCACTGAGATAAACCCAGAGGTGTGGGCCTAATGCGTACGTGGTGAAACCTGGACAGATGGAATGGTCCGGGGGTAACGTGCATGTCCCTAGGAGACTGGGTCCGGGACCAAGATTTAGGATCCAAGAAAAGAGGTTGCAGTCCTGTAGGAAGGCTGGCTAAATGGGGACTGTGGAAGACACATGCAGTGTTAGGCCATGGGGAACAAGGGAAGAAGGCACACAGTGAGGAGAAGGGATGGGGTAAGGATGGTGTTGGATGAGTGTTCACAGCACAGTCGCCCTGGGCCTGCCTTCCTATCTCCTCCCTGCCTCCTCAAGATCTGTTCTCAGAAGCTTAGCTGGAACCAAACATTTGCAAAATGAATTCTGTTTTTACGTCTTCCTAACATTATGCTTTCTGACATGCTTTTTCATTTTCATTGATCCTCAATTGTGAATGTTTTCACAAACTTTAGTGTTCACTAACTTTGTCTATTTCATCCTCTCCTCCCCAAGCCTCATTCCTCCAGCTCACACATATTCACTCTTAAATATAAAGGGCAAAGTTTTTGTTTAAAGGAACACTCCAAAAATTTCTACTTAAATTTTTTAATGGATTTGCCTACTATTGTGGGAAGGCAGAGTGAAATCAGGCCATCTGTGTTCCATTAAGGCTCATCCACTTCATACCAGGGTGACTTCAAGCAACTTACTTAAATTCATCAGCCTCAGTTTTCCCATTTGCAAAGTAGGGCTGATAATAATGAAACTCACCTTACTTAGAGTTGCACTAGGAATTAGAGATAATATATGCAAAGACCCTGGCCTGGTGCCTGGTAATGGCTCTTGGTCCAGGCACCTCTTCATTGGCAAGAGAAGTGAAAGTACATAGAGGTGGAAATTCTTGAATTGAGTTTAAATTCTGAATTCACTATGTTTCAATATGGAATTACCAAGTTACCTTAGACCCAAAACACATATACACACACAGGAATCCCACCAGACAGAAAGCTTTTATGATACCTAAAATCAAATAATGGATAACTATTCATATTGTGTTAAAAGAGGTCATTTCTGCACTTTTCAAAACTCTGAAAGCAACCCACAGCACAGTCCTGGGAATGTGTAACTCTTATATCATGAGAATTGGCTTAGAACTTACACAGTTTGCAAGCCTTTCCTGTTTTGGGGAAAATTTAATATTTCTTGGGTTGTTGGAGTGAGAATCAAAATAAGCTTAGTTTTCATTGTGAAATGAGATCCTGTTTTTTGTATGTCTTAATGCATTGGAATCTAATTCTCGTGAGCTCAGGATTCTTGTCTTGTGTTGCTTTTTACTGTATCCCCAGTCTCTGGAACAGTACTTGGCACATAGTAGGACTCAATAAATATTTCCAGAGTAAAACATGTATAATCATATTACTTCCAGTAAATTGTTTAAGGAGGCAAGTAGACCTATGTGTATATCTATGTTATCTGTATATCCTTTCTTTCTGGATTTCTGACTACATCGGTAATTAAACAAAGTATGAATAGATGAATGTCCCCTCTTGGGGCCTGCATGGAAAGATCACAATGGCTGACGGAGGAGTGCCAGCCTGTGGACTTGGGGGAGGCACACTATGCGTAACATGCTCCAAGAAGCATGAGAAATTGCCTGAGAACTCCTCCATGGAACCCTGAGGGTGGCTCAGAGGGGACTGAGAATGAGCTGGCCCATCCAGAAAAGCTTGGCATCAGAACCAGGAAGAAACAGATGGGGGCCCAGTGACCAGAGGCCATGGCAGGATATGAGCATCAACAGTGAGGCCAGTTCACAGGCACAGGGACCAGATGAAGGCCACTAAGCCACTGCTCAGCAGAGCCAGTCACCCCAGGCAATGGCTCTTGGTCCAGCACCTCCTCATTGGAAAGAAGAGTGAAAGTAGATAGAGGTGGAAACTCTTGAATTCACTGAGTTTAAATTCTGAATTCACTATATTTAAATATGGTATTACTGAGTTTATCTTAGACCACCCTCCCCACACACATGCACACACACACTCATATACTTTACCAGGAAGCTCACCAGACAGAAAGGTTTTATGATATCTAAAATCAAGTGCTTAAAATCATGTGATTTCGAAAATAACATGAGTAACAAAACAAAATCTTAAAACATCTGCTCTCTAAAAATCTTTGTAAATTGGTTTTCTCTGGCAGCTATCAAGATCACAGTTAATTTAATAACTAATTGTTTATCAGAAATGTAGCTGCTTGTCAGAATCATGACCAGGTTGAACTTTGGTCTGAGTTGGCAGTTTCTAGAGAAGCAGGTGGCTGAGGTGAAAACCTAGCCAGCGTCTGGCTTTGTTCTCAGCGGGGTGTTACAACTTTGAGGGCAGTGACTTGCAGCTGCTGCAGGTGATACTTCAGGCAGGTTCATGATGCTCACTTGGGTGACACTAGGAGACCCTTGGCTCTCAATGGATGTTGTACCTTATCGTTTTGATTGTCCTTGGTTTTCTACAAGCACCATAAGATGGATCGTGCTGGTGTAGGCAGAGATTGTCAACTTGGGATCTGGGTTGAGGGACACTCAGAAGTTCAGGAGGACATGTACGTGGTATGAATAAACGACTGGGGGTGGGGAAAACTTCTAGACCTCAGAGTGGGATGGACAATATGCAAGGAACAAGACCTGCGCCATCAGTAGAGACCTAGTTATCAGACCTTGGACTAACCTCACTGCTAAGCAGACTAGATGCTGAGCCTCACCATGTATGGCTGATTTGTTAAATACTTTTGCATCAGATCAAGATGGGTCCTGAGAACTGGGAGCAAGGGCAGCACTGCTGGGGCAGATTCTGGATGCCTTGACCAGAAGCAGCCTGGGTTGGCAGGTCCATACAAGTGTCTGCTGCCTTGAATCGCAATGTAACAATGTGATAAGGGTCCTACATGCCTCTGTATCCTATCACTACAACTAGACTGAAAGGCAGGCCAATGTTGCACGCTTCTTCCCATGAAGCATACCACCTGATCTTTTGTTGATGCTCAATAAATATATGCTATGGATTGATGGGTCTTGGTTCCATCAGTTTTCCAAAAAAGATAAAAAATCACTTTTTAGGTAGCTTGCTATGTGAAAAAAGTTATTGTCCTGGTTCCCTGCATGTGAGAATCAAAATAAGTTCAGGTTTTGTTGTGAAACATGATCCTGTTTTTGTATGTCATGATGCATTAGAACTTAAATGCATTTCCCATGCGTTTTCCAGCAAGGAAAATGACAAGAGAAGAATCATGGAGCTGGAAGCACGATCTAGGGGGTCTCACTAGGGAGGGAAGGTGTATGGGATCAGGGGTCATGGTCCAGTCAGGAAGCATGAGGAGGAATGTAGAGATGCTCTTGCTCTTCCCTGCCACAGACTCCCATGGGTTTGGATTTCTCTGGAAGATGGATCTAAAGGTAGAGCTGGACTCTGGGCTTTGCACCACTTCTCAGGCCACCAACATTTATTGTCATGCATATGCACACTTTAGGTTTTGCTCACCAAATATTCCATGTCCTCCGTTCCCAGAAACCTTATGGTCAAGGAACCCCTGTCTTCACCTGAATCGGCCTCTTGAACTCCTGAGTCCCACCAGGACTCATGATGCATAGGACAAGGCCCGGATCTTCTTCTTGGTTGTCCATGGTTGTCACTGTTGGGGAGGGCTGGACTTTGGCTTGACATGATTCAGAGATAATGGGAGAGAAGTAGAGACTCTTCATTTGTGCCTAGGAAGGCCAAAGGACGTGGTGCTGGCCTCCACTCTGAAGCTCTGTGGAGGTCACAGGCAGGAGGTCCTGAGCAGCAGGACGATGTCAAGAAGAGCTGATGGGCATCCAAGTGCTAGAGGCAGAGGGAATCGGAGAAGGGATGTAGATCCTAAGGGGAGCCTGAGGCCAGAACAAAATCAGGGTGAGGGTAGGAAATGAGGGTGGAATTGGCCAGGCGGGTTGGCTCAATTCAAAGGCATAAAGTCCAGAGAGACATCAAAGCTCTGACAAGATCACCGTTCACTTTTGAAGTAGTTATGTCCTTGGAAGGTAGAAAGAGTCTATATGAAAGTTCCAGTGGAGAATCTGAAGAAACAGCTGAGATTCACACCTGCATAGCTCTTTACTCTTTGTAGCCTCCATGTTATTATAGTGACGACACCTGTCTATGCCTAGCGTGGCAACATAGAAAGGCTCCTAGCTAGGATTTGAGGGGCCCCTGGGCTCTACACTGGAAAGACACTTAACTCTCTGAGCCTCAGTATACTTATCTGTAAAGCAGGACAATAACAATGCCCTAAATGTGCTTGTGAGATTGGATGAAATAATGTATTTAAAGATATATTTTTTACAAGCTTAAGAGCCAAAACCACTTGAGAGAATGAGTCATAATTCTTTATTTCTTTAGCTGCAGGAGGGGTTGTTATGCACTGAGAATGTGCAAAAAACACTGATGTCTTAAATTTTTTTTTTTTTTTTTTTTTGAGACGGAGTCTTGCTCTGTCACCCAGGCTGGAGTGCAGTGGCGCGATCTCGGCTCATTGCAAGCTCCGCCTCCCGGGTTCACGCCATTCTCCTGCCTCAGCCTCTCCGAGTAGCTGGGACTACAGGCGCCCGCCACCACGCCCGGCTAATTTTTTGTATTTTTGGTAGAGACGGGGTTTCACTGTGGTCTCGATCTCCTGACCTCGTGATCCGCCCGCCTCGGCCTCCCAAAGTGCTGGGATTACAAGCGTGAGCCACCGCGCCCGGCCGTCTTAAATTTATTTCACATTTTTTTTCGCTTTTGCTTCAAATAACAGGGGACTCTGAAGCCAAGGTGAGAAAGCTAAAGGAAGACATCAATAAAATGTCTGCCAGGCCAGGTATGGTGACTCACACCTGTAATCCCAGCACTTTGGGAGGCCGAGGTGGGTGGATCACCTGAGATCAGGGGTACAAGACAAGCCTGGGCAACATGGTGAAATCCCGTCTCTCCTAAAAATACAAAAATTACCTTGGCATGGTGGCAGAAGCTTGTAATCCCAGCTACTTGGAAAGCTGAGGCAAGGGAATTGCTTGAACTAGGGAGGCGGGGATTGCAGTGAGCCAAGATTGCACCAGTGCACTTCAGCCTGGGCTACAGAGTGAGATTTCCAGCTCAAAAAAATAAATAAATAAAACGTCTGCTAGACTGTGAGCAGAACCTAGTCTCCCGATAAGATATTTACATTTCCACTTACTGTTGATACTAAGAGTAAACACTGATGTAAGACTGGATATTAAATAGACAGAAAAGGCTTACCAGGTCTTGATAACAGGCTACTTGAACTACATTTCTTAACCAACTGTATTTCTGCTTACCCAGAAAAACAAGATTGCTGTTGCTATTGGTTTTTGCTAAATGCCCTTGATAATCCTATCACAATTCCACTTCTTTTAGTGTTTTGTAAATATAATAATATCTTCATGGGATATTTTGAACTACAAATGTTTAAAAGAATTCTGATGACAGACTTGTACAGCCGTATTAACAGGGTGGCCTTGTTTCCAAGTGGGGTTTTGTGACTGAATAGGGGTTCCAGGGCTTCCTCATAAACTATGAAAATGCTAAAAACAGTGAAAGGAGATGTCTACTAATTAAAATAAAAATAGCTCCTAAAGAGCTGGGTTCACCAGAATGACAAAAGTTTTTAAAGGTGAGACCAGGGGGAGATCTGATAAAAGCAACAGGAGTTCTAGTACTATTTTAAAGAATTAAGATAGCAATCGTGGATATGGTATCTAGTAGAAAAGCTTCAGAATTGGAATTGGAAGTTTCAGGGTCTCCAGATGTAAACAATATGCCTATATTTGTACCATTTTATCAGAAAAACTTACTGAAATTATTTTAGTATGAAGACTGTGCTAACTTTTTAGAGAGTTAGAAACCCAAAAGGAGAAGCCACAATCCTACCACCTGTTCACAACTGTTAAAATCTTTTCACATATTCTGCCACTTTTGTCTATGCAGGAGACCAGAATAGGCTGCCCCCAAATACGAAGGATTGTTGCGCTGAAGACAATTAAGAAGCAGGTGCAGGAAAGCTCTCTTCTCTCTCTCTATTTGCCTAAGAGCAGGACATAGATTTCCAAAGAATGTGTCCCGTCCCATCTTCTACCAAGGAGAACGAAGGTTAACCACTGCAGACAGCTTTAGATGCATCTTTCTTCTCTGCCTGGAGATGGTACCAGAGGAAGCTACATGAACAAGTTTTGCTAAGTACCCTTTATCTGTGTTAAATTAAGTTTAGCCTAATGCTGCCTCCTTACGTATTTTAAGTTCAGCCTACAGGCTGAACTCCAAACTTAGTGAGCCATAACTTAACTGGAAGTGTGAACCTAACTGGATGTAATCTACTCAGGCCAATCACTGAGTTGCAGCCAATGAAAGGCAGCCAACTGTTCAAACCGTATTAAAAAAAAAGCAAACACCAAGCAGTAACCAATTCAGCTGTTTCTGTACCTCATTTCTGTTTTCTGTACATCATTTTCCTTTTTCTGTCGATAAATCTTTTTCTACCATGAGGCAGGCCAGAGTCTCTCTGAACCTGTTTTGGTTTGAGGCTGCCCAATTCACAAATCATTCTTTGCTCAATTAAACTCTGTTAAATTTAATTTGTCTAAGTTTTTCTTTTAACATCTGCCAGCTATTTGCCTTCCTCCAAGTTGCTGCCCATAGAGACTCAAAGTCCGTTTCCTTTGTCTTATCTTATCACTTCCCTAAAATTTTATTGTTCTTTGTTGAAGATGCTACATAAGCTGAATTTGAAGCCCATTCTTTCAGAACTACTCATTTCCTGGGCGTCTCTCATGTATTTATGAAACATACATGCTCATAAACTTTGGTTTATTTTTCTCTTGTTAATCTGTCTTTTGTAACAAGGGTCCTTTTCAACTAAGAACCTCTGGGGTAATTATTTTGCCCTTATATATATTTAGTTACTTTTCAAAGTTACAGCTGTATACTTCGTACAATGTTATGCATTTTCATATTGTTACAGTCTATATAATCAAGTGAGGGAGTTTTTCATTCACTTTTTTTTTTTTAAAGAGAGGGTCTTTCTCTGTCCCCCAGGCTAGAGTGCAGTGGTGTGATCATAGCTCACTGCAGCCTTGTACACCTGGCCTCAAGCAATCTTCCTGCCTCAGCTTCCCAAAGCACTGGGGTTACAAGTGTGAGCCACTCTGCCTGGCCATAATCATGGCTTTTAATGCACATATTTGGCTTTCTTGCTTTCTTCACTGGCATCTTCCTCTTGTCCCACAACATATTATTCAGAATTCTTCTTTGTTAAAAAAAAAAGTCTTTCTTAGCTCTTTATTTTAAATAGAAAGATTTGATCTATATTGCCAAGTGAAGAAAAGCAAGGCTCAGAGGGGAAAAAATATATGTGGAATGCTTGCCCCTTAGCAGTCAGGTATCTTATTTGATTAGAGCAAGTATTGATTTTTGAGACTCCTCTAGTTAGGAAAGGTTGTCATTCTACCAACAGCAAAGCTTTTGTGATCTTTTTAGCAATTCTTTGGCAGCTTTCTCTTTCCCCTGGGAACTCTTGTCTTCTCCATATCTCTTAATTTAATAAAAAATTATTTTCATGTTCTGCCCTAGGAGTCAGCTCTGTGAAGTCATAGCTGACTTTCTAGTTCAACATCTAATAGTTACCCATGTAAAGGACTCAAGGAAGGATTGATACACACCTTAGACCTGAACCTAGAACTCCTCCTTAGTACCATACTTCTATATACTAAATCACTTCCATACTGCAGTTATTGGTCTGCCTGAGTTCCCTTAGCCCTCTGAATTAATCTCAACTATCTGAGGCATGATAATATTCTGCATTTTTATTTCTGCATCATATTAGCAGACCAATATTTCTTAAACAAAAAGGCAGACATGATTAAAGTATTTTAACTAGGTCCCTCCACCTTTCAGATAAAGGACTGTCAGAACTTGACAGAATCAACCAAGGGGTCGCTTCACTTTTCTAAACCATGTCTTCAACTGTGCCATTCACCCTTTCCTTCCCCCTTTAGGGCAGTCAAAGTTCTTGCTCTCATCTGTCTTCCCTCTTTTTGGCAATGTGTAGCTCAGCACTAGCCTGGTACATAGTAGGTATTCAATAAATTTATCAAGTGAATGGACGAAAAGAATGAATTCTTACAAAACAAATTATTGAGATGCTATAGAAAGTGTTTCACATCAGACTTCCTTTAAATCCTGTAATGTTGTAAGGTAGGTATTATTATCCCCATTTTACGGAGGAAAAAATGAAGGCTCAGGGAATAAAGTGACTTTTTTCAGGTTTACGTATCCACTTCTGGTAGCCTGTATAATCCCCCCCACCCCGACCCCCACCAATGATATCCACATCCTAATCTCTAGAACCCACAGATATGTTACCTTATGTGGCAAAAGGAGTTTTGCAGATGTGGTAAATTAAGGCTGTTGAGATGGGAAGATTATCCTGGATTATTGGGGTGAGCCCAGTGTAATCATGAGGGTTCTCATAGAAGTGGGGTAGGGGGGTCAGCTGGATAGAGGAAGGCAAGGTGAAAACAAATGCTGGAGGGGAAGGAATGAATGCAGGTGGCCTCCAGAAGCTGGAAAAGGCAAGGATAATGGATTATTCCCCACAGCTGCCAAGCGGAATGCAGTCCCGCCCACATCTTGACTGCAGCCTGTAAAACCCACTTTGGACTTCTGACCTCCAGAATGGTAAGAAAGCAAATCTGTAGCAAATTTATGTTGCTGTAAGCCACTAAATTTGCAGTCATTTGTTACAGCAGCTACAGAGAGAACTAGTATACTCCCATAACTGGTATTTGAAAGGGCAGGACTCATAAGAACAATCTTACAGCAAGTTAATCTTTATTTTACCACTACTTCTTCACTCCTGCTGTGGGGCTCGTTCTTCCCGGGCTTTATCTCAGGCAGACCTCATAGCTTCTCCCATGTATAATAATAAAAGTCTCCAGTTGGCCAGGCACGGTGGCTCATGCCTATAATCTCAGCACTTTGGGAGGCCAAGGCAGGTGGGTCACCTGAGGTCAGGAGTTCGAGATCATCCTGGCCAACGTGGTGAAACCCTGTCTCTACTAAAAATACAAAAATTAGCCGGGCATGGTGGTCGGCACCTGTAGTCCCAGCTACTTGGGAGGCTGAGACAGGAGAATTGCTTGAACCTGGGAGGCAGAGGTAGAAATGAGCCAAGATCATGCCACTGCACTCCAGCCTGGGCGACAGAGCGAGACTCTGTCTGAAAAAAAAAAAAGTTCCCAATTACTTTCATCCTCAGAATAGTCTCACATCAATAATTAATATGTCAAATGCTATGTAATTTAATTTTTTAAACAAAACCAAAAAATCATAAAGCATCTCCCTTTCCCCAGCCAAGGACCTATAGTGGGAGCAACGCTGCTGTGGTCCACTTTGGCTCAGCAATTTGGCTATTATCTTTCTCTCCTGATTTCTTGGAAGGCCAGATGACAACTCGGTTTCACCTTGGTGGTGTGGCACTTTAGCATGGGTGACCCCATTTTGGTTTTTAGTCTGATCTGTTGGGGCCTAGTGCAAGAGCTTAGTCCGAAACAATGGCCTCCTATAATTTTTATTTAACATGAATAATCTGAACACCATTTTTCACAACCAGGGAGGAAAACAAAATAAAACCAAGTTGCACTGGGAGATAAACCACAAATAATAAACTCACCATTTCTACTTCTGGTGTCCAAAATAAGCAAGCCTTAAGCTTCTCTAGTAAAGCTAGGTCTCTGGCCTCTGTAACTCCTTCCTTTCCTGATGGGGTTGGGGGTGTTATTTGATTCTTACCTGACTCTAACAAAAACCTTTATCCTGGCTTTTGTAGTACGGATATCTGATCACATGTTATGACTTTTGAGGATATGATAATCATATGAGAAAATCCACCAGAACAGGCTAATGTAAACTAGCTAACCTTGCTAACGTTAAGGGATTTTCCCTTTAAATATCTATCATAGACTTATTTATGTATTTATTTATTTGTAAGCCAAGCTGTCTGAAGTCTAACTCCCTTGAGTTCTTTTGAAAGTAAATTTCTTTTCTTTCCTAAGTGCTTTTGTCTCTGAATCTTCCGTTCTCCAATCCTGCATAGGCAGTCTAGTATTTCACTTCAGTATGTGGGAGTGATGGGCACTTATTGTTTTGGAGTCTTCAGGCAAAACAGGCTGAAATCATTACATTGTCAGTGCTGACTCACAAGTCAGGTGCAGAACTGGGATTCAAAGCCAGGAAGTTTGAAGCAAGTTCCATTTCTACCACAGTGTGGTTCCCTGGTTGGACCGAAGTTAAAAGCCCCCCGAGTTTCTCTTCTCAGTCTAATGGTGTTTAAACTCTCATCTCTTCTGGTGTGATGGAAAGTATTGTCACCAATGCCTTCATTTCCCCTAGGTGACCTCAGGGAAGGAGGCTGGTTGTGGGAGGAGGTTGTCCCGGTGTCTGTATAATCCTGGCGTGAGTGTTGACATGGAAGACATTTAATTCTGGAAAGAAAAGTAAGTCATCATTAACCTTGTTTTACAAAAGAGTTTTAGCTCAGTGGTTAACTATGGGATCATTCAATGGTCAGGTCCTACCTGGGTTCCAATCTCTGTAATTCCTTCTTCTTCCACAGCTGGTGGGTGGGGTGGGGGTGTCACTTGATTCTTACCCAGAGATAAGAATCACCCATCCTAGTGACCTGGTCCAATCTAGGTGGATATAGTTGGTTTTCAATCAGCTTCAGCCCTGCATTCTGGGCATTGAGATTTCTTTGCTGAGAAAGTGCCTTCCCCCTCTGGTACTTTCTGTTCTTATCACTGAACTTTGACCTTGGACCTCTGAACCCCTCTTTTAGTGACCTGCCCAGATTCCTGTTGTCTTCAAGGGGCTCTGACCCAGAACTTGAGGACAGACCTCTTTTGCCTTTCTCAGATTTGGGCCTCCAACTTCCCAGGCTCTGCTTACTGGTTGGGATGCCCTGAGAGTTTCACATGAGCATCCCCACGTCTCCTCCACTGCCAACATTTGCCTGGGCTGTGCCAGGTGAACAGCATGCCTGCTCACTAGACAACGCCTCCCTTCAGTGCTCAGGGGGATGTTCTCACAGGTTATGCCCTGCTGGGTCCTGGGATCTGATAAGACGCCTTTGTCTGAGGTGTTTATTGCAAGTGTCTCTAAGACTTTTTAACTACAGTGACATTAAAAACAAGACAAAACAAATAACAACAACCACCACCACCAAAACCAAGAGCCCAAGAAAAAAGCAATGAGTTTCCTAGTTGCCCAGTAGGCTGGCACTGATTTCTATTCTACTTTGCTCCCTGTTGATTTTTAAAAAATTTTTTTGTTTCCCAGTGACTTGTTGCTGCCACAACTTCGAAGAGGAGATAGGACAGTCCCCAGCACAAAGGGTAACTTAAAGGAATTATCTGCATTGCACACACAGATTTGCTCTTGCAGCTGTGGGCTGGAGGAAGCATGGCACCTTCAAGATGATGCACAGTAAAAAGGGGCAGATAGAACTACCCCTGCCCAGAAGGGGCATGTAAGGGAATTAGTGAACTGGGGCCAACCACCTAGTGCGTCCTTTTCCAGGATAGGTGCTGTCACACCGCTGCCTGCTTCACATTGCCCATCTGCTCTGCCAGTTTTTAGTCTGGGCGTTCCTCTTTTCACTCCAAGACATCTCCTGTTTAGCTACCTGTCTCAATACTGGCTTCGCACCTAGCCAAGTTCCCCTGGTCTCCTGTTATACCCAATGCACCTCACTGTGTCTCTGGACCACCTGCTCCATGCACCCTCATCCTGTTGGGCCTGACCTGGGGAATCATGAGCATAATTAATATAAGCATAATATTTGAGCCAGGTGACAGAAGTGGCAGTTTTTCTGCCCTCATGATTCTCGTAATTTACAAACACGCAAAAAACGTGTTTAGGATCAGTGGTGCAGTAGGCTCTGTGCAGTCTCCTGAGTAATTGACAGACTGATGAGGGCTCTGAATTTCCTAGGGGAAATGAACCTGACAGCAGTTTGTAAAGAAATGATTGCCGTTCAGTGTGATAAGCTGCTGTCAGGTTCACTGATACAAACTTAAGATGTTGATCTTAAGGTGGTCTTGCCCCCAGGTGAGGCAATGTATGATGTCAGGTACTTTGTTAAGTGCTTTGTCTTATTCAATGTGAGTTTCTTAAAGTGGAATTGGCACCATGAGTTGTGTGTGTGTGTGTGTGTGTGTGTGCACATGCTCACTAACACCTGTCTCCTGAGACTTCTCAAAACCTTCTATGCTTTCTGTGATGCCAAATGTAAGGCCAAGCCTACAGGGTTTACTCAGAAGTCCGAAATTCAGTTCCAGACTCTGCTAGATAATCTTAGAAAAGCCATTTAAATTATCTGAGCTTGAGTTTCCTCATCTTTGAATTGAAGATAAGATCTGACCTCATGGGGCCAGGTAATGTGTATGAAATAGCTTTGTAAACTCTGAAGCACTGAACACATGTGACTTGCAATGACTCCGTCCAGGATCTGAAGTGTTTATTTAGAGTAGGCCATGGGCTCTTTCCCCAGGCCAGCCTTGTAAATGCCTCTGGCTCTTGGAGAACTGGGGGAGCCCTGCTATGCCCCCTCCAGCGTCTCCTCCCGCACATTATGTCCTGCACACTACTGGGTAGAACCCACCCTGCCCTGCTGATCAAGTTGTGGGGAATGTTGGCTGCTGCTGGGAAACGAAGAGGAGGCAATGAAGAAGAAAGGGCTGCCAGCCAGGAAAAATAGGAAGTTGGTGCATTTGGATGATGATGGGGATTTTTTTCTTTTTTGGCTGGGAGATAAGAGTGTTTTTGTTAGTTTAAGGTGGGTGGGGGCTCGTGGCAGTTATCTGGCTAGAACTTGTTTATAGATGGCTCCAGACTTTGAGACCTGGCAGTGCTGGCACTAGGCAACACTGAAGTGTTTTTAACACAGTGGAAAATCCCCGAAGTCTCCTGATTCTCGCTAGAGTGCTCAAGTTGGCAGAACAAACTCTCAGACCAGACTGGGCCCAACCAGAGAGGTCACAGGGAGGCTGCAAAGGTGCTGCCACTTCTGTTTGGCTTCTGCTAAAATAAAACCAAGAGGAGCCCTGGGAGTGTCAGTGTGGAGGTCTATTCTTCTCTCTGGTCTGGAGTGAACTAGTTGCATTAGTTAATCAGCAGAATAGGAAAGAATTTCCTATGGCCCCAAGGCCTGGAGAGGGAATCCCAACATGCAGAGTCTACGCCTCTCTTTCTCACTCCACGTGTAACCCTTGAACCTAAAATAAAAGTTAGGAAGAAAAAAATAAATAGTGTTTTAGGAAACACCTGGACATGTGTTGCCTCATTTGATTCTCACTACAATCCAGTGAAATACGCAGAGATAGTATTAGCACATTTTTCAGTTGATAAACTGAATTTCAGAGAGGTGCATGAGTTGCTAAGATTGCATAGATACCAAATAACTAAGCCAGGACTAGAACACAATAGGTCTTTTCTTTCTTAATCCGTGTACTTTGTATCATGTGTACTACAGTGTGCAGAAGAGTGGAGAAGTGAAATCAAGATGGTAGCAATAGAAATAAAAAGAAATGATGGTCAAGAAACTCAGAAGAATAAATGAGTGAGATCAGGACCACAGCTGTGTGGCAGGTTGGAAGAAAAAGATGTTTTTGCCTCATGTAAGCAAAACAAACTGAAAAGTTAAGAAAGAAGATTCTAATGGAGACGTAGAATTAAAATTGTGGAAGCACGTGTTAAAAGAGAGCCAACACAGTAACCAAAACAGCATGGTACTGGTACCAAAACAGATACATAGACCAATGGAACAGAACAGAGATCTCAGAAATAACACCACACATCTACAACCATCTGATCTTCAACAAACCCGACAAAAACAAGCAATGGGAAAAGGATTCCCTATTCAATAAATGGTGCTGGGAAAACTGGCTAACCATATGCAGAAAACAGAAACTGGACCACTTCCTTACACCTTACACAAAAATGAACTCAAGATAGATTAAAGACTTAAATGTAAAACCCAAAACCATAAAAACCCTAGAAGAAAACCTAGACAATACTGTTCAGGACATAGGCATGGGCAAAGACTTCACGACTAAAATGCCAAAAGCAATTTCAGCGAAAGCCAAAATTGACAAATGGGATCTAATTAAACTCAATAGCTTCTGCACAGCAAAAGAAACTATCATCAGAGTAAACAGGCAACCTACAGAATAGGAGAAAATTTTTTGCAATCTACCCATCTGAAAAAGGTCTAATATCCAGAATCTATAAGGAACTTAAACAAAATTTCAAGAAAAAAACAAACAACCCCATCAAAACGTGGATGAAGAACATGAGCAGACACTTCTTAAAAGAAGATATTTATGGAGCCAACAAACACATGAAAAAAAGCTCATCATCACTGGTCAGAGAAATGCAAATCAAAACCACACTGAGATACCATCTCACACCAGTCAGAATGGCGATCATTAAAAAGTCAGGAAACAACAGATGCTGGTGAGGCTGTGGAGAAAAAGGAACACTTTTACACTGTTAGTGGGAATGTAACTTAGTTCAACCATTGTGGAAGGCAGTGTGGCGATTCCTCAAGGATCTAGACCCAGAAATACCATTTGACCCAGCAATCACATTACTGGGTATATACCCAAAGGATTATAAAAATCATTCTACTATAAAGACACATGCACACATATGTTTATTGCAGCACTATTTACAATAGCAAAAACTTGGAACCAACCCAAATGCCCATCAGTGATAGACTGGATAAAGAAAATGTGACACATATACACCGTGGAATATTATGCAGCCATAAAAACAATGAGTTCCTTTCCTTTGCAGGGACATGGATGAAGCTGAAAGCCATCATTCTCAGCAAACTAACACAACAACAGAAAACCAAACACCGCATGTTCTCACTCATAAGTGGGAGTTGAACAATGAGAACACATGGACACAGGGAGGGGAACATCACACACCGGGGCCTGTTGGGGGGTGGGGAGCAAGGAGAGGGAGAGCATTAGGACAAATACCTAATGCATGTGGGGCTTAAAACTTAGATGACGGATTGATATGTGCAGCAAACCACCATGGTACATGTATACCTATGCAACAAACCTGCACGTTCTGCACATGTATCCCAGAACTTAAAGTAACATTACATAAAATAAAAAATAAAAAAAAATCATGTGAGAGAGAAAAAAACAAAAGAGAGACAGCCAGTCAGATTTTAATGCTCATCTATGTACTTATATCCAGCAGTGGGCATACAGAAATACTGATTATGCAAATATGCTACAAAATCAGGTAGGATAAACCAGACAAGTAATCTTTGGGGCCCAAGACTAGTTTTTCTGAGGTTGCGTAGTTGTTGTACAGGAAGGAAAGACTGTTAAGAGCAGAGAAGCAAAATCAGCAAAGCCATAAGCAACAATATGTATTACATTGTGTGGGGTTTTTTTCCCTAAACTCTGCAAAGTGAGGCTACTTCTTCCTGGCTAAGGAGAAATCATAGTGCTGCAAATTACCAGGACAAATCAATCATAGCAGGAGACTAAAACAACTTTACCCTTTTGTAAGCCCCTCTCTCTTAATTCTCATTGGAGGTTATGGCGGAGCACAGCTGTGGCATAACGACTGGGTGGGAAGGGAGGAAAAGGTTTCCTGGACAGGGAAAATTATGGGAAAGGGTATCACTGGAGTTAAGTAATAGGGTCATTGGGCTGGAGGAATGCCTAGAACCCGAAGCACAGCTGTGATTCATTTGGGCACATCATTGGGATTCTTGGGAGAGAGGAAGAGGTCATTAATGAAGGGCTGGCAGTTGAAAATATGGCATCTAAAGGGACTTGGCAAATCCAGGATTGATTCCAGCTATGGTTAGTATCTAAGGGGCATCAAGTCTGTGGACCACTAATACAGCGTCTGGCAAACTACAGCTCACAGACCAAATCTGACCTGCTTCCTGTTTTCATATGGCCTGTAAGCTAAGGATAATTTTTACATTTTTAAATGGTTGAAAAAAAAAATAATAACAATATTTCATGACATGAAATCTACATTTCGGTGACCACAGATAGTTTCATAGGAACACAGCCACACTTACTCCTTTCCACGCTGTCTAAGGCTGATTTTGTACTACAGCATCAGAGCTGAGTAGCTATGATGGAGATATTTGGCCCTCAGAACCTAAACTATTTGCTATCTGACCCTTTACAGAAAAAGTTTGCTGATCCAAGGGATAAAGTCTGGGAATTGATCCATTTCACAGTCATGGGTCAACCATATGACTGATCATAAAATCTAGATTTTTTTTTTGTATTATTATACAGATCAAGTGTAGCTTTTGCAGCTTCCCATCTTTTCAGTCTTAGGGAACACATGACCAACTAGCCACCACCAAAGTTCCTGCAGGTCAACCATCCTGATTTCCACTCCCTCCCTGCTGCCCAGTCTGATAACCATGCAGAGCTTGCCTCTGCCACTCTGAGATCCCATCATTCCCACTGAGCCCACTGAAATCAGGAGGTCCATATCAAGAAAGCATCGCTTACTCTCATCCCCCCAGGTGTGGATGACAGTGACCATAGGTCCTTTAATGGATGCCAGACACTCCTCACCAATGAATGGCTGTGCTGATGACAGTGCCCTCTGGGACCTCCTGAGGTCATAACAAGGGGGTTGCTGAGCAGATCCCCCATAGTAAATTCATTTTTACTTTACTTTTCCCCTAAGCCTTTGGATTCTTTCTTCTGTATTTTATAAAGAAAGTGTTGGCAACTCAACTCGATTTAATAAAGGCCACAAGTGAGTCCAGGTTCAGTCAACCAGCAAGGAAAGCTGCCGGAGCCAGTCCCCACTGTTCAAATTAAAACTTGAAATCTAGACTGTCTGGTACATTCACCCATATTGGGGTGTTCTGTCAATAAGAATCAGATCAAGTTGGTTGATAGTGTTTTTCAGATAACCTACATTCTTGCTGATTTTCTGTCTAGTTTTCTATCCATTACTGAATGTTCAACTAGAATTACAGATTTGTGTATTCATATCCGCAGATCTTTCAGTGTTTGGCTCATGTAAAGTACTTTTGTTATGTGCATATTATGTCTTTTTGGATAATCGACCCCTTAATAATCTTATAATATTATCTTGATAATATTCCTTGTTCTGAAGTCTACTTGATCTGAAATTAACATAGCAACTCCAGCTTTCTCTTGGTTAGTGTTCATATGGTATATTGCTGTCCATCCTTTTATTAACCTGTATCCTTATATTTAAAGCAGATTTCTTGCAACTGGAATATAGTTAGCTCTTGCTTTTTAAATCTACTCTGACAATCTCTTATCAGAGATTAACCTGTGTGTTTAAATTATTCATATCTCAAGTGATTATTGATATGACTGGGTTAAAAATTACTATCTTGCTAGCTATTTTCAATTTGTTTCATTTGCTTATTTTTCCCCCAATTTTTTTTGCCTTCTCTGGGTTTAACTGAACATTTTAAAATTCCATTTTTATCTCCTCTGTTGACTTATTTATATCTCTTTTAAAAACTTCTTTGGTGGTTCACCTAAGTTTTACAATATACATTTTAAAATAATGAGTCTACCTTCAAATAATACCATACCAGTTCCAATGCAGTGAGGATCTTATAACTATTCCCAGTTCCCACCTCCTATCCCTTGTGCCACTGTCATCATACATTTCACTTTTACATATTCTCCTTTCTCCTAACAAACTACATTGTTATTGTTAGTGCTTTAAATGGTCAAATTTTTAGAGCAATTAAAGATAAGGAAAATATTTTATTTTACCTTCATTTACTACATTTTTGATGTTCTACATTTCTTTGTGTAGCTCCAAGGTTTTTGTTGTTGTTGTTGTTTTTGAGACGGAGTCTCGCTCTGTCACTCACGCTGGAGTGCAGTGGCGTGATCTCAGCTCACTGCAACCTCCGCCTCCCGGGTTCAAGCGATTCTCCTGCCTCAGTCTCCCGAGTAGCTGGGATTACAGGTGTGCGCCACCACACGAGGCTAAGTTTTGTATTTTTAGTAGAGACAGGGTTTCACCATGTTGGCCAGGCTGATCTCGAACTCCTGACCTCAGGTGATCTGCCCGTCTCAGCCTCCCAAAGTGCTGGGATTACAGGCGTGAGTCATTGAGGCTGGCCGAGCACTCAAGTTTTTAACTGTATCACATTCTTCCTCCTTGAAGAATTTCCGTTGATATTTTTTGTAGTGTAGGTCTGCTAAAAATGAATTCTCTCAGTTGTTGTTTATCTGAGAAAGTTTATTTTTCTTTCATGCTGAAGGATAGTTTCACTGCATAAAGAATTTGAGGTTAACAGATTTTTTTTCTTCAGCATTTTAAAGACGTCATCTCATTGTCTTTTTGTTTGCATGGTCTAATAAGATGTCTGCTCCATTTTTTTCTTTGTTTCTCTATCCTGTATCTTTTTCTCAGGAGGTGTTAATTTTTTCCTCTTTTTCTTTGGTTTTCAGCAGTTTGGATATGATATTCTTAGGTGTGAGTTGTGTGTGTCTTTTAAAAAAAATCTTGCTCGATGTTTTCTGAGCTTTTTGGATCTGCGTTTTGCTGTCTGTTATTAAATTTGGAAAATTCGTAGCTATTATTATTCCAAATATTTGTTTTGCCACATTCACTATTTTTTCTTCTAGAGTTTTTATGTGCATGTCCGACCGCTTTATGTTGTCCAGAACTCTTGGGTACTCTATTCTTTTTGTTCACTCTTTTTTTCTCTTTGTATTTCAGTTTGCATAATTTTTTGACATGTTTTCAAATGGATAGGGTTTTTTTCTTGGTTGTGTTGAGTCTAATAATGAACCCATCAAAAGTGTTCTTCAATTTAATCCCTGCGTTTGTGATTTCTAACATTTTCATGTGATTCCTTCTTACAGTTTCTGTCTCTCCTGAAATTACCTATCTGATGTTGCATGCTATCTACCTTTTAAGTTAGCATCTTTAACATATTAATCATAGTTAATTTAAAATTTTCTGTGTCATATTGGAGCCTGGTTCTGATGATTGCTTTGTCTCTTCAGATTCTTTTTTCTTGCCTTTTTGTATGCTCATATATTTTTGTTGAAATCCAGACATGCTGAATAGAACATTAGGCGCTGATGTAAATAACTTTTATGCTTGGAGATAAGTATACTTTTCCTTCTGCTTAGCCGTTAGTGTGGAGCCTTGTTTTACTCTAGTAAGGAATTGGGCTGGGTTTAAAAACTATTGTGGCTTGGGTTACCTCTGTGCCTCAGCGGCTTCAAATTCCTCTAGTGATACCTTATTTTAGTCTCTTTGCTTGTCTTTGAGTCTTTCTTCTACACCATTCCCTAGTTAAGTGTGTGCTGCTGCAGCTCTCCCATCTGCATTCTTCTGTTATTTTTACTTGATGCTTGTTGGTATGGAGGTAAGGGGCAGGGAAGAAGTATTCTCCGATGATCTGATTAAGCCTAGTCTGTGAAGCTGAGACTAAATCTGTGAACCACAGGTTCTGTGAACCACAGGTACTGTGAACAGGAAACCTGTGGGTTTCCAAACTGTGGCTGTCACAGGTGTTCCTGCCTCTCCTCCAGACATAAAGCTGGGCCTGTCTTGTATTCCTGTTCTATCCTTACTCCTATGCTTGCCTTCCCCAGCTGAAGTGAGTTTCCACCAGTGCCCTCAGATACAGGTTTTGCTGACCTTCCCCACATAGACTGAGACTTTTCTTCTTTTGCAAAAGCAGGGAAGATAGTCTAGGTGGAGCTTCTGCAGTGGCTGCTGTTGCCCTCCAACCCTAGAAGATGGACTTTCTCAGGCTTCTCCCTGTGTCCTCTGTGAGAGCCTAGTGGAGTTCCTGGAAGAGAGACCTGCAAAAAGTTGGAATACCACTCCCCATCTTTGTCTCCAAGGGCTTCACACTCATACCGGCCCACAATTTGTTAAAAATTTCTAGTTGAATGTCCTCTGTTTTATACGACATTTGACAGTATATGTTCCAGATAACAAATGCTTAAGTCTTGTTTCTCCCTACAGGTAATTGTCTCTCTAGTTTTTAGGTTAATTATTTGCCCTGCAATTTTAATTCTCTGCCGGGTCAAGAAAAGTCATTAGTTTGCAGCATGTCCATCTTTTTCCTCGTTAGTAAAAGGGAGAACACCCTTTTATTTTTTACTTTTTTAGCTCTGTATATCTCTAAGCTGAAACTGAAGGTCTCAGTGTTGTCAGAATTGAAACCATCTACTCCTCACCCCCCCGCTATATAGTGTGGACACTGACGACTGAAACTACTTATCCTCCACACAACCTATTGTCTGCGTGACATGGCTTTATATTTTATTGCCTTTATTAGCATAACTTTATTATTCCAAAATACTCTTGCCCAGACAAATAACTTGATTTTTCATTATGGGAACTTCCTGAAAGTTCCATCAACTCTTCAATAGAAAGCATCGAAAGACAGTTGATGCCCTAAGATTCTGAATCCCTCACCTTAAAATCCTCACCTTGTGGTTTCCACTAAGTATGTCATGATCCTGAAGTGTATATCAGGATCCTCCCCCAATTTTAATCAAGTCTTTCCCCAACCCTACTTTGAAAGACCTACTGGAATCCAACTTTCCTATTCTTTTTTTTTTTTTTTTTTTTTTTTGAGGTGGAGTCTTGCTCTGCTGCCCAGGCTGGAGTGCAGTAGTGCGATCTCGGCTCACTGCAAGCTCCGCCTCCCAGGTTCACGCAATTCTTCCTCAGCCTCCGAAGTAGCTGGGACTACGGGCGCCAGCCACTACGCCCGGCTAATTTTTTGTATTTTTAGTAGAGACAAGGTTTCACTGTATTAGCCAGGATGGTCTTGATCTGCTGACCTCGTGATCCGCCTGCCTCAGCCTCCCAAAGTGCTGGAATTACAGGCGTGAGCCACCACGCCCGGCCCCAACTTTCCTATTCTTAATAAAATCTTACATTACTTTTACCTCCAAGATGCTATGAAAGCTCTGTTGAAGTGATATTCTCCCTTACGAATGAAAGAAAGAAACTTGGCTTTGTATTATCAGTTGGTGATATTTTGGGAGCAGATTTGAAAAAAACTTTAAGTTACATTTCTCTTATTATTTTGCTTTTATCTCTTGCCTATTTTTCTGTAAGATTATTGATTATTTTTAGAAACTCTTTGTATATTAAGGGTATCAACTCTTTACCTGTGATACAAGTTGCTAATATTTTTTCCAGTTGTCATGTGTCTACTTTGTCATTTGTTGGAGTTTTTTACCATTAATTTTTTTTAATGTGATCAGCTTTATCAATCTTCCTTACCTTGTCTGGATATTGAGTCATAGAAAGATTTTCCACATTCACAGCTTATAGAGGAATTCACTCACATTTTCTTTAAGTATTTTTGTTGTTTTATTTTTGCATTAGTATCTTGTCCATGTTGAAAGTATCTTGACAAATTGTGACAATAATAAATATGATTTTATCTTTTTTCCATGTAGTTATCTGGTTATCTCCAATACTGGAATATTATAAAGTCCAGCTCATTCTCACTGATTTGATATGCCCCTATACCAATTCAAAAATAATATTTAATGGAAAATAACAAGCTGATTCTAAAGTTCACATGGAAGACCAAGTGTGTAGACTAGATCCCCCTCCAAAATATTTTTGCCAAAAATAACAATAAAAGGGCACTTACCCTACCAAATATCAAAATATAATGAAAAACTGCAGCAATTAGAACAGCGTGGTACTGACATTGGACTAGAATTAAAGATCAAAGAACCATTAAAAAAAGAAAGAAAACAGAGCCCTGTATAGTTAAAAATGAAGTTTATGGTGATATGGTTTGGCTGTGTCCCCATCTAAATCTCATCTTGAATTCCCATGTGTTGTGGGAGGACCCTGGTGAAAGGTAATTGAATCATGGGGGCAGGTCTCTCCCATGCTGTTCTCGTGATAGAGAGTGACTCTCATGAGATCTGACAGTATTATAAGGGGGAGCTTCCCTGTACAAGCTCTCTCTTTGCTTGCTGCCATCCACATAACATATGACTTGCTCCTCCTTGCCTTCTGCCATGATTGTGAGGCCTCCCCAGCCATGTGGAACTGGAAGTCCAATAAACCTTTCTTTTGTTAATTGCCCAGTCTCAGATATGTCTTTATCAGCAGCATGAAAATGGACTAATCCATATGGTAAAAGTGGTTTTAAATCTTTGGGGAAAGAATGGATACTACTTATTAAATTTTATCAAGACAATTAGCTGTCCTTTTATGAAGAGAACTTATTTCTGGTTTGTTTGTGTACATATGGAATGTTATAGTCAGAGGAAATTTTGGGCCTTCCCTTTTGGTCCATGGATTTACTAGCTTAATACCTCATGTATTGAGACTCTTTCTGGAGTGTCGCCAGAAAAAATTAGAAGGATCTTAGGCTTAAAAGTATAAACAAATTTATTATGATGATATGTGATGATATGAGAGTAAACATATGACAGTAAACATATGAGTATGATTGGCTGACAGGGATGAAGTAGAGAAGTGAGCTGGGTGCTTCTGGTAATAATTACTTACACCCAGATAAGCTTTTGTGAAAGGAAGTGCTTAACTTAGCAATAACCTGCTCTCCAGCTGTGCCAAGTACTTAACAGAGTGCTGGGAATTCCAGGATGCAAATACTGTCCTATAACTGGAAGAAGCAGCTGCTTAACGTTAGGGGGCCCTCAGTCTGTCTGTCTGAGAATATACCAGATGGGTCTAATTGTGCACTGCCTTCTGGCTCCCCATCCCTACTCCCAGCTCTCTGGGCCAAGGGGTATCAGAAGGCAGCAATTAAGTAAACTTGGGTTTTGTTTTTGTTTTTGTTTTTTTTGTTCTTGATAGAAATTTATGTTCATTATCATTAGGTCTAACCCAATGTAAACAGAAAGAAGATACATTGTAGTGAAACTGCATAAACGGAAAGATGCAGAGAAAACCTTAGAAGAAGTGACCAGGAGGAGAGGAGGAAAAGAGATGGCAGCTAGAAGAAGATTTAGGAAAAAGGGAGGGTTTTTTGGTTTTGTTTGTTCTGTTTCTGAAATTAAAAGTGATTTGAGGCAACTTATGCTGAGGAGGAGGACACTACTTTTTTTTTTTTTAAAGTTTAATACAGAGGAGAAAATTCTGTCCACAACATCATAATGACCAATAGTAAGCTTCAGTTACCATTTAAGCTGCTAATCCTAGACCTCTCCTTCAAGAGCTGTATTTTTAACTATCTGTGGGACTTTAGCCTTATCTGTAATGTCTGAATTTCTTAAAAGGGGAATCCATTAGTGTATTTAATGAGTAACTGGAAATTAATTTAAACCCAATGTAGGAAAGAAGAAAGTTATAAATGATGAGATCAGAGCCTAGATGACATAAGGAATAGTCTTGAATAGAGAGGAGTGAGTAGGGAAATGAGAGTAAAGACACAAGAAAATGCATGTACAAAATGCAGCAAAATGTAGCACCCTTCTCTGAGAAGTAGTATGCACATTCTCTCACCCTCTGGGCATCCATGTAAATGACCTTTTCTAACGTTGAGGGTTGGAAGTGCTTCTGAGGTTTTAGTGAAAGGAAGTGTGGCCAGGTCTCATGCTCCACCTATTGGTAAATTAAATTTGTTTAGCCATTTCTGGCTGTGTGTAGCCATTTCTAGGAAGCTGTCATGCTACAATCTGTGAATTAGAGCACCTCTTCTACTCCGAACCTAGAAAAGCTTTTGCAGGGTGGCTTGCCATGACGACCTTGCAGGGTGTAATGGATGACTCTACTTGGCCTAAAAGGCTAGGAACTGAGTGGAAAAATGAGAGAGGAGCTCATCTGTTGAGTGTCAGGGAAGTCAGGGATTGTGGAGCTGAGAGGGGGCTGAGGATGATATGTGATAGGAAAAGTTGCTGACCATCTAAAAGAATATCTGTTAGCATCAAGGCCTCCAAGGATGTTCTTAACATCTTAATTTCCTGTTTTATTTTACATAAAATATCTTAACTTCATGAGCTCTATAGTACTACTGAAAAATGACTACGTGTCTGAATTTTCCCAGGAACTTGTATTTCAGACAACTTGCTTACAGTATCAGTGATTCAGGAACAGTCAATATTTGTACTGCCCTTTGTTACTTAACGTTGCAAATCATTGTCTATCAGAGTGAAATACAAGCAATTTCCTGTCAACCTGAATATGCTTCTTTTTTCTATTCCAGGCATTATCTTAGGGTTTTGTTTTGTTCAGAAGGAAGCCAAAGTAGACTATCTAACCCAACATAACGATTAAGAACATAGTTCCGGGAGAAAGGTGCTCAGGATGTAAGTCTCGATTTCACTGTTAATAGCCGTGTGAACTTGCAAGCCATTCAACTTCTCTGGATTCAGTTTCCTCATCCTGTATGATTTGAATAATAATAATGTGGGCCTCTGAGCGCGCTGTGAGGAGGAAATGAGACAACCCATGCAAAGTACTTTGTATAGTGCCAGGAATTAGTAAATACTGAATATATCCTGGCCATATATATGTGTATGTGATAAATGTTAAAAATATTCTGGGTAATCTGTGAATTAATAAAAGACAAATCAGGATTTTAGAGCTTGAAGGGGACAGGTGAGATAATTTATACCAGGATAGTTAATATCTGGCTTATTTTCCATCATTCTTTCCCACCATATTCATTATAGACCTCACTAATTGATTCCAGCATTCTTTCCCACTGATGTCAATAGGATTTTAGAATCCTCAATACAATATTTTATCTGGTCACTACTAATTGACTGGAGTTGATCCTTGAGATGAAACTGATCTGCCACCTCTAGCTGTTCTCAACAGTTAAGGAAGTGACTTTCCTAATGTGACACAGTTGATTATTGTTAGAGCCTGAACAAAAATCCAGTCTCTTGTTACATACTGGATTATACTCATCTTTGTGCAGAATTTACAGCTTTACATAATATAAACTCTTAAAAGAAATAAAAAATCCTTAAAATACAATATCCTTTTTTGAAGGAAAGGGATAGTTGGAAGAAAACTCTATGGAATGAAGAAAATGGAAAATGAGAAATTGATCTTGTCCATATTTTAATTCTTCAATCTTGCTTATTGGTCATGATTTGGCTAATGAAAGAAATTAAGTTGACTGCAGAAACCATATATTTTGCACTATTCTAAGAGATTTCATCCATTTACTTATTCAACAGATATATATTTGATGTCAGCTTTGTACCAGGTACTATACTAAGCACTGAGAAGATATGGATGATCAAAATATGACCTTGACCCTTAATAACATCAAGAGACAATATGGACAGACATGAACATAACTGGAAGCATCAGCAACGTGCACTTCAATAAAGGCATGTAGAGGGGACTGTGGGAACAAAGTGGTCCATTCTACCCAGAGCGATAGAAAGCAGTGAAGGCTGCTTGAGCTTGAAACATTCAATGAAAATTAACCTTACGATCCAGAGATTCTACAAAATGTTAGTTACCATTACTGACAAGTCAGGAATTGTATTTTTGAGTGATAAAATATTTATGGACTTAAATTTACTTCACTAAAAATTGGTCTTAGTAGGCCGTATGGTTTTGTCAATGGCAGGGCATAGAAAGTGTTGCTGCCTGCTCTAAGACTAACAAAATAAAGTAATATTTACCATAACCACATTTTTGGGAGCAGATTATTTTGTATATCTGCATGAGGGACAAATATACTTCCTGGTCTAACAGGCTCTCCTTGTGTGTCTGTAGGACTGATGTCAGGGAGTTCATGGTCTGAACCTGGGCAGACCTCATATGGCCCAAACCTGCGTGAAACTACCTGCAAAACGAGACTGACCCTTTACCCCATTTGACGTCATGGCCTTAAAGTCAAATTTGCTTACCCTTATTCTTTCATGGTTAAACACACTCTGGTTATTGTACTCTGCTTAGGGAGGAAGATAAAAAGCCTCTATCCTGAAAACCTGGGTTATAAACAAACCCACAGTGGCTGCAGAGCAGCCATCCAGATGCCCTTGGGCAACTGGTAGTCACTGAAACCCAGAGCCAAGTAGCTTACCCAATATCTTAAGGCTAAAGGTGGTAGACTGACTTTTAAAAGGGTTTTTCCACTCTCTTTGGCAAGAATGAGGGGGAAGTGCCTTCATTTACAGGCCAAGATAATCAACCTTGCCTCAAGTTCCATGTATAATGAAAGGTTCTACCACAATGTAGGTCATGACAAAATGTCACTGGCCTAGATTCTCTGCTGAATCAACAACGTTAAGAGATGCTGACCCAGTTTCCACATGCCCTTCTCTTCCTCTTTTTGAATTTGGATTGCTAGGTTACTGCAGAAGTTAAGAGACAAGGGTTCCATTGGGTAAAAGGCTTGGTGTGAATTGTCTTGAAGCTCCATTAGGAAACCATTGAAATTTAGAAGTGAGTCTGGGATGATCTTGGATAGCATTGAACATAGATTGGATTCTTTTTATTTTGATGAAATTTGGCTAAAACAATTGTCATTTTAACCCAGTGGTAGCTCTTATTGCCTAGTGGTGGTGGCTGAGACCACAATGGGGTGGGGGCAAGTTGGAAGGTAAAATGGATTGGTAGGAATGGTAAATTGTGGGTTACAGCATGGAGTTGAGGGGAGTGGGCTGACATGCATGGGCACCCCAGGCAGGATAATAGTCAGGAGCCCCTTCAAAGAAATGCAGAACACTTATTTAGAGGAGCACCTGCCTGGGGGAAGAGCAGTGCAACAGGCATGTCACCACTAAGGGCCTGTCCTCTGTCTGGTCTGGGCAATTCAGCTGTGGATCCAAATATGTACACTCCACTCAGCAAAGTGAAACTCCAAAGACAGCCAAGGTATTTACTACCTGTGGTTACCAGAGCACATCCCTTGGCATTTTACACCCCAAGTCAAGCAGCTTATAATTGTCAAGGGTGTTCGAACCAGAGTGACTCCATCTTGAATAGGTGAGATAGCAATCTGCAGGATTGGTTTTGCAAACTACAGGTCATGAAGACCCTGCTAATAAAATGAGATGTGGTAAAAAAAAAACAAAAAAACAGCCAAACCCCACCAAAACCAAGATGGTGACTTCTGCTCATCCTCACCGCTCATTATACGCTAATTACAATGTATTAGCATGCTGAAAGACACTCCCATGACATTTTGTACCATGACATTTTGCAAATGCCATGGCAACTTCCTATATGGTCTAAAATGGGAGGAACCCTCAGTTCCGGGAAATCCCGCCCCCCTTTCCTGGAAAACTTGTGAATAATCCACCCCTTGTTTGGCATACGATCAAGAAATAACCATAAACGTAGTCAACTGGCAGCCCTCAGGGCTGCTCTGCCTATGGAGTAGCCATTCTTTTGTTTCTTTACTTCTCTAATAAACTCACTTTCACTTTATTCTGTGGACTCGCCCCCAATTCTTTTTTGCTTGAGATCCAAGAACCCACTCTTGGGGTCTAGGTCGGGACCGCTTTTTGGTAACATGACTACATACAGCTCTGAGAGGTGTTGCCTTAAGTAGGATGTTCTCCACATCACTGCATTTCTAGTGGGGCTTCAGGGATATGCTGAGAAGAGAGGCAGTCGTGCCGGGGAAGGAAAACTAGCAGCCTGCTCCGAGTATGCCTCAGCCACTGAGCCGGGATTCCAGCTGAGTATGGGCGGACAGAGCTGAAAATTGAGGGCTGAGAACAGAAGAGTGGCCAGGAAGTTGTAGTAGCGAATTCTAGCTGTGGGCCTGTGCTTGCCAAATGATGGGCCTGTTTTTCTAAGTGCCTGTGAAACACACAATTTTTAAATATGATAAAACATAATTTTTAAAGAAATGCGAGCCTCAACATTCAGAGGTTTTCACATTAGTGACGGACAGACTGGCATGTTCAGGTTTGACTGCCGACTTCATGCCACTTTTGCACTTTATGACCCTCTTCTTCATTCATGTTTCCAGAACATCTACTCTGTGTCAGGTGCAGTTGTAGGCACTGGAGGTGCAGCAGTGGAAAGGATAAACCAACTGTCTGTCTTTCTGGGACACTATGTTCTAGTGGAGGATCAGACAATAATTAAGACAAACTACATGTTACACAAAGTGGTGCTAAGTCTCCCTCCCTTGGGAAGGAGGGAATGAGGGGCCAGAGAGGGGTGTCCCTTGTAGACGTCACTTTTGGGGTTCAGAGAACGAAGTCTCTCTTCTTCCTGAAAACTTAGGGTGAGGAATATGTGTTCCCTTCAACGGGCGTGATGCAAGAGACGGGAAATATGTGGGTGATTTCAGAGCACGCTGCAGTGTTCCCAATCCATCAGTCTGATATTGTGTATCCTGGAGGGCCCATTTCTCAAGCATGGTTGGGCCCCAGAGACTATGCGAGGAGGGAGGGGCAGCTTCGACTCCCTCTCTGACTGCATATATACCCTTTCACTCTCTCTATCAGTTACAGCAAGATCACGGGGTTCCTTCATTGTCAGAGACAGCATTGTGTAGGGCGGCAGAGCCATCCGTTTATGGTCAGTGAAATGGCAATGACCCTGGCCCTGTGCTCAGCCAGAGGGACTTCATCTCTGGTGACCAGGCTGGTGACAGCTGGAGGATTCCAGGAGAGGAGAGAGAAGGATGAGGAGGAGCAAACAGTCTAGTTGATGTTGGCACACAGTAAAGGGGCATGGGAGGGACTGCTCATGGGGACAGTGACTCTTTTGGGGGGTGATGTAAACATTCTGAAATTAGAGTTATAGTTGTACAACTTTGTGAATATACTAAAAACCATTGAATGGTACCCTTTACAAGGGGGAGTTTTGTAGTATGAAAATTATGTCTCAATTAACAAAAACAACTCTAAATTCAGCAGGAAAAAGGAAACAGGGAATTGTTCTTCTGACTTCGGCTCTTAGATTATTTTCGTCACACTCCAGCCACCTTAATTATATTATTTATGTTAATCTTATCTTCCATCAAGGGAAAACACCATAAAATCAAAACCGTGTGACTAATTCTGCCCCAGAGTTTCTGGGAATTTCTGGTTCTACTTTTACTTTAGGCTCTGTCGTCTAATCCCAGTGCAGTTAAAAATAAGAATGATGCAATAACAGGAAGTCAGGACCAATGCCTGCATGCAACAGCATGAATGTGAGTTACCCTGAGAACAACAAGCTTCTGAATCATGGCATGATGAGTAAGTGAAAAGAAGGCAAGTCGAGTTACGTACAGTATTGCTGAAGCTGAGAGCTGAATTGAGCTGCCCTAACCGCTGTCTTTTGAAAAGGCCTGAGAGGGACTGCAATTAAAAGCAGTAGCCCCATATTCTAAACACATGTTGGCAGCACCAGCTTGATAGGAGAGGGAAGGGAAGCACACTGTGTGGAAAGTGAAACTTTAGTTGAGCAGGTTGAAAGGGTTTTCCCACTACTTCCTATGACTGCAGTAATACCTAGAATCCAATGGGAGCCTCACGTGGTTTACCTCCGGAATTACTGGGAAATTCAGCAAAGGAATCTCCTGGCTACGTCACTTATAAGATCTAAGGAGAGTCACATGCCTTTCCTAACCCTCTGTTTTTTCATCTGTATAGTGAGAATATTAATAGTTCATTCCGGGTAAAGACATTATGAGGATTAAATGAGAGGCTACATATGCACACTGCCTGGTTCACAGTAAGATGTCGAAATACAGTAGCTCTTCTCGGCTATCAGGCAGCTAGGGGAGGTATTATGTCCTGATTTAACAGAAAAATAGTGGCCAGAAAAAATGTTTCACAGCTTCTTAGGGGAAGAACTGAATTAATCCCTGTTTTATCACTTGGCTAATAGACTGCTTGTCTTAAGGATAATACACAAAAGAGGCACATAAAACCAAAGCACAGTATGGAAGCTCCCAGAGCTGCTCTCTAGGGAGACCTTGTTGAGACCTGTCTCCTGCCTTGTCCGAAAATCACAGGCTGGCTTATGACACACCACCCTGCTCACAAATTGTAGTAGTTCCCCTTTCCTTTCACGAGAATCCCAGGCTCCATGATGTAATGGATGAGGCCCTTCGGAGATTGGCTTGACCACTGCTGGCCTCCCCTCCCGCTGCTCCTTCCCTTGGTCAGCTCCTGGCCCTCTGCCCAGATGGCCCTGTCCTCTAACCTGTCATTGCCCACTCATCCTCAAAAGTCTATTTCGAAAGCTGCTGCCCCAGAAGCTTCTGCACGCAGCCAGCCCTGCTCCATGGCTCCTCTACTTTAACACATCACTGACTCCTTCTTAAGCTCTGAAACCCCTGGGAGGGGAGAATTTTGCAGTTAAATAACTTAAAGCCTTATGAGAAACACAGAATTGGAGACTCTGAGGTCACAGATTTACAAAATACCCTTATTTTTACTTTTAAACTTTCTTTTTGTGAGTATTAAGTCAGTGTAATCCCTTAGAAATGTTTCAGAGTCTGCCTCCACTGCAATTTAAATGATAGGCTTGTATATGCATTTATTTTATTGCTGGTTAGAGATATGCCAAGAGATATTCTGCTTGCTTGTCAATTTTATGACTTGAAGCTGGTGACTCTTGTCTGCCACTTGCACCTTGTCCCAAAAACCCACTTAAATGCATGCCTTAATTCTTTGCCATATCACCAATAGAGGAATGCAGTTTTAATGCCAGGGTTTTCTGTTCCTTGTTCTTTCTCTCCTGCAGCATGCACTGTAAATACCTTTACTTCTGTCCTGACATACGGGCTACCAGCTACCATCCTTTTTTCCCCCAGCTACTTTTTTTTTTTCTACTTAAAGTCATGTGTTGCTTCGTTGGATGATTTCACCAGTCTAGGTGTGTAGTATAGCCTACTATACACCGAGGCTACCTGTTAATAGTATAGCCTATTGCCTAGGAGCTATATATATGCACACATAGAGTGTATTTACATAAGCCTAGATGGTATAGCCTACTACAGACCCAGGCTGTAGGGTATAGCCTATTGTTCCTAGGCCACAAACCTGTACAACATGTTACTGTACTGAATATTGCAGGCAATTGTAACGCAGTAGTAAGTATTTATGTATCTAAGCATATCTAAACATAGAAAAGGTACAGTGAAATTACATATTACAATATTATGAGACCACTGCTGCATATGCGGTCCATTGTTGACCGAAACATTGTCATTCAATCCATGACTGTATATTCAAAGAAGTGACATGTGATGCTCTGCTTGCTGAGAAGGTGTGTGGAAGCAAATATACAAACACTAGCATTTAGCGAAAAGAGAGTACGTGACTAGGATGCAATTGCATTATCTTAGTTGAGGACAAGATGGAGAAATGCTGATTGAATTATGAGGAGGTTGAATATAAGAATCTATTTCCCTAGGCTGGGCACGGTGGCTCACGCCTGTAATCCCAGCACTTTGAGAGGCCGAGGCAGGCGGATCACCTGAGGTTGGGAGCTCAAGATCAGCCTGACCAACATGGAGAAACCCCATCTCTACTAAAAATACAAAATTAGCTGGGCATGGTGGAGCATGCCTGTAATCCCAGCTACTCGGGAAGCTGAGGCAGGAGAATCGCTTGTACCCGGGAGACGGAGGTTGCAGTGAGCCGAGATCGTGCCATTGCACTCTATCCTGAGCAACAAGAGCAAAATTCCGTCTCAAAAAACAAAAAACAAAAAAATAGAATCTATTTCCCTACCCATGAGGTGTTTGCTCTTTGAGAATAGGGCTATAATTAATCCAGCTCCGTATCTCCAGTGCAGTCATTACAGATTCTCTAATAAAAGTTTGCCCAGGGCCGGGTACAGTGGCTCACGCCTATAATCCCAGCGCTTTGGGAGGCCGAGGCGAGCATATTGCCTGAGGTCAGGAGTTTGAGACCAGCCTGACCAACATGGTGAAACCCCGTCTCTACTAAAAATACAAAATTAGCCGGGCATGGTGGCACATGCCTGTAATCCCAGCTACTTGGGTGGCTGAGGCAGGAGAATTGCTTGAACCCCGTAGGTGGAGGTTGCAGTGAGCCGAGATTGCGCCACTGCACTTTAGCCTGGGCAACAAGAGTGAAACTCCATCTCAAAAAAAAAAAAAAAAAAAAAAAAAAAATTGCCCAAGGGATGAATGAGCAGGTAAAGATGGAGTCAGGATGGCTAAAGTCCAGGATGAACTTAGACTTAAAGACAATTGTAAGAACTGTAGTAAGGCCAGGCACAGTGGCTTATGCCTGTAATCCCAGCACTTTGGGAGGCCGAGGCAGGTGGATCACCTGAGGTCAGGAGTTCAAGACCAGCCTGGCAAACACGGTGAAACCCTGTCTCTACTAAAAATACAAAAATTAGCCAGTTGTGGTGGCGGATGCCTGTAATCCCAGCTACCCGAGAGGCTGAGGCAGGAGAATCTCTTAAACTCTGGGAGGCAGAGGTTGCAGTGAGCTGAGATCACGCCATTGCACTCCAGCCTGGGCAATAAGAGCAAAACTGTGTCTCAAAGAAATAAAAATAAAGAACTGTAGTAAGAACCGTTTTTATCTGGTTCAGAGCAGGAGGAACTGCAAAGGTGCAAGCCTGTTGTTTAGGGTAGGTGGTATAATTAATATTTATGGGGGACAAAGAGAAAACACAACTGTTTTTTAACTTCACTCACCTATCAAGGTTAATGATTTACAGAAAGACAAAAAACGTGGAGACCAGGAAATTGAACCTCAAGATAGCAGAAAGGAATGGCAAAACAACACCACCACCTGATTGTTTTGAACAGCTTCATATCCTGGTTCAGGCAAATTGCATGTGAATGAGATGGGCATGCCTGTCAGTCATCTGAGGAATTATGGAAAACAGGAAAGAACTAAAAGATTGGAGAGAGGAAAACACTGCCCCAATTGTCAAAAAAGGACAGAAGCTGGAGTCTAGAAACTCTACAACTAACTGTTAAATGAGTTTTGTGAACTGTCAGTCTAGTGAGTAGAAATTCACCAGAAGCCAAGAACAGTTCACTGTAAATCATGCACTTTACTTCTCTCTCTATTTTTTTCCTGTTGGTCAAGCTGGAGTGCAATGGTGCGATCTCGGCTCACCGCAACCTCCACCTCCAGGCTTAAGCAGTTCTCCTGCCTCAGCCTCCCGAGTATCTGGGATTACAGGCATGGGCCACCATGCCTGGCTAATTTTGTATTTTTAGTAGAGACGGGGTTTCACCATGTTGGTCAGGCTGGTCTCGAACTCCCGACCTCAGGTGATCTGCCTGCCTCGGCCTCCCAAAGTGCTGGGATTACAGGCGTGAGCCACCGCGCCCAGCCTATTTCTCTTTTAAATAGGAGTATTTGCAGGTCAGGTCGAAGCAGAAGTGTACAATGAACATAGTGTATCTGGATTGCAAGAAGATATTAGACTTTTTCATGATAGTATGGAGACAAGTTGGAGAAATGCTGATTGAATTACTAGAGAGTTAATCTGTAACCTTTTAAAAGATGGAACCTAAAACATTATTGATTAATGATTCGAAGACGATTTCTAGATGCATACGGTTGCATACTGTAGGTTTTTAATCTTGAATGGTCATGTTCAATATTTATATCAATGACTTGGCTGCAGAGATTTATTAAGAAATGTATGATAGTGAGTTTGATGTCAGAATTAGGACATAAAATGATTTCAGCAAGGTGAATAGTGAACTGATTTTGGCAAGGTAGAGTGTCATGGATATATAAAGTTTTGCATTTAGGCTTTAAACATGAACTGTCCGGTAGAGAGAGAGAGACATGAAGCCCAACAGCAGTCAACAGACAAGCGACCTAGGAGTTTAATTGACAAGTAGCTCTGTGAGAGCCAACAGTATGTTCTGGCTACCAGAAAACTAAATTTAAACCTCAGATCGTTGTTGGAAGATTTAGTATCCCATAGCCAGAAAGCAATTAATGATAGTTTAAAAAGTAGGAGTATGGTGACTGGATGGTGAAACATTCCACCCTGCTTTCTACAGAGCAGACAGCATGTAGGGCACTGGATGAGATTTAGGTGCTGCAAGGGTACCAAAGGGACTTTGATGCACTGGAGTGTATCATAGACACAGACACTAGGATGGCCTGGAGCGCCGAAAACACCCTCTGAGGAATTATGGAAGGCCCTGGGAATGTTTAGCTTTAAAATGAGAAAACCTACGGGAAAGTGAGAGACATTTTCATAAATCTGAGTAAATCGGTAAGAACCAGAGGTGAGACGGCTGGCTGCCATGACTCATGCCTGTAATCCCAGCACTTTGGGAGACCGATGTGTGCGAATCTTTTGAACCTAGGAGTTCAAGACCAGCCTGGGCAACATAGGGAGACCCTGCCTCTATAAAAAAAGACAAAAATTAGCCAAATGTGATGGGATGCACCTGTAGTCTCAGCTACTAGGGGAGCTGAGGTGGGAGGATCACCTGAGCCCGCGGAGGTCGAGGCTGCTATGGGCCATGATTGTGCCACTGCACTCCAGCCTTGGTGACAGAGCAAGACCCTGTCTCAAAAAATAAAAATAATGTAAAAAATAACTAGAAGTAAGTGAGAACTGCACAAGAAACGAAGAACTTTCTGATGGCCAGAGCTATCTGAAAATGAAAAGAGGTCTGCAGTAAGCTCCCTGGCACTGGAACTATCAGATGAACAAGGCTGGATCACCCCTTACAGAGGATTAGGCAAAGTGATTTCATAGACAGGGTAAGTGTTGTGCTTGGTGGCTTCTAAGGGCCTCCCCAGTGCCAGGTTGTGTGGACACAGGGTTCTGTCCTGCCCTGAGAGCAGGTGGAGGGGGCTTCTGCCATGGGGAGGAGAGCAGATCATGTGGCTTCCTTGCTGTCCCCTCGCTGCGGGCTCTCCTCCAGCCTGCCATGGGGTTGCCCTTAGTTCCCACGGATTTCTGGAGGGGCTGACTGCTTTGCTCACTGTGCATGTCTCGTCCCTACAGCTGTCTTCCTTGGCCATCTGTAGAAACACTGGGCCTCGTTGGCTCCCCTGGCCTTTGTTACTGCTTGTCTACCTGTTCTTGGACCCATCGATCTCTGAACCTGAGAGAGAAGAATGGGTGTGAGGGCAGTGAGGACTTGCTTGAGATGCCAGGAGTCTCTAGCTGCGCAGCATTCCTCCTCCCAGGGCAGGGAGCTGGCCAGGCAACCATGACAGGGTCAGGTTCCATGGCAGCAGAGAGACAAAGACCAGAGGCATGGACCAAGCTGAAGTCTGGAGAAGACACTGGCTCTGAGCTCCAGGACTTCAGAAAAAATACCACATCTGGAGGGGTTTGCTGGTGAGAGGCTGTGGGGCAGGCTGTAGAGCCAAGAGTTGGGAGTCTAGTACCGATGGGACCAGAGCAAGAAGAGTGGGAGCTGACAGGATCATAGGAACGGCCTGGGCCACCTTTATGGGCTGAATGGGTAGGACACATGGATGGGGTGGGGGGTTAGACTAAAGGGCCAGTAGGTGCACAGACTTCTGCAGGGAGATAGTGCTGCTGACCAAGGGACAGCAGGGCCTTGGTTTGCATTAATGTGTGTGAGTGACGGTAACGGAAGGGGGTTGAACTTTAATTACTCCTCGACAGTCAGACAGGTGAAATGAGATCATCCCAGGGAGTACAAGCAGTGCCTGTGCACACAAGCCTAGAAGTCAGAGTGACTCAGGTTTAAATCCTGGCTCTCACACTCATCAACCACGTGTCCTCGGGCATTTAACTCCTGGAGTCTCTGTGTCCTCTCCAGTCTAAAGGGGACAATAATACAAACTCTCATATGGCGGGCAGAAGTGGCTCTCGGGTGCCCCAAAGGCAAAGGAAGTTAGAACGGGCTATTTTCCCTTCCTTTGCTTTCATGTTTTCCTTTCTTCTTTTTCTCTTATTTTTTTCAACTGTGATAGGCTGGCAGAAGCTGGAGCCATGCCCTGCTTCTAAGCAGGGTCGAGGCAAACACTCCTGTAGAAAAACCTGACAAAGAGGGAGAGACTGGAGTCAGTAGCTCCATGGCAGGCAGGTCAATGCCACTAGTGTTGTCCTTCCAGGGCCATCCCCTTCCAGGGCCATCTCCTTCCGGGATTGAATATCCCCTTGTCCAAGGATGGAATGCAGTCTCCAGCAACATGGTGGTTGTAGCTAATAACTCTTCTGTCTCTCAAGAAAAACCACCTGTAGCTCCAGGGGAGTTAGTTTCAATGGGATTTTTCTGTCTTTTCTATTCCCATGCCAATGCATCTTCAGACTCTCACTTCCTCCTGATAGCAACTATGCAGGCCAGTTTCCCTGTCTTTCCTTTCCCCTCTTCCCTTTCTTCTCAGTCTATTCCCATATCCCTTTCTCAGTAGACAGGCAGTGGTCTGCCCTGCCCTCCTCCATTCACAAACGTCCAGGGTTTATATTTTTAGGAAGTTGCTGCAAAAATACACACCCCTTTTCAAAATAAATACTCCTTTTAAATGATGAAGAAACAAAATTTTAAATCAAAAGTACACTTGGGGGTTGTCACCTTGCCAGCATGAGGGAACACATTATCACAGCACAGGTATGTATTGCGTTAATGATGGAAAGCTTCCTTCTCATCTTACACATGCTTCAGATCTTCCATTTGGAGGGCAATGTAGAGCAGAGATTACTTGCACGTGAGGACGTAAAATTGCCCCCACCCCAAATGATCAGGACTTGAAAAGATATTTAGAAAAGAAAAGAGAGAATTGATTGCATTTCAGGCAGTTTGGGGGTTCCTGGAGCCAAGAGCATAGCCATGGTCTAACTGTGGGGAGCCCCCACAAATCAGTGAGCCTCACACTCATTGTCTGTGGATGAGCCTGGGCTGGGTCAAGGGTGAGACCTGAATTGCTAGTTGATGGGTGTAAGTACATTGTGTGTGCCGCTGTTGGACCACCTTCTCTACAAGTCACAGGGTTGACCTTTGGTGTATCAATTATGGCTAGACGCATCCACCCCGTATCACACTTCTTCCTCTGACTTTACAACGCAGGGGGCATAACTTTCTTACCAACGTGCCTCCTTAAATTGTTGAAAATGCACTTGTTGGCTGGGCGTGGTTGCTCATGCCTGTAATCCCAGCACTTTAGGATGCCGAGGGAAGATTGCTTGAGCCCAGCAGTTTGAGACCAGCCTAGGCAACATAGGGAGACCCCTTCTCTACAAATGAACAAAAAAATTAGCCGGGCATGGTGGTGTGTGCCCATAGTCCCAGCTACTTTGTGGGCTAAGGCGGGAGGATCACTTGAGCCCAGGAGGTAGAGGCTGCAGGGAGCCATGATCACACCACTGCACTCTGGCATCAGTGACAGAGCAAGACCTTGTGTCAAAAAAAGAAAAAAGAAAAAGAAGAAAGAAAATTAACCTCTTTAGAGAAGGAGCCCAAGGGGTGTGACCACCTGCTCTGCTCCCACAGGTATGCCCCATCTCCTCGTGGGCTCAGCCCCACTTTCTGCCCTACCTTGATTACTCTGAGATACACCTGTTTCCTTTCAACACAGTCCCTGTGATTTGTTGAGCTAGTTTGAAGGGTTTCTGTTCTTTTCTGCCTGAAAAAGACCCTCACATTACACAGGGATAAAATGACAGCATTTGTCTGCAGGAAGGAGGGAGTCCGAGCAAAGAGGAAGGTGTAGCATTGCTTCCTGAGCCCTAGACAGAAGGTAAGTGCGTATGGGTAGAAAGGGGAAATTGACTTCACTGAGGCAACGCTAGAAAGGCATTTTAAGTAGGGATTTAAGTAGGCATTAGGATAGGAGGAGGAGTCATTTGATAATTCAAAGTTGGATAATTGTTCTTTTGTTCCATGATCAGAAAATGTGGTTTTACCCTTTCAAAACAGGACTTCACCAACATTGAAAATGCCTTTTATTTTATTATCATGTTTACTATGTCTTTGCTTGGCAGAAAGAAAGCACAGCCCACTGGTGACATTAATATTAACATGTACGAAGGGAAACATGAATAGTATTTGGCTCTAGCAAGGAAGAACACACAATGATGATGAGAGAAATGTGAGTAAATTATTCTGCCAGTGACTCAGAAATTCTGCTGCCCTAAATGAATCATTTGTAGAGGCCAAACAAGTATTAATATAGGAGACATCACACCAAACAGAGACAAATCTGACACTCTATAATAGCTCTTTTTGTCATTTATGGTCCAAAACAGATGAGCTCTGGAACATGTAATTTTATTGCTGAAATCAATAAAGTCTGGCCTCAGGCCAGTGCTTAGAATAGCTGTTGCAATTGTCTGGCAGATGGAGAGATTGCTGTTGCAGGCCTCCTGGACTCATCCTTCTTCTCTTGGCCCAGATTCAAACCCAGCCCCCCAACCCACCCCTTTCCACCCTAGTCCATGGCAGGCATCCCTCCCCTCCCCAGGTTTATTGAGAGGCTTCCCCAGTGCACACCCAGCACCTCTACACTTAAGTGTGATGTACCTTGGTTTCTCTCTTTCTCAAAAACCAAACCGAACCTAACAAAACATTATTTTTCCAAGCTCTTCAGCACAGGCTGAGTCATAAATGTCACTGGTCATTTCGGGACTTTTCTCTCCCACGTGGGAAAAGGATTTCATGCTAGGCTACCAACTGATATCTGTCATGCCCCATACTGTGGGGCCCAGGAGTCTCCCAGACTTTGGGGCATTGGTCAGAGCACTGACCTGGGAGGCTGAGGTTTAAGGTTCTTGTTGTGGTTCTGTCACTAATGGGTTATGTGAGCCGGAACAAGACCCCGTAATTCTCTAGACCTGGTTTCTCCATCTGTATTGGACTAGAATTCAGCAGAAATCAGGGGCTTTCAAATTGTTCTGCAGAGATGCTTCAGGGGATCTGCAAACTCTTGGGTCAAATTTTATTGAAAAAGTAAAGCATATTTAAATCGTGATAAAAGACAGAATAATCAAATAGTATTTCAATTTTAACTGTTAGAATACATGAGCACATTTATTGTGAGTTTATTCTGGGATCTTGGAAAAAAATTATCTGGATATCTCTTGTCCATATATTTAAATATTTTATACATGTGTGTTGACCTGGAAGGTTGCCACTGGTCTTGTCTTAAAATTAGGGCTGTGCGTATGCATTAGCATAGCTCCTGTGGGTCACACCAGATTAAAGGCCATGCCAAGCTCAGATGCATCTGCTTGGCACACACCCTCATTACAGACCAGTTCTCACTTGTGCGATAATGAATAAATGCCAAACATATTGCAATGTGAAAATATCTTGTTATAGATCATTTAAGCAATTATTGTGTTTTTTCTGGGTGATTTGTTACGAGATATTTACACACATACACACATAAGTGTTTATACACAAATATGTAATCTTTGTGTGTGTGTATATATATATATATATGCATATAATATAATCTCTCAAGTTTAAATGACAGTTTTATCAATATGTCCCATGAGGTTGACCGAGACCTGTTAAAAATCTGGGAACCATTAAGAATTACTTATCTGTGTGGTAAGGTTTTCCTGACACTGAGTAGGCAAAACAATAAAACAACAACAACATAATATGTTACTAAAGATGATAAAAAATTTAACTGTCATCTAATGTCAACATTTCTTTTTTATTTCTAATTGATAAATTATAACTGTATATATTTCTGGGGTATAATGTGATGTTTTGATATATGTTTACAGTGTAGAATGGTTAAACCAGGCTAAGTAACAATTCCATCATCTCCTATACTTTTTAACTAGTAAAGTTTCATTTTTTTAAAAAATTTATTATTATTATACTTTAAGTTTTAGGGTACATGTGCACAATGTGCAGGTTTGTTACATATGTATACATGTGCCATGTTGGTGTGCTGCACCCATTAACTCGTCATTTAGCATTAGGTATATCTCCTAATGCTATCCCTCCCCGCTCCCTCCATCCCACAACAGTCCCCAGAGTGTGATGTTCCCCTTCCTGTGTCCATGAGTTCTCATTGTTCAATTCCCACCTATGAGTGAGAACATGTGGTGTTTGGTTTTTTGTCCTTGCGATAGTTTACTGAGAATGATGATTTCCAGTTTCATCCATGTCCCTACAAAGGACATGAACTCATCATTTTTTATGGCTGCATAGTATTCCAGTTGGTTCCAAGTCTTTGCTATTATGAATAGTGCCGCAATAAACATATGTGTGCATGTGTCTTTATAGCAGCATGATTTATAATCCTTTGGGTATATACCCAGTAATGGGATGGCTGGGTCAAATGGTATTTCTAGTTCTAGATCCCTGAGGAATCGCCACACTGACTTCCACAATGGTTGAACTAGTTTACAGTCCCACCAACAGTGTAAAAGTGTTCCTATTTCTCCACATCCTCTCCAGCACCTGTTGTTTCCTGACTTTTTAATGATGGCCATTCTAACTGGTGTGAGATGGTATCTCATTGTGGATTTGATTTGCATTTCTCTGATGGCCAGTGATGATGAGCATTTTTTCACGTGTTTTTTGGTTGCATAAATATCTTCTTTTGAGAAGAGTCTGTTCATATCCTTCACCCACTTTTTGATGGGGTTGTTTTTTTCTTGTAAATTTGTTTGAGTTCATTGTAGATTCTGGATATTAGCCCTTTGTCAGATGGATAGATTACAAAAATTTTCTCCCATTCTGTAGGTTGCCTGTTCACTCTGATGGTAGTTTCTTTTGCTGTGCAGAAGCTCTTTAGTTTAATTAGATCCCATTTATCAATTTTGGCTTTTGTTGCCATTGCTTTTGGTGTTTTAGACATGAAGTCCTTGCCCGTGCCTATGTCCTGAATGGTAATGCCTAGGTTTTCTTCTAGGGTTTTTATGGTTTTAGGTCTAACATGTAAGTCTTTAATCCATCTTGAATTAATTTTTGTATAAGGTGTAAGGAAGGGATCCAGTTTCAGCTTTCTACATATGGCTAGCCAGTTTTCCCAGCACCATTTATTAAATAGGGAATCCTTTCCCCATTTCTTGTTTTTGTCAGGTTTGTCAAAGATCAGATGGTTGTAGATATGCGGCATTATTTCTGAGGGCTCAGTTCTGTTCCATTGATCTACATCTCTGTTTTGGTACCAGTACCATGCTGTTTTTGTTACTGTAGCCTTGTAGTATAGTTTGAAGTCAGGTAGCGTGATGCCTCCGGCTTTGTTCTTTTGGCTTAGGATTGACTTGGCAATGCGGGCTCTTTTTTGGTTCCATATGAACTTTAAAGTAGTTTTTTCCAATTCTATGAAGAAAGTCCTTGGTAGCTTGATGGGGATGGCATTGAATCTATAAATTACCTTGGGCAGTATGTCTTGGCCTAAGAATCTTATGTGTCAATCTTTCTTATGTTAAGAGGAGGCCATTTCTGGAACCCATCTTCATCTCCCAAACCCAGTTTTTTCATGTTTGACAGGAAAGCTGTAACACATAGCAACTCCTAGCCCTGGGGGATAAAACTCTATACAGAAGGAACCATGTGGCTGGACTGTATGCACAGCTGATTAAATATTTGAGTAACTCACTTTATAATGTGATTTCACTAAGTGCCTACCTATTGCACCAAACCCATTGGCAATTAGATGGCTCAGAAATAGCCTCAGAATGCAAAGGCACATCCTTCATGGCTTAAAATAGAAAAATCACTAATGCTTTCCTGGATGTCGTCAGTAGAGAAGTTGGGACATATGCCACTTTTAATGACTCAGTTGGAGACAAGTGTGTGTCAGTGAGACTCCTCAGAGGTTTCCGAGATGTTACCACATGGCAAGAAGTTGTAAACGGTGATTTAGAAGGTGTGTTCTGGTGGTAAAACCCCATAAATGTAGCTAAGGTTGGGGTTTACATTCATCTTAAGCTCCTGGAGAGCAATCACTTCTTTTTGAGCTGTCCATGGCTGCCTGACTTCCTCTGACGTCAATGAATTAGGCAGACTTTCTTCTAAACACATTTTACAAGAGAATCTAATGAGTTAGAATTTTCCACTCATATGGAGCATATTGGATCATGACCAGAATTTTTTTTAAGTAAAAGGGAGAATAATGGCATAGAAAAAAATATATGTCCATCTTATCCAGTAAGGGTAAGGGATGTTTTTAGTAACTTTTGTTTTAGTCTCACATATGAAATGTATTGTGATGTAATACTTACTGTGGATTACAGTAAGAAAAAAATAAAAAGCTACTGAGTTTGAGGACGCCTCTGTTTTTAAGATGGTTTTGCTATATGTTTGTCTGCATCAATTGTCATAAATATTTCAGTGAAAATTAAATACGGTCCATGTCTCATTTTGGTAATAATGCTTACTATTTGGTGGATACTTATTTCATCCCTAATGGGGTGGAAGATGCTTCACACAGTTTGTTTCCAGGTAAGCTTTAATATCCCTATTTTAGCCTTGAGGAATCTAAGGTTTAAAACTGTTCATCGGTATGTTCATCATCATACCAAATATGATGCAAATATCTAACTCTAGACCTAACTATATTTTCCTTATGCCAAACATTTCACTAACAAAGTAAAAGCACAGCATTTTAACAAAGAATAGTTAAGGTACTCTTAAAAATCTGTTGATTTAGATTTGCAAGAAATTTGAGCGTTTTGGACGTGGTTGTTTGGAAATTTGTTCTACACACACAAAGATCTGGATCTTTTGGAGAAAAACTAGGAAAGATAGATATAAAACAATAGATGTGCCGCTGCCCATGCTGCCCAGAAACGAACTCCAATGATCTGAAGAAGACAAAAATAGCAGACAATCTGCACCAGCTCTGAAACCAGAGAAAGGTGTCCTCTATTTTGCAGGCTTGGAGGAAATTCCATCAAATATAGTCACTAAGGGCCAATCCATAGCTCTGTTTTCTGAGAAAGTAACACCAAGTCATAGAAAATCTAAGCCAAATACCCCTCCCTGGCCTATACATTCTATAATTTAAAGAGTTGGTAAACTGCTGAGTGCAGTGGCTCGCACCTGTAGTCCCAGCTACTCAGGAGGCTGAGGTGGGAGGATTGCTGAAGGCCAGGCGTTCAAGGCCAGCCTGGGCAACTTAGCAAGACCATGCACATCTCTAAAAAATTAAGAAAATTAAAGGGTTGATAACTTGCCATCTCCAACTGTTGTCTCCTCCCTTCCTCCTCCCAGAATTCCTTCCCCCAGTGGTTATCAGCAAATGCAACAGGCTAGCAGGGTGGGTTTACCCCTCCTGGGCTTGCTGGTCCTCTTTTTCTTCGCAGCTCTCTATCAGGGAGAAGAGGTGCAGGGATCAGCACAGGGGGACAGGGATGGGAAGGTGATCCTACAGGACGTGTTTCCCAGGCTTCCACGTCTGCTGGTTGCTACTGATGGGTTAGTGGGCATCTCCAGCAGCAGCTATATTTTTTCTGCGGCTCCAGCTCCTGTGGCACAGGCCCCCCACAGTTCCAATTTCTCCCGTTTGTCCATGGTCTAGGGGGAATAGTGGTTGTCTGCTGTTGCTAATCTCTGAATTGCCTCCTCACACCCGATTGGCTCCTTGCTTTCCCAACACCTAGGTAATTTGTCCCCTGTAGTAAGTTCTCTTGGTTTTGAATACTCAGAGTCATTTCTATTTTCCTGGCTAGACCCTGGTTAATACAGTGGGGTGGTGGGACACCAGCCCAGAGCCATTCTCTGAATCCCAGTTAGGTGCAGCTGAACACCTTCCTACGTGTTTACCTGAAGACAGATACCTATGGCAGTGTGCAAGGGAAACAATCAATAAAGGGAGAAGCCACTGACAGGCAGGTATGATATAGAATAAAGGCTCTGGATCTTGAGTGATCTGTGTCTACAGCAGCATCAAGACTCCTTTTCAGGTCTGACTCTGTGCAGTGAACTCAGGCTCTGCCTAGAGCACAGGGCTAGCTTGCCTTTCTACAATGGGGAAGGAAGAAAACCCTCTACCACCACTCACACTTCTCCCATATCCAAAAATTTCTGCCCAGTGACTGGAGGCCAAATAAAGAGCCTTGTCTTCTTGTGACTGTCAGAAGGACAAGGACAAGGACCGAGGACAGCCAGGGGTTTCCAGTCAAAGTGTATCTTTCACCTGGCCTTTGGCAGTTTGTCTTGATTTTATAACAAATGAAACATATCCTGAAAGAAAATTCATAGATAATCGTCTGGGTGTGGTGGCTCACGCCTGTAATCCCAGCACTTTGGGAGGCTGAGGCGGGCAGATCACAAGTCAAGAGATTGAGACCACCCTGGCCAATATGGTGAAACCCAGTCTTTACTAAAAATACAAAAATTAACTGGGCATGGTGGTGCGTGCCTGTAGTCCCAGCTACTCAGGAGGCTGAGGCAGGAGAATCGCTTGAACCCGGGAGGTGGAGGTTGCAGTGAGCTGAGATCGTGCCACTGCACTCCAGCCTGGTGACAGAGCGAGACTCCTTCTAAAAAAAAAAAAAAAAATTCAGAGATAAGCCTATATGCACATATAACTTTAAAAATCAATATAACACCACAGCTATAATGTAATGGAGAAATAAGATAAAGGTAATAATGATAAAGTTTAACCCAAGATTTAAATGATAAAGTATGATTTCACTAGAAGACATAATGAATTGGTCAGATGGTTGCAGCTGTGCATAATAAATAAGTTGGGCTTTAAGCAAAAATAAAAAATAAAAATAAAAAAGATGAGGGCCGGGCGCGGTGGTTCAGGCCTGTAATCCCAGCACTTTAGGAGGCTGAGGTGGGCGGACCACGAGGTCAGGAGATTGAGACCATCCTGGCTAACACAGTGAAACCCTGTCTCTACTAAAAATACAAAAAAAATTAGCTGGGCGTGGTGGCGGGCGCCTGTAGTCCCAGCTACTCGTGAGGCTGAGGCAGGAGAATGGTGTGAACCCGGGAGATGGAGCTTGCAGTGAGCTGAGATTGCGCCACTGCACTCCAGCCTGGGTGACAGAGCAAGAGTCTGTGTCAAAAAAAAAAAAAAAAAGATGAGAAAGATGAAACATCAATGGTACCCACGGAGGACATGAAAATAGAAACTAGTGTTAGGATGAGTGATAACTAGTTATTTTATGCATCATAGGAGAAAGTGGGAAGTACTTAACTGAAGGAGGGATAACATACCAAGATAAACTACATACTGATATAGTGGAGAAAATGAGAAAGCATGACATATTCTCACTAATGAGCTGGGACTGATTTATAAGTGCAGTGTCCATTGTTGCCTTTGTTATGACATGTACTAAGGAGCAACAAAATTTTACGGAAATACATTTCTTATGTTGAAACACACATACATATGTATTTCAATACATTATGCAGAATTAGGGATGGGCTAGAAAAGAACAATCACTCATAAGGGCATGGAGTAGACATCAAACATCATTAGTAGAATAAGATGGAAAAACGACAGGCAATCCTTAAATAAATGTACGATTTCAGTGCTAAATTTCTTATCATTGTTCTAAAAATTAGAAAAAAGTATAGCAAAATTTTAGATATAAAAAGCTATTATTTTTTTGAGACAGAGCAAGACTGCTCAGGCTGGAGGGCAGTGGCACGATCTCAGCTCACTACAACCTCTGCCTTCCGGGCTCAAGTGATTCTCATGCCTCAGCCCCAGAGTAGCTGGGATTACAGGCATGCACTACCACGCCTGGCTAATTTTTGTATTTTTAGTAGAGATGGGTGTTTCGCCATGTTGGCCAGGCTGGTTTCAAACTCCTAGCCTCATGTGATCCACCTGCCTCGGCCTCCCAAAGTGCTGGGATTACAGGCCTGAGCCACTGAGCCCAGCCAAAAAAGCTTTTATCAATGAAATGCAATAAGATTCTTACACTTACTGTACATCTGTATTTTAATAATAGCTGGATCTAAATCTGCTAAAGAATTTGCTAAAAGGTGTCTCAAACATTTGCTACATTTTTATATGGGACAGCTACACGTACAAACTAACACAGGTGTGTGCAGCCCAAAACACATGGCATGATTCTTGGCTATGATGAACAACTCTTCATACATTTTCAAACAAAGAACAAACTTCCCTAGATTGGCATAGTAGTTACATTCTTGGAAAATCAGCATATATATTAAAACAATGCAAAAACTACTTCATGTGATACATAAAACAGAGTTCAATTCTGGGCTCAAAAATAATTATAAAAAAGGTTTTTCCACCATGTGAATACCTGCTGGAACATTCAAAGTCATGCCAGACTTGAGAAAATCCTTTGCTGTACGGAACCGTCCTGCCCACCGCAGGTTGCTCAGCATCCTTGGTCTACATACCAAATGTGCTCAGTGTTCCTATAATCATTGTGCTGACCAAAAACTCCCCCTCAAATTACCAAGAGGCCCTCTGAGATAGGATATCAGTCCATTGAGAACCATTGCTTTAAGCCACAACATTATCTAATCAGCTGTTCCATACAGAGTCCGTCTCTCCTCCATTCTCTCATGCCATGTACAACCCCAGGGTCTGAGCTGATGGCTGTTGCCCTGGGCCTTGCTGATATGGCTTTCCTGGGACGTGACTCTGCTGCTGTGGTTCTGCACATCCTTAACAGCCCATTTAATCACCTACCCCCTCCCTCTAGTAGCAAGTAGCACGGAGTTCACTGACAAGAACATGAGCCAGAGAGAATCAGAAGCAGAGGTTTTTGTTTTGTTTTTGTCATGTATCCCATTGAGCTGATGTAACATGTTAACTCCTAAACCTTTCATCACAGGTATACAAGTTTATTAAAGCAGGAATTTTCTTGCTGCCCTGCCCCCCTGCCAGTAATTTAAGGGCTCAAGATCTCTTTAAGATTCAGTGCCTGTCCATCAATTCCTTTATCCAGGTGCTACCCAGGCTTCTGTCAGCGCGTATGTGGTAACAGTGCCTTCATGTGAATTACTGAAAGGTATTCCATCCTAGACACTTCTGCAGGAAAATACCATAATACACTGATATTGTCATAAGAAATCGACAGATTTATCCTGCCTATACTGTGAGTATCCTTGCCCCACTCTTCTTCCCCCACTGCACAATCTGCCCAACCATAAAGGCAGCCCTGACCATGTCTGTTCGTATGATATAATTCAGGCCAATGCTATATCCCGATCATTGATGACTAATCATTTTGACTCTAAATTAAATTAATAAGTACTCGTTGATCACCTATTACATGTAGGGCTCGATATTCCCCACTGAGAGGAAAATATAAAAGGATTGAGAAATGACCACTTGAGAAACTCATAATTTAAGTTACCCTGACTTCTGCTTTTGCATCAAGAACTTAAGGTTAGATAATTTGCCTAACCTTAATGCAGATGGTTTTACAATAGGGATTGAACTGTTCTTCTACCAATATCACAGTAATTGTATGAGATATGAGGATTTGAAGAAAGATACAGGCAACTTAGACACTTAAAAAATACGGCTTTGCATTATTTCCTTCTACATAGCATAATGGCTTTGGAATTTGCATCTTGCAGGGATGTTGTAACCTCTTGCATTTAAGAGACTCAATTTTATCTGGAGGCCAGTTGGAAGATACATTACTTTTTAGAGTGTCTACTGAGCATTGTCTCCAAGTAATTTCCTGGTGAGCTCTTTTTATTTTTCAGCTGATAGTGCACATAGGATGTGCCCTTCTTAGGGGAAGACTATGAGCTTGTAATAAGAAAAAATTTGATAGCTTTTATTAGTCCTTTAACATAAATGCAATAATCATATTTTTCTCTAGGAGCTCTTCAACACTAGTCTCATGATTAAAGTACACTAATAAAGTTGTCTCCATCACAGAAAGATGAGCAAAACATGCAGAAGCCCTTAGGAGGGTTGGTGTGGGATCTTTCACTGTACTAGTCAAGGTTCTTGATTGTAAGCAATTGAAACTGATTCTAGTCATTTAAGCAGAAAATAAATTTATTGACAAGATTTTAGTTTCTTATGGGATCTCTAAGAAGGCTGGAGGACCAGGCTTGGAAAATGGGGGAAACAACGGGAGTCTATGTAGTTGGAACGAGAGCACATTTAGCAGTCAGCCAGCCCCATGGATGGTTGACTGCTGAATGGAGGATGCTGATGGATGCAGCTAACATTAAGCACGAAGTCTCGTACAACTGCCACTGCCCCTACTTCTCTGAGTTTATATCTGTGGACATTTGATTGGCTAAGCTAGGTCCTGGCCTCCTGCACTAGTAACAGGGAAATGAATTTGGCCTTTTCAGCTTCTGTGAGGAGAGCTGAGCTTTGAGTCCTACTAAATCTCAGACTCAAAGAAATTCTGAAACATAGAAATACAGTTTGGATGCCAGGTGGTTACAGACAGGCAAACATTCATTTCTTACATGGAATGACTAAGGGAGACAAATAAAACATATATTTTATCTTACTTAACCAGTATCTCACTTTTAAAATCTTCATCCTCTTTTTTCAAAAAAATGAAAAAAAAAAATCCAAGTAGCATTTCACTATGCCAAATACAAGGGCTTGCATTTGGAAACAAATATCTTTTTTCCCTTGCTTAAGAAGCCAAGATTACTTGAGACAAAGGGTTTCTTATTGACATTCTATGTCTTTCATAATTTTATTCACCCTGGTCAAGAACTTAAAGTGACCTCTATTGCCACCAAAGGTGAGTCTCAGCTCCTCCCATCTCTTTGCAATGAGCACCCAGTCCCAACAGGCCAGTCTGCCCCCAAATGCATGGAAACTTGCCAGTCTGTCAGTGACTCTTGCCCCATTAAACCAGTCTTCAGATGCTGAAGAGGTGACTTCTTCAGGGAACTCTACAGTAGCTTTCCTCTGCATATCCCCAAAAGAAAGCTGGCCACAGAAGTGACTTGAAGCTAGTGTAGCCAACATTTAGGCTTCGGCCTGTGGGCTGAGAAAGGTGATCTGGACATTTCAATTGTATAAATCACAACCACTGAATAGGTTATTGCATTTTGGGGTGAGTATGGTATTCATTATATTAGTTCAGAAACAAAATCGTAGTTGAATAGATAACAACTTAAGTTAGATTTTCTTTAATATCTGGTATAGCATCACGGCCCTATTAAACACATTTTGACTTGGCTTTATTCTTTTATGACAATGAAGTGGAAGAAATACCATAAATGTGAAAGGTCATCTATGCTCTACTCCAATGGCCTACAGGAAATAAATCATCCAGTCAGTTGCGTGGTAACCTAAGTCCTTCCTCCCTAATTCCTAAATGGCTGAGCAGTTGTAAGATCAAATTATACACCACTAATTAAAAAGTTAATACGGACATGGGTCACTGTATTACTTCATACAATTCATATTTCTTCTACTTCTGCCAAAAGCTGTTCCTCTTTTATTAAGTACTTCTCAGGTTATTGGAATAGAATATAGCCCATGTGGGTAATTATAATGCTCAAAGAGATCATACATCAGTTTTACCAGTAAGTCCGGAGCTTCTATGAAAGTGCTTTGATCAGTCTGGGGCAGTGGCTCATGCCTGTAATCCCAGCACTTTGGGAGGCTGAGGCGGGCGGATCACCTGAGGTCAGGAGTTTGAGACCAGCCTGGCCAACATGGTGAAACCCTGTCTCTACTGAAAATACAAAAATAAGCCAGGCATGGTGGCGACTGCTTGTAATCCCAGCTACTCAGGAGGCTGAGGCAGGAGAATTACTTGAACCCAGGGGGCGGAGGTTGCCGTGAGCCGAGATCGCGCCGTTGCACTCCAGCCTGGGCGACAGAATGAAACTTCATCTCAAAAAAAAAAAAGCTTTGGTCATTGTTAGTCTTTTCAGCAGAGGCCTCAGAAGCTTTTGTCACAATCAGCAAAGATAAAGACCTGTCATAATAACTGATAGTCCTTTCACATCTGTCTTCTTTTTAGTCAAGAGGATGGGAAGGTCTTTGTCAGAATTATATAAGTCTACGAGGCTGTTCTAAGGTCAAATGAAAGTTTATTTTTCAAACGTTTCCTACAACAGAAAATTTTCTCCTATGTACCAGACTCAATATTTTAAAACTCCTTTTACTGTAAAATACAACATGCATAGGGAAAAGGGCAAGAGGACAAAAAGGTACAGCTCAATGACTAGTCACAAGGCAAACTTACATGTCTACCCACTACCCCGCTCAAGAAATGGAACATGTTTTCACAAAAACTAATACATGCTTACTTATAGTAGCTCTTGGTGATCACCAATGTTCTTCAACTAGTGCATGAATAAACAAGCTGTGGTATGTCCCTACCATGGAACACTGCTCTGTGATAAAACAGAACAAACTGTTAATATTGGAAGAATCTTAAAGTGATTATGGGAGGTGAAAGAAGCCTGTCTCAAAATGTCACACAAGGTAGGATTCCATTTACATGATGTTCTTGAAAAGACAGAACTCTAGTGGTGGAGAAAAGATGAGTAATTGCTAGGGGTTAAGGGATAGGAGAGGGTGTGTTGTAAAGGCCAGCAGGAGGGAATTTTTTTGGCTGATGGAACCCAAAACCCCTGTGTGTGGGTGATGATTATGCAAATATATATATGTATTAGTCCATTCTCACACTGCTGTAAAGAAATACCTGAGACTGAGTAATGTAGAAAGAAAATAGGTTTAATTGGCTCATTGTTTTGCAGGCCATACAGGAAGTATAGTGGCTTCTGCTTCTGGGGAGGCCTCAGGAAGCTTCCAATCATGACGGAAGGCAAAGGGGGAGTGAGGCACTTCACATGGCTGGAGCAGGAAGAAGAAAGAGAAAGCAGGGAGGTGCTACACACTTTTAGACAACCGGTTCTTATGGGAACTCACTATCACGAGAACAGCACCAAGAGGGATGGTGCTAGACTGTTCGTGAGAAACCACCCCTATGACCTAGTCACCTCCCACCAAGCCCCACCTCCAACACTGGGGATTACAATTTGATATGAGATTTCAGCGGGGACACAGATCCAGACCATAGCAATACATGTGTTGAAATTCATAGAACTGTAAGGAAAGTCAGGAGAAAAGAAAGAAAAAAAGTCAATTTGACTGTAAGATAATTTTTAAAATTAAATTAAAAGAAAAGAAATAGGACATGGCCAGCGCCCCAAAGCCTTGCTGTTCCCCTTCCCAGATACTGCCTCTCCTCTGCCTGAAGAGGTCATCATTTATTCATTGACAGTTTAAATGTCTTACTTCACCTGTCTGGCTTTTTGGCTTAAATCCAGTCTGATTGCCATCAGGTATCTGGAATTAAGTTTTAAGTCAAGAGACCACCCAACGAGTCATCAGAGTTCCAGGACTGGGAACAGTGCCGACTTGTTTGTACTTCGTACTCCAACAGATTTCATTCAGATTGGTAAAAATAACATAGTAGAACCTCAAGAAATATTTAGGGAATCAACTAATAAATATTTGACAGAGGGTATAAGAAATATTCTCAAGTTGCCTGGATTATATGACCACCTTACCCCAACTCGTCAAAAAGATAAATTAAATTATTTGCAAATTTGCTATGAAAGCATTATATACCAATAAATGAGTTTTTGGAAGCATACTCTTTACAAATTTTGTTTCTGTCAACTTGCATCCTGTATCTGTAGCGGAATGTTTTCTCCCTTCCCACATAAAAACAAAACGGCTTGAGGAACTCCATAGGACAAGAAAATTTAACATGACCACAACTTAGAATAAAAGCCTATGAAACTGAAAAAATAAAGTTATAAAATTAACAATGATCTGATTAACATTTTAAAATATAATTTGTTTTATACCTATTGGCAGAATATATATATATATGTATGATATATATGGCATATATATATGCTTTTTTGTGGCTTTTGGTTTTAAGCTTCCAAGTTGGTTTATATAACAATTTTTTTAATCACAAAGAATGTTATTTGGTTATTAATAAAGTGATGTACTCATGTGTGGCCAAAGCAGCTTATTTTTATGTACTGAGGGTGAGTGTTGGAGGACCAACATCTGTTGTTTTTGTCTTGGCAGCATACCTGTCCTCTCTCTTCCAGGACAGCATTCCCATCCCCTGAAGATCTCCCCTCCACTGCCCAGTGAGGTTTTGTTCAACAGCCAACAGAAGTACCCTCTTCCCTTTGCCACTGTAATTGGCCCTGGGAAGGTCCCATGATCAAGCTGGGCCAGTCGAGGCTTCCCTAGAGATTCTGTTGCTTTTCTTTCCTCTGAGGTCACTTAAGCTAGTTTGATATAAGTTGGAAATGTTTGCAGCATGGCCTCTGCCTAATAGTCCCTCCACTTCACAGAAGATGTCTGATGAGAGTAGACTGGAGAGAGAGAGAGAGAGAGAGAGAACCAGGGACTTGATATGGCCAAGCACACTTTAAAGATCCAACTTCTTGCCCTGCTTGACAATACCCTTGTGCACCCCTCTTGCAAGTGTGAAGGTGACAGTTGTCCATATCCTATACCCAAATGTAAACAATAAGAGTAATAATAATAACAGCAACTACTTACTGAGCTTATACAATATAATACTAAGCTATGCTAAACCTTTTATCCCCAGTGTCATATTTTGTTTTTACAACCACTCCAGGATTTTTGTAGGCTCAATTACAATATCCGGTTTACCGTTGAGGAAACTGAAGTACAGAGAGGTTAAAAAAATATGTCCAAGTTCACAAAGCTAGCAAGAGGTAAAGCTGGGATTCAAGCTGAGGAAGTCTGATCCCAGAACCTCAGTCAGGTTTCCAAACTTTCAATGAGAGACAGGTGCAAACACAAGAATTCGTGCCTCCTCCATAGCGCCCTCCTTCATTGCAAAGGCCATATTGATCTCCCTGTGTGCACAATAAGTACTGTGGGTTAAAAACTTGTGGGTGAAACCTGTCAGTGTCTCCTCTTGCGAGCTTTACAAATGATGCATCAGGCAACAATGCTTATTTGAAATTTTGCTTCTTCCACCCTAAATTCATCATATGCATGCCAGTGGAAACCAGCAACTAAATATTCCTTCCCTATAAAGATCAGAAATGCAGATCTAAAAATTTGATACATTTTCTGGGGAACTTTCCACTCCTGACTCAGCATTTGGAAACCTGATGTTTTTCCCAGCAACCACTCTGACAGGAGGTGGCTTGGGGAGCAACAGGGAAGGGAGGAGGCTGGAGAGGAAATGTGAGCTCTGAGAAAACAGTCATTTCTTTCAAAATATCACTGGCAGTATGAGGCACGTCACATCGAGCTGACATTTCTATTTTATTGAAGGGATGCAAACAAACGATTGGGTAAGGGCTTTGGCCTTTATTGAATCAGTGTTAATTGCCCTTGGGGCTTTACTTACTGAAATCACAAAGATCACCAGGCTTAGGCTAGCTACTAGAGTCATCTTTGAGATGAACAGCTTCATCATTTGTCAGCTGGTGACAACCATTTGCTGGTAATCTCCCCTTTACAGGAGGCTGTGCTTGAGCTCAGAGATCCCATTGCAAATGTTTAAAAGAGGAGAAGAGCCAGGTGTTGAAGGTGGCCAGAACTGGATTCAGAACCTCTGTCTACCACCTGTAGCAGTGTGACATCCCAGTTCCTTCTCTGGAAAATGGACATAAATCATACCTACTTGCAGGGTTGTGGTGAGAATTTGAGATATTATATAGAAAGCACCTAATTGTGCCTTGCAAATAGTGGGTGCTCAAAAATAACTTATATGATGACAAAAAGCAACAGACAAAACAGCTGGGTTGAATGTTACCAGATTTGCCTATAACAATTCCTAACAATGTTATCAGATTTGCATATAACAATTCCTAACAAAGCAGATTTGGGCCAGGCTACCTCCAATTAAAGATTCAGGTACATACTTAAGAAATAGAGTTTACTCTTTGAGATATACAGAACATGTGAATGGATATTCAACTTGCTTCATTACTGGAACTCTTCCTGTTCATGTTTATATTTTAACTGGCACCTTCTGAATACAGGGACTTTTAACATAAAATAAAAGCTTAAAATAGGGATAAAATGTATAACAATATTTTCTCACCCTGTGGCCATAGCAGACATTACCAATCAAATACAGTTCTTTTTTGTTATGTTGATTTTGGATGTGGCTTTTCCATCCTCAACACATTGTTTCAGACAGACTTTACTAATTGATCACATTTGGTATTTGAGATAAATCCTGTTCAGCATCCTGGCCTAAATTTGGATGATTCCAGAAATAGAAGACTGTGGGAGGAGATAATTTAGGTAGGTGGGCCCTCTGTGCCCCTCAGATCATATCACAGGCAGCTGCCTATAAGGTTTGGCTAAAGTGAATAGAAACATACATCCACCTTGCAACTCTTTGCAATTTTGCTGTTTATAATATTGTTTTTATGTGGAGTTATTGTCATAGATTTGAATCAACACTACCTATTTCCTTTGAGAACCCACTGTATGTAAAATCCTAAGTTATGAATATCACAGTGCAGACAGCACAGAGGTCATCTTGTGGAGGGATTTGGGTTTGGGGTCCCAAGCGGACTCTCGTCTCTTTCTGTCATCCAGAGAAGAGAGTTGAACATGGGCATAAGGAAACGACTGCACATTTGAGGCCTTCACTGGACTTCTTGCCTGCAGCCAAAACTTGAGGCCAGAACAGCTGGTGTGAAAATGGGCTTGGGCTAGAAACTGATGATGATTTATAAGCCAAAATATTTATCATTATTCAAAATGTAAATGTTTTGGCCGGAAAAAAAAAAAAATTAGGCCCAGCAGATCACGCCATCCCTCATGTAGCTCCTTGAACATTAGTGCTCTGGCTCCCCTGGAGCTGGAGTCCAGAACCAGAAGGGAGACTTGCAGGTCATCAGACCCATGGATTTGCAAACTGTGCTCCTGGAAGTCTCAGGGATTCCAGGAGGCCCCCAGAAGCAGCTATGGGAATGAGGAAGAGGCTGAGGGGTGGGCCTGGAAACTATCCAGACCTTGGACACATTTCTCTCACTGCCTGTTACTGCTACCACCCTGGTCTGAGCAACCTCATTTCTGGCCTGAATCAGACACTAGCCTCCTAACTGGCCTCTTTGCTTCTATTCTCATAACTATCTAGTCTATTCTCAATACAGCAGCAAAAGTGAGCCTGTTAAAACAGAAGTCACATCAGGTCTCTCCCCTGCTCAAAACTATGCGGTGTTCTCCATGTCACTGAACATAAAAGCCAAATTCCTGACAAGACTCAGCAAGGCCTTGCATCATCCAGCCCCCGGTTCCCCTCTACTCATCTCCCATGACTGACTTCCTGGTTCACTGCACTCCCGCCATCCTGACTTCCTTGCTGTTCCTGCAGTGCACAGATATGTTCACGTGGAGAGCCTTTGCTCTAGCTGCATCCTCTGCCTGGGACACTTGTCTCCCAGATATGTGCTTGGTAGTTCCCTCACCCACTTTTCAGGTCTTTGCTCAAACCTCACTTTCTCCCTGAAGCCTTCCCTGATTCCTTTCTCTATAGCATTTACCTCCACATCAACTGGACACTGTGGACTTCCCTTCCCTTATTTTCTTTATTCTGTTATATATATCGCCTTCTAACATATCATAGAATTTGTTGACTTAATATGTTTATTTATCATCTGCCCTCCCACCATGTTTCCCAGGCAGTAAAAATACTAAAAAAAATTTCAAAAAAAAATTTGCTGTCTTGGCGTATCTGTGAATGAGTAAATAGGTTTCTGGGTCTGCCACCCCATCATTAATCAGAGCAACTTCCTCTTTAAGATTATTGTGTGGTGCAATGGCACTCATGTGTAATCCCAGCTACTCAGGAGACCTGAGGCAGGAAGGTTGCTTGAACTCAGGAAGTTCGAGGCTGCAGTGAGCTATGATCAGGCCAGTGAACAGACAATGCACTCTAGCCTGGACAATATCGCAAGACACCACCTTTAAAAAAATAAAATTACCTTTGATGTAGGGTTTCTGTATAAGATACCACTTAAAGAAAAGATTCAGCAACAAATTGAAAATCACTACAAACCACCACTCTGGTCCAATCCTCCTGTTGCGGAAGTCAGGGACCCGGAACGGAGGGACCGGCTGAAGCCATGGAAGAGGAACATAAATTGTGAAGATTTCATAGACATTTATTAGTTCCCCAAATTAATACTTTTATAATTTCTTACGCCTGTCTTTACTGCAATCTCTAAACATAAATTGTGAAGATTTCATAGACCCTTATCACTTCCCCAATCAATACCCTTGTGATTTCCTATGCCTGTCTTTACTTTAATCTCTTAATCCCATCAACTTCCTAAGCTGGGTAGGATGTATGTCGCCTCAGGACCCTGTGATGACTGCGTTAACTGCACAAATTGTAGAGCATGTGTGTTTGAACAATATGAAATCTGGGCATCTTGAAAAAGAACAGGATAACAGCAATGTTCAGGGAACAAGAGAGATAACCTTAAACTCTGACTGCCAGTGAGCCGGGCAGAACAGAGTCATATTTTTCTTCTTTCAAAAGCAAATGGGAGAAATATCGCTGAATTCTTTTTCTCAGTAAGGAACATCCCTGAGAAAGAGAATGTGTCCCTGAGGGTAGGCCTCTGAAATGGCCCCTTTGGGGGCAGATGTCTTTTATGGTTGCAGCTGTAGGGATGAAATAAGCCCCAGTCTCCCGTAGCGCTCCCAGGCTTATTAGGACGAGGAAATTCCCACCTAATAAATTTTGGTCAGACTGGTTGTCTGCTCTAAAACCCTGTCTCCTGATAAGATGTTATCAATGACAATGCGTGCCCGTAACTTCATTAGCAATTTTAATTTCACCCCGGTCCTGTCGTCCTGTGATCTTGCCCTGCCTCCATTTACCTTGTGATATCTTATTACCTTGTGAAGCATGTGATCTCTGTGGCCCACACCCTGTTCGTACACTCCCTCCCCTTTTGAAAATCACTAATAAAAACTTGCTGATTTTATGGCTCAGAGGGCATCATGGAACCTGCCGACATGTGATGTCTCCCCCAGACACCCGGCTTTAGAATTTCTCTCTTTTGTACTCTGTCCCTTTATTTCTCAGACCGGCCGACACTTAGGTAAACTAGAAAAGAACCTACATGAAATATCGGGGGTGAATTTTGCCCGATACCTCCCTTTCCACAGATGGAGAGAGTCTGGGCCCAGAGGATTCACACATCTGGTTAAAGCAGAACTGAAAGATAACCTATCTCGCCTGATTATGCTCAGCCTTCTTCAGTCTGTTTCACACTCACCCTCCCTACTTAAATGTCTTTCTCTTTTCCTGCCATAAAGCTTTACATCTGCTTTTAAAGAAGCAGTATTTCACAATTAGCCTAAACAAGACCATCACTGCTAAGAACTAATAACAGGACAGTACTCTGAAAAGCCCCTCTTCCTTTTTAAGCTCTGATTACCGCAAGTGACAGGCTTGTAAGAATGTGATAAGCTGGGTTTTCTATTGCCAGCTCAACCACCCCAGGTGTGATTAGGTTTACTGATGCTGTTATTACTAGTAATTAGCTTTTATGTGTTTTTTTCCTTCTGGCAACACCCAGTTCCTAGAAGTTTCGCAAGCATTTCTCACATATGCAAAGGTGAATGAAGGGGTAAACATCACCATCTGTTCTGTATTTTACTCCCCAGCAGGTATTTTTTTCCCCTTTTCTTTTCCCCTTTATGGTATATTATAGGGGAAACAGTTGGCCAATCGTCCAGCCAGAGTCACAGACACACTTTATGGACTTTGTCCAGTTTCCAGATTTAAATAAGAAAGAAAAAGAAACCGGTGTGATTCCATCCTGTGCAGCTGTTCTCTGGACCGGTAATACTTTATCACCACCCACCTCCTCTCCCATCTAAGTGTGTGCCACCACCCTATGGAAGATTCGATGGACATGTACTTAAGCCTCCTAAGGCCCAGAACTATCTTTTCAGTTGTGAACTAAAGGCAACAAAGGTTGTCACTTTAAGGTGGATAATGATACAAATGAGCGCCAGTTATCTTTAAGAACCACCAGTTTAGGGGCTGGTGCAAAGGATGAATTGGACGTTGTTGAAGCAGAGATAATGAATAATGAAGGCAGTCCAATGAAGGTAACACTGGCAACTTTGAAAACATCTGTACAGCCAACAGTTTCCCTTGGGGGCTTTGAAATAACACCACCCATGGTCTTACCATTGAAATATGTTTCAGGGCCAGTGCATATGAGTGGACAACACCTAGTAGCTGTGCAGGAAGCTGCAGAGTCAGAAGGCAAAGAGGATGAGGATGGGAAACTCTTAAGTATATCTGGAAATCGATCTGCCCCTGCAGGTGGTAGCAAGCTTCCACAGAGAAAAGTAAAACGTGCTGCTGACAAAGGATGATGATGATGAAGAAGGTGATAATGAGGATGATTTTGCTGAAGAGGAAACTGAAGAAAAATCTTCAGTGAAGAAATCTACAGGAGGTATTTCAACCCAAAATGCAAAACAACAAAACCAGAATGGAAAAGACTCAAAACCATCAACACAAGATTAAAAGGTCAAGAATCCTTCAAAGCACGAGAAAAAACTTTTAAAACACCAAAAGGACCTAGCTCTGTAGAAGACATTAAAGCAAAAATGCAAGCAAGAATAAAGGTGGTTTTCTTCCCAAAGTGGAGGCCAAGTTCATCAATTTTGTGAAGAATTGCTTCCGGGTGACTGATTAGGAGGCTATTCGAGATCTCTGGCAGTGGAGGAAGCCTCTTTAAGACTAGTTTAAACACGTTGCTAAAATTTTTCATCTTACTTCATTTGTGTAACAGTTGATATCTGGCTGTCCTTTTTATAATGCAGAGTGAGAACTTTCTCTACCATGTTTGAGAAATGTCTGGACTCCATTGCCAAGAATGTGTTGTCTGAAATGCCTGTTTAGTATTTAAAGATAGAACTCTGCCCTTTGCTTGGCTTCAAGTATGTGTGAAATGTCACGATGGGACATAGTAGTAGCGATGGTCAGACACGGAAATGGTGAGAAGACAAAATAATATGTGGAATAAACCCAGTATTTGAAGAAAAAAGAAAAGATGTAGCTAATGTTTATTTCAGTGAGATTGGTGTTTAGGAAGGAACAGTTTGACACAGAAGGACTGGTGACAGGGAAGAGCACAAAACCTTTTCTGGTACCAGTGGTCAGGGTATTCATAGTGATGGTTTCCTCTGCCCAGATGCTCTGGCCCCAGGCCTGGCAGGGTGGCCCTGAGCTGCCTAGCATGAGCTCCATTTGCTGAGACAGGCCTTGCCTGATCCCCAGTCTCCATCATCTTACTCTCTTGTATTATCGTCATGTGACTGCATGTGAATTTACCTTGTTCGTCTAATGTTTTAGACCGTTCATCTTTTTTTGTTTTGTTTTGTTTTTGAGATACAGTTTCACTCTTGTCACCCAGGCTGGAGTGCAACGGCACGATCTTGGCCACTGCAACCTCTGCCTCCCAGATTCAAGGATTCTACTGCCTCAGCCCCCTGAGTAGCTGGGATTACAGGCATGCGCCACCATGCCCAGCAAATTTTTGTATTTTTAGTAGAGATGGGGTTTCACCATGTTGGCCAGGCTGGTCTCAAACTCCTGACTTCAGGTGATCCGCCTGCTTTGGCCTCCCACAGTGCTGGGATTACAGGTGTGAGTCACCATGCCTGGTCTAGACTGTTTATCTTTAACCCCACCTAGAATGTGGACCCCATGAGAGCCAGGACCTCGTTTATCTTGTTCCTTGTTGTATAGCAGTGCCTGGAAGAAGGCTTGTCATGAGTTGAGTAGACATTTTCATTTCACCAATAGTTTATAAGTTTTTTGCTCACCTAGAGCTATTAATCTCTGGGTTACCTCACTGTCCCTTTTGTGCTGTCACAGTCCTTCCAACCCAGTGTAAGCAGTTCATTCTATTAACTTTGTTTGAAATACCCAGAGTGGTTTCCGTTTTCATGACTCGACCTTGTCAAAGGGTGATGAGACCAACACTCAATATCTGGGGTGAGTGGGAAGTAAATTTATTGCTTATTATTGAAAGGGAGAGCTTTGTTAGGCACATTCTCTCTGAGCAGAACTTTCTGTTAATATTATTAAATAAGGCTCTGGGGAAGCATGGGTTTCAGGGATAGGAGGACATTTAGAGACATAAGTGTGTTAATATCTGTAGAAGCACTCTCTGAGACTTGTTGATTGGCACTCAGAGGCATGTTTATTGAAATGAGTCCATCCTGCCTGGTCGACTTGTAGAAGTGAGGATTGACACTGACTGGTTGGCTTGCAAAAGCAGTCACTGGGACAAGTTGTTGATCAATAGAACAGGTTTAAAATCAGTTTTGGTGACTTCTTGTTACCATGGTTATATAACAATCAGTCTTTCTAGATTACTGAACATGTACTTTGTTTTTGTGTTCAACCCTGACTGATAGACCTACTTAGTCTAGGTTTGGACACTAGATCTTTTTCAAACTATGCCCCTTATTAACTTTGTGACATTTCTTGAATAAATCACTTAACTTTACTAAACTCCTCATTCATCAGATAGGGCTAATGCTGCCTACCTCTCAGGTTATTCTGAGATTAAATATTATAATGATTGTGAACACTGTAAATTATAAAACATTCTGAAAGCATAAAACACATTTGAAATCCTCTTAAAATTTGACAATATGCCAAAATGGTGTGTAAACTCTAAAGCACTATATAATTATGAATATTTATATTATCTTTTTAGTATTTAGTATTGTTTTAGTGCTTATATTATTATCATGCCCTGGTCTTTAATTCTCAGCTGAAGTGTTTTTTTTCCTCCAAGAAAGCATCCTTAACTACTCAAGTCTTTATTGATCTTCTTTTTTTCTGGGTTTTGATATTTATCATATTTACTGAAAAAATTAGCCCTTATACTTATTCTATCTTGATTATTCACTGTAATTTGTGGTTGTTGATCTTACCTCCCAACCCAGATTTTAGCTTACTTTAGGCAAGAATTTTGTCTTTGTTAACATCAATAAATATCAGAGCTGCAGAGCTCATGAGACCAAGGTCAATAAGTAATAGCGCACGTACTCCTGCTCCATTGTGAACCTATAGAGACGTAGCTATGTTATTGAAGAGTGTTGTCTTCCTAAGTCCACACATTGCCTTAGGATGATTTCCGTCATAGCACTCCAGGCAGCCACTATAAGTTCAGTGGTATTATACCTGAGATAAAACCTACCGGCTATGGTGGATCTATGCTAATCTTCTCATTTTCCGAAAGAGGAAATTAAGACCCAAAGAGGAAGTGATTTACTCATGGAGCACAAAGTCAGAATGAGAACTCATGTCTCCTATTCCTTGTCATCACTCTTTCTTCAACATCATGCCACATGCTGCTTGTCAATATCCCCAAGGTGCCTGACACAGTGGCTGAGGTCATACTGAGTGCTCAAACACCTGTGGCTGTCTTAGGGCTGAGTTTACTCAGGTATTTGGAAAGCAGAGCGTTTCCACAATACTGTTGACATTGTAATTTAATATTGTTGGGTCTGCCTCGGTGGCAGCTTAATTCATGATTGTGAATTATACATTAATCACATTCATAATGAAAATTCAATGTAAAAAGCATAAGTCTAAAATATATTTGCATGAAATTAGTTTATTCTCCTCTCAGTAATTTAAGACTGAGTTTGATGCATCTGAGTGAAATTTTCCTCTCAGTTCTCTCTCCTGGCACTTAACTGGGCACCTAACGAACCAATTATTAAAGGCAGTATGTTTTTTAAACCCTAATACCAATAGCATTTTTGCTGTTTGGAGATGGTTGTTGTGAACTAAATCTCAATGTCTCGAGAAAGGGAGTCTGCTCAGTAAAAGTCCAGACCACGAAATTCCTTCAGATAGAGTCCCTAATATGCATTAGTCCATAGCAATAATAGCTGTTACTTACCACTGTAACCAAGCCATCCTCACTCTCTTTGACTTCCTACGTTAACTCTGGGAAAATAGTGGGTATTGTGACTTCTACAGACAGGTTCAGGCCTGTGAAATTTAGAATTGTATCCCTTACTCCCACAAGTCCTTTCTTACCCCATTTCATTTCGTAAAAGAAAATGTGACCAATCAGGAAAGCCAATTTATGAATAACTCTAATAGTAACGTTCATAGGGGCCGTAGTAATGTTTATAGGGTTTGAGGCTGACATTTCATCTCCTAGAATTTATTCTAAGAAAAAATTCAGGCCGGGCACAGTGGCTGACACCTGTAATCCTAGCACTTTGGGAGGCTGAGGTGGGCGGATCTTCTGAGCTCAGGAGTTCAAGACCAGCCTGGGCAACATGGTGAAACCCTGTCTCTACCGAAAATACAAAAAATTAGCCAGGCATTGTGGTGCACGCCTGTAATCCCAGCTACTCGGGAGGCTGAGGCATGAAAATCACTTGAATCCGGGAGGCAGAGGTTGCAATGAGCCGAGATCATGCCATTGCACTTCAACCTGGGCTACAGAGTGAGACTCTGTCTCAAAAAAAAAAAAAAAAAAAGAAAAGAAAAGAAAAGAAAAAACTCAAAAAAATGAAAAAAAAATTGGGAAAGTGACAAAACATTCAACAATAGGAAAATAATTAATCATTATATGTCTACCTCAAGGGCTGTGATACCAGACTAATAGCAGCATAAACAGCTATTACATTACAATCATAAATAAAAAATAGAAAAAATAGTATATATATGTATATTATTATTCGAACCATATAAATATAGATATGAGCGAAGACTGAAAGGTAGTTAACAAAGACAAAAATAATTTACATCAGAGTGGCAGGAGAATGGTGCCGTTTTGGTGGTGATCATTTTTAAACTGTTCTTTAGTAATGCAAAAAATTAGTAGTATACCAGTAGAGTTAGTATTACGGTATATGAAAGCAGAAAGAACAATAGTTTGGGAGTCAGAAAATGCTACTAACTGGTAACGTAAACCTGGAAAGTTATTTTGCTCTCTGATCTCATGTTTTTCATCTATAAAATGAGCAAGTTAGGCTGGGTGTGGTGGCTCACGCCTGTAATCCCAGCACTTTGGGAGGCCAAGGCAGGCAGATTACGAGGTCAGGAGACTGAGACCATCCTGGCCAACATGGTGAAACCCCATCTCTACTAAAATACAAAAAAAAGTAGCTAGGCATGGTGGTGCGCACCTGTAATCCCAGCTACTCGGAAGGCTGAGGCAGGGGAATTGCTTGAACCCGAGAGGTGGAGATTGCAGTGAGCCGAGATCATGCCAGTGCACTCCAGCCTGGGTGACAGGGCAAGACTCCATCTCAAAAAAAAAGGAGCAAGTTATTTCTAAGTTATGTAGTTTTAACTCATATCGTCTTTCATGGATTTACTTACTTCTTTAAGTTGTTGTTTGAAAGTGTTTGAAAATGTTTAAGGATGGCAAATATTTGTTAAATTTCAAGGTCTTGGTCCCAGGAAAGAAATTGGCGGTTTTCAGTTTTAAGCTTAGCGGAATGGGTTACATAAAACAAAAAGTAATACATCTGTCTTGTCTCAAAACTGGTCATTTTTTTTTAGCTTAAGAATTTGATTTACCCACTTTTCAGAAAAGCTCATACTTTTAACCTGCTACCGATTACATAATTAACCAGGCAGAAAAATGTCTTTGGAAGATGGAGAAATAGTATTATTCAAGGGCAATCTGATAGTATGAGTGAATAAATGGAAGTTTGACTGCCTTCTTCTAATTGTTGCAAGACACAGTGATATGTATATTTTTGTTTTATGTGCTAACAAGTCAGCAAATACAGATCCCCAGTAGTGGCAGTATGTTCATCAACAGAACCTTCCCTAAAGGTGCTGCTAGGAAGCTGTTGGGGACCTAAGAATCATTGTTTCCAGAACACATTTTACTTAGCTTGGCTCCAAAACTTAGTTCCTTTTCTAAGGCTGCCCTTCTCCCTTTCCTCTGCAGATGCAAGTCAAACCCACCTTTTGGGTATCTAAGGCCTAGCAGAGGCTTTGTGGTCACATCGACATGGGTCTAAATCATTGCCTTCCCCCTCACCAGCTGTGTGACCATGCTCTTCTCTGAGGATCATGATCTACCTATCAAGCCCTTCCTCACATAGCTGTGGCACAGAGATCTAATACTTAATGTCTTGGTATAGTGTCTGGAATTTGGTGAGTATTAAATAAATGTCGAGGCCAGGCGTGGTGGCTCATGCCTGTAATCCCAGCACTTTGGGAGGCTGAGGCGGGCAGATCGCCTGAAGTCAGGAGTTTGAGACCAGCCTGGCCAACATGGTGAAACCCCATCTCCACTAAAAATACAAAAATTAGCCAGGTGTGGTGGTGGGCACCTGTAATCCCAGCTGCTCGGGAGGCTGAGGCAGTAGAATCGCTTGAACCTGGGATGCCGAGGTTGCAGTGGGCCGAGATCGCACCACTGCACGCCAGCCTGGGTGACAGAGCGAGACTCCATCTCAAAAATCAATCAATCAATCAATCAATCAATCAATAAAAATAAATGTTGAGACATTTCTCATTTTCTGATTCCCTCTTTTAAGACTCCTTGTCTATAGTACTAATTGTAACACTTACTTTGGCACCACATATATTTCTCAAATGACTCATATAACTAGTCTACTATCTCTCTTTGCTATAAGATCCTGGCTGTAAGATCAGCATCCATTGTATATGCTAGAAGCTTGGAGAGAAATCTAGTAACATCATCTATTATGAAGCAAAAAGTAGAGCTAATATTTATTGAGTGGTTCTAAATATTAGCCACTGTGCTGAGGACTTCGAATGTATTATCTCCTTAAATCTTTACATAAATTTCACGTGGTAGGTAATATTTATTACTCTTCTTTACTAATGAAGAAATGGCATTTAGAAAGGCTAATTCATATGACCAAGAGACACAGTTAATAAATGACAGCTGAGATCTGTAACCCACATTCCTCTGCTTTTGAATTTAAACTCTGCTTAAGAAAGAATTTGTTATTGACAATGATGCTTGTAGAGTTGCTACAGAGTGCCCAAGGCCCACAATCCAACCCCAGATTTGTAGGTGGAGTGGTGCCTTTGACTCATGACTGTTAGAAACTGGCTCTGCAGCCGTATTCTAGCTCTGATGTCACTACATGGCTCATATTTCCGCTCCACCAACTGCAGGATAATAAAGAAAGGAAAGGAGGGATTCTCGGCTCCTTGACAAAAGTGAACTTTATCAATCTACCTAAAAGAAAAGCAAGAGAGTGTCTAAGCCCCATCTCTAGTCAGACTTTTCTCAGATTATGTACTTGTCATCTCCTTTAATTGACTCTCACAAAATTTGATCCTGATGTATGATAGATCTCTTTTGTCTGTATTGGTTTTTTTTTTGTTTGTTTTTCTTTTCTTTTTTTTTTTTTGGCAGAGTCTCGCTCTGTCACACAGGCTGGAGTGCAGTGGTGTGATCTTGGCTCACTGCTACCTCCGCCTCCTGGGTTCAAGTGATTTTCCTGCCTCAGCCTCCTGAGTAGCTGGGACTACAGACGCACACACGCCACAATGCCCGGGAAATTTTTGTGTTTTTAGTAGAGACAGGGTTTCACCATGTTGGCCAGACTGGTCTCAATCTCCTGACCTCGTGATCCATCCGCCTTGGCCTCCCAAAGTGCTGGGATTACAGATGTGAGGCACGACTCCTGGCCTATCTGTATTGGTTTTAAATGGCTAAATTAATGACTTTTGGAAAGAAACACAGTAACTCTTACTGAACGCTAAAGCTATGCAATCATCACTGAATATTTAAAAATCTTGATGTTCCAGGTTTCTTTAATGGACCCGCATATTTTCTGAATATCTTATACCAAGATAATGATGATTACATTACATCGAAATTCGAACGTACAGTTTCTATTGAATGCAGACCGCTTGCTTACCATTGTGAAGTCAAAAAATAGTTAAGTAGAACAATTTTAAGTTGGGGACCATCTGTATATATTTCCTTCAAAAGTTCCTTATTGTGCAAGTGTTGGTGAGGGTGTTGAGCAACCAGAACTCTTACACCTTGTTTGTAAGAAAGTAAAATGATACAACCACTTTGGAAAAGAGTGTGTCAGTTTCTTAGAAAGTTAAATATACAGCCACCATATAATGATCCAGCTGTTCCACTGTAGGTATTTACCCAAGAGAAATGAAATCATACATCCATGCAAAGTCTTGTACATGAATTTTTGTAGCAGTTTTATTCATAAAAGCTTGAAATTGGACTTAATCTAAATATCTATTAGGAAAATGGATACTGATTCTGGAAGTCTAACTTTCCGAATGGGGTCAGCCTCCCTTTAAGCTTATCTTATAATGAACTCCACCATATAAAGAGCTTGAAAGTTGTCATTCCCATTCTTACAATAAGAAAAAAAAGAATGAACAAACTAAAAATTCATAATTTTCCTTAGACCTATCAGAGATTTGATGTAGCAAGGCAAACCACCACCCTGAAGTCTGGAGCAACAGGCTGACATGGAGAGTCAAGCCAAGATCAGCTTACCTGGAGCAGAAGCTACTGGAGCCATAAACTGATGGGAATACTAAATGGTTATTTTGACAAGTTCCTGGAGGCTGAGTATGGACTAATGTGAGCATGAGATACTCCTGGGATCCACAGTCTTGGGGCTGGGGGAAGGGTGCTGCAGGTGGCACACTTTCATGGGTTATTCCCAGAAGCCCCACCAGGTTCTCATGGTGAAGAGCTAAGAGAAAACTTAGCAGTAATCATTTTGAAATACGCTCAAAGCATTTTTCCATAACAAAAATCTACTCTTCTTGAGAAAAGGACTTTACCAGAGTCTTATGGGCTTAGGAGAGGGGCAATTCCTCAACTTGAGCCCTGCTATCCTTCCCATCTCACCTGGAGAAAAAAGGCTAAGAAACATTTGTGAAGGTCTCAACCAAGGGACAATGGTCCACTAGTAGACTGAGATTTAATCATAGAGTTATAGACTGCTTTCCCTTCCCAACATTTACCACCATATCAACAGGGGTCAGGACATCAGTGGATAACAGCTGAAAGAGTTTCAAGGCAGATACTTTATGTAAGAAGGTGCTCTTAGGGATACTCAAGATAGCAGAGGAGATAAAAACATGGACATTAAGGGAAACTGGCCGCAGATACTTACAGCTATAGCAAAGAGCAACCACAGCATAACTCCTCCAGATAAACATAAAGCCTCACACTATTTACCTCGGTTCCTAGTATCTGATTATTCATGTCCAGCTTTCAATAAGGCACACTAGGAGACAAGATAAAAACAATCTGAAGAGACAAAGCAAGAGAACCAGACTCAGATATGACACAGGTTTTAGAACTGTCAGACCAGGAATTTAAAATAACTATAATTAATACGTTGAGGGCTAGAATGGGAAAAGCAGACAACATGCAAGAACATGTGGGCAATGTAAACAGAGAGAGGAAAACCTTAAAAACGAATCAAAAGGAAATGCTGAAAATTTAAAATGCCTTCATTAATAGATTGGGCATGGCCAAGGAAATAACCAATGAACTTGCAGACATGTCCATAGAAATTTCCCAAACTACAATGCAAAGAGAAAAAAAAAAAGAGCAGAATATCCAAGATTGTGTGATGATTCCAAAAGATGTAACATATGAGTGATTGAGAGGAAAAGAAAGAGAGAATGAAGCAAATGAAGTAAAAATGGATGAAAGTTTTTCCAAATGAATGACAGACACCAAAGAACAGGTAAATTAAATAAATTACAATGTGTTAAGGGAAAGGGAGGGAGGAATTGGGAATACCCTATTATAATATAGCTACCTGCCCATGAAGCAGTATAGTGCAGGGGCACCCAATCTTTTGACATGGGCCACATTAGAAGAAGAATTGTCTTGGGTCCCACATAAAATATACTAACAATAGCTGATGAGCTAAAAAAAATAAGCAAAAAAAAAATCTTATAATGTTTTAAGAAAGTTTACAGATTTGTGTTGGGCCGTATTCAAAGCCATCCTGGGCCGCGTGCCATCCACGGACTGCAGATTGAACAAGCTTGGTATAGCGTTAGTTGAAAGGGATTTAGATTACTTGCAAATGCATAATGCAAACACTAGGGCAACCATTAAAGAAATTTTAAAAAGAACTATGATTGATATGCTAAGAAAGAAGATAAAGTAAAATCCTATGAAATGTTCAATTAAAACCAGAGAAATCAGAAGAAGAGGAGAAGGGAAAAAAGAAACAAATAATGAGTGCAAGGAAAACAGTTACAAATAAAGGGATAAAATAATTGGGGTTTAGACATTCGACAGTCATCCATTCAGCAATATAAAGAATGAACTATTGATATAGGCAACAACATGGATATATCGCAATAACGCTGAGTGAAAGGAGCCAGATTCCCCCAAAAAGAATATATACTTAATTTTTCCATGTATATAAAATTCTAAAAAATTTGAACTAATCTACAGTAATAGAAAGCAGAATCAGTAGGGCCATGGAGAATTCTTAGCTAAGAATTCTATTATGGGCCTATAACGTCTATGACATTAATTTGATGGGATTTTGCTACGTGCATTTACAGAATAGTAAAACTTGGGTTTCAAAACACCATGGGCTGTCGTGCATCTGTTTTATCTGTGAACTCAAAAGCCTGGAGGCAGAACAGTGTCTTGCATGCCATGGTTAAACTAAGTGCTGGGGATGGCTATGGGGAGAACGTGAATTGTTGAGGTGTGTATAAAAGAAAATCAGATTCAAAGAAATTATCATCTGGGAATATTTGATCCAAACTGAAGCTAGTATTTTAGGTTAGAATACATTATCTTTGTAAAACCAGCTGACAATGCAGTGTTAAAATTTTGACTCAACTGGTGCTATTTAAACTGGCATATTCTGTTTATTGTGTAGGGCTTTTCTTCGAATATGTTCAAAGAAAAGATATTTAAACCACAAAGAGGCAAGATCATGCCATATCATTTATGGAGAAGATGTGAGTACTAAAGCTTGATGAGAAGAAACATGAGAAATATTAAAAGCAGTTTTCTGTAACCAACATGTTGTTGACACACACTCCCAACTTGATTATTACTGGAAAAAGTTTTCCTCTCTTTATTTAAATCTAAAATATTTTTAGCACCTTGTGCTCTCAGATAGGTGTATTAAATTACTTTGCAATGTGAATCTTCACTACAATCTAATATTAGCAAAGGTCTTCAAGAAAATAGGGTCCTGGCATTAGATTGACCTTTAGTTGAAATGGTCTAATATCTAATAATAGGGGTAGAGCCAATTGACAAAACACTTGAGGGATCCACTAGAGGGCAGTAAAGTCTAAATGAAATTTAAATTTGCCCCGGAAAGGCTAATGTTATCCCAAACATTTGTATTGCAAATAAGATTTCTTGAATGCAAACATTAGATTAGATTAGTGATGTACAGTGTTTCTCTTTTCCTGGAATTAGTAGTCAAAGGGCCATTAGATTGAAGAGCAAAATGAAAATCAAATTGGTTCTAGTCTCAGCTCTTTTTACTGATTGTGTGATTTGGGGCAACCTAAAATTTGCTTCTCTGGTCCACTCCTATGATATAGATTTCCACAAAATGATTATTTTTAAATATTTACTTATTTACTTGTTTATTTATTTATTTATTGAGACACTTTCGCTTTGTTGTCCAGGCTGGGGTGCAGTGGCATGATCTTGGCTCACTGCAACCTCCACCTCCTGGGTTCAAGCAATTCTCCTTCTTCAGCCTCCCGAGTAGCTGGGATTACAGGTGTGCACCACCACGTCCGAGTAATTGTTTTGCATTTTTAATAGAGACGGGGTTTCACTATGTTGGTCAGGCTGGTCTCAAACTCCTGACCTTGTGATCTGCCTGCCTCGGCCTCCCAAAGTGCTGGGATTACAGGCATGAGCCACTGCACCCAGCACAAAATGATTATTAAAGTTCTTTTCAACTCTAAAATTTTATGATTTTATCATTTATGATTCTATCTCAGCCCCTTTAAAACCTTTTTGATTAGACTCTTGGATTATTTGATCAACCATAACTTGCCATTAATGGAGATTCTGTTTGGAAATCACCACCACTATTTCATAAAAAATTTAGATCCCTCAAATGCACTGATTTACTTTCACGAAAAAAATCTACTTAATAAAATGACATGTATATACTCTAGTGACAATAGTTATTGCAACATCTTCTGGAATAAAAACTTGGGCTATTTAAACTATCAATGCCATTTTTTATTTTAAAAACAGAAAAATTAAAACCCACAATTATACGTAGCCAATTTGTTTTCACTCTCCATTTATTTTCCTTTTAAAATGCTACATTTGTGAACTCATTAGTAGTTACCCTACCAAAATTTCAAAATCATGAAGAAGGTTATACATAAAAAATGAAAGTTGGCTTGAGGGCCAAGGAAATATTGACTGATTAGATAGAAGAGCACATGATAGATCTGAATTACTGTATGTTGTCATTCATTTGGTCAACAACTGCAAGCTTCTGGATGTGGCTGATTTTGATAGAGTCATAGAATTCACAGTATTCTTCACATTTGTTCAAGGGTCATCATAAATACACATCACAATAACCCTAATTTGTGACTGAAACAGAAACTCTTTTCTTTTTTTCTTCGAATTTTGTATAATATTTATTTTATCAAACTCTTTTCTAAATAGCATTTTTAATGAACATGAATGGATAAAACTGTGAACAATTTTAATAAAAGCAGAAACTGGTCGGGCATGGTGGCTCACTCCTATAATCCCAGCACTTTAAGAAGCCAAGGTGGGATGATAGCTTGCGTCAGGAGGTAGAGGCTGCAGTGAGCTGTGATCGCACCACTGCACTCCAGCCTGGGTGACAGAGTGAGGCCTTGTTTCTAAAAGATAAAATGAAATAAAGCAGAAACCATTTCTGAATCCAGATTGATAATGGAGTCATATTTAACACCATCCTATATATTTAAATATTTTCAATTTTTTAACCCTCATTTAGGATGCATTTTCCTATTTGCATAAAAAAAAGAAAAAAAATGCCCTGCTGGCAGTGAATTCAAGGGATGAGGGAAAATCGTCCTCTAAAACAGTATTGTTAAATCTGGAATTATTATCAGAAGCCAGAGGTAAAACCATGCTATGTGTACACTCTCCACCGCCTGTTACAACAAGGCTGGCACCCATTTCTATGATTCTGAGGCCAGTTAGCTTCTTCCTCAGAGCTTTAGACCCATCAGCTCATCTCAATGCCTGAAGTTATTAGCATGAGATAATAAATTATTCATTTCAACCAATTTGCTTTTTCACCAAAAGCAGGATGAGGAATACAAGTAGATATGAACTTCAGAGTCAACAGTTTCAGAGAGAAATTGCACAATTCTCGCAACTTTAATAGCGGGCCCTTTAGACACTGTGGTATTACCTACATAAGAGTGATGAGTGAAATACTGATTGTCTAGGTTCAAATTCTGACTCTGCTCTTTATTCTGTGCTTCAATATCCTCATCTGCAAAATGGGCATAGCAGTGCCTCCTTTTGGGGATTAAAACATAAACAAATTAACACTTGTAAAACTATTTATTATTATTATTATTATTATTAATATTATTATTATTATTTGCAGACAGGGTGTCTCTCCGGTTGCCCAGGTTGGAGTGCAGTGGCACGATCTCGGCTCACTGCAGCCTTGAGCTCCCAGGCTCAGGTGATCCTTGCGCCTCAGTCCCAGAGTAGCTGGAACTACAGGTGCGTGCCACCACGTCCGGCTAAATTTTGTATTTTTTATGGAGACGCAGTCTTGCCATGTTGCCCAGCCTGGTCTCAAAGTCCTGGGCTCAAGCGATCTGCCTGCCTCGGCCTCCCAAAGTGCCAGGATTAGAGGCGTGAGCCGCCACACCTAGCCTATTATAACTATTATTTAAGCTTAGAACATTAAAATGGTTTCATTTTCTCCAATGCTTTTCCAGTAAGATATAGCTAGGAGTACAGACTGGAGTTGCAACTAATAACTCACTATTGATCTTGGAAAAGTCACTTCAGCCTCTATTGCCCTCATTTTCTTATCCGGGGTCTTAAACAAAATGCTTCAAAAGTAAATGCTCCGAGATGGTCTCGATGCATGTTGTGGAAAGCACCAATTTTAAAACGAGGTGATTGGAGCAAATAGATCGCCAAGACACTTTCTAGTTCTAACACTTCATGTGATTCATTATTTCCCAGGCGTGTGTGGTACATATGGTATGCAAATGGCTGTCTATATTGGGAAACACTGTAGAACTATTCCATTTGCTGAAAAGAATTCTGGAGGTATCTACGGAAAATATCATATCTTTTACTGGGATAGTTAATCTAGAATATCTCTGCCAGTGTTGGACTGAAACAGGCCTGATAACAACCAATACACGTTTATTTTGTACCACGCGGCTGTCAGTGTCCGGAGTCCCCCCGAGCAGAGCGCCGCGGGGAGGGCTGGGCCCTCAGAGCAGCAGGAGGGCGCCCAGGGACACCTCACCCTGGCCCAGCAGGCGGCCCCGCTCCCGGCCGCGGCCCTCGTCCCGGGCCTTGACTCGAACGGCCAGGCGGCGCACCTCGTCCTCCGAGAGGCCGTCGAAGCAGAAGTCCTGGTCAAAGGAGGCCTTGCGGCTGCGCCCCACCACAGCGCTGCATTGCCGACGCGGAGTGCCCGGCGGCCGCAGGACGAGGCTGAGGCGACAGCTGACGGCTCGGGGCCCGGGGGCGCCTCCGGCCGGGCTCTCGGCGCGGAGCAGCCGGAGGCGGAGGCGCCCGGTTCCCGGACAGTACTCGGCGGCCAAGCGCAGGGCGTCGCCAGCGCTGCCCAGAGCCACGGTGCCCTCGGCCTCCAGGCGCTCAGGAAACGGGACCCGGCACGACGGCGGGCTCGAGGAGGGGGCCCGGGCCGGGGACTGGGAGCCCACGCGGCGCTCCTCGTCCTCGTTCCCGCTGGAGACGGAGCGGAAGCGGGCCAGGCGGCGACTCCTCCCGGCCCGCAGGGCGCGGCTCAGCAGCCCGTCGGGGACACGCAGGAGGCGGCAGCCGCGAGGCCGCCGGGCGAGCGCGTCCTGGGGCGGGCGGGGACAGCCGGGGGCCGCGGGGGTGGCCGGGCCGGGAGCTCGCGGGACGCGCAGGGTCCCCAGGAGGGCGTCCGGGCCGCCGCCACCGCCGTAGGTGTGGGCCCGGGGCCGGGGCGCGGGCGGGCCACCGAGCAGGAGCGACTCCTTGCGGCGCGTGTGCGGGCTCTCGAGCAGCGCGCAGAAGCCGTAGGCGGTGCGCACACGGGGCAGGTGCGGCAGTGACAGCGCGGCCTGCGAGCGCGGATCCCAGTCCGTGCGGCCGGCGCCCTCGTCCGTCCCTGCTTCTTCGACCCAAGAATGCTGGAGTGCAGCCAAGGCCAGGCGGGGCATGAGCCGCGGCGGGATGCAGAACTCGGGGATGCGGTCCGGAGTGAGCACATTTGCGCACGCGGCGGTGGTGCGAGACTTGGCTCCGCGGGCCTGACCCGGGAGATGCCAGTCTCCGCTCCGCCGAAGGCACTCAGGACCCAAGCGGAGTCTCTCCAGGCACCACATCTGGCCACCCTCTGCTGGAGCTTGTCTACCTGCAACGCAGAAAGGCACAAGGATCGTCAGAGCGAGCCCCGCAAGGTGCAGTAATTCCTGTCCCTTTTCTCCTATTAATACTTTCGGGGTGTTTCTTCCTGCCTTTCCCGAAACAAGGCAAACTGCTCTTGCTTGCCGCTATTGCAAACTATTTTTCATGAGCGAAAAACAATTGTTTTTCTCTTGTTCTATCTCAACTCTGTTGTAATACACACTTCGGAGCTTTTTTAAATCCCTCTCCGCCCTCGCTGGCCTAAGGCAGAGACTCACAAAATGCTGGATTGTAACTTCAGTCGCTCTGTTCTTTGTGCCAACGATTGCCTTGCAATCGTTTCCTGACTCTTTGGACTATAGCAGTCTAGTCCTCAGCTAGAATTAAAATAATTGTTATTCCTTCCAGGGAACTGTGGCTTGTTCTCCCCTTGCAGAGGCAAAGAGCCTCAGACGAATCCCCCAGGGAATTAAGCATGCCGTTGGGTCCCTCCCAAAATACCTGGAGTCCTGCGTCAGATGGGTCTCTGCACCTTTCTGCCTGGGACACCGACCAGGAGAGGCGCTTAGCCGCTGGGAAATTCAAAGCGCGCGCGGCGGGGTTCAGCACCAGTGTTCAAGGACTGCCAGCCTGACTTTTATACCTGCCGCTGGGAGCGCTTGCCAGTGGGCCGAGCAGAGGGGCGCTGCCTGGTAACCTGACGCCAGGCCCTTCCCTTTCCTTCTGCCACGTGGCTGGATTTGCCGAGCAAGGTCTGGAGACCCAGTTCTTTCTGTCTCCGGCTTCGGGTGGAGGTGTTTTCCTCGGAAACCCCGAAGAAGTTTCTGTTTCCTCACATGCAAAATGGTATTAAGTCTCTACTATACCGCAGAGTCATTGTGAGGATCGATGGCCGTAAAGAACGTGAGCACGTAGAAGTACTCTACATTCACCATTAAAATGAAGACAAGTCCGGTTTGTCTTATTTTTTCCTAATACCCTTCCCCAAATCCAGCTTCCCAGTTGCCCAGCTTTCGAAGTTCTTTATTTGCTTTCCGGTTTTCAGTTCTGATTTTAGATGTTCTTTTCTGATTATAAACCCCTCTGGGTTAGGGGGAACATTTCATGTCTTGATCAGGGTGGAGTTACAGAGGTGTATCCATATGTAAAAAAAATCAACTAGTGTACACTTAAGATTAGAGTACTTTATTGTATGTTATACATCAATTTAAAAAATCACAATCTACTTCTTAAGCCATGTGTGCTGATTTTTTATCGGGAAAATGTACACTTGCATGCATCTGGAGAGTTGGAATCATCCTTTGGAGGCGCCCTGACTACATTTGGCCTTTCTAGGCTGTGCCCACCAGAGAGACCCTTTTCCTTCCTTTTGAAAACTAACCTGTGTTCATTTTGTAGGAGAGTTGCTTCCAGTTAGCTCAGGCTGAAAGAGATCTGAGGCATTTTGTTCAGCGTTCAGGCAGACATTTCTGCCTAAGATACTGCCTTGCAAATTATTCACTTATTTAAATAATGTTTAATGAATTAAATTGAATTCATGCAAAAATGATTTCAGGATAGGGCATTTGCATTGTTTCCAGGACACACAGGCACTGTGCTAGATGACTTACATAGTCTGTAGAACTGTCACAGAAACTCTGCATATTCAGATCATCCTTATTTTATAGATGAAAACTGAGTTTCAGAGGTCAAGTATCTTATCCAAGTCACATAATGATGGGAAATGGAGGAAATCATACCTACTAATGGGTATAAATGAGCTGTTTGGGGAAATAATAATGTAAAATATTTTGCACCATGTAACGTGGTAAGTGCTAAATACATAGAACTGATTATTAATAAAGATAGGAGGAAAGTTGTAAAGTATAGTGGTTAAGAAAATTGGGTCTGAAATCGGATCTACTGTTAATGCCAGAATGGTGGCTATGTGACCTTGAGCAAGTTACTTAACCTTTCTAAGCCACAGTATCAAATTTAAAATTCATAATAGTGTCAACCTATAGGGTTATCATGAGTATAAAGTAAGATAATATGAAGAGTTTAGCATAGGGCCTGACATACACAATGTCAGATATAATATTATTATTACAGAAGAGAGCAAATGCTCATTAGTTCATTCATTCAAAGCAATATGTACTAAATGTTTTCTAGGTTCCAGCCACCATGCTAGGCAAGTGGATACAGGTTGGCTGTACAAGATCATATCGGCTATGTAAATCCATAAATGATGGAATAAAATGATGAGGATAAACTATTTGAATTCCATCTGGGTGAGGCAGGCGTGAGAAGAGACTACCGAACATTATTTATTTATTTATTTATTTTTAAGACAGGGTCTCACTCTCTTGCCCAGGCTGGAGTGCAGTGGTACAATCTTGGCTCACTGCAACTTCTGCTTTCCAGGCTCAAGCAAATCCTCCAACCTCAGCCTCCCAAGTAGCTGAGACTACAGGCCTGAGCCACCAGGCCCGACTAACTTTTTTTTGTTTTTGGAGAGATGGAGTTTCAACATGTTGACCAGGCTGGTCTTGAACTCCTGGGCTCAAAGTGATCCGCCCACCTCAGCCTCCCAAAGTGCTAGGACTATAGGTGTGAGCCACTGTACCTGGCCTGAACATTACTTATATGTTTCTAGTAGGGGGCAGGATTGGTGGGTCTCTGGATTTACTGTGTCCTTGACTAGCTATGTCTTTTTTTTTTTTTTTTTTTTTTTTTTTGAGACAGGGGCTCACTCTGATGCCCAGGCTGGAGTGCAGTGGTGCAATCATGGGCACTTCAACCTCAACTTCCCAGGCTCAGGTGATTTTTCCATGTCACCCTCCTAGGTAGCTTGGACTACAGGCATGCACCACCACCTGGCTAATTTTTATATTTTTTATAGACATGGGATTTTGCCATGTTGCCCAGGCTGGTCTCAAACTCCTGGGCTCAAGAGATCCCCCAGCCTCGGCTTCCCAAAGTGTTGGGATTACAGGTGTGAGCCACTAAGCCCAGCCTACTTCTTTGTCTTGAAATCACCACTACTCTTTGCCAAAATTCTTGGGCCAGGGCTAAATCTATGGGAAAAGTTTTATCAAATTATATACTTGAGGGCCATGTGCATGTGTTCTGACTCAGCTTTTCCTGGGAGACAAGAATGTTGTTAGCCCTGTTGAGAGCTCTTGGTTAAAGTGATTAGGAGCACAGATCAGAGTTTACAGTCTGAGAAGTTGGCTGAAAAGTTGTTAAGCAAGTTAATGAACTTGTCTGAGCTCAAGTTATAAAATGAGGGTAATAATACCGACCACATAAGATTGTTGTGGGGGTTAAAAAGATACGCATGAAAATGCTTGGTTGGCAGTTAAACACTGGCTAACAGTTATTATTATTACTATCATTATTTTATTATGAATGTTTGCTTGGGCAGGGATTAGCTGATTCATACATGGATTCCTTTAAAAATATTTTTCTCCTCAGGCAAGCAAAGCAGATCAACTTTGTTTTTTTTAATGATTCACCTTCTTTAGTAACACCTTAATAGCATTTCCTGTACATAATTTCTTGAAAATAGCAGAGATTTGCCATTGCGTGGCTGGTCCCTGTGACCCTGTTAAGCCTTATGTTTTACTTAACTTGGAAGCATGAACCAACCACCCAGTACTTGGGAGGATGGTGTAACAGGGTGCCTGGAACACACAAATCTACTCACAGGAAGACAGTGGCTATTCCAAGCTCTCAGCTGTAGCTGTGGGAACATCCAGTATTGGAGCTGGAAAACAATTCTGTAAAGTGAGCATAAATAGACCACATACCATCAAGGCCAGAGGTGCTCTAAGAGTAAAAGGAAATTAAACATTTTAAAGCATACTTACAAAAATATAGGAGGTTGAGTGTCAAGGAAAGCAAGAAGAGAGATTACAACCAATAAAACATCAGTGTTCTGACTTATGCATCTTGTTCAACACAACTAGAATATGGAGTACTGGAAAGAATACAGAGCAGGGAGTCAGGACACTGTTGTTTGGGTTTTTGCTCTGACAGTTACTAACTTGTGGAACTTTGGGCAAACCCTTAATTCTCCCTGGCACTCAGCGTCTCCATCTGTCAATTGAGGGGGCTGGATTAACAGGATGATCCTCCCTCTGGCACTAACATTCTGCAATCCCCTCCCGTGCTTTCTCCTAGTTAACCTCCCTAACTTTTCCTGCAGTCCATGGTGTCATGGCTTATACTCCAGCTTTCTCCTCCATTTCCTTTCCCCCAAATTCCTTCTGCTTTTCTCCAAAAACTCTAGGGTTGGGGAATAGGGTATGGGTGGCGGTAAGTGTGAAGTTTTTTTTTTTTTTTTAAACATTTTTGAGTTAATTTTTAAGCGTCCCTAACTTATACTTTTGTTTTTAACAGAAATAATATTTTGCTCATCTGTTTTTATTGTTTAGTCCCTCATTGAAGTTTAGTTTTGTAATTTCCCTTGTTGTCATTCTCATTGTTCTTAAGCCAGAATGAAGGCAAGAACTGTAATTAATTAGAACGCTCATTTTCTTTAACCTCTGTATCCAAATTATTTCTGATATAATGCCATACATAAGGGTGCTAATGGTGTTTCTTGACATTAGTTATAGTTTGTTTTAAATTGGGACTGTATATTTCTGACTTGTTAAATAATGGAAGATTTCGGGCATTACTGAATGCACATAATCAATCCCTTAAAACATGCTGAAAATGGAAAATAGTAAAATTTAAAGCTTTTTATACTACATGGTAATAGAATTTTTTTGTACCAAAAATTTAGAGCCAAATTTTCCACTCTGAGATTTATTTTTTCTGTCATGAACCTTTCAAAGTAAGGTCTCTGAAAATGACTAATAGCCCAGTGTTGATTAAATTGTATAATTACTGGAAGAGAAAAGGGTGGCAGTGCTCAGGGAATCAAAGGAAATTAATATCTGCTGTGTGATTTTGGGTAAGTCACTTAACATTCCCGAGCTTAATTTTTCTATAAAATGAGGATCATACTACTACCTGCATTAGTTACCTCACAGCTCTTTTGTGAGGATTACACAAAAATGCCTACCTTCGCATAATAATGACATGACGCCTTACGAAGTATAACTGAAACATAATAAAATTGAATGATGCATATGAAAGCACATTTACACATTATTCTTTCAAAATTACAAAGTTATACCATAGAACTGTAAGGAATTACTTTATTAGACAAAGCATTAGTGTTACTCACTTCTCCCAAAAGATTGTGCCTATTGCTCTACCTGCTTGACCAAGCTATGTTGCCTGTGCCATCTTTCCTATCATCTTATACTATTATTCATACATCCTTGGATTGGTTTCTTTCTTAACTTTTTATGGTACATGCCTTATCTCAACCAGAACATATACTGCTTCTTTACATTCCTCTTGGAGCATAGTCAGTGTGAATGTAAAAAGGAAGCGGGATTGTGAGGGTGTATGACTAGAAAGAACGTGAAGAAAGTTTGAAGAGAGTGTTCTAAACACTGGGAAGTTATTGGATGTTTTTGAGCAGGTGACTAACTTAAGCTCACCTGTGCTTTGGGAAAACAAGTCCGGTGTTCATGAGAATAGATTGGAGGAAGGAATAACTGGAGGCTAGGAAGTGAATTTCAAGGAGATGGATGGCATGGTCCAGAAGAAAAACACGGAGAATTTAGGAAAGATGGCAAAAGCAAAATAGACAGGTTGGGCAGTTATTTGGTTGTGGATGGTGAAGAAATCCAAAGTACTTACTGGTATTTTGTCTGTGTGACCAGCTAGGAAAAACAGATGGTTAAGGATTTATCTTCTTAAAGAAGAGTGGAGTGTGCAGGAGAGGGAGAGGAATGTGATCTTGACAGTACTAGTTAGCACTGACTGGGTCTTTCTTTGTACCTTCAATTTTATTTAATACACAACACCAATTGTGGCCATTTTGATTTTCTTTCTTCTCCAGCGGACCTTGAATTTAAGATTTTTCTTTGTGAACCTGTGCAAGCCTAGGTTGTTTAAGAAAAATACACAAATAGTTTCTCAGACGCTTCCTTGTAGCAAAGCACTTAATGCTTGTAACTACAAATAATCAGCATTTCTTAGGTTTATTTCTGTTTACTATATCTCAACAACTTTTTGAAATATATTTTAGGAAAAAATTTCTAGTTCTCTAAAGAGGTGAATGTCAATGGGTGGTTAAATTTCACAAGGGTTGGAAGACCTTGTGGTATAAAAGCTCTGCTTTTAAGGTCGTGCTACATCAAAGACAGTTCAACGATAGCATGGAAGAAAGTGATATATAAATAACAAGTAACTCATACTTAAAAAGGCACTACTACGTTTTGTTTTTTGTATCTGTAATGAGATAGGTAACTAGCTAGTGGCCAGTGAATTAAAAGCGAATCTTAGAGAAAGGGGAAAAGAATGCGTTTCCCACAAAACACGTATATTCAGTTCTCATTCTATGATATCTGCCATTTTATGTGGTTCTGTTCCCCTCCTCCCACGTTTAAATTATTTGTCGCGCGCCAGTGGTCCCAGCTACTCGGGAGGCTGACACAGGAGGATCTCCTGAGTCCAGGATGTCAAGTCTGTAGTGAGCTATGATCCCAACACTGCATTCCACCCTTGGCAACAGAGGGAGACCCTGTCTCGAAAAAAACAAAACAAAACAAAAACAAAATAAAAAACCAGTGTGTTTTCAAGAAGCAGAAGAGACCAAGCCCCAGGCGGAGTCGAACTCTAGCAGGACAAGAACGCGGTCGGTCCTTTCCCCCCCACCTGATCCACAGGTGCAGGGGTGGTTGCCTAGGTGACGCTCAGCGCATACTCCAGGCCAGGCCGCTCCGGACACCGCGATGCGGCCGGAGGTCAACAGCAGGTGACGGCGGGAAAGCAGAGCGGCCACATAGATGTCCCTGTACTCGGTAACTCTTGTCCTCCCTTGTTCTTCTCGAAGGTCCTTTTTTTCTCGTGCACGGCTGCCGGGACAGGCTCAAGCTAACTTCCCCTGCACCCCTCCGTCGGCCCCTACAGGGCCGGGGCTGCGACGCCTACAAGGCCTCGGATCACCGCTGGGGCCGGGCGACGGCGCGCCTGCGCACAGGCGGGGTCACGCGCGCGGCGCGGGGGTTGGCGGGCGCCTGAGGGGCTGTCATTCGCAGCGCTGGTCGCCGCCCTCAGCTGCGCCGGGCGGTTCCGGCTTCTCCCTCTCCTAGTGCGTCAGCCCCACCATGGTGCTGGAGTCGGTGGTCGCGGACTTGCTGAACCGCTTCCTGGGGGACTATGTGGAGAACCTGAACAAGTCCCAGCTGAAGCTGGGCATCTGGGGCGGTAAGCGAGAGGGGCGCGGCCAGCGGGCTGCGGGCGCTGAGGGCCCAGGCGAGGGCTGCTCCGTCCGGGATTCTGCCCGGGCCCTGCTCCCTCTGCCGCCCGAGACTCCCCATCCCGGTGCAGCAGGTGCTGGATGCGGGAGCCTCTGCCGCCCGCGGATTCTCGGGGTCCCAGTCCCGACCCCGGCTGGGGAGATGCGGCGGGATCCCGCCCGCGCTGCCAAAGTTCCCACCTTTCTAGTCCCCCGAGGCCAAGCCCTGGCCCTGCTGTCCCCGCCCTGCCCGTCTCTGTGGTCCTCTCGCTGCACTCAGGGTGGCCTCTTTACGGCATAAAAACAGCCCTTTCTGGTTCGGTACCGCGTCGAGTGAGCATGGTTGTCTGGTCATACACGCTCGAAGTGGCACTAAGAAAAAAGAAGGAGGAAATTGCATTTCGCAGTTATCTTCTATCATTTTACAGGGAGCAAGAACTGGGTTCCTTCTTTTTAGGATTACCGGGTTTGGAGAGGAATAGGCAGGAGATCTTTAAGAAAGGCGTGTGCTTAGGGATTCTTACTCTTAATGCTTTCAGCTCCTGTGAAAATGATTTCTTCCTTTAATATTTACTTTTCCGTCAATACGAAGAGGATTTTGAATTTTGTTTTGGAGCAGTAGAGAGAAATTCAGGCCTCGACCAGCATCGTCATTAATTAAGTGCCTGCTTGGTTGCATGCTCAGGAATTTATGCCAACGTTTTTATCCTGGAGATTAAGTGTATAGAAGTATTCAGTAAATAGTGTACTTAAACATCCACTCTTCAACAAGCTTAATCGTTTGCATGAATTACGTGTTAAGCTTTGAGGACTTTGGGACTTTCTCACTCCACAAAAGGTTTGGGAACTTTGTCAGCTTTGGAGGAAAATTCAAATAACGACTCAAATGTATGGATCTGCTTTTAATTCAAGCAACAACAAATAGCTATAGACTTCCCCTGTGCACTAGGGTAACCACTAGCCACTGTAGCTGTGGAGCACTTGATATGAGGTTAGTGCTAATTGAGACGTGCTGTATGAATTAAAACATCGTTTTGAGTAAGTATTACTCCTAATGAAGTAGGAGAAAAAATATAATACCGCAATAATTTTTATGTTGCTTATGTGTTGAAATAATATTTGAATATATTGGGTTAAATTAAATATAATATTAAAATGTATTTCCTGTGTTTTTTAGTTTTACTTTTTTTCTTTTTAAACCTGGTTTCTAAAATTTATAATTACGTATATGGAACATATGTTGGGTAATGCTGTTTATACCCTGAATTACGGAATTGCCTGGTTTTTTTTTTTTTTTTTGGCTTGCCTTTTTGAGACAGGGTCTTGCTCTGTTGCCAAGGCTGGAGCGCAGTGGCAAGATAGTAGCTCACTGCAGCCTCCAACTCCTGGGCTGAAGTGATCCTCCTGCCTCAGCCTCCCGAAGTGCTGGGATTACAGGTGTGAGCTATAGTGCCTGGCCAAAAGCCTGTTTTTAATAGGTGGCTGATCATTTGATTGGTTCACTGTGGTTTGCCCAACAATACAATAGTCCCTTGGTATCTATGGGAGATTGGTTTCAGTACCCCTGACCATACCAAAATTGGAGGTTGCTCAAGTCCCTTAAATAAAATGGCCTAGTATTTGTATGTACCCTGTGCACATCCTTCTGTATACTTTAGGTCATCTCTGGATTACTTATAATACCCGATAAGTAAATGCTATGTAAATAGTTGTTCTGTTGTTTTGTAATTTGCATTTTTTATTGCTGAATTGATATTTTTTATTTTTTCCTCCAAATATTTTTGGTCTGCAGTTAGTTCAATCAGTGGATATGGAGGGCCTACTGTACACACTTTATTTACATCCCCCCCACCACACTCAATACAATGTAAAAGAAAGGGAAGTAAAGAAAGACACATTTAAGGAATTAAATGACCAGCATCTTCTGCAGAAATCAAGTGTTTCTTCAGAATACTGGCAATATTATTTCCAGTGATTCCTTATAGTTTGTAAACATTAGAAATTTGAAAATGCATTGGAGTAGCAAATCTGAAATCTGAATAGGCCTAGTGAATTGTGTGCTGTGTTGGACAGGACAAGCCACTTACCTTATTGGGCCTTAGTTTCTTCATCTTAATTTAAACTTTATAGAGAAAATATTCTTAAATTCTGTAAAGTTTAAATCATACTAGATAATATAATATTTTCATGTAATTACCCATATTTTAATGTTATAATATGCCATATTTACTTCAGACATTTTCTTTTTAAAAAGATAAAACGTACGGATATAGTCAAAGATTCCATTGCCATCAAATGTTACTCTCTTTTATCTTTAAAGTTGGAGGTTGGACTAGGTAACATCTAAGGTGATGCCAATATTCTGTTCTTCTAATAATGGTTTTACCATGACATTGAGGAGTATACTGCTTGAAGATTTTGAAGGTTTTCACAACTGAAATTAAAAATGTGATTTTATGTTATTTCCCCTTTTGTCTTTTTTTGGTGAAATCTAGAAAAGGAGACTTTCTTTCGTCTCATTTTTAAATTTTTAGAATAAGGTATTCTGCCAGTGGCCAACATTAACTTTATAATAGGCCTGAGTAAATAAACCCATTTCTTTCACATATTGTGTCCAGTGAACATCCAATCAGGGATTCTCCTAGCTTTATCAGCTCACAACTCTGCCTCTGTAAAGTTTTGCTGCCTTTTATTTTTGTGGTTGCTATAAAGAAAGCTAGAAGTCATGAGCTTTTATCGTTATTGCACAATCTGTTGTTGATGACCCTAATTTCTCAATAAAATTGGAAGGCAAGATATCTGAGTTGATTTTTCCTGTTCTTTCAAAATATTGCTAAAGAAATTTGTCTTAAACTTTTTTGGGTAAACAAATGGGAATATTAATTTAATAAAATGGCTGATATTTTATGATATCCATGATGTTGACAAGTTTTACAAAAAATTGAAAATTCTGTATAATCTTGTTTGACAACTATTTGCTTTAGCAGATAAGGTTTACAGTTCACAGGGTTTTTTGTTGTTGTTGTTGAATTTTCAAGTCTTGAGAAAGGGAAGAATTCATCTTGTAAATATTTCACATACCTGATCTTACTGTTCTTTGTAATCAATTGATAAACTACTTTGATACATCTTAACTGGAATGTCTAGCCTAAAGCAGTGATTTTCAATGGGAGGTGACTTTGTACCCAGAGGATATTTGACAGTGTCTGAGACTTTTTTGGTTGTCACACTGAGGGAAGAGGTGTGCTATTGGCATGTAGCAGATAGACCCTGGAGTACTAAACATTCTACAACGCAGAGGACAACTTCTGCAATGAATTGTCCAGCTCAAAATATTAGTTGAGAAGCCTTAGTCTAAGGAGAAGACTGAGATTATCTTCTGCATTTGCAAGGGACCTGCTAGGTGCTGAAAAAATTGTAGTAAGGTGTTAAAAAAGACACGGAAGAAGTAGATTACTCTTATGAAATCTGTAATTCGAGAGATAAATTGGTATCTTAAGTGACTGAAAGGTATCATGTCAATAAAAATGCATAATCTTTGCTTGGGTGATCTTTGGAAGTAGTTTTAAGGATCGAAATACTGTGTTAACATGATTTGGAAAAGATCATACTGTGCATATATTCATATATGTATATATAGGCATTCATAATGAAATTTACAATTAAAAAAGGTTGAGAGGCCAGGCACCGTGGCTCACGCCTGTAATCCCAGCACTTTGGGAGGCTGAGGCGGGCAGATCACGAGGTCAGGAGATCCAGACCTTCCTGGCTAACACGGTGAAACCCCGTCTCCACTAAAAAAAAAAAAAAAAAAAATACAAAAAATTAGCCGGCCATGGGGGCGGGCGCCTGTAGTCCCAGTTACTCAGGAGGCTGAGGCAGGAGAATGGCGTGAACCTGGGCGGTGGAGGTTGCAGTGAGCAGAGATTGCGCCGCTGCACTCCAGCCTGGGCAACAGAGTGAGACTCCGTCTCAAAAAAAAAAAAGGTTGAGAAGGTTGGGGAAAATTACTGGAATGTCCAGAATCAGGAAGTATACTTTAGATGTTGCCTTTAAATTTGAGAAGCAAAGCAAACACAGCCTACCATTGTCTTTCTGTTTCTATTCTTTAAATATTTTATTTAATGCCAAGCAATTCTTATGTATTTTTAAAAGTAGTTTAAGCAGAATTTCCTTTTAAAAATCTTTGCCACTATAGATAATTGAGACCTTGATTATTTATTAGCTGTGGGACCCTGGGCAAAACATTTCAATTCTCAGTCTCCTAATCTGTAAAGTGGATATATAACACTCAGTGTATTGGTGAGATAGATTATGTCAAAATCCTTTGTCATTGTTGATAATATTGATAATAATAATGATTAACAAACCTGGCTGGGTGATGGAAAACAGTCTTTGTTTTATTTTCATAAGGATATTTCTTCTAACTTCAGACTTTTAGAGGTATTAATATTCTTCATCTTTTTTTTTTTTTTTTTTTACTTTAAGTTCTGGGATACATGTGCAGAATGTGCAGGTTTGTTACATAGGTACACATGTGCCATGGTGGTTTGCTGCACCTATCAACCCGTCATCTAGGTTTTAAGCCCTGCATGCATTATGTATTTGTCCTAATACTCTCCCTCCCCTTGCCTCCCACCTCCTGACAGGCCCTGATGTGTGATGTTCCCTTCCCTGTGTCCATGTGTTCTCATTGTTCAAATCCCACTTATGAGTGAGAACATGTGGTGTTTGGTTTTCTTAGAGGTATCAATCTTCTATTGAGTGATAATTTTGTATAGAGCTATCATTACATATCTAAACATTTCTTATTTTCCAAACAAATTTCTTCAAAAAAAAAAACCCTATTTGCCTTTGAAATTATGCTTATGCTTTTACAGTATTACCTGCCAGCTAGTTTGTAAGTCAGGCTTTCAGAGGTTCAGAAAAGTGCCTGGTGGGTACATACTGCCTATGTAAGTAGGAAGGTTTATCTAGATTTTTGTTCCCCACAAACTGGTATCAATAGATAAATTTCACAGCCGTTAGCTATTGAGATGTGTCCGGGATATAATTGTTTTATGAGTAACATATATTTGAAAAGGTATGTTGAAATGCCACATCTTTTGCAATATGATTTGAGTAGTATTGTTGCAATGTAGAACCTTTGTCAATTTGATTTTTCAAAATGATTTACCGTGGAGAGTCAGCAGGAAAATCCTCCAGAACTTAGAGCTCTGTTGTTCTCAATTCCATTGGACAGGTGGAATCAACATAGGAGCCGTGATGTGTTAGATACAAGGGTGACTCTGGTGACCAGGAATAGAAGCCAAGTGCAGTGCCCTCAGAATCTGTGGCCCTGCAAACCAGACTGAACCTGTGCTGTTTATCTCACTGCTGACACTTTATCCCACTCCTGACACTTCCCCTTGAGCTGCCAGATATTGTTGGAGCAGCGCAGCATAAGAAAGGAGAATGAATGCTGGACTGGGAATGAGCAAACCTCTTATATCTTATTCCATCTCTGATTCCGTCTAGTGTGGCTTTTGGCATGTCTCTGACAAGTGACCATTGGTTGCTTATCTGTAAGTGAAAAGGTTAGACAAGGTCATCTCTTCTGTCTTTAAATTTCTGTGATTTGAGCAAGGCAAGAACAACGTGAGATCCTTCATTGGATGAGTGGTACTGCCACTTCCTCTGCATTCATAGTGAGAAAAGGTAGTTAAATAATGTATCTTTATCTTTCCTTTTTGCTCTTCACCCGATATTGGTGAGTAAAGAGCCACAGTCAATGACAGTGACAAGATAAATGAAGTTCCAGGCTCATGCTGATATTTGTGGGTCCAAGTCTAATATACTGTAATATATTGTCTTAACAGGTACCTGTAGGGCAGCTTGAGAATGAAAGAAAAATCTCTTTTTGCTTTTTTTGGCTTTGACACATAAAAAATGGCAGTATCTAGATATTTATAAACCTGTAGAGGGATTTTCTTTAGTCTTTTCCTCCCAGCCAACACTTGGTGTAGTGGAGTCCGCATTTCTCATTAGCTTGTCCTATAGCATATAAAAATAAACAATAATGAAAAGGTCATTAGTGTAATATATATTTAGGCTCAGTTACTACCAAGTAAAGCAGTGCTTAAAAATTTAAATTTAAGCACCTTTTCACATATTTAAGTAGCATTACTAATTAAAAATTAACTCCTTTTCTAGAACTAAAACTGAGAATTGGTACTTTGGTAACCATTCTGCTAGGAAGCTCTACCACATTGCTCAATATTATGGGATCCCTGAAGTGAATTGAAAGGGAGAAAGTTCAGTGGTGATGTTGCAGCTTTCTACCTTTCTTTCCCAAAACTTCCTGTTTCAGTAGGGAAATGGGAAGAGTGAGAGAGTTGTTTCCTTTCTCTTTCCTGTCTTCCTCTCTGAAGACAAAGTCACTGTGAACTCATTAAAGGGAGTCTGCATTGGTTAATTTGGGTTGACTAGCTAGATTCATTTGAAATTAATAGCTATAATATTTTCTTTGGTATTCTTTTTTTTTTTTTGAGACGGAGTCTTGCCTTGTCGCCCAGGCTGGAGTGCAGTGGCACAATCTCAGCTCACTGCAAGCTCCACCTCCTGGGTTCACACCATTCCCCTGCCTCAGCCTCCAGAGTAGTTAGGACTACAGGCGCCCGCCACCATGCCTGGCTAATTTTTTTGTATTTTTTAGTAGAGATGGGGTTTCACCGTGTTAGCCAGGATAGTCTCGATCTCCTGACCTCGTGATCCACCCGCCTCGGCCTTCCAAAGTGCTGGGATTACAGGCGTGAGCCACTGCACCAGCCCTTGTATTCTTTACTAAACATAAGTCATTAAAATAATTTGATTCATGCTTTGCTTTCAAAAACTGTTCAGTCATCTACTTTAGCTCACCTCCCTGGAAAATGAATTGTGTCGGAACATTCGGATATGCTTTCAAATAAATAATGTTTATGTTATAGATACATAAAATCTTAAAAAATAAGTACAAAGCATTCTTTATTTCACTATTCTTTATATGCAAAGCTAGTTTCCTGGATTATGGCACGGTATTTTTGTTTGTTGGATGGTTTTTGTGTTTAATCACAGTTTTGGATTAACCTCTATGTTTTATATTAAGAATGTTGACCTAGGAGTCGGGAGACATACATTCTATTCTTAGTACTGCCACAAAAAAATTGTGTAACCTTGGATAAACTACCAGATCTCTTTAGACTTTAATTTCTTCGTGTATAAAGTGAGAGGGGCTTAGATTTGAAAATCTTTATGGTCCCAAATAGTTCTAAATCATAACTTGTGAATTTCTGTCTTTTGAGAAAAAAAATAGATTTTTAAAAAGTACCAAAATGACCATTTTGTAATACTATCTCCTGCATCTGTTTTCCCCTGTGGCACTACCTTTTCTTCTGGTTATGCTCTGAACATAACCCCCTTGACTCTATCCTACCTTTCTGCCTGTGCCCTTGTTATACTAATTTTAGTTATCCTTTTTGTTTTGGATTTTTTTACATCTCTTTGAAAATACAGAGACCAAAACTGGAACCAACAACCACACTGGCCTGTGAATGCTGAATCTGATTCTTTTATGGCATTTTTGTTGTCCAGGGAGGTCGAATTACCTTCTGAATTAAAATCCTATACCCTTTATGCTCTGCTATTCGGGAGAACAGTGTTATTCTGAACATAGCATTGAGTGTTATAAGATTTGAGCCTTGAGACTACCACTTACTATTAGGTTGCCATAGGATTCTTGGGCTAGTCATTTAACCTCTCTAAGCCTCAGCTTCTGTTGTTTAATGTATACAACCTGTTTCTTGCCCAGGAGGCTGTGAGGATTGAGTAATGTTATATATTTGAAAGTGTTTTCTAAAATATAAAGATTTATGATCTTATTGTAGTTGTTTCCACCCCAGTACAATATGCATTCTAAGTCAATATTTATTGAATACCTACTCTGAGGAGAATCAGTAAGAAGTTTATAATCAGACTGGGGATTTATATAAAGTTAAGTGTTAAGCACCATAAGAAAGGTATAGCCTAAATTTCTGCAAAAGTTTAGAAAGATTATTTCTGGTTGGAGGTGCTTAACAATAGGACTATATTTCTTACATTTATTTTGTAGGCCATTATGTATTTAAAAAGCCATTCTTGGACTTAGGCAGGCTTTTCCATATTGTGCCAGTACTATTTGGTTTTTATTTATAAATATACTAGCTTGGTTGTTTTCTATAACTTAGCAACTATTTCTACTTTTTTTTTTGCGATGACTCCAACTCTTCATGTCATTTGCTAATTTACTTCCATTTTCATCTTCTGGTTCACTGATGAAGAATACTAAATTTTGATATCCAGGATTTATCCTTTTTTTTTTTTTTTTGAGACTGGGTCTTGCTCTGGCTGTCGCTGAGGCTGGAGTGCAGTGGCATGATCCTGGCTCACTGCAACCTCTGCCTTCCTGGTTCGAGTGATTCTTCTGCCTCAGCCTCCCGAGTATCTGAGATTACAGGCACCTGCCACCATGCCCGGCTAATTTTTTTGTATTTTTTGGTAGAGACAGGGTTTTGCCATGTTGGCAAGGCTGGTCTCCAACTGCTGGGCTCAAGTGATCTAATCTCCTTGGTCTCCCAAAGTGTTGGGATTACAGGCATGAGCCACTGCACCTGGCCCTTTTAGTGTATTTCTTATAATATCTTTCAAGATTGGCTTTGAAACTATGGTGACTTTCTAGCAGCGTATGCACATCCAAAATATTTGTAGTTTATTAATGAGAATCATATGGGGTCTCTTCTGAAGCACAGACTACTTACTGTGCATATTGTCTACCCTCCTCTCATGGGCCTGTCAGTCCAGCATAAGGGAGATCGCTTCACAGAATTTCCTTGTCTATCACCTTAGTCTGTTTAGATTTGCTAAGATTAGAGCCACTTGATTGTGGGATTGGCTTTAGAGCTTTCCTTACTGGCAGAGTTAAGTTTATTAGTCACGATATCCCTGTTTGTTTTTTTGTTTTTAAAGATTAGACACAAATATTTACCCTTCCTTCAGTTTTTTTGAGAACTTTTTTTTTTTTTCGGAATTAGAAGGTAGTTTAATAAATTAATATTTTGACTGCTTACAAGATGCTTTTGGCTCACTTTTTTATTATTATTATACTTTAGGTTTTAGGGTACATGTGCACAATGTGCAGGTTTGTTACATATGTATCCATGTGCTGTGTTGGTTTGCTGCACCCATTAACTCGTCATTTAGCATTAGGTATATCTCCTAATGCTGTCCCTCCCCCCTCCCCCCAACCCACAACAGTCCCCGGAGTGTGATGTTCCCCTTCCTGTGTCCATGAGTTGAGAACTTTCTATGACTTCTATGTGTTCTTAGTCCTGGTGATCTGGCTATAGCACTAAAGTTATTTACATTGTATAGAATTATTATGTTGTTTTAAGGTAGAAAAGGAAAATGAAATCTTTTTTATCGGTGTTCAGTTAAATATAAAATGGTTGATTTTTAGGGGAGATCTGGTTTAATCTTGGTCTTATAAATTCTTTTTCTTTAAACAGGATTTCTGGAATTCATAGGATATGTAATGACACTGCTGCATATTTATCAGTCAGAATAGCATGCAGTTTAGTGGAGAGTACTTGTTAGTCCAGTGCCTTACCAAGATAAGTACTCATCTACTGTTTAAATGAATGAATGCACTTTTACCTCTTTACACTGGTGCCAGTGTTAATCTGAATTATACTGCTTAGTCCTTCCCTATTCTTTGTATTAGAACTAGAGCTCCTCCTTCTGTGCAAATAACTTGGAGAATGTATTATTCTTATTTCACTGTTACAGTTACTGTTTGTTAGATAACATTCACATTTTCAAAGAGGAAGTATGCATTTGTCAGAGTGGGTGGCAGAAATAGATACTGCTTTTTTGGTTTTTTTTTGAGATAGAGTCTTGCCGTCGCCCAGGTTGGAGTGCAGTGGCATGATCTCAGCTCACTGCAACCTCTGCCTCCCGGGTTCAAGCAATTCTCCCGCCTGAGCCTCCTGAGTAGGTGGGATTACAAGGTCATGCCACCATGCCCATGCCCGGCTAATTTTTGATTTTTTTTTTTTAGTAGAGACGGAGTTTCACCATGTTGGCCAGGCTGGTTGCAAACTCCTGACCTTGTGATCCACCTGCCTTGGCCTCTCAAAATGCTGGGATTACAGGTGTGAGCCACCGCACACCGGCCAATATTTCTTTGTTATTCTTACGTGTCTGGGGGTAAGGTAACACTAGATATAGAAAAAATTTATATAAAAAATATTATTAAATCGTATTGACATGTGAATTTACTTTTGTTTTATTTCCCCATTTTCCTTCTTATAATGTCCATAATAATTTCACTTAAAAATAATATCTAATTATTATAAAAACTAGAAAATACTGAAAAACATCAATAAAAAAGCTATCTTTAATTCTACCACCCAGCAATAATAAGTACAATCTCTTTTTGTCTGACAGTCTGTCTAAATATACTTGTCTAACTCTGTTAGCCATATTGGTAGTTTTCAACATTTCACATCTTAACTACCACCTGCCATCCTACTACTTGATCAAACAAGTAAAGTGTCACTGCAGTAGAAACAACCCACTTTTTATAAGTATATTTATATTCTTACAAACATTATGGTAGTGCCTTAACAATTGTTGTAAAGACTTCATCTCTAACGCAGATGATTTCTGATCACTCCTGGTGACTCTTGGCCCACCAATTGAGAATGACTAGGTAGAACAGTCAAAATTTATGAGCGGGGCTGAAAGTCTGCATGTGGGCCTTAGATCTTATTAAACTAGTTTGGATGGCTTCAGATAGGCACTAGCATCTGTGCAGATTACCCTGTGGGCTAGAATAGACTTCCCAATTGTAATTTTGTGTAATTCATCATGTGACAGATTTGAATCTAGGAATATTTGTCTTTATGTAATTTTAGTGCATATATAATACGTAAGGACTTTTTTCCCCCTGTTGCTGAACACGCTAGTCTTCCATGACTACTTTATTACTCCTACATCTGGACAGTGATGATATCCTGTCAATTCTGCCTCCAAAATAACTCTTTACTGTGACTCTACCTCTTTCATCTTGAAGTTACTGCCTTATGTTCCGTTTTACTTTCTTTTCAGTGTATTATAGAAGTTTCCTGACTGCCTGTATTCTTTCATTTCCCTCCTACTATATACTATAGTATTTTCTTACCATTTGTGAAGTTTCTTTCCTCCTTTTCTTCCTTCATTATAGTTTTCGACAATTTATTTTAGAAAATTTGAGAACTGTATGTACACAGAAAAAGAACTTTATTACATAGAAATAACCACTGTGAGCATTATGGCATCTTACAGTTTTCTATTTTTTTCTATGTATGGGTGGAATGCACACACACTTGTGCATATATAGATATTTTTAAACTTAGATCAATCTGGGCATTCTTTTACTTTTTAAAAAACTCAATATTCTATGAAGATTTTCCCATGTCTTTCTACTTTTTTTTTGTTTATAATATAGATGTATTGTGAGTTATGCCTTCTTGCTGGACATTTAGATCTTTAGGTCCTTGTTTCCTTCCTTTCCTCCCCCCTTCTGTCCTTCCTTCTTTCCCTCCCAATACTGCAATATCCTTGTAGCTAAATTGTTTGGACAGATCAATAGTTATTCCTTAGGACAGTTGAGTAATGATTCTAAAATAACATGATCTTTGTTATATATATTTTGTCTCTTTGTTTTGGTGGGTCTGGAATTTTTTATCCTGAAAGCTCTTCATTAGTCTGGCCCTTGCCTACCTTTCTGACCTTATTTTGTATCCTTTTCTTATACCCTCCAGTTACACCAAACCATATGTGCTTTCTAAAATGTGCCTTACTCGGACTTATCTATTTGCTCTCTTTTTTTATCCACCCAGTAAATACTACTTAAACCTTCCAGCCTAAACCTATGTGTGTTCTTGATTTCCCTAGGCAGTTAGGTGGTCCTCCTTTTCATCTTGTGTACGCTTCTATTGGAATATTTCTAAAATTTTAGAAAATTATTAGGTTGGTGCAAAAGTAGTTGCATTTTTGCCATTAAAAGTAATGGCAAAAACCGCAGTTACTTTTGCACAGTCCCCTCTACTAAGCTGTGAGTGCCTTAATGAATATTGTTCTCGTAATCTTTCTCTTTCCAGCACCTAACATATAATGGGTGCTTAATAAATGTTTAATAATTTTGAGATCTGGGAAAAGCAGATCTCTAAGATGACGTAAACAAATTAAGTATACTTTTAAATTCACTCCAAAATACCCGGAAGAAAAAGTTACTTGATTGAAAAATATTAATGGGGAGTATAGCTACTATAGTTTTAAAAAAATAAATGTGTCATAAATGATTAAGAAAATATGTAACAGTAATTTATGCCTGCATTTAATGTTGAAACTATAGTTTTATTAGCCTTAACATAATTTAAGTGAAATGAAAACTTTTTCCTTAAGTTTTTATGTGAGCATGAATATTTAACTATTGTATATCAATAAATACAGGGATAGTGTTTAAAATTTGAGTCATGTAATAGTATTTTTATAACAGCATATGAATATAATACAAGTTGGACTGGTTAAAGAATATTAGAAGCACATACAGTAATCATTGGGAAGGTAGAATGTTTGGAGACATGAAAGACCAACACCATGTTTCTGAAGAAAATGTTAATTGATACCATAATTAAAGAACCCAGGATGATTGATCTGACCTTGTAATCATCTCTTTATATCTTGAGATTTTGGCTTAATCATTCAAAATGATGGCTACTTTCTTTGGTCTTAAAGTTCTTCTGTCCAAAAAGCTCCAACTTCTTTCCCATTGTTTGTTTAAATGTTAGCTAGTTTAATATTTTATAATTTCTTTTACACTGGGTTAACCTATAGTATGCTACAATTAATAACTCTTGAGCATATGTAGCAACTATTTTGTGCCAGTAGCCTCTTAAGTCAGCTTTGTTTATCATTGTATTCTCAGCACTTGGCATAGTTTCTTAGTGCTTGGTACTACATTATGATAGGTTTACTAATTGGTATGTTATTGTAATATTTTTCTTTGTTTTCTTTTTTTAAAGGAAATGTGGCTTTAGATAATCTACAGATAAAAGAAAATGCCCTGGTAAGTTTTTTTTAAACTATGCTAATAACTCACTTAATTTGGTAAGTTCTTAGAAACCTTCGCCTACTAGGCATCTGATACCAGGTACTAGATAAAGTGATGGAATCACTCAAGGGATTACTTGTTTAACTATTTGCTGTTGGAAAATCTGAGATTAAAGATTTAGAAATTTTTTCCCCTAATAATCAAAATAGTATCTCTTGGAAACAGAGTGTTTTTCCTTGATCTAATTTGACTGTATAGTTTTGTAGTTGACTTTTTCCTTATAGAAGTATTTTTCTTCAGTAGTGTCTTTACATATTTTTGAGATAAATGAGGGCTTGATTTTAAATAACATACCTAATTTTGGAAATATATTGATGGTCTAGCCTTATTATAGTAATATTAAGAGGTAAAATAGGATTTTCTGGACTCTAGCTCCAGAAAGTAATTTGTGTCATTTATTGTTGAGTTGAAAACAAACAAAACAATGCCCTCCACCCCCCAGTTAGGTTTCTGTTTAGCTTATTGGGCTAAATGTGAGTTTATGAAGTCACTTAATGAGTTTATTAATTAATTTTTTCAGGTTTCTAACCTCTTATTTTTATTTTTATTTCTTTTTGAGACAGAGTCTCACTCTGTTGCCTAGGCTGGAGTGCAGTGGCATGATCTCGGCTCACTGCAACTTCTGCCTCCCAGATTCAAGCAATTCTTCTGCCTCAACCTCCCTAGTAGCTGGGATTACAGGTGTGTGCCACCACGCCTGGGTAATTTTTGTATTTTTAGTGGAGATTGGGTTTTGCCATGTTGGCCAGGCTGGTCTCCAACTCCTGACCTCAGGTCATCTGCCTGCCTTGGCCTCCCAAAGTGTTGGGATTATAGGCATAAGCCACTTCGGCCAGCCTAACTTCTTAATTTCTTTGATCTCTAAGCATGAGTTTAACCATCTATAAAGTGGAGTTAATTATAAAACAATATAATATCTCTGTGTCTTTGTGGCTTGAATAAGATGAGAAGTACAGCCTGGCACATAGTAGGTACTCAAAAATTTAAATATTTTTCTCTTTTTTATATAGGATGCTACAACTTTTTAGATTTTAAACAAAAATTTAGACCTTCAGATTCTGTTGTTATAGATTGGAAAAGAGGTTTTTTTCTCTATTTATGACAATATAAATAGAATTGTAGTGACAGGATATATATCTAACATACTAAGGAGACAAATTATTTGAACTCTGTTTTAGCCTAATTCAAGTTTTGGTTATAATTATCTATAATAAACTATTTTGTAATTTATATATATATATTTTTTATTATACTTTAAGTTCTGGGGTGCATGTGCACAATGTGCAGGTTTATTACCTATGTATACATGTGTCATGTTGGTGTGCTGCACTCGTTAACTCGTCATTTACATTAGGTATATCTCCTAATGCTATCCCTTGCCCCTGTAATTTACATTTTTTATTCAAAGTAGCTCCTTTCCCCAGTTAAACCAAATTGATGAATTTTTACTTTGATATGGGTTATTTCCATTTATTTTGTGTGGAAATTATTTCAGGAGGATTAAAATGAGCATGACACCACCTTTTTGTAGTTTGAATACTGTATAACGTGAATTCCCTTGAATTTATCTTTCCTGTCCTCCAGGAAGACAGAGCTGCTCTTACTGGCAGCAAAGATTTTTTTTTTTTGGTCTAAAAGAGACTTTTTATCTAAAGCTATTATAATAGTATTCTGTTCAATTCCTGTTTACGTAGCATTGACACGTAATCAGATGATCAGGTAAATTGATTATTTCAGTTAATTATTACCTATATTTTGGTGGTCAGATTTTTATAGTGTTAGTATATATTAAGTCACACCTAACAGAAAGGCTGTACTGACTGGTTTAATTTTTAATAATTCTAAAGACTTAGGTGATCATTATGGCTATCAGTTATTGTTTAGTATTCTGTGAATAAAAAAGTTATTTGAACTTTCTAGTTGTTTGGAATATAGGTAAGTGAAAGTTTATTATTATTTGTTGGTACCTCTCTGTAAGTTATCTAAACGAAATACTAATTTAGTAAATAATATATTGGGAATCTAGCTTTTCTTTTAAAGATTTTTAAATTTATTCATTTACTAAATATTTGACAGAGAAATGTTCAGTATTGTTTTCAACTAATTTATGCAAAAAGGCTCTATTCTTTTTTCTGTTCTAGTATTTCAGATAAACATTGTCTATGTGTTTAAATTGATTTGATTTGATTTGAATTTCCGTTTGATTTGGTTTACTTAAAACAAGTAACCAGTTTACCTGGTTATTTACAAACTTTTTCTATTTTTACTATTTATCATTTTGTTTCTCTTGTGAATTCTTTCTTTAAAGTCAAAATTTAAGTTATAATTTTTTTTTTTTTTGAGACAGAATTTCATCTTGTCACCCAGGCTGGAGTGCAGTGGCACAATCCCTGCTTACTGCAACCTCTGCCTCCTGGGTTCAAGCGATTCTCCTGCCTCAGCCTCCTGATTAGCTAGGATTACAGGCACCTGCCACCACGCCAGGCTAATATTTTGTATTTTTAGTAGAGATGGGATTTCACCATGTTGGCCAGGCTGGTCTGGAACTCCTAACCTCAGGTGATCCACCCGCCTCGGCCTCCCAGAGTGCTGGGATTACAGGTGTGAGCCACCGCACCAGGCCTATAAAACGGTTTTTGGCTATAAAACATGTCCTTTATGAGTTATTCAAATATAGAAAATTTGGTTTTTGTTTTTCTTTAGAGATGTGTATTTAAATGATCACACAAAACTGATTTTTGGGTTGGCTTAATAATTTAAGATGTCCTTTACATTTTCTTTTTCTTCTGAAGAGTGAATTGGATGTTCCTTTTAAAGTCAAGGCTGGCCAAATTGGTAAGTACTTTAGTCTTCATTTGAATTATTCTTAGTCCTATCGTTTTCTATTTTGCTTGTGTTGTTTAATCTAAAAAAATCTTTGATTAAAAGTGTGAGAGATTTTTTTTTTGCTTACATTAATTAGAGCTTGTAGAGTTCTGAACCTAATGTATATTATATATAAAACGTACATAATTCTTATTTTTTTTATGACAAAAGGTAGAAAATGGAAGGCTATTTGAACTACAATTGCATTCTTCAGGCTTTGGTTCCACCACACAAAATATACCTTCATTTTCAAATTAGATTTCCAAGTTTTATGTGCTTTTTCTTTAAACGTGAAAGTAGTATAATTTGCAAACTCTAGTAAACTGTAAATGTAGCTTATTTCCTTCATGTTTTGTTCAGCCATTTTCACTTGATATATTATGCAGCAATGTGGTATGGAGGATATGTTTTGGTAAGTACCAAGTCTCTCTGTCTGCAGTTAAACTCCTATAGTAAGACCATCTATAAGTAAATATATATCTTTGTTGAATAAATTTTTTCAATAGGAAATTTAATCTACAAAGTCTTCCCATCTAGTCCATGCTATCTGGTTTTTATTTTTATTTATTTATTTAATTTATACATTTTTAAATTTTGGATTTAGGTGGTCCATGTGTATGTTTGTTACATGGATATATTGAGTAATGGTGGGGATTGCGTTTCTAGTGTATCTGTCACTCACATATTGAACTTTGTATCCAATAGGTAATCTTTGAACCTTCACCCCCCTCCTTCAATCCCTACCCCTTTTTGGAGTCCCCAGTGTCTATTATTTCCATTAAATTTTTTTATTTTTAATTTTTGTGGATACATAGTAGGTATATATATTTATGGGGTACATGAGATATTTTGATACAGGCATGCAGTGTGTAATAATCACCTCAGTGTAAATGAGGTTTCTATCACCTCAAAGTATCCTTTCTTTGTGTTACAAATAATCTAATTAATACTTAGTTATTTTTAAATGTGCAATCAATTATTGTTGACTGTAGTCACCCTGTTGTGCCATCAAATACTAGGTCTTACTCATTTTATCTAACTATGTTTTTGTATTCATTAACCATTCTCTCCTGTTACCCTTCCTAGCCTCTGGTAACCATTGTTCTACTCTCTGTCTCCAGGAGTTCAATTGTTTTAATTTTTAGTTCCCACAAGTAAGTGAGAACATGTGAAGCTTGTGTATTTGCCTGGCTTATTTCACTTAACATAATGACTTCCAGTTCCATCTATGTTGTTGCAAATGGCAGGATCTCATTCTTTTTTATGGCTGAATAGTACTCCATTGTGTATATTTACCACATTTTCTTTAACCATTCATCTGTTGACAGACACTTAGGTTGCTTCCAAATCTGGGCTATTGTGAATAGTGCTGCATTAAACGTAAGAGTATAGGTATCTCTTCAATATACTGTTTTCCTTTCTTTTGGGTATATATCTAGCAGTGGGATTGGGGGATCTATTTTTAGTTTTTTGAGGAACCCCCAAATTGTTCTCCATAGTGGCCATAATAATTTACATTCCCACCAATAGTGTACAAGGTCTTCCTTTTCTCCACATTCTTGCTAACATTTGTTATTGCCTATCTTTTGCATAAAAGCCATTTTTACTGAGGTGAGATGGTATATCATTGTAGTTTTGATTTGCATTTCTCTGATGATGTGATGTTGAGCAACTTTTCATATACCTGTTTGCCCTTTGTATGTCTTCTTTTGAGAAATGTCTATTCAGATCTTTTGCCCATTTTTAAATCGGATTATTGAATTTTTTCCTATAGAGTTGTTGGAGTTCCTTATATATTCTGGTTATTAATTCCTTATCTCTTGTCCTGGCAATGTCTCTGTGGAGCTGTGTACTGCAAAGGCTATTATGCATATTTATGTCTATGTGTACCCATTGTTTAGCTCCTACTTGTAAGTGAGAACATACAATATTAGATTTTCCACCTTTGAGTTGATTTACTTAAGATAATGGCCTCTAGCTTCATCCCTCTTGCTGTAGGGGACATGATTTCATTCTTTTTTATGGCTGCATACTATTCCATGGTATATGTGTATTACATTTTCTTTATCCAGTCAGCTGTTGATGGACACTTAGGTTGGTTGTGTGACTTTTCTATTGTGGTTAGTGCTGTGATAAACATGAGTGCAGGTGTCTTTTTATATAATGATTTATTTTCTTTTAGGTATTCAGTAGTGGGATTGCTGTTTCTGTTTTTAGTTCCTTGAGATATCTCCGAACTGTTTTCCATAGAGGTTAAACCAGTCTACATTTTCACCAACAGTACTCAAGTGGTCCCTTTCCTCTGTATCCATGCCAATATCTGTTATTTTTTGACTTTTTAATAATAGCCGTTCTAGCTGGTGTAAGATGGTATCTCCGTGTGGTTTAAATTTGTATTTCTCTGATAATTAGTTATGTTGAACATTTTTTTATGTGTCTGTTGGCTTCTTGTATTTCTTCTTCTGAGAAATGTTTGTTTATGTACTTTTGCTGTTTTTAATGGGGTTGTTTTTTTCTTGTTCAGTTTGAGTTCTTTGTAGATTCTGGATATTTGTCCTTTGTTGGAGGCATAATTTGCAAATATTTTCTACCTTTCTGTAGGTTGTCTGTTTACTGTGTTGATTATTTCTTTTGCTGTGCAGATTTTTATTTTTACTTTTTAAAAATTAATTAATTAATTAATTTAGAGACAAAGTCTTGCTCTGTTGCCCAGCCTGGAATGCAGTGGCACAGTCATGGCTTACTGCAGCCTCAACTTCGTGGGCTCAAGGGATCCTCCCACCTCTGCCTCCCAAGTTGCTGAAACGACGGGTGTGTCACCATGATCGGCTCATATTTGTATTTTTTGTAGAGATAGAGTTTCATCATGTTGCCCATGCCGTTCTTGAACTCCTGGGCTCAAGTGATCTACCTGCCTTGGCCTCCCAAAATGCTGGGATTACAGGTGTGAGTCACCACGCTTGGCCTAGAAGCTTCTTATTTAAGTCCTACTTGTTTAATTTGTTTTTCTTCCATTTGCTTTTAGGGTCTTTGTCATAAATTCTTTGCCTAGGCTGATGTCCAGATGAGTTTTTCCTGTTTTCTTCTAGGAATTTTATAGCTTTAGGTTTTATGTTTAGGATTTACTTTAAAAAATAAGTAAATTACAACCCAAGATGGCTTACTCTTACAATTTTACTTATGCTACATCCTTTCTCCCAACGTTATCACCCTGCTATTACGCTATATCACTTTTATTCTTTATTCAATATTCTGTATTATAGGAAGGCTTTTTCTTTCACTACTCTAGCATCTCTTGGCAATTATTTGGATACTTTCATTTGGGTCATTTTATATGACATATATGTTTCCTTTTAATATGTAAGGATATTTTTATGTTTTTGTCTCTTGAAACAGGATAAATTTTCTTAGATTGAAAGCATCTTTAGGCATGTGTCATCTTTTTTGTTTGTTAGATAGCGCTGAATGTGGTGGTTATGTGTAGCAGTGCTCTAGAAGTATTGTGGCCCTATATGCTTAACTGAAATCCTAGAATATAGAAGTTGTAGCCATTCATTTGTTCTTTTACTTTTGAAATATTTATGCACATATTATGTACAAGACTACTACGCAAGTGCTGTGGGAGATGCAAGGATGAAGGTGATATCTTTGTCTTCAAGGAAGTTATAGACGTCTAAAATTAGAACATAGATTGAAATTGTATTTCCAGTGTCTTAGATCAATTATAGCTGACTAAAGAAATTTTGCATTATTTATTATATTCTTACAACTAGATTTATATTTTGGAGGAGGTTTTCTAATGGTTCAGAATTTGTTCTTTTTGCTTTTAAAATACAGAAAGATTTAATGGCTTCCTTCAGTGTTACCCATTGAGTTATGAGAGACCCTTTACAAATAAGTATGCAAAGTATATTGTCTTTATCTATCTTTTTTTTGGTTTACAGAGCATTTATATGAGTTGTTAAATTTCTCCTTAGGTTAAAATATTATACCTAACCTGTAGGGTCAGTGTGGCTAGTTAAGCTCAGGTGTGATTTGGTTTTCTAAGAGCTAGACATATTTGTGGGTGCCCTTGAGTTGCCCTTTTTCTTAAAAATTAAAAAAATTTCCTAATCTGTAAAAGGAGGGAGTAATATATAAAAAAACTCAATTCTAGGACCTTTATGAGAGATTGGGGGATAATTAGTATAAATGTAGAGAAGAAAAGGTTTAGGGAACAGACAGTCCCTTTCTGGTATGCTAGTTAAAGGGACATTTCCCACTTTTTCTATCTTATGCTCACCAAGAAGGCAATCAAATAAATTTTGTTAGGAGATTTTGAGATAATTACAAATGTAACAGTACCCATTGTAAATATAAAATCATTGGACTTAGAAATGACCCAGAACGTTGTAGACTTCCCTTGACATGCAAACCATTTAAGAAATTCAGCAGGTTTACAAGCTGAAGAGAAGTGAAAATCTAAATGGAGAAATAATTTGATATTTTAACCTTTGGAATAGATACCAGGTAAAACTGGCTTTCCTACATATCCATCTAGGTGACCCCAAATATTCTGTCTTACATTGCATTATTTTATTTTCTGTTTAGTTTGTTACATTGTTTTTCAGTTCTTTGAACTTTGAGCATTTCATTTAAAAATGATTTTAAATGAAAAACCACCAGTGATTCTGGTGGTGTAAGCGACGTAATTATTCACATACAAGCATGACTTAGTTGAATCAAATTCTTTTCTCCTGAAAATCTTGATTAGTAGCTCTGAGAGACCTGTAGATTTTAAATATAATTTTAAAAATTATAGATGAAGGAAGGTATTTTATTTTGGAACATGTAAAACTTTATGTGTAGGAAAGGTTTGGATAGAATTGCTGTAGTAAGGCAGATTGGGGACATTTTGCTGCCTGGAGACCTGCAAAGAGGGGATACTAGAGATTAGGGAAAGAAACATGGAAAGATTTTGACAGATTTTGCCTATTTCAAAATTTAGCTGAGAGAATGCCCTTTTGGTCTTTTCTTGTCTGCCCTGTACAGGCTTTTCCCCCATAAAACCCCAAACTTGGGACAGTAATATTAGGGCCATAGTTCATCTGTGTCATGAGTGAAAGTTTTTGTGGGCTCACCTCAGGAGGACTTGACATTAATACCAATGTTTCCAAGAGAGAACATATGTTCTGTCTTCTAAGTGATTTATAAGTAGATATTTGGAATATAACTGGTCTGAGTTGCCTGTGACTCATAATACTATTCATAATACAGTATGCCTTGCTTTTAGAGCTAGCCTCTTCCTGTTGTGACAATTTGGTATGCTGTCAAAATTCCATTTGCACAAAGTTCCTTTGCATCTCTTCTCTGTGTTGCTGCTTCAATTCCTGGTAGGTTGTGCAGATATTATCTTACTGTTGATCTGTAAAGATTTATTTGTTGATGTGGATGGAAGAGCATGTGCAATATTAAAACTATCAACTGTTGTGCACCGAATCTGGTTCAGCATCCTTACTAATAATCTGGTCACTGCTTAACTCGCTAGATAGACTTAAGCAATTAATTTAACTTCTCTAGGGCTGAGTTTCCTTTTTTTCAGGATTGAAGTAATAGCTGACTTATTCATTTTACAGTTTCTGAATATTAAATGGATAATGATTATCAAATGTTTTATATTGAAAAATAAAAATTACAATGTGAATATTCACTTAATAGTAATTTTATGTGGAAAAGACCTTTGTAAACTTTAGTGTTGGAGTTTTTTCATTTTTTTCTGAGTGATATACATACCATGAAGAGTTTTTTATGCTTTTTCTCTTAATGGAAAGTGAGAAATTTATGTGTTCTTGAGCAGTCAAATAATAATTTAAGGTTGAAATTATGTTTCCTTAGATAAATTAACTTTGAAGATTCCTTGGAAAAACCTTTATGGAGAAGCAGTTGTTGCGACCCTAGAAGGATTATACCTGCTTGTTGTCCCTGGAGCAAGTATGTTATTTTAGGTTATAACCGTTCAGTAACATCACATTGAAATTAAATTGTTATCTGAGTTAAGTATTTTAATACATTTATTTATTAAGATAGAAGGTAATTTAAATAAATGAATCATACATAGATGCACTTATATGCATACTTTTATGTATGTATGCACATATATATTACCACATTTGTGTATAAAGTATTTTTGTTTTTGAAAATTTAATTCATTTTTGCAATTTATTCTATTTTCTATGAGTACTTGTTTTGCAACTAAGGCTTCCTGTTGAGCTGCATTAGGCAGATTTACTGATAATAAATGCAGTGAAATAAATCTTTAAAAATATCCTGATGTGTTAATCTCCAGATTTCAAGATTGAAAAATTTATTTTTTTTCCTATTTTGTTGCTTCTGATTTTGAGTGAATGTTCTTTCAAAAATGTGTAAAACTGGTAATTTTTTCCTTCAAATGATAGTATTTTAATTTTTAATGTTTTAAAGTAGTGATGTTTAAGTAATATCTTTATTATTATTTTTTCATTTATAAGAACAATATAATGTTAAGAAAAGTTTGGATGTTTTAGGGAAAAATTACTTACAATTTCTCAACCATTGTACAAATAAAATTTTTATTTTTACATTTTGCTCTTCAGTCTTTAGTTTATGCATACCTGATTTTCAGTAGCTGTTACCAGATTATATATACAACATTGACTTGGCCTTTTATTATATACGTTTTTGATATGTTTCACAGTTTTCACAGTGACAGTGACAGTTTTGAAAGGCTGTATGGTATTCTGTTGTGGGCTACCTACTATTTTTTGCTTTATAGTCAATACTGTAAATACTAGTCAATACTATAGTCAATACTATAAATACGTCATTGTAGTCAATACTATAAATACGTCATTATAGATCTTTTTTATTCTTTTGTGTTATTTCCTTAGATTGCATGATCAGAAATGACATTACTAGATAAAAAGGGCTTATATATTTTATGATTGTTGATATGTATTCTGAATTACTCTCTGAAAGTTTAAAAAATCAATCTATATTGATCCCAGGTAGTATTTGGATATTAAATTATTCCAAATTTACCACTGATAGAGCAATATTCTGGTGTACTTTCTGTCTTCCTTCTGTTTCTACTTCTTATCTTTGTTCTCACCCTCCTCCTGTCTCCCTTTTTCCTACCTGCCTTTCTACCTGTAATTTCTTTTCCTCCCTCCTTTTTGTATTTAAGTTTTTGTAAGTGAATAGGAATAATTTATGTTTAAACATTTTGTAAAACTAAAAATGTGAAAGTATTTTTGTATTGCAGAAAGATTACACACTTACACAATCATAATGAGGCTGAACTTTTTCCATTTGTTTATTTATGAATTCCATTTATTTTTGTGTGAATTGACTATATATTTTTAGGTATTAAGTATGATGCTGAAAAAGAAGAAAAATCCTTGCAGGATGTGAAACAGAAAGAGCTATCCCGAATTGAAGAAGCCCTTCAAAAAGCAGCAGAAAAAGGTAAAAAGTTTGTTTGAGATAAACTTAGACATACCTATATTTTAGATATAATTAATATCCTTTAAAGAGGATGCTTTCATAAGCCTTCATAAAGTTGAAGTTCTAAAGACATAATTTTTTTTAAATCTCAAAATATTGCTTGTATTTTCATGACTCACTTTTAGGAAAAAGTAATTGCCTTTTTTCTGTGAGTGTTTTATCATGTTGCCAATTTGGTTTTTCCACTTTTCTTAATTAGTCATTTTTATTGTGCTAGTTTGGGAGACTTTCCAAATTTTCAGTATTTGCAGGCCTGTTTATTTTGGGCAAATGGTAACAGTTTCTTTGTGTGCATGTTTACCAGTGTTCTTGCTGGATAATGAGGTTAAGCATAATGCTATAGTGAAATGATGTTTAGAGGAAATGCTGCTGTAATTCGAGTCCTAGCTATTTCCCTTCATGTTGTACAGGATATTAAAAAAACCCCAAAACTTGATTCTTCAGGTTTTAACATTTTAACATCTTGCCTTAACGTTTACATTTTTGTTTTTATCTGAAAATAAATCGGATGACTTTGATTTGGTTTATAGAGCAAGAACAAGAATATGATGAAAAAGAGTAGTCTATAGAGTGATGAATTGAAGGACTTTTCCAGACATCTAATGTTTATCTCAATCAACAATTGCTGATTAGAGTATATGAGTTATTAACATTTTATATAATTTTTGTGTCATTTGGTGGCATGTGTATATATTTTTATGATGAAGATAGTCTCTCTCAAAAGATAAAGCAAATATTGAGTTAGAAATGATGTTAATTATATCTAGATATGATAAGATTTCTTTTCCTAGCTTAAGCTGTTGTCATTTAATTGAATCAATTAGAAATCTTTTTTAAAAATAGCTTGTTCCTTAAAGTTTTAAATCAAAGTTTTAAATTCTTGCTCCAAGTATTTTTTCTTATGCAGAAATATTGATTCTTTTATTAAAAGTTACTAAACTATTTAAAAATACAGAGGTTATATAATGGAAGAAATTTTCTAAAAACTTCAACATTTTTTCCCTTATTTTCACACAAGCATATTTTGTCTTCCTGCTGAAGCTTAAGTATCTGTATTTCTAGGAAAACAGTTTTCTTTATTTGTATGACTTTTGTGTGGCCAAAAAGCAAGCCAAGAATGGTTTTGTTTCATGAAAATTAAGTGTGATTTTTTTTCTCTATATTCAATTTTGGCTAATTAATATATTTAAAAGTAGTACTATAAAAATGAAGACTAAGAATTGGAGAGCACTAGAATTTCATTTTTTTCTTGAAACTATTCAGATTAGGATATTAACGTGTGTATATTCATCGTTAGGTATATTGATGTATACATAGATATATTGATATAACATGTAATTACACATTTATCATTTACAATTACATAGTAAGTTACATATATTATTTAGAAACAAATCTTAAACTCCTCCTTTTTAAAAAATGGAGCATGACTTGTATTTGCCTAAAGAATATTTTAGTGTTTTCAGTCACCTGTAAGAAAAGACATGGTGTATAGTCTCATTTGTTTTCGTGGTTGACAGTTTAACTGGTAATATGATTATTACACATTTTGTACTCAGACTTAGGAAATTTTGACTCCTGAGTCTTTAATGCTGAGAAAACAGACATTTGGGTCTGACAAAGAGGCTATTATGAATGGTTTGATATAAAGGATGTACATCTGTAGTATTAATTTTGTGTAAATAGAACTGTTAGGCCTATGCTGTATATGGTAATGACATTGTAGCTTCTTGAATGATAAAATTTAAGTTTTTTTCATATAGAATTAAAATTCAAAAAGTGAAACTGTTTTAACACTCAGTTTTAACATATTTGTCAAAAAAGTTTTGAGACTAAAAGATGAATTCATGAATTGGGAAGTATATTTAGATTATTTTTTCCTTAACTGTTAAGAAACACATTTAAGAATGTTGCAGTATTCTTTACTCATTTCTGTGGATGTGAGTCACATCTTCAAATAATATTATTCATGTGAATGATAGAGGACAACCCTGACCTTTATATATTTCACATTTTACCATTATTAATAGTTATTAATTATACTTTATTTTTCTACTTGTTTATTGATATTAAAAGCACAAAAGCACTGTTGCACATGTATAGGGACTCAGAGAGGGAAGGAGAGGAGATGATTCAACTCTAAACAGCAGATGATAAAAATGAAAACAAAATTACCATGCTGATCTGTTCATAAAAAGGATTTTGACTTAGCTTGTTTTATGTGGTAAAAATATACCGTTTCCCACTATCATATAGGAATAAAGTAAAATTGAAATAAAACTATGCGTTCATTTCTAGAAAATTTGCTTAACTGTAAAAATAAACTCTGACATTTTTCTCCTTTTATTTCATTGGACTGAGTTTATTTTTCTGGAAGGCTATCATAAAGAGAAAGATTAAATTCCTAGTAAGGCCAAAAGATTCGCAAATGCTAGATTCTGTACTTAAGATGCTGGATTATATCAAAGTAATATGTACACACACTTGAAAATCAATAGTTTTGCCAAAACGACATGATAAAAAATGGCAGTCCCTTGTTTCATCCTTTGCTACTCTCCAGACCAACTTCTTTGAGTTAGTAATATTTTTTATCAATGTTAACATTCTGTCATTAATCTAGTTCATTAATATAAGGCATTATCTAGGACTTCCTGTTATGGTAGTCAAGGAGTTTACTTCTCTTACTATCTCTTTGCACCCTGAATTCTCCTTCCCATTTTCTCATAATATGGATATATCATAATTTTTGGCCAATTACTAGTCACTACTTAGATTACTATGACAATGCGATTATTGTTCACTGCGCAGGTCACATGATGTGTGTGTTAGGCAGTTTTTGCGTTGCTATAAAGGAATAGCTGACACTGGATAATTTATGAAGAAAAGAGTTTTAATTGGCTCACAGTTCTGTCAGCTGTATAGGAAGCATGATGCCGGCATTTGCTCCTGGTGAGGGCCTCAGGAAGCTTTCAGTCACGGCAGAAGATGAAGTGGAAGCAGGCGTGTCACCATTTATGAGGGACCCACCCCAATGATCCAGTCACTTCACATCAGGCCCCACCTCCAACACTGGGAATCACATTTGAACATGAGATTTGGAGGGGACCAATATCCAAATCATATCAATGTACTACGACTGTATTTTCTTTCTTATACAACCTTTTGTTTTTCTTGAATTTGTAAATGCTGCTTTCTTATTTGCTTAGTCTTCTATGTAAATTTATCTTTAATTCTTTTTTACATGCTACATGAAATTTGTCTGCCATATGAGTATTGATGGTATTTTCCAATCGTATAAACCCATCTGTTGGTATTCTCCACCACCCTGTTGTCTCTTGGAGTTCCCCCTCTGAACTGATTGTTTTTTAGACCAGCTGCACAGCTGTCATCTTAGGACTGGTCTTAATTGCTCGTCTGTGTTTAATTCTGTGTTTCCTGGTTCCTTTGCCTTTTTTGCTTCCTTAGTTTACTTATTTGTTTTCCTAGAACACATCTAGAAGCTTTTAAGAATGGATGCACTGGATATAATTTCGAAAGTTCTTTTAAGGCTGAATATCTTTGTGTTTTACTTCTACACTTGTTTGATTTGTCTGGGGATAGAATGCTAGGTTAAAAATTAGAATTTTGAAGGCAGCAATGTTTTCTAGCTTCCAGGCTCCTTTGAAAAAAGTCTGATGCCAGTCTACACATTGTTGAAATCAGAAAAATTAGAGAGTCCTTGGACCCTCCTGTCAAAGACCTTACATTTTAATTGGACAAATAAGAAATTTGCATAATAATAAGCAAGAGAAAGTGTTGAGTCCCATCAAAGAGGTACAGACAGTTTTATGGGAGTTCAGAACGAACATGTCATAGTCGGCCAAAGAGATCAGGGTAGACATTGTGAAGGTATATATTTCAACTGGATTTAAAAGATGGATCTGCAGAAAGAAGGCATAGGTAGAGGAGACAGTGAAGGTGGGAAAGTATAGAGCATCTGTGGGATCAGCTAACATTTTGGGAGTCTGATAGAGAGTAGTTGGATGTAGGGTTGGAAAGCTAAGTTTAGGTCAATGTTAAGAGATTTGCATGCTCTGATGATGTTAATGGTAATGACAGTGAAAGTAGTTGACATTCATTGAGGATTTACTATTCAGCAGTCACTCTTCAAAATACTTTATATGAATTAACCCATTAATAGTCACATTTGATAATAGGTGCTATTTTTGTTGCCATCTTACAACTGAGGAAAGTGAAAGTTAAATAATTTGTTCTAGGTCACACAATTAGAAAATAGTAGAGCTGGAATTTGAACCCGGTCTGGCTCTAGATCTCATAATCTTAACCCTGTACAATGTGAACTTTCGTCTGTAGCCAGCGGGGGAGTAAGTTTTCCTTTTTCTTTAAGAGTCCAAGGAATGATATGATCAGAGGTATGATTTAAGGAAAAACTTGCAGTGTTATCTAGGATAGACTGGATTTGGGGAGCGAAGTGGAAGATGCTATCTAGCCATCATTAACGAGAACGGATATAAAGCATTCAGATAGTGTATCTAAAGGGACCATATCACACTAAAGTAAGATGAGGTCATTTCAGCCGACTCTAAAATTAGTGTCAAATATCACAGTAATATTTTATTCTGAAAATGGGCAAAATGGCATGCAAAAAGAGAACCAAAATAGTGGATTTTTGCACTGTTTGAAAACTTGTCAAAAATTTTGTGAGCCATTAGCTGTAATTGATATTTACCTGCCTCACATAATTTGAAATGATTATTATAATTTTAATTGTTAAGAAGTTTGTGTGTTGAAAGAACGAAAATGGTGTCACAGTGAATATTTCCTTAGAAATAAAATAGTTTTGGTGTCAGCCAAATTTTAATTACCCTGTTACATGATTTCTAATTATTTGAAATTAAATTTAGGTATATTTTACATGTGAAATTAAAGGTGTCTTTACATTGCTTTGCATTTTGGTTATTGCTGCCATGTGGGATGCAGGCACACATTCAGGGGAGTTCATATATGGCTTGGAGAACTTTGTTTACAAGGACATCAAGCCTGGTGGGTATGCACGGTTAATTATATTCAACTATATAAACATATTCTTGTGTATGCTTGTGCTTTTGGTGGAGTCCATTTGATGGCATGCCATCCTTTTAGAAAATATGGAAATGTAATTTGTGTTTTTCCCCTTTACCATCATTTCTTTTTCCTCACCTGTAGTCATTTATTCATTCACTAAATATTTGAGTGTCTTCTTGTGGCAATCACTGTGCTGGATGATGCTGGATGTTTGTGGGGTAAATAAACATGATTCACTGTTCTTACGAAGCTTAGAATATGATCTACAAATAACTTTCAGATTTGGGCTACCCTTTTGACTTTAGTTCTAGAGTTCAGTAGTTTCTGAATTAAGCACTTCCTCTCTGATAGAAGTGGTTTTAGAACGTAAAAAGCAATAAAGTGGATTTTTTCTTTTGAATTCAGAACCTTGACAGGAGGTGTTCCTCTGAGCTTTGTTTCACCTCTGTTGTAGCTCTGGAGATACCTCTAGACTACTGTCCTGTACAGCATATTGAAATTTCAAGCCTCGCAAAAGGCAAATTAAAGGCTTACTGTTTGTATTAGGATTTATAATATGATTCTTTTATATACTAGGAAATCTACCAAATACATTAAAATAATACTTTTTAGTATTTTACATAATCTTATTTGTTAAACTTTATGTTTTATATCATACTTCAAGAGCTTGTTATATTATCTCAATCACATTTAAATTTGTTTTGATTAAATGGCAAGTGGGTCTGTATCTTGAAATTTGTAAACAATAAGCATCATATTAGAATTATTTCTGTCGCTAGGAACTTTAATGGGTTGATTCATGTGACAGATGGAAGAGGAATTTTCATGACAGGCTTTACAGCATTAGGTGAAATTACCCTGAAAGCAGTTTCCGTTCTAATAAACCTACTCCTTCCGTAAGTGTGCCTGTGTTAATTTGTCTTATAGTTACTTTGTTTAATATCAAAGATAGCATGGAGATACTCATGGCTCACTGTCCGGTTTTGTAGGTTATAATCAAACCAGCTTACTGTAGTCTGGGTAGCATTGTTAAAAACAGCAGACTATAACAGCTGTCACCATAAAAGAAAACATCATTGATTCAGTTTTTTTTAAAGGTATATTAGCATAGATAAAAAAAATGAGGTCCAGAATGTTGGTGCTTCTGAAATGAGAATAGTTTATTTTGTTGATAATATCTTCATTCAGCTGGCTAGGACTGAATGTGTGTTTCATGATCATTTCCTCTTTTCAGTTTCTGAGTGCATATTATTTCCTCATTTGATGTTACTTTTTTTTTTTTATTCTAAAGCAGTGGTTCTCAAAAAGTCAAAATAATTTTCATAATAATACTAAGCATTATTTGATTTTTCCTTTTGTTGACGTTTACATTGCTGGTGCAAAAGCAATAGTGTGTAAAAATTGCTAGCTGCCTTAGCATGATTCAAGGCAGTGGCACCAGACTATAGTAGTAGTCACTGTATTCTTCACTACCATGTACTCACAGTAAGCAAAATGAAACAAAAAAATTGCCAGTTTTTACTTAAGAATTCCCTTGATGAAGTAGGAAGTTTTAAATTTTAATAAACTTCAACCCTTGAGCATGTCTCTTTAATATTTTGTGCAACAGCAGAGAAAGTATGCCTGAAGCATTTCTGCATACTGAAGTAGGATGATTGTTTCAAGGAAAATTACTTGTGCAGATGTTTGAGTTGTGAGCTGAGCTAGGTGCTTTTTTTCTGGAAAGCCATTTTTAGTGGAAAGAATCACAGACTATCATTATTCAGATTTGGTTGTTTGGTAGACACTTCAACAAAACCACTTCAAGGAAAAGCAACTGGCAATATTTGTTGCCAATGATAAAATTTGAGCTCTTGAGTAGAATTTTGAAAAACTTGTATTTGCCACTTTGAGATCGACAGCTTCCCAGTAGTACTTTAAGACTTTTCTGATGAGATTGGTGGTAATATTAACAGATGTGACTGTTGATATTAAATAATGAAATGACTTGACATTTTGAAGATTTGCATAATTCAATAAAGCAATATTTCCAATGGAAGATAAAAAACATACATGTGTAAAGGGGTTCATTTAAAGTGCAAGATGGACTAATTGATTTTAATTTGTATGAAAAATTCATTGATAGGGTTTCAGATTCCATGATGCAACTACCTTTAAGAAACTTCCACTCGTTAAGTTTGATATGAAAAGGCAATGAAAATGCTCCCCCCTTTTCTAATTATATATCTATAGTGAGATCAGATTTTCATCATGTACTTCAATTAAAACAACATATCTCAACAGGTTGAAGGCAGAAGCAGATATACTAATCCAACTGTCTTCTACTAAGTGAGACATTAAAGAGATTTGTAAGAATGTAAAACCATGTGACTTTTCTCACAACTTCCTGTTTAAAAAATATAGCTATTTTTATAACTATATGTTATTATGTAATGGCTTATTTTTAAATGAATTCGCATTTTTTCAGTTTTTATTTATAATATGGTAAATATCAATAGTTATAACCCACATAAATAAAAAATTCTGTAGAGTCCTCAAGTTATAAATGCTAAATGGTTGTGAAACCAAAGTCTTTGAGAACTGCTTTAGTTTGTGATTAAGAACCATACATTTATTATTTATCAGATTAATTAGAAAATTTCTCTAAAGAGCTGTATTAGCTCTAAGATTAGATTTAAACTGTTTAGAGAGGTTTAAACATGGTGTATCTGCCATTGAGATGAAAGACAGAACATGGGGCTAGAACAAATATGAAACCAGAAAGATAATTGGTCAGGTAAGAGAATTTAACATGAGGCAGCTGAGTCTATGTCTTTGAAAGCTGTTCTAGCCAAGTGGAATGGTTTTCATGGCTAGTCTGGCTTTCTTACTTGTTTCTTTTCAAATGGTATTTCTTTGAGAACTCATTCTTTTTATGTATGTTTGATTTATGAATAGAACAGAGTCAGTGACTTTCACAGTGGCAAGAATTACTGGAATAGTACTATCCTGATTGTGTTACATTACTTATTAAGTGTTTACTTCTTGAAACTGAAGGTTTTATTTTTGTAGTCCAGGATTTGTTTCTTAATTTTTGTAGTGGCAGAACAATTTGCTTTTAAAAATCAAGGAAGGGCAAATTAAAAATTTCAAGCTCAATTTCACATATATTCTCTAAAATATATATGACATGAATTTAGTTGGGTCTGAATTTTTTTTTATTCATTTGAACAGATAAGTATTGTATGCTTTGTGCCCAGGTATAGGATTATCTCTGACCTAATGAAGTCTCCTGCCTGATGGCAAGACAATTGAGCAAACACTTCAAATATGGTATAATCACTGTTTAATGCAATTCTGTGTAAGGTACAGGCCCTGGGGCTACTTGGAGTAGTTTAAGAAGGCTTCACACAGGCAGTAGTGCTGGACCTGAGATTTAAAAGCTGCCTAGGAGTTCACCTGGTGAAGAACTTCAGGGAGGGCGTCACAAGTTCACAGAATGACATGTGTAGAGGCATTAGGCATTAGAAAGTATGGCTTGTTTGGGAAAGTATAAATATTATTTCTGTAGTATCCAGTGCAAGGATGCATGGCAAGAGATAGAACAGGACAGAGACGTAGGGTCACATTATAAAAGGACTTTATTGTGTAAACACATTTTAATTATGTCTGGGAGGTTGCAGAAAGTCTTTAAATAATTTTGGGCAAGAGATTAACAGGCTGTAATTAGTATTTTAAAAGACATCAATCTGGTAACAGGGTAGAAGGACCTTTAGTAGGAGCTGAGGCTGGAGACTAGAGATCAGTAGATAATACAGAGACTGCCTCAAGAGTTCAGGCTGGAGGTGATGCCTGATAGGAAGTTGAGTATGAAGATTTGTAAGTTGAGTAAGACCGGTATTGGTAAATGCCAGAATGCAGTGAGGCAGTGTTGAAAGAGAATGAGGTTTTAAAGGAATTCCTAATCGAATTCAGTGTACAGTCCAATGTACGTGTTATGCCCACTTAATGTTCTTTATATCCTTGAGTCATTAAATAATTTGCTTGTGAAGTGTATCATCCAGAGGAAGTCATCTGTGGGCAACTTACCCTTTCATTTCATTTGTATGCCTCTGTTCCTACCATATGTTTATCAAAACCTTCTTCTGAAAGTTCTGTATTCTGTCATTGTTACATTTCCAGTATTTTGGTAATATTGAAACTAAAGTGTAACTTTGTAAAGTCATTAATATTATAAATGGCATTGGGAATGGAGATATTATCCAATTTTAGTATAATTACACCTGCCAATTTATTTTCTAGATTAAATAAGGTTATTCTTTACAGTAGAATGTTATTCTAGACTAAAGAAAGTTTGTAAATTTGTCTTTATATTGAAGTAACAGGTCAGTTTAGAATAAGGTAAGGTGAGTTGTGCCAAAATTTGGGGTTAGGAAGAATTCTCTTGTTTTCTTTTCTGTCCTGTAGTCTGCTAACTTGAATTTTATCCTTTTCTCACTAAAATGCTTCCACTGAGAAGGACGTAAACGTAAAAAGCACAAAAAGCATTTTAAGAAACCTTTTAAAGGTCTTGATCGTTCAAAAGGTAGGTAAAAGTAGTTTTATGCCATGGTGTTGTTTATACACATTGCCACTTTATTTCTGATTTGGAATGTGAAATGAATGTCAGATAACAGTATAAATTCAAAAACAAGTTTTAAGTTGGAAATGCATATTTAAATATAAAGACACTATTGGCTGTAATTTCCATTGAGTAATACCTTAGCTATCCTTTGGTTATTAATTTTGAGGTATATGAGAATTTCAACTCTTGAGCTTGTATTTTTCTATTTTTTAATAGATAAGCCAAAAGAAGCCAAAAAGGATACATTTGTGGAAAAATTGGCAACTCAAGTAATAAAAAATGTACAAGTAAAAATCACAGATATTCACATTAAATATGAAGATGATGTAAGTAATTTTTATTTACTCAATTAAATATGTATTTTATAATATTCTTGAGTTTTCTATATATGGATTATCTGTACCCATTTTTAAATCCAAGATTATTTTTTTTCTTATGAGTGCACTACCATATCTTCTTGTGTTAGGCTAGTTTTATTGGGCATTTATGTACATAAATATACTATAAAATTACCATGTGTTCCCTTCTGAAGCTGACATAAGAGGTTTTTGGATTGTCTTCTGTTTTTTTTTGAATTTTATTTTACGTGTTAAGACATAATATTATAATTTTAAGGAACTAATTTTTGCTTTATGCTGACAAAAGAGTTAATTCTAAAAGGTGATGAATAACTAATGCTAATGTTAATTGGCCAAAAAGTGACTAAAATCTGGTCACTTGACTATAGTCTCTTTCTCTTTACATTCCACTGAATTGGATTGAACACCCAAAACTATTCACACACATATGCAACAGTAGTTGCACAGAAGAAACCAAACTTCGCTCATAACCAAAAGTGTAACATCAGCTGATTAAGAACTGTTTAACTGGCTAATTTTAATTAAAATACAACATGTATTTTGAACAATATGCATTGCTTTGTTTAAAAGTTTGAAACATGTAAGAACTTGAATTTTTTCATTTATCTAGGAACCTGGAAATGTTCATTGCTTCTAAAAATGAGTTTGCATTCTTTTTGTTTTTAATTTGAATTGAATTAAAGCAATACTAACATTTCTAGAATTTGTTTTTCTTTTCTTGATAAGTTCCCTGTGTAACTTGATACAGTCAGCAGGACACATTTGTAGATTGTCAAAAAATACCACCTCTGTCTTATACTGACTTTATTTATGGAGTCATTAAAATGAATTGTGTTAACAAATAAATGTCTTAAAAAAACCTCACTCACAAATGCCTTTGTTAATAACAAACTTAAGAAAATAAAGTATACCCAACACATCATGAAAGTGGAGGAATTATCCTTAAAATCCTATGTTGAGAAAAGTGAACCTGGGTACACTGTTGGTAGGAATGTAAATTACTACAGCCATTTTGAAAAACAGTGTGGAGTTTCCTCAGAATCTAAAAATCAAATTACTGTATGATCTAGCAATCCCATTTCTAATTTGTGAAATTAAACTTTATCATGGGTATGTATATATAGGAAAAAAACCTAGTATATTTAGGATTTGGTACTATTTGTGTTTGCCGACATCCACTAGGGGGCTTGGAACCTATCTCCAGAGGATAAGGGGGAATTGCTGTATATATCCAAAGGAATTGAAGTCAGTATGTCAAAGAGATGTCAGCATTCCCTTGTTCATTTCAGCACTATTCACTATAGAGAAGATTGCCCAGCAGTGGATGAATGGATAAATAAAATGTGTATATACACAATGGAATACTATTCAGCCTTTAAAATGAAGGAAATTCTTTCATTTGCAAAATTATGTATTAAGAAATGGGTGTAGAGAAAATATAATAATTTATCATAAAGATGCTCACTGGATAATAGCTGTGGTTTGTAGATAGTACATTAGCAGCTGAGGGTTGTCTTTAACAAAACAAATAAGGTTCTTCAGAAAGAGCTGCAGGTTATTTTGAGCTAGTTATCTCTAAGTATAAAAAGATGAGTGTGGGAATAAAGGAAAATATTTTGCCACAAATCATCATATATCTGATGTTAATTAAAATGACTTATAAAGCTATTCATACTTCTCAACTGTACCACATGGATTTTTTCCATTTAGAAAGTTGTATGTGACTAAACTCTGGAGTCCCAGTTGGATGATTTAGAACATTATCCATTTCCCTTCTCCTTATTTCCCTTAGTTTCTGCCATGACCAAACAATTCTGTAAGACTTTTCTTTAAGATGTCTAAAACAGTGATACTGTGCACATTGTGGTATAGTTTAAGCACCATGGATTGCAGCTTAGATATTGAAGAACAGAAATAGAACAAAAACTTAATGTTGACAGATTTTGGATATAGAGACTAAAGGAATTAAATATTAAGGATTTAGAGATTTTCCTAGAAGCATTCTGAAGTGTTAAGAACATTAAAGGCTTAAAGAGATAGTTCATATTTCCAAGTATGAAAGCCTTTTTTTTTAAATGTGTGAATTTAAGGAGTACAAGCGCAGCCTTGTTACATGATATACTGCATAGTGGTGAAGTCTGAACTTCTAGTGTCTCCATCACCTATAATATACATTGTACCCATTAATAAATTTCTTATCATTTACACCTACTTCTCACCCACCCTACCCTTTCAAGTCTCCAATGTGTATTATTCCACACACTGACCACGTGTATTCATTATTTAGCTGCCACTTATAAGTGAGAACATGCAGTTTGTTTTTCTGCTTCTGGGTTATTTCACTTAAGATAATGGCCTCCAGTTCCATCCATGTTGCTGCAAAAAACCCAAACAAACATGTTTTCCTTTTTCTATGGCTGAATAGTATTCCACTGTGTACCCTAAGTGTTATTAAAATGATTTAGCGGCAGTGTTATCTGTAACACCTTTTAAAATTTATCTGTGAAAAAATCTTTGATGATACACATAAAAAGATTATTCCTTTTTAACTGTCCAGAGAAAAGTCTTGTTAGTCATAGTGAGTCATCTTCTAGTATGAAAAGAGTTCCACTGGGAAAGGATCTTATTGGTAGCATAGAAATGGTATGTCTACAAAATATGGATAATCCCAGCCATGTTGTTACCTTCTTCCCGTGTTTTCCACAAATCCAATTGGGTTGTATGACTTAACCTGTAAACACATTTCCCTCTGCTGCCTATTGTAAAGGACATGGATTTGCCTTCACCATCGGCATATTTTACTGTTATCTTTTCTTCTTTGGTAGGTCACTGATCTAAAGCGGCCTCTTTCATTTGGTGTCACACTGGGAGAGCTTAGTCTACTGGTAATGTTTGCTTTATTTAAAACTTCTATGGAACCTGTAAAGTATTATTCTGAAGTCACAGGGTAAATTGTCTAAAATCAACTATGCGACAAAGAACTATGATTTTTTAAATATATTATCATGCTAAACAACTTTTCTAGAAGTTTAACATTTTTAGTGATGCTATTATTACATTTTAAAATTATTTTTGTCTTTCTTTGTAACAGGTATCAAAATATCATCAAATAATTTGAAAGAAATAAAAGCTGTATCTTAAGCGTGGGGAAAGTAGGGGAAGATGAATTCTGTAGAGTCATGTGTTCATCTTTGGTATAGGTAGATGGAATTTCTAAATAGCTTATAGATATGCATATGTTTATGTATGTGTATGTGTGTGTGTGCACACTCATCTCATTGGGCAATATGTAAATTAATTTATTTTGATTATAATGAGTTTTTGTTTTAATGGTCTTTAAGGGTAGACAGTGTGTGTGTGTATATATATGTATATATACACACATACATATATATATAGGCTGGACATTTTTATTTCTATTACAGGCAACTAAGTGGTAGGAAACATGTTTTGGGGCATGTATGGAGAGGAAGATGTGGTTCACTTAGATACTTTTAAAGTTAAGGACGGTACAGGAATTGAATTCAGCTCTGCACCAAGCGGACCTAATAGACATCTACAGAACTGCCCACCCCAAATCAGCAGAATATACATTCTTCTCAGAACCACACCTCACCTTTTCCAAAATTGATCACATAGTTGGAAGTAAAGCACTCCTCAGCAAATGTAAAAGAACAGAAATTATAACAAACAGTCTGTCAGACCACAATGCAATCAAACTACAACTCAGGATTAAGAAACTCACTCAAAACCACTCAACTACATGAAAACTGAACAACCTGCTCCTGAATGACTACTGGGTACATAATGAAATGAAGGCAGAAATAAAGATGTTCTTTGAAACCAAGGAGAACAAAGACACAACATACCAGAATCTCTGGGACACATTTAAAGCAGTGTGTAGAGGGAAATTTTTAGCACTAAATGCCCGCAAGAGAAAGCAGGAAAGATCTAAAATTGACACCCTAACATCACAATTAAAAGAACTAGAGAAGCAAGAGCAAACACATTGAAAAGCTAGCAGAAGCCAAGAAATAACTAAGATCAGAGCAGAACTGAAGGAGATAGAGACACAAAAAACCCTTCAAAAAATCAATGAATCCAGGAGCTGGTTTTTTGAAAAGATCAACAAAATTGATAGACCGCTAGCAAGACAAAGAAGAAAAGAGAGAAGAATCAAATAGATGCAATAAAAAATGATAAACGAGATATCACCACCGATCCCACAGAAATATAAACTACCATCAGAGAATACTATAAACACCTCTATGCAAATAAACTAGAAAATCTAGAAGAAATGGATAAATTCCTCGACACATACACCCTCCCAAGACTAAACCAGGAAGAAGTTGAATCTCTGAATAGATCAATAACAGGCTCTGAAATTGAGGCAATAATTAATAGCTTACCAACCAAAAAAAGTCCAGGACCACACGGATTCACAGCCGAATTCTACCAGAGGCACAAGGAGGAGGTGGTACCATTCCTTCTGAAACTATTCCAATCAATAGAAAAAGAGGGAATCATCCCTAATTCGTTTTATGAGGCCAGCATCATCCTGATCCCAAAGCCTGGCAGAGACACAACAAAAAAAGAGAATTTTAGACCAATATCCTTGATGGACATGGATGCAAAAATCCTCAATAAAATACTGGCAAACCAAATCCAGCAGCACATCAAAATCTTATCCACCATGATCAAGTATGCTTCATCCCTGGGATGCAAGGCTGGTTCAACATACACAAATCAATAAACGTAATCCAGCATATAAACAGAACCAAAGACAAAAACCACATGATTATCTCAATAGATGCAGAAAAGGCCTTTGACAAAATTCAACAGCCCTTCATGCTAAAAACTCTTAATAAATTAGGTATTGATGGGACGTATCTCAAAATAAGAGCTATTTATGACAAACCCACAGCCAATATCATACTGAATGGGCAAAAACTGGAAGCATTCCCTTTGAAAACTGGCACAAGACAGGGATGCCCTTTCTCACCACTCCTATTCAACATAGTGTTGGAAGTTCTGGCCAGGGCAATCAGGCAGGAGAAAGAAATAAAGGGTATTCAATTAGGAAAAGAGGAAGTCAAATTGTCCCTGTTTGCAGATGACATGATTGTATATCTAGAAAACCCCATCGTCTCAGCCCCAAATCTCCTTAAGCTGATAGGCAACTTCAGCAAAGTCTCAGGATACAAAATCAATGTGCAAAAATCACAAGCATTCTTATACACCAATAACAGACAAACAGCCAAATCATGAGTGAACTCCCATTCACAATTGCTTCAAAGAGAATAAAATACCTAGGAATCCAACTTACAAGGGATGTGAAGGACCTCTTCAAGGAGAACTACAAATCACTGCTCAACGAAATAAAAGAGGACACAAACAAATGGAAGAACATTCCAGGCTCATGGGTAGGAAGAATCAATATTGTGAAAATGGCCATACTGCCCAAGGTAATTTATAGATTCAATGCCATCCCCATCAAGCTACCAATGACTTTCTTCACAGAATTGGAAAAAACTACTTTAAAGTTTATATGGAACCAAAAAAGAGCCTCCATCGCCAAGTCAATCCTAAGCCAAAAGAACAAAGCTGAAGGCATCATGCTACCTGACTTCAAACTATACTACAAGGCTATGGTAACCAAAACAGCATGGTACTGGTACCAAAACAGAGATACAGACCAATGGAACAGAACAGAGACCTCAGAAATAATACCACACATCTACAACTATCTGATCTTTGACAAACCTGATGAAAACAAGAAATGGGGAAAGGATTCCCTATTTAACAAATGGTGCTGGGAAAACTGGCTAGCCATATGTAGAAAGCTGAAACTGGATCCCTTCCTTACACCTTATACAAAAATTAGTTCAAGATGGATTAAAGACTTACATGTTAGACCTAAAACCATAAAAACCCTAGAAGAAAACCTAGGCAATACCATTCAGGACATAGTCATGGGCAAGGACTTCATGTCTAAAACACCAAAAGCAATGGCAACAAAAGCCAAAATTGATAAATGGGATCTAATTAAAGAGCTTCTGCGCAGCAAAAGAAACTACCATCAGAGTGAACAGGCAACCTACAGAATGGGAGAAAATTTTTGCAATCTACTCATCTGACAAAGGGCTAATATCCAGAATCTACAAAGAACTCAAACAAATTTAGAAGAAAAAAACAACCCCATCAAAAAGTGGGTGAAGGATATGAACAGACACTTCTCAAAAGAAGACATTTATGCAGCCAACAGACACATGAAAAAATGCTCATCATCACTGGCCATCAGAGAAATGCAAATCAAAACCACAATGAGATATCATCTCACACCAGTTAGAATGGCGATCATTGAAAAGTCAGGAAACAACAGGTGCTGGAGAGGATGTGGAGAAATAGAAACACTTTTACACTGTTGGTGGGACTGTAAACTAGTTCAACCATTGTGGAAGACTGTGTGGCAATTCCTCAGGGATCTAGAACTAGAAATACCATTTGACCCAGCCATCTAATTACTGGGTATATACCCAAAGGACTATAAATCATGCTGCTATAAAGACACATGCACACGTGTGTTTATTGCGGCACTACTCACAATAGTAAAGACTTGGAACCAACCCAAATGTCCAACAACGATAGACTGGATTAAGAAAATGTGGCACATATACACCATGGAATACTATGCAGCCATAAAAAGTGATGGGTTCATGTCTTTTGTAGGGACATGGATGAAGCTGGAAGCCATCATTCTCAGCAAATTATCACAAGGACAAAAAACCAAACACTGCATGTTCTCACTCATAGGTGGGAATTGAACAATGAGAACACATGGACACAGGAAGGGGAACATCACACATGGGGGCCTGTTATGGGGTTGGGGGAGGGGGGAGGGATAGCATTAAGAGATATACCTAATGTAAATGATGAGTTAATGGGTGCAGCACACCAACATGGCACATGTATACATATGTAACAAACCTGCACGTTGTGCACATGTACCCTAGAACTTAAAGTATAATAAAATATGTTTATATATAAAATAAAGACAGTGAACCATAAATCATACCAGGCAAGTTTGCCTTATGACTACTTATATGGAGAGGGCCTCAATAAGGAAAGATGAGGAAGAAGAATGGTAGGGTGGTAGACCGGCAGAGAAACAGACAAAGAAGGACATGGTTATGTGGAAGGCTTAACAATGTTGTGGGCATATAGAGAAGTAGAGATACACATTGAGTTGAAGAACAGAGCGGAAACAATAAAGAAAGAGAGCTGAAGAAACAAAGGAAAGGGAGTGAAGGAAACTAGTTTATCCTTTGCCTGTTTCCAAAATGAATTTGAAGTAGCTTTTGACAAAAAGAAGAATACAGTAACACCTTTAAAGAGGATAGAATCTGTGTTCTAAAGGATAGAGAGAGAATTGTTCCAGAAAACTGTAACTAATGATAGTGGTCATAAGGGAGCAGAGTAACTTTGAGCTTCTAGCAAACAATGCAAAAAATACAAACTAGTCATATACCTCCTATTGTCTGATAACAGGTATACTATTGCCTAAGAGTATGTAGTTTCCTTAATGTTTGCTGCTGTTTGTCCCTTTGTATCTTTGCTCAGACTCTTCATTCTGCTTTAGTTGTCTGTATTACTTTCTTCTCTTTGTCTTCCTGGTGATTCTACTCAAGTTTTAATACTTACGTGATATGTGACCTTTCTTTCTCATTCTTTTTCACTTCCTTCTTAGAATTTACTGTTCCCTCTTTTATGCTTCCTATTGTATTTTATCAAAGACCTGTAAAATATTATTGTACTGGTTATCATGTTAATCTCCTTCTGTCAAAACCACATTCATTCACTGAAGTAGTACCTACCTTTTAGTGTTTTTGTGATGATTAAATGAGATAGTTTATGTAAAACATTTGGCCCATTGTCTGGCTCAATTATTTCCTGCTTCAACTATTATAGTGGCTATTATAACAACAGCAATAGCAAACCTACCTCCTTTGTATGCATACCATTTATTTTTCTTTGCAATTACAATCTAACTTATAAATCTAAAGTTATCTTCCCACCTCTGATCTGGATCTCATTTTACCTATCTGCCCACTGTACTCTCACTCTACTACTCCACTGAAACAGTTCTTAACAAGTTTCTCAATAACGCCCTTGCTGCTAAATAAGTTTAGTATTTGGTGTTGCTGAACATGCTGTCCTTATAGAAACAGGGTCATGCTGTAATTTCCATACTCTCCTGGTTTTCTTCCTATTACAAAACAATGACTTGTTTTTTTAAAAAGAATGTGTACCATATTCAATAGTGTATAGGCTGGTTCTCTGTTTTCGTTCATACCCGATTCTTTCCACTGTTCAAATACATATTAACCCAGTAATTATTTTCTGAATGAATGAACTCAAATTAGAATCATGTCAATTCTCTTTTCATTGTTTCTTTGATTTTGTCTTATAAATATATGTAAAGAAATAGATAGCTAATACTATTTAATGTTAAATTATTTTGTTACATTTTATAAGTATTAGAGCACTATTAATGACATCCATACTACATTTCAGAGGTATTCTCTTTTTTCTTTTAGACTGCAAATGAACACTGGACTCCATGCATATTAAATGAAGCAGACAAAATTATATACAAGGTATTATGTTGAAATAAAAATTTTTGTTAGTTTCCTAGGTGCACTTAATTTGTTTTCTTGAAGGAACATTGATGGAGCAGAATGTGCCATTGGAGTGTGAGTTAAAAGTCTAGGGTCTAGTTTTGGCCCTGGTACTTACTATGTGACCCTCTGTAATCACTTACCAATTCTGAGGTATAGGTTCTTTACCTATCAAGTGGAAATACAGGATACAGTTAATAGTTCCCAAATGGTGCTTTACTAGATATTGAGATATTTTTAGATGTTGTAGGGAAAATATTCTCTGATCAAGTGAGATTATTGATTAAAGTACTAAGCTATACATAATTAAACAGATACGTTTCATTTTATTTTAAACTATAGAGCTTTAGATATGTTAACAAACACTGTGAATCTCCAAGAGGGATATTTAGTATGTAGCTTTCCCACCTTGTTGACCGTAGACTCCTCTGCTGCCACCTGTTTTCAGGAAACAGCTATTCATATCTGCTGGAGGGATCATGTCTTTTTTTTTTTTTCAGCACAATATTTACAGGGTCCGTTAAATACTAAATTCTGAATAAATATTTGATAATTGAATGACTGAGTTCCTTGGAAATAGTGTTCTTGAAAGTGCAATTTAGCAAATGCTAGACTTAATAAAGTCCGAATAACATGAATATATTTTCCCCTCATTTTTATATTATTTTCTTGAATTTACATTATTTTCTTTGAATTTAAAAATTCAAAATGGCATTTGGGTAATTTTGGAGTGGTGAACATGAGAATAATCTTTTAATATTGATTCATAATTTCAGTGTGTTGATTGCTTGATCTCTTTCATTTTTCTCTTACAGCTTATACGACTTGATAGTCTTAGCGCCTACTGGAATGTAAATTGCAGCATGTCTTACCAGAGATCAAGGGAACAGATTTTGGTAATATTAATGTATACTTGGAAGAGCTAACTTCACTCCCACTCCCTAAATTTGTTTAATGTAAGAGGGCCTTCATGAGGACAGGATATCAGCCATTTGTTTAACTTGTATTTCACTAAATCAGAAATATTAAAAACATCCTTTCAAATCCACTATGTGTCTTCAGAAAAGCAATTTTGTTTTTGAAGATGTTTGTGAAATCATTCACTGGGCAGTGACATCAGAGCCCATGGTATTAAATTAAAACTGTATTTATGCTTTTTTACCTTCTCATTTTGATGATATTCTTGTCACATTCTGATATTTCATATTAGAATTATTAAGAGTATTATAAAGATAATATTTCTCAGATATAAAGCATGTATCTTTGACAAAGGTTTTAGACATTTGTGATGATGATTTTCTGAATAGTAGAAGATTAATTCAAAACTTCAGTGTGCTAAACCAGTCTTAGCCATGTTTATTTACTTAGAGGATAAAGAACAATTCAATTTTTAGAACTGGATAAATTTCAATCTTCTATCTCTGATTTCTCAGAAAGATACCGTAACATATGATTTGCCTTTGACTAGAATGTGTCTGAAATCCCCGTGTATAGATATACATATAAGTACATTTTTTTGGAGTCAGAGTGGACATACTACAAGGTTGTTTGTAGACATACAGAATTCTTAAAATTTTCTGCTTCCGTATCTTTATACTTGTAAATAATGCTCAGTGTTTTTTTCTTATTGACTACTAGTAACAGAGAAACAAAGATATTGATGTAAGAACCAAGCTTTGTGTGTGTGTGTGTGTGTGTGTGTGTGTGTGTGTGTGTGTGTGTCTGAATATGTGTGCGTTTTCTTTTTCATTCTCATTCAAATTTTTTGTTTAGGATCAGCTGAAAAATGAAATTCTTACAAGTGGAAATATACCCCCAAATTATCAATACAGTAAGTAACAGTAAAGGTTTATTTCATGTTATAGGAAGAAACATAGAATTAAATACATTATTTTAACATACTTTTCTGATAAACTTACTTAGTCAAAGTATATTAATTTTATACCTTACTATTATGATACAGCATGTTTGGGTTATAACTTATTGTTTAGGAATAGATCGTAACACACACCACTGGAGAATAAGAGAGAGAGAAGGGCAGTATAGCTGTAGTTCATTCCCTGCTGCCAACCTTCTTTGAATTCCATGTATTCTTCTTAGCTTGCTATTGTATTTTTTGTTTTAGGGTTTAGGTTTTCTTTCTTTTTTCAAAAAGTAACTAAATCTCTGAGATTCTGGTATTCAGGTCACCCTTATGTTACTATTGCAGTGTTAACATAATCCTGCCACTCTAGAGAATTTTTTTGTGAGCTTTTCTATTTCTTGGCAGCCTCACCTTTATTTTACAACTGGATCTCTAACAAAGCTTCCTGCTTATTTATTTATTTTTTCCATCTGTTTTCTTTATTTCAGTTTCATGCTAATGAAGCTGTTGGTTTTTTATTAGTATACCCCTTTATGATTGTTCTCAGCTTTCATTCTCATTTTGTTCCATATTACTCTGGTTCACTGTTGTTTTCTTCATGTTCTTTTATAACTAATTGACGCTGGATAATAGTTGGCACTTATGTTACATAGATCCCTACATTTTTTGATGATAAAACTTTCAAGTGCTGCTAGTTTGTGAAATCATTTAGGTTCATTGATGGTAAGAAATAGTTAAGGAAAATCTACAATTTCATTCTTAGGCATTTTCCGTTTATAACTAGCCTTTAAAGCAGTTGAAAAGTTTGTACAATCTTACGCAAATTGTAATTACCATAAGATATCACAGTTTTTATAGTTTGATACTATTCATGGTTAAAATTTATCACCTTGCGTTCCCCTATCATCTTCCCTAATACACCTTTTTATATTACTTCTCAACCTGAAGATTATTTTCTTTAGTTGATTCTAAGGTTGTATATGTAATGATCATTTTGAAAATAATAAAGTGGTGAGCAGTTTCTTTTTCTGGAATGAATTTTATTCATGATTTTGTTACTAAATTCTCCTAGTGATTAAATAAGACAAATTTATCAGATCTTATTTCCTTTTTTGTATTAGTATTTTTAATGAATAATACAATCATTAAATGTCTTGCAACAAGGAAGAGAAGTCTAATTTTATGCAGACTGTGAATAACCAAGAGTAGATTATCTGTCTCTTTTATACATTTCTTACCTAGAAGCATAGGACTCCAATTTCCTCCTTGGAGATTTCACTTTAATGATTGAGCTTATTATTATGCATATAAGTAGAAGCTTGAATTTCTTAAATTTTTTTGGTAGTGATTTTGTTACACACATTTTTGATCATTTTTCTTTACTTCTAGAGTAACAGTGTTCTCATAATTATTTACACTTGTTTATATGTAAAAGCATATAAACATATCTTATGTCTTCCCATGTGATAAAAGTTTTCCAGCCAATATCAGCCTCTGCAAAACTCTACATGAATCCTTATGCAGAATCAGAGCTCAAAACGCCCAAACTGGATTGCAACATAGAAATACAAAATATTGCCATTGAACTGACCAAACCTCAGGTATGATTCATGTGGATATTTCCAGCTTTGATTAGCCTGAATCTTGACTGCTTTTATTTGTGATTATTACTTCTCTAATGGTTGGTGGTTTTTTGGGGTTCGTTATGTTGAGATTTGACTGTTTAAAAATTTTTGTTTTAAAGAAAATGAATTTCAAATTTAAGTAGTTTTTTAAAATTTTATTTCATCTTTTCCTAAAGTGTGGAGAATCATATCAAACTGTAGGGAATGACATTATTTCCATTTGACTCACAATTGTTGATGGAAGATTTTTTCTTTTTTGAGATGGAGTCTCACTCTGTCGCCCAGGCTGGAGTGCAGTGGTGTGATCTCAGCTCACTGCAAGCTCCGCCTCCCGGGTTCATGCCATTCTCCTACCTCAGCCTTTAGAGTAGCTGGGACTACAGGCGCCTGCCACCACTCCTGGCTAATTTTTTTGTATTTTTTAGTAGAGACCGTGTTTCACTGCGTTAGCCAGGATGGTCTCGATCTCCTGGCCTAGTGATCTGCCCACCTCAGCCTCCCAGAGTGCTGGGATTACAGGCGTGAGCTACCGCACCTGGCCTGTTGATGGAAGATTTTAATGTGTTTTTCCCTCCTCAGTTTTCAATGGAAGACACTCTTATTAAATATTGTTTCTTTAATTTGTAGAACAGCTATGTTGGCAGCTTTTTCCTCTATTTGTTTCCCAAGCATGGTTGTATGCCCAGAGAGTTGGGGTGACAGACTTGCCCCCCCCGCCGCCTTTTTTTTTTATTTTCTCTGCTTTCATGTTACCTCTGGGTGTATGTTTCCCTCCATTTGAACTGTTTGTCAGATCTACACAGAGTTGCTGTGTTGACGGTAACATGGCTGCTTAAATAGGTTTATCTTGCTTTGGTTATGCAATAATTTTTTGCAGTAATTTCAAAATCAGCTCATAGATAGCTACTGCTGAAACGATGGTCCAGAGGAAAAATATATAGTCTTCGAAACAGGCATAGTTTATATCATAATTTACAGATACCATATTTCATTGTTTCTAAGATGTTCATTTAGTTTACATTTTAACGTATCTGAAAATAGGATGTATATATTGGTGATAAGACAATTTAATTAACAGCAGTTTTCTTTTGTAGTAGAACCTAAAATTATATTACAACTTAAAATTGATAGTGTCTTAAATTTGATGAACTGTAGTATACTTGCAATTGATAGCATCTTAAATTTGATGAAATATAGTATATTATTGGGCTACCAGGCAACATTGTTCAGGGAATTTAGAGTCTCACTAGTCTAAAAAATAGATTGAAATTTAGTCTTTTTTTATATGTACAGTGTAATAAATATAACTTTATTTTTGTTTTAACAGTACTTAAGTATGATTGACCTTTTGGAGTCAGTGGATTATATGGTTAGGAATGCGCCTTATAGGAAATACAAGCCTTATTTACCACTTCATACCAATGGTCGACGATGGTAAGTTAGAATTTGTTTTTTGTTTTGTGAGGAACATATAATCATATATTTAGTTACTCTCAGAGTTAAACAACCTTTAAAAGCCAAGTAATTCAACCACTTTAAAAAAAGAGACCAGAGTATTAAAAGACAAATAGCAAATATATTGATTACTTATAAAAACAGCTTTCACTTCTTTTGTATGTCCATATTACTTTTTTCATATGAACATCCACTTGTATTTCTGCTCCTAGGTTCCTGAATTCTGTTTTTTTTTTTTTTTTTTTTTTTTTTGAGATAGAGTCTTGCTCTGTCCCCATGCTGGAGTGCAGTGACGCGATCTTGGCTCACTGCAACTTGTGCCTCCCCGGTTCAAGCGATTCTCCTGCCTCAGCCTCCCAAGAAGATGGGGGTACAGGGTGTGCCACCACACCCAGCTAATTTTTGTATTTTTATTTTTTTGAGACAGAGTCTTGCTCTGTCGCCCAGGCTGGGGTGTGGTGATGCGATCTTGGCTCATTGCATCTTCCGCCTCCCGGGTTCAAGCAGCTCCCTGCCCCAGCCTCCCAAGTAGCTGAGATTACAGGCACCCACCACCATGCCTGGCCAATTTTTGTATTTTTAGTAGAGACAGGCTTTCAGCATCTTGACATCTTGAACTCCTGACATTGTGATCTACTCTCCTCGGCCTCCCAAAGTGCTGGGATTACAGGCGTGAGCCACGTGCCCGGCCTAATTTTTGTATTTTTAGTAGAGATGGGGTTTCACCACGTTGGCCAGGATGGTCTCAAACTCTTGACCTCGTGATCTGCCTGCCTTGGCCTCTCAAAGTGCTGGGATTACAGATGTGAGCCGCTGCACCCTGCCGGTTCCCAAATTCTTAACTTAACATTCAAGACATTCATTCAACATTTTTATAAAAGTTTTATCGCTTATCAGTCATCCACATAGACTCAGTGTTATAACCATACTGGAATACTATTTCCCACATGTCATTTTGTGCCTTTTGGATTTTGCTTTGGCAAACTCTGTTCCTTAAGGGTTTTCTTATATCTAAGTCTATTTAAGTCAGACAATTTTACTGGGAATTGTTGAGCTCTTATAGGAAGACAGTTAAGAAGAACAAAAAGTTTGACAGCATAAGATCTAAAAAGTCAAGACTTTTCCTGTTTTCTCTTAAACCTTTATATTAACATTTACGTTAACAAAATTTGATTTTCAGGTGGAAATATGCAATTGATTCTGTTCTTGAAGTTCATGTAAGAAGGTATACACAGATGTGGTCATGGAGTAACATAAAAAAGCACAGGCAGTTACTCAGGAGTTATAAAATTGCCTACAAAAACAAGTTAACGCAGTCTAAAGTCTCAGAAGAAATACAGAAAGAAATTCAGGTATATCTTGCATATATTAGTGAGAGCTATTATTTGTCTAATCATCCTTTAATATTCTTTTGCATGTAATTTGAATCAAAAAATAATTTTAGGAAGAACAGAATTCACCTCTTTTTGAGAGAGAATTATGTGGGAAAATGCAGAATTTTTTTTCCCAGTTTTTCTTCTTTAAAAAAAACTTTTTTTCCCCCTGCAAATATCAGATAAAATAAGGTTACTGTAAACAATTTGGGGAAAGGTGTCTGGTTTTTATAATAATGTTTAGAAAGTCAGTATCAGAGCTGTTTAAATATGTGTTTATTAGATAGTTATATCTTACTTGTTTTGTTAGTAAACATCCTGTATTTATACGGTAGTGGCTTTTCAAAATACTTCAAAATATTATTTATAAAAAACAGCTTTTACTTCTCAGGAAAGAAGAGGTTTTATCTACCCCCTTGTAAAAGGTAGAAACACAGCCGGGCATGGTGGCTCACGCCTGTAATCCCAGCACTTTGGGAGGCTGAGGTGGGTGGATCACCTGAGGTCAGGAATTCGAGACTAGCCTGGCCAACATGGTGAAACCCCGTCTCTACTAAAAATACCAAAAATTAGCTGGGCGTGGTGGCGGGTGCCTGTAATCCCAGCTACTCGGGAGGCTGAGGCAGGAGAATTGCTTGAGCCTGGGAGGTGGAGGTTGCAGTGAGCCAAGATCCCGCCATTGCATTCCAGTCTGGCAACAAGAGCGAAACTCCCTCTCAAGAAAAAAATAAAATTAAAAAAAAAAAAAAAAAAAAGGTAGAAACACACTGGATACATAATTTGCTTAATGTCTTCTGATTTCACTTATAGAACTGTTTCTGGCAATGATTCATAATGTGAAAAATGAGTTGAATTCCTATTTTTCTGAAGTATATCACAATCACCAGTATGAAATATTAAAAAAAGCGTAGGTATTGGAGTCAGATGGATTTGGGTTCAAGTACTGACTTGGATATTTACCAAATGTCCTTCTGATTATGGACACAAGTTTCTCAAACTCTGAGGTCTAGTGTTCTCATATATAAAATGGTAACAATATCTGTCTTACAGAGTGGTGAGAATTGTATGAGACAGCACATAAAGCACTTGGAACACAGGTCACCTGGTTAATGTTAGATTCCCCCACGTACTTTTATATAAATGCCTCAAATCAGTTTCTACTTTAGCCTACTTATTGATTTGCAGAATTTTACATTCTTAAATATTATGTGTTTTGTAATGGCACCTTTAGTACAATGGCTATATAATAAGAATAGGGGGGAGTTACAAGTAAGAATCATAAGGATGATATGTAAAACAAGTCCCCTTCCTAAATATTCTTGTTTTCATGTGCATTTATGTCTATTTGTTAATAATAATGGTCTTACAGAAAAATTATTTTCATACTGTATTTAATGAGGATTTATTTTCTTGGAAAACTTATTTTCTTTTACTGTAAAAAATTAAAAAATTTAAAAGTGTAGAATGCATTCAAATTTATACGAATACTTTCAACTTTCATTAGGTCACAGGTACTGATAATGGACTAGATATGTCTAGAAATCATAAAAGAAAAATTTCTTTTATCTAATGATTAAATTTCTTGTATACAAATGCCTCTGTTTTTTACAGGACTTGGAGAAGACTCTAGATGTTTTTAACATAATTTTAGCAAGGCAACAAGCACAAGTTGAGGTAATCATTTTTATTAGCTGATTTTATGTTTTAAACATGTTAATGCCCGCTTTTAAACCTAGGATCAAGAAATTGAAGTTTCACGAGTTGAGGTTTTATTGCTTAATTTAGTCTCAGGAGAAAAGAAACTGGAGTACTGAAAAAAAGCCACTAACATGAAGGGGGAAAAAAACCTTATTTTTATTATTATTATTTTTTTGAGATGGAGTCTTGCTCTGTCTCCCGGGCTGGGATGCAGTGGCGTAATCTCGGCTCACTGCATCCTCTGCCTCCCGGGTCCAAGTGATTCTGCTACCTCAGCCTCCTGAGTAGCTGGGATCATAGGCACACGCCACCACGCCCGGCTAATTTTTTTTGTATTTTTAGTAGAGATGGGTTGTCGCCACGTTAGCCAGCCTGGTCTTGAACTCCTGACCTCAGGTGTTCCACTCACCTCGGCCTCTCAAAGCGCTGGGATTACAGGCATGAGCCACCACGCCTGGCCACTTAGAAAGTTTTATAACGAAAAATCTGAAAAACTCCAAGAAGAAAGTAAATAAAAGCCATCTATAATCCTGACAACTTAGAATACTACTGTGATCATTTTGGCTATCAGTTTTTCTCCCATGCTCATATACCTGCGTATTTATGCTTTTTAATCTCCTTTTTTTTTTTTTTTTTTTTACTTTTTCTTTGTTTCCTCTTCCTTCCCTTCCTTCTTCCTTCTCTCCCTCTCTTCTTTCTTTTCTCCTTTCCTTCCTTCCTCTTTCCTTCACTTTCTTCCTTTATTTCCTTTCTTTCTGAAATTGGAAATGATCTGCTGATAATGTTTTATAACTGCTTATTTATTGATGCCTTGTGCACTGCACAGTGTTCCATGTCATTTCTAAGATTCTGTAACATGACTTTTTGGTAATTAAAAAAAAATTACAAATGCAATATAACTCCTCGTAGAAAAGTTAGAAAATATAGATAAATAAAACAAAAATAAAAACACTCAGAAACTAAAAGTAACTACTGTCAATACCTTTCTGTATATCCTTTTAGTCCTTTTTATAGTTATAGATGTCCATGTACTTACTCATACTTTTAAATGAGATTAAGGCATATACAGTTGACCCTTGAACAACCTGAAGGTTAGGGATGCCAAGCCCCCACACAATTAAAAATTTGTATATAACTACTTTCTCTCTCTCTCTCTCTTTTTTTTTTTTTTGAGGTAGAGTCTTGCTCTGTCGCCCAGGCTGGAGTGCAGTGGTGCAATCTTGGGTCACTGCAACCTCTACCTCCCAGGTTTCAAGTGATTCTCCTGTCTCAGCCTCCTGAGTAGCTGGGACTATAGGCATGTGCCACCATGCCCTGCTAATTTTTGTATTTTTAGTAGACACATGGTTTCACCACATTGGCCAGGCTGGTCTCGAACTCCTGACCTCAGGTGATCCACCCGCCTCGGCCTCCCAAAGTGCTGGAATTACAGGCATGAGCCACTGTGCCCGGCCTGTGTATAACTTTAGATTCTTCAAAAACTTAACTACTGATAGCCTACTGTTAACCGAAAGCCTTATTGATAACATAGTTGATTAACACATATTTTTAAATGTTATATGTATTATACACTGTATTCTTACAATAAAGTAAGCCAGAGAAAAGAAAATGTTATTAAGAAAATTATAAGAAAGTGAAAATATATTTACTATTCAGTAAGTAGAAGTCGATCACCATAAAGATCTTCACATAGAGTAAGCTGAGGGGTGGGAGGAGGAAGAGGAGGATTGTCTCAGGGGTAGCAGAGGCAGAAGAAAATCCTTGTATATGTATACTCATGCCGTTCAAACCCATGTTGTTCAAGGGTCAACTTTACACTTGTTCATTTATTTAGCAAGTACTCACTGAGTGTCTGTTATGCTTGCATTATGGCTAAAAGTATAGACTTGGGAGTCAGATGGTCTGGATTCTGATCCCAGCTTTGCCATCTACTAATTATATGATTTTGGGCCGTTTGACCCCTCTGTGCCTTAGTTTCCTGATTTGTGAGATGAGATTAATTAGTAGTACCTACGTCTTAGGGTTATTGTTAGGAGTACCTGATAATTCATATAAAACACTTAAATTATTATGTGCCTGGCATAATATTTTACTAAATATGTGATTTTTTTCATTATCATTATCATATGCATTAGCCTACGTAAATGAACAAAACAGACAAAAATCTTTTATTTATATTGTAGTAGGGGATAAGGTTAATAAGTACTTCAATTAGAATAAAGTAGGAAAGCATATAAGGAGCGCCGAAGCTAGGCAGTGATAATGATTTGCAGTTTTAAACAGGGTTGTCAGGAAAAGCCTCACTAACAAGGAAACATTTGAGCAAAGACCTGAAGAACATGGGGCCATCAGCCAGAAAGATATCTAAGGGAAAGGTATAACCAGGCAGAAATAATTAAATGTAACTGCTTAAAGGTTTTGTGGTTGGAACATACCTGGCTCATTCAGGAAACTAACTGGAGTCCTGAGAGAGGGAAGAGTGGTGGTTGATGAGTTCAGAGAAGTAAGGTAGCAGAGGAATGGGAGGGCTGCTCGTGGGAGTTGAGATTGCCAGATTGTGTAGCATCTTACAAGCCATTGTGTGGATTTTGGCTCTTACTCTGAATTGGGAAACTAATAGTAGGTTTTGAAACAGGATGATACGATCTGGCATAAGTTTTAAAATTCACCGTGGCTACTTTGAAAGCAGACTGTAGGAAGGAAGGCAAGAGTGAAGACAGGGGGAGCAGTTAGGAAGCTATTGAAATAGTTGAGATGAGTGGTGATAGCATTGCTGAGAATGGTTGCAAATAAAGGTGATGAGAAGGGGTCAGGTTCTAGATATACTTCGGGGGTACAGCCAATATTTCCTGACTGACTAGATGTGCGTTGTAGGAGAGAGTAAAAAATGCCTTTAAATATCTTGACCTGGAGCAGTTGGAAGGATGGATTTGCTATCAAATAAGAGGGAGAAGATGGGAGAGAACAAGCTTGAGTGAGATGAGAAAAGACCAGGAGTTCAGTTTGTGACCTATTAAGTTTTAGCTATCTCTTAGACCTCAGAGGGACAGTGGAGTAGGCAATTATGTGGAGTTCAGAAGAGGAGTCTGTGCTGGATATAGAAATGTAGGAAGGGTCAGCACATGGATTTCTTTAAAGCCATGAGATCACCTCAGGAATTAGAATAGCTAGAGGAGAGTTGCAAAGATCCAAAGCATCTATTGTTACAATCAGAGGGATGGGAAAGAACCAGCAAAGGTGACCATAGAGGGATTGCCAGAGTTGTAATAGGGAAGCTGTATGAATGTAACACCTTCAAATTCAAGCGGAGAAAGAATTTCATGGAAGAGAAAGTGATCAACTGTGACAGATGCACCTGATTTTTTAACTAAGATAGGACAGAATTGAACATTAAACCTACTAAATATGGGATATTTTTGGCCATGACGTTTTTCAAGTAATTTTTTGGCACCAATTTCTTTTTATTCTCTTCTTTTGCACTCTTAATTATTTGGACTCTTAATTTTATATTCTATGCATATATATATATATATATATATAAATATGTAAAATATATAGGCAAGGATGAAAACACCCATATGTATAAGATGTATGTATTCATATATAAGATATATGTGTATATGTATATATACATATACACATTTATATATGTGTGTGTGTATATATGTATATGTATTTAGACCTTTTGGTGCTCTGTTCATTTTTTTTTCCTGCAATCTTTTTTTCTGTCTCTAAGGCTAGATAATTTCTGTTGATCTATCTTCAAGTTCTGTCCTTCTTCTGTCATCTTCATTTTGAACCCATCCTGGGAGTTTTTAATTTCAGATATTATATTTTTCAGGTCTAAAATTACTATTGAGTTTTTTTTTATAGTTTGCATTTCTCTATTGAAGATTCCAATCTTTTTAGTAATTTCCAATGTGTTTGCCTTTATGTCATGTACTATAGTTACAGTGGCTCTCTAATAGTTCCAGCTATCAGACGTTGAAGTTATCTGATTATTGGCATCTGATGATTATCTTTCCCTTGAGAATTGGTTACATTTTCAGTTTTACTTGTTTTTGTATGTCAAATAATTTTGGATTGTATTTTTGACATGATTATTATATAATCTCTGGATCTTGTTGTAATCCTCTGGAAAATGTTGACATTTTGTGTTAGTGTACAACCTAGTTAAGTTCTGAATCTAAGTTGTGTTTGCCTTTGTGGATGGTGGTTCAGATTTCAGTTCAGCTCTGTAAACCTTTTTTGGTATGTAAGTTCGAGTTTGTTTTACACATGTATATTACCGGAGTTAGTTTGTGACTTGTGCAGGTGGTTCATATTAGTTCAGGTGTCTAAGAGCTTTGCTGCTTTGGTTTGGGTTAGTTTCACATATGTGAAGCTCGTATTAGACTGAGATTTGGACAGGTTCATATACAGAATTAAGAGATATCCCCTTCTCTGGCTCTTTCCCTGCCAGGGTTTTCTCACATACATTCTGGCCTTCATGAACTCCATTTACTGGTTCCTTGGCCAGAAATACGGAGTTTTTCTCAGGGTTTTAGCTGCGTGTGCAACTGTGCTCCATGTTCCTCTGCTCTGCTCTATGGTGAGGCCCTTGCTCAGGGCAGAGCCATGTATAGTAGTTTTCTATGTCTATATAACAAACTTAGTGGCTTGAAACAACACATAGCTGTTACCTCTGAGTTTCTCTGGGTCTGGAGTCTAGGTGTGGGTTAGCTGAGTCCTCTGCTTAAGGTTTTAAAATATTGCAAGATGTTGGTTTGGGACTATGGTATCTGAAACGTGACTGATGGAGGATCCACTTTCCTTGGCAGAATTTAGCTCTTTGTGGCTGTGGGATGGAAGGCTTCAGCTTTTTGTTGATTTCTGGCTAGAGCTGCCCTCAGCTTATAAGTATCATCTTCAGTTCCTTGCCTAATGGGCTTCGCATCCTAGACAACCATAACATGGCAGCTTTCTTCTTCAAAAGAAGAGAGAAACTCCAGCAAGATGGTCGCTAAAGTCTTATGTATATAACATACACATTGTACACAGAATCAAGTATATTTTATTACCTTTGCCATATTTTATTGTTTGGAAACTAGTTGCAAGTCATGCCCATGCTCAAGGGAAGAACATTAGAAATGGGAGATTATGGTGGTGGGGTGGAATGGGGTGGGCACAACATATGAGAAAAACAAACGTCATGGAAAACTCACTCTTGTGCAGGTCACTTCTCCAAATTGTGACCCCTTCTACTGTTTGCCTCCTTTGCTTACTTTTCAAAATCTTAGGTAGTTCTTTTTTATATTTTGTTCAGAAGTTTTAGTTGGGTTGAAGAGGGCTTATGCCACCATGGAACTAAAACTTTCACTGAAATTAGTAATAAAGAAGTCACTTAAGAGCAATTTTTATAGAATAATATGGGCAGAAACTTGATAGGAATGAGAGAGCATGAACGACTAGGAGTGGGAGACAGTGAGTAGGAACAGTATGATTCTTTGCTGTAAGCAGAGCAGATAAATGGAGCAGTAAGTGGTGGACAATGTGGAGTCAAGAGGTTTTGTAACTTGCTTTTCTTTCTTTAAAAAAATTGTTGTATCTATTTTCAATGTGAGCAGAATCATTTATCTGACATCATTTAAGATAGCTGAATAGAGGCCGGATGTGGTGGTCCACTCCTGTAATCCCAGCACTTTGGGAAGCTGAGATGGGCAGATCACGAGGTCAAGAGTTTGAGACCAGCCTGGCCAACATAGTGAAACCCTGTCTCTACTAAAAATACAAAAATTAGCCGGGTGTGGTGGCATATGCCTGTAATCTCAGCTACTTGGGAAGCTGAGGCAGGAGAATCGCTTGAACCCGGGAGGTGGAGGTTGCGGTGAGCCGAGACCACGCCATTGCACTCCAGCCTGGGTGACAGAGTGAGACTCCATCTCAAAAAAAAAAAAAAAAAAAAAAGATAGCTGAATAGTATTCCGTTCTGTGCAGATACCGGAATTTGCTTCACTATTTCTCACTGGCTATATTGAATTGTAAGTGACTCTACAATGAATAGCCTTATTTCTGCATTTTCTCAAACATCCCTTATTTTCTCACAGGCAAATTCCCCAAGGTACAAGTTGTTAGGTCAGAAAGTATGAATATTTTAAAAGGTATTTGCCACTGCTGGGGATTGTTCCTCTGAAAGAGAGGAATGAATCACTGGAGGAAACAATTTCAGTCCTCCACAACTTAAATTGCTTTAGCTTAAATGTGTATTCTTAGTACCAGCTACAGTTGCTTAAAAAGTGAAGAAAGAGAACTAATATTGGGATGCAGTAGACCAGGAAGGATGGATGTAGAAGAGAAGGCAGTTTGATCTATCTAACATTGATTTTTTTCATTGTAATGGAAAGTACATAGGGCCTGAGTTTAAAATGTAGGCAGAGGATTGGCTGAAGTTATTTACCATGGGCACTTAGTTGGACAGAGAAGGAAGTGAAGGCAGCAAGGGGGTAATTGAGGAAAAGGGAAAGGGCTCTGCATCCATCTTCATCTTAGGTCTCATTTGTATATTTTTATTTATTTTTGGTCATATATATATATATATATATATATGCTTTGAAATAGCTATAGGTTTACAATAAGTTGCAAAGATAGTTCACAGAGGTTCTGTGTACCCTTCACCTAGTTTCTCCCAGTGCTTACATCTACATAATTATAGTGCAGTACCAAAACCAAGAATTTGACATTGGTATGATGTGTGTGTATAGTTCTGTGACAGCGCTCATATTTTTAAATGTTAATTCTTATTTATTTTTAAATGGTAATTGACAAACATATAGGAAAACTTTTTTTCACTGTTCTTTGTTACTTCATTTTCTTCATAGCCTTTCTTATTGTTTGAAATTAGTATTTTTGATTGTGTGCTTTCCTACTGATTCATCTCTTTTTCTCTTTATTATGTCTAAAATTTTCAGTTTATTTTTAAATTCCTTGAAATTTGTAGCATGCTGATCAAACCTTTAAGATTTCAATGCTAATGCTAATAATGGCTTTATCTTTCTTTTAAAGGTTTTCAGATATTTAAGTAGAGATTTGGGAGAAAGTTGAATGTTGGGGTTTGTCACCATACTATCTTGATGTCTCTTAGGATATTTTAAAAAGGTTAATTTCAATTAATTTTTTTCCAAAATAAAAAGGCTTTTTTACTCCAAAGTGTAAAAAAATGTATTATCTATTTTTATAAAGAATAATTTTTATGGTAGCTAAGAATACAGTAACAATGAAAAAATACAATTTAGTGCCTGCCCTTTAAAAACTTAAAGCTATCAGTTTGGTTAAAAGAGATGTTAATAAAATATCCAAATGCTTTTTAGCTTTTTCTGCATTTAGATTTATAAAAACTATTCATGAATTCATCTATTTATTAAGTCTCAGTATCTAAGAGAGGTTCAAACTTGAAGTTTCTGGTTGCATTTTCCCTAAAAGAATTCATAGAAGATTCTTAAAAGCAGAAAAACTCAGATGATGTACATTTAATTGGGTGTCATTTCCAAAAAAGCTCAGTTTTATCTACCTGGGAAACTGTTGAAGCAGTTAATTCCCTTTATCATGATCTCTGCTGTTTAAGGAAACTAGTTTGTTGTCATTCATCTCAGTGGTTCTGAACCTTGGCTGTATGTTAGAATCACCAGGGGAATTAAAAAAAAAATACTTCTCTCTTGAGAGAGAACCCACTCTCTCAAGATTTGATTTAATTGTTGTGTGGTGGGGCTTTGGCTTCGGCATTTTTTCTCATAAAGCTTCTAGATGATTCTTTTGTGCAGCAAGGATTGAATACCACTGAGCTGTGGTATCCACAGTAGCTGATTTGTCATTCACTTTCATCTTGCAGTTTCAAATAGGGCTTGAAAATGTATATACTCATCCCTAGCTCGTGACAAAAGTTTAACATTTTGCCCATCCTTAGTCTTTGCATTCACCAATCAAACCTATTCTCTTTACTATAGAATTCAACTCTTTACTTTTATCTTCTCTTTTGTATTATTCCACTTTGTATTACACACAGAGGCTTACAATATGTTATCAATTCACTACCAATTTAAAATACTTTAAGTGGAAAAATTATTGAAATTTACTTATTCAGGGAATGAGAACATATAATCTAAATTACTTATCCCCTTTATTTTGTTTATCCCTGTATTCTGCCTTTTGGTTATTCATCTATATTTCTCTGAACAGTGGGCAAAGAGAAGGAGCGATAGAAAATCAAGTCAGGATTTGTTGAGAAAAGAGGGTGAAATGAGATTCAAGGACTATTTTAATTTATATCCCTCCTTCTGCCACTGTCCTAGTTAGCAAGCCAGCATTGTATATGAATTCTGAAATATAATTTTTTTAAATTAATACTTTTTTGGGTGTGTTCCCTTTCAAGGAACTTTTCATTTTATAAACATGCAGTTCTAGTGGCTCCTTAACTTAAAAATTTGGAAGAATTTGGAAGTCACATTGCTTAGAAATATTTTACTTGAAACCTTAACTATATTGCTCATAACATGCAGCCTTATCAAAATGCTATCAGTTGGTGTAGGAAGTATTAATAAACTAATGGGGGACTGCATTTCACTAAATTGTGTTGTGAGCATCATTTAAGATCTTGACTGTTGCAATCTTACCTAGCGTTAAAAAAAAAAAAAAATGAACTATTGCTTTTTTCCCAGGCTACAACTGAAAATGAAGAGGGGAACATTCTTAAATTTTTTAATTTTTATTTTTTAGGTGATTCGGTCTGGGCAAAAATTAAGGAAAAAGTCTGCTGACACAGGCGAGAAACGTGGAGGCTGGTTTAGTGGGTTTTGGGGTAAGAAAGAGTCTAAGAAAAAGGACGAAGAATCATTGATTCCTGAAAGTAAGTTCCAAGTCAAATAATTTATTGTACAGTGTTAAGTTAAAAAAAACTATGTAAATTATATCTTCCCTGTTGAATTTTATTTTGAAATACATTTGAAATAAATTAGCTCAGTATAGTAAATATATAAGCAAATACATCAGGCTGGAATATTCCTATGTTTATCTGAAATAAAACTTAGACTAAAATAAAACTTTGATTTTTTGCTTGTGAAATAATATTTATGTCAAATTTAAAATGTTTAAATTTAAAGATCTCAACATTTTGCATTTTTTGTTACCTTTTGCATAAATATTCAATTACAAGTTTCACTTAAGTTTTAAAATACTTAGGGAATTATAAAACCCATATATTAGAACTGAATTTCCTTAATGGTGTCTCTTTGCCTTTTCTTGACCTTAGCAAGCAAATAGAATATATTTGGCCAAAGTTGTAGTATATTAGAGGATATTACCTGGCTAATTTTGCTTTAGCATTTGTGTCTGTTGATTTTAGGATACTTGTTAGTTTGGTTAGTCTTTTTAGTTATATCTGTAAAATGGAAGCAATTAATTTCTTAAAATGTTGCTTTTTCATAGCTATTGATGACCTTATGACTCCAGAAGAAAAAGATAAACTCTTCACTGCCATTGGTTATAGTGAGAGTACACACAACCTAACTTTACCTAAGCAGGTAATCATTTAAGTGGTTTAAAGGAATTTTGTCTCATTGTACTATATTAGATTGAATTGGATTAGAGTTACTGATTTTTTTAAGTAATAAAAATGTTATTAATTCCACTCTGCTACTTAATGGTTGAATTTTCAGTCAGGTTTTACCAATTAAAATTCTCTCTCCAACTTTATTTTGATTTTTTTAGATGGGGTCTCGCTCTTGTCACCCAGGCTGGAGTGCAGTGGCGTGATCTTGGCTCACTGCAACCTCTGCCTCCTGGGTTCAAGCGATTCTCCTGCCTCAGCCTCCCGAGTAGCTGGGATTACAGGCACCTGCCACCCTGCCTGGCTAATTTTTGTATTCTTAGCGGAGATGAAGTTTTGCCATGTTGACCAGGCTGGTCTCAAATTCCTGACCTCAGGTGACCTACCTTCCTCGGCCTCCCAAAGTGCTGGGATTACACGGGTGAGCCACCGTGCCCAGCCTCCAACTTTAGATTTAAGTAGTTTTAGTGAACGTAAGAATAACCTGACAGAAGTACTTATTATGGTGCCAAATTGAATCTTAAAAAAATTTTATCTTAAATTTTTTTCAACTTGTGAAGCATAACATATATAAAAGAGTAAGCAAAACCAAAATGTACTGCCTATTTGATTGACTAAAAAGGGAACAGGTGTGCAATTATTATCAAGGTCAAGATTTAGAATATTGCTGTCACCTTAGAAGTCCCTACGTCCCCCATCATTGCTTCTCCAAAGGTAGCCGTTACCCTGATTTTTATGGTAATCATATCTTTTATTTCTTTTTGTTTTTTACTACCAACACTATTATTTTGTTTTGCATATTTTTATCTTTCTATAAATGTCCTCATAAAATATATATTTTCTGTTTCTAGTTTGGTTCTTGTGAGATTCATCCCTGTTGTTGCAGTAGATGTATTTTACTAACTTTCATTGCTGTACAGGATTCAGTTATTTGAAAATACCACATCTTATTTATTTGTACTTTTGTTGATGAACACTTGAGTTGTTTCTTGTTTATCATGAATAATGCTGCTCTGAACTTGTGTCTTTTAGTGTGGATGTGTAAGATAACATTTACTGAGGAGTGGAATTGCTGAGTCATTGGATATGAGCATATTAAATAGTTTTGCAATGTGGAAAACACTTCCGCTAGCAGTATGCGAGGATAATTATTGTTTCACATCTTCACCAGCACTTGGCATTATCAATCTTTTAAATTTTAGCCATTCTAAATGGGGATGAATAGTAATAGTATTAGGTTGGTGCAAAAGTAATTGTAATCTTACGGTTTTAATTTGCATTTCCTGGATGACTAAAGAGGTTTTGCACTTTTTATGTATTTATTGGTCTTTGGTCTTTAGATATGCTATTTTGTGAAAGTGGGTTTTGAGTCTCTTCTTCATTATTAGGTTGTCTTTTTCTCTTATTGGTATGTAGGAATTCTTTATATATTCTGGATATGAGGCCTTTGCTAGTTAGATGTTAATATCTTCCCCAACAACGTGGCTTGGCTTTTCATTTTTAGTTGTGTTGCAAGTCTGTCTGCCCACAATGTAAAGTACATTTTCATTCTCTGTTTTTTTTTTTTCTTTTGAGACAGGGTCTTACTCTCCCAGGCTGGAGTGCAGTGGCACGATCTTGGCTTACTGCAACCTCCGCCTCCTGGGTTCAAGTGAGTCTTCTGCCTCAGCCACCTGAGGACCTGGAATTACAGGCATGTGCCACCATGCCCAGCTAATTTTTTGTATTATTATTATTTTTTTTTTTGTAGAGACTGGGTTTTGCCAGATTGCCCAGGCTGGTCTCAAACTCCTGAGCTCAAGCGACCTGCTTGCCTTGGCCTCCCAAAGTGCTGGGATTACAGGCATGAGCCACCACTCCCATCCCCATTTTCATTCATTAATAATATCTTTTGATGGCTAGACTTCTTATTTTTAATATTTGTTTTCTTTATTAATCTTTTCCTTTATGGCTAATGCTTTTTTGGTGTCCTGTTTAAAAGTATTTCCTCACTGCAAGGTCATAAAACTATGCTTCTGGAAGTTTTATATTGTCTTTATGTATTTAGATTTATGGTCTATCTAAAATTGATTTTTGTGTGTGGTGTGAAGTTGGGGTTAAGACTCAATTTTTGTCCATATAGCTGTCTCCTTGACACAGCACTGGTTGCCTTTGCCACTGCTCTCCATTTACCTCTTTATCATCAGTTAAGTGTCTATATTTGTGGAATTCCTGCTTTATTCCATTGGCCATTTGCCTGTCTTTATTCTATTGGCCATTACTGTAACTTTGTAATCAGTCCTTTGACCTTGTTGTAGAAATCTTTAAACTCTGGTGTTCTTTATGATTACCTTTTCTATTCTTGGTCCTTAAAATTTCCATATAAATTTTAGAATCAGCTGTTCAGTTTCTATAAAAACTTGAGATTTTCATTGGGATTTTGTTGACTCTATAAATTAATTTGGGGAGAATTTATGTCTTTATAGTATTGAGTCTTTTAACCTATAAATATAGCACATGGCTCCATTTATTTACCTCTTTTTCATTCCTCTAATAATGTTTTATAATTTTATCTGCAGAAGTTGAACATCTTTTGTTGGATTGGTATAAGTGTCTTTAAAATTTGGTTGAGGCAGTATTTACATACAGTAAAGTTCACAGATCTTAAATTTCATTTGATGAATTTGGACAATTGAATACACCTATGTGGTGATCAACAAAAACAAGATAGAGAACGTTTCCATCCTTCCAAAAAGTTCCCTTGTAACCCTTTCCAGTCATATTGCTTCTTTTGCCTTGCAAAACAAACGCTTTATAACTTATGTCACCGTGATTACTTTTTCCAGTTCATGCATTGTTTTGTTTCTATCTTCTTTTGCTCAAAATAATGTTTTTGATATTCATCCATGTTGAGTATGTGTCTGTAGATGGTTCCTTTTCATTGCTGAATAGTATTTCATTGTATGAATATACCACAATTTTTTATCTATTTCCTGTTGATACGTATTTTTTTGTTTCTAGTTTTGGCTATTACAGATAACGCTGCTATGAACATACTTGTACCAGTCTTTGGTGGAGATATGTTTTTACTTCTCTTGAGTTAAATACCTGGGAGTAGAGTTGCTGGGTCATAGGGTAAATAGGTATAACTTTTCTAAAAACTGGCAAATGCTTCTCCAAAAGTTGTAATATTTTATATTCCTACCACTGGTTCCAGTTGCTACATATTCTTGACCACATTTGATATTGTCAGGCTTTTTAATTTTAGCTGTTTTAGCAGATTTGATATGTTCCTTGACTGTGGTTTTAATTTGCATTTTCCTAATGACTAATGATGTTGGTATGGTTAGGTTTTTGTGTCCTCTCCCAGATCTCATCTTGAATTGTAATCCCCATATTCTGCCCCTCACCACCATCAAGGGAGAGACCAAGTGGTAATAATTGAATCATGGAGGTGGTTTCTCCAATACTGTTGTCGTGATAGTGAGTTAATTCTCATGAGATCTGATGGTTTTATACGTGGGAGTTCCCCTGCACAAGCTCTCTTGCCTGCTATGTAAGACATGTCTTTGCTCTTCCCTTGTCTTCTGCCATGATTGTGAGGCCTCGCCAGCCGTGTGGAACTGTGAGTCCGTTAAACGTCTTTCTTTGATAAATTACCCAGTCTCAGGTATGTCTTTATTAGCAGCATGAGAATGGACTGATACACTTGATTATTTTAGTTTTATAAGTCTTAAAGTAAGACCTGTGACTTGGTTTTCTTTTTTTTTTCTTTTTTAAGAGTGTTTTGGCTATTTTAGGCCTTTTGCACTTATATATACCTTTTAGAATAATCTTATCAGTGTTTTCAAAAGTACATGCTGCTTTTGTTAGAGATTACATTGAATCTGTAAATTATTATGGGGAGAATTGTAATTTTAGCAATATTGAATATTCCAGTCACGTAATTCCTTTCTGTGTCTCTGACCATCTGTCAGTAATTTTCTTTCTACCTGAACAATGCCAATTATATTATTTTGTTGAATGCAGTTCTGCTGGTGACGAGTTTTTAATTTTTTTTTGTCTTTCTGAAAATATCTCTATTTTTCCTTGTTTCTTGAAGGATACTTTTGTGTATAGAATTCTAGGTTGTTAATGATTTTCTGAATTTTGAAGGTATAATTTCATTGTTGTTTGGCCTGCATTTTCTTTTGTGTATTCAGCTGTTAGTCTTACAGTATCACTTTGATGGTAATTTCCACCCATCTCTCTCATTTTTCTATTGTTAAGAAAATCTCTTTACGTTAGATTTTCAGTAATTTTACTGTGATGTGACTAGATATGTATTCATTTTTGTTTATACTGTTTGGACTTCTTACTGTTTGGACATCTTGAGGTTTCATCAATTTGGGAAAAAATCCTCACTTCCCAGTTTTATTTCCCATCATTCTTTTATCCTTCATCCTTTGGCACTTCTAATGTACATAGTGGGATCTTTTCATAATATTTCATGTGTGTCTTATTTTCTCTGAGGTATTTCCAAGTTCTTTATCTGTTTATTCTTTGGCTAGTTTCCTCTAATTCTCTCTTCAGCTCTTTGTATATTACTGTTAAACTCATTTATTGAATTCTTAATTGGCTTTTGTATATTTCAGTTCTTGAATTTCTATTTGGTTCTTTTTTTATAGCTTCCAAATTCTTTGCTAACATGCTCTGTTTTATCTTTTATGTCTTTGACCCTAATAAATCTAGTAGTCTGAGTAAGTCTCAAATTAGACACTTGATGTCTAGAGCTCCTGTGAATGTATTTTCTGTTGTTTCTGCTGGTTTTTGTTCCAATTTGTCATGAATCTAGTGAGCCTGTGTGTATGTGTGTGTGTGTGTGTGTGTATGTGTGTATGTGCACCAATCAGTGTTACTGTAGGTATTGAGATGATTTGATGCTGTGCTGCAGATCATGGGAGTCTGCCTGCTTCTAGTTCACCTTTACTCTTATGATACAGCCCTTTAGGGTCCCAGGCAAAAGAATGTGTTTTAGCAGTGCTTTTACCTTTTGGTGGGACCTGGTTTCCAGTTTTGACCCTGCTAGCCTAGCTTCACAGCCTCTAGGCTGTCCCGTTTGAAATTTCCAAATACTTCTAGGAGAAACAGGTCCCCAAATTCCAGGATCATCTCCCTGGTTCTCTGTTTTACCTCCAATCTTGACTCAGTAATTTTGGGGTCAGGATTTATTTTCTCAGTGTCTTATTAACTCTGCACAGCAATCAAGCAGATGTTCTATATAGGTTTCTTTCCTTCAGCCACAGGATTATTCTGAAATACTTAGTTTGTTTCAGAAAAAGCTGCTGAATTGAATCTTTATGCCACAAAATGCTTTGTAATTGTTTCATTGTTATGACCTTTAAAACTAAGAGAGGGCCGGGTACGGTGGCTCACGCCTTTAGTCCTAGCACTCTGGGAGGCCGAGGTAGGCAGATCACCTGAGGTCAGGAGTTCGAGACCAGCCTGGCCAACATGGTGAAACCCCATCTCTACTAAAAACACAAAACTTAGCTTGGCATGGTGGCGGGCACCTGTGATCCCAGCTACTCGGGAGGCTGAGGCAGGAGAATCCCTTGAACCCAGGAGGTGGAGGTTGCAGTGAGCTGTGATTGTGCCGCTGCACTCCAGCCTGGCAATAGAGCAAGCCTCTTTCTCTAAAATAAAATAAAATAAAATAAAATAAAATAAAATAAAACTTAAGAGAAATGAATTTCTAGATCTTTTGTAAGCATCCTATTTGAGTGGACAATTTTATATTGAATTTTGTAATTTATAGTGAATAAATTTGTTAATGAAGAATTTTTCCTTTATGGTGAGCATATGGATGCCAGAAGCTACCATGCTCTATTTGTTAGGTTGCTTTATAACTCAACAAATTTAAATAAGAAATTATTAAAGAAAGTAATAATTATTTAAACTTTAACAATTTTCATTCTTTCTGTATAGTATGTTGCCCATATAATGACCCTGAAGTTAGTAAGCACCTCTGTTACAATAAGAGAAAACAAGAATATTCCAGAAATACTAAAAATTCAGATAATTGGCCTGGGCACTCAAGTATCTCAGCGACCAGGAGCACAAGCACTTAAGTAAGTTTTTAAAAACTTATTTCAATTTTTATTTTTAGTTCTAGTTTTAGGCAAAAAATGTGTGTTATTCAGGTTTAAAAATGATTAGTGCCAGCTCTTTAATTTCTTTTCCTTGTATATGTCAAGATAGCCTTTTTATATTTGCTTTTGTTTTGTTATGGAGCTGTATGGGTACTTCATCACTTGTTCTGCCCTCCCTCCTTTCCTTTGTGAATATTTATTGGATAGTATTTAATTTATAGCCTCAATACTGTAAAAGCTGTGGACAAGTACAGTAAGTTTTTGTTTTCAAGAAATGTATGCTATAGCTGATAAAAGATATACAAAAAATTAATAATTCAAGAACTATATAACATTAGACAGCTCTAGGGTAAGAAGGTATTGTAAAATTAAATGCCTCATAGTTAACGCTACATGAGCTTAGTTGTGGAAGAGAATAACTGAGCTAGGAGAAGGCCTAGGTTAGCTGAATGGAAATGACTAGGAGAAGCTGGAATGGAGTAAAAGGGTGTTAAGGGTGGCATAGAAATAGGGAGAGGAGTTCATCCATGTCGTGTGATCTTTTATTCATACAACAGTGATCAGAACTTTTACAGTATTCTAAAGTTGGCTAAAGTGAGTTTTTCACGTAGATGAAAGGAGTTAATTAAAACAACAAGAGCAGCAAACCAGATTGTGCGTGAGCAATTGAATGCCTGGCTAAGGAGGTTGAGCTTTAGCTCTGGATAATGTGCATGGATGGTCCTGGTTCTCAAATAAGTTTTTAAAGGGAAATTTGTATTTTGGCCCATTAGATTACAAAAGACCTTATCTGTATCTTTTCTTGTTCTTCATTGGATTATAGGGTAGAAGCGAAATTAGAACACTGGTATATAACAGGTTTGAGACAGCAGGATATTGTACCATCACTTGTGGCTTCAATTGGTGACACTACATCATCCTTGCTTAAAATTAAATTTGAAACCAATCCGGAGGATAGTCCTGCTGACCAGACTCTCATTGTTCAGTCCCAGCCTGTGGAGGTCATCTATGATGCTGTAAGTGCAAGGAGAAAGTAACTATTTAAATCATCTTATACTTCTGACGTACAGTTTTCTTATTTCTCCTCTTTCATATTTAACATTTATTTACTTAATAAGTAAGTTTCCTAATAGGTTTTTCTTGTTTCAAAAGCAGTATATGTTCAGCAGCTAATTTTGATTTTTTTCATATGCAGTACATTTTTCCCTACTCCAAGGTTTATTTATCTACGCTTATGTTAAATTTTAAAAAATCTAATATACTTTTAAAAATTCTTGTTTATTTGCCAACTACTCCCAAATTGTTACACGTTTACTTCCTACTCCAGTTCTTTTTTGTGTATTTTCTCTTTTCTTTCAGTGTTTGGAACAAATTCAAAGAGCTTTAGGAGTGATTAAAAGAATTTTAAATATTGTTCACATGGGAAAAAAGCATTGATGTTTAGATGTTATTGAAAGTGCTGGCTCAGGTTCTGTATCTATGACTTTACCTTTTATTCATGCTATCTTATCCATCATCTCAAGCTGGTCATCAATATGAATATGGTTCACTACTCATTGCATCACTTGTAGGTTCGCCCCACCTTGTTGAGATCCCTGATGTAATTTTACTTTACGATTGAAAGCTAAATAAAATGTGTGTGTGTGGGTGGGGGGACAGTATATAAAGACTGCAGAACTCCTTATATTTTATAATTAAAAAATTTTAATTGTGGTAAATACACATAACTCAATTTAACATCCTAACTGTTTTAAGTTTGCAGTTCAGTAGTGTTAAGTACATTCACATTGTTGAACAACCAGTCTCCAGAACTGTTTTCATCTTGGAAAATCTCTGATTTTTTAAAAGTTTAAATTTGGCATGTAGATAAGAGCCGAATGGCTTTCTTCCTCTTAATTTTCTAAACTTCAAAGTGCAAGAGAATCTAATTACAGTGTAGAGAAGTAGAGTTTCATCTTCTGACTAATTGGAGGCTAAAACTAGAAGTAATGTCTGCTGCTACATTCATATCACGCTGTAGAACATACTTTACACCTTAATGATATGTGCACATTTGTTGCCTCTCCAGTAAACTTGCTTAGGCTCTTCCTTTCTCCAGGTTCTCTTTTACTCCAAAGGGAGATGTAGTAGGACAGAATATCTTAGGAATTCTACAGTTCAAAGCTACAGCTGTTTAGAATTGAGGTGAAACTTTGAAGTTTACAATATGGAAAGAACTATGTGTAACTTGGTTATGTTAAAAAAATTTTCTTATAGAAAACTGTCAATGCAGTGGTTGAATTCTTTCAATCAAATAAGGGATTGGATCTTGAGCAAATAACATCAGCAACATTGATGAAGCTGGAAGAAATTAAGGAGAGAACAGCTACAGGTAAATAATTTGAGTGTCTACATAAGCATCAGCTAAGCTTTAAAAATTTTGCCTACTCTAATGTAAACATTGTATTCAAAATATGTTGCTTTTTTTCTTTAAACTCAGGCTGCATTACAGTATAGAGTGGACGTGGCTTTCTCAAAATCAAATATACCTGCTAGACTGGGTGAGAAAGAGCATAATATGGGGCACAGATGATTCTTCCTGCCGTTACAGTTAAGAACTCGTGCTTCAGAATGAGCTTGAGATGGAAAACAACCCTCCATCTCAGTTCTTAAGAAACTGTTAATCACACTGTGTGTGAATATAGTTTGAAAGATACTTACTTTTGTATAGCATGACCTCTAAACTCAAGCCAACTATTTTATCCAGTTCCTTAACCAAGGAAATAATAAATTCTTCTATCCCTACATAAAATACTAGCTATGTTGGGTTTACTATACTGTGCTATAATAAGATTGTTTACCACTGACTATATGCAGTTTTCACCTTACATGCTGAATTGAGAATCTAATTTGTGAGAAAAAGTAATACTCCTTTGTAATACTTTTTTTTATTTTTTATTTTATTTTATTTTATTTTTTGAGATGGAGTCTTGCTCTGTTGCCCAGGCTGGAGTGTAGTGGCGCAATCTCAGCTCACTGCAAGCTCCGCCTCCTGGGTTCACGCCATTCTCTTGCCTCAGCCTCTCAAGTAGCTGGGACTACAGGCGCCCGCCACCACGCCCGGCTAATTTTTTTGTGCGTTTTTAGTAGAAACGGGGTTTCACTGTGTTAGCCAGGATGGTCTCGATCTCCTGACCTCGTGATCCGCCTGTCTCAGCCTCCCAAAGTGCTGGGATGACAGGCGTGAGCCACCATGCCCGACCTGTAATACTTTTCAAGTAAAACTCTTATTCTAGTTGTTAATCATATGATTACATATTTCAACTTGACCATCTAATCTGTCATTATTTCTTATGTCTTTAGGACTTACCCATATTATTGAAACTCGAAAAGTCCTTGATTTAAGGATAAATCTGAAGCCTTCTTATCTAGTAGTTCCACAGACAGGTTTCCACCATGAAAAGTCAGATCTTCTGATTTTAGATTTTGGTACATTTCAGGTAGGTATATATGCATTTTTTTGTCTGCCCATCTTTGACCTGCTTGCTAGCTAACTCTCCAACAGTTTGCTGTTTTTTTCTTCAGAGTTCACTAAACTAAATGTAGACTTATTTTTTAGCCTGTGTTTCAAGTCTAGCTTGGAGTATTTTATATATGTTTTATGACTATTAAAACAAAAAAACCTCCAAATTTTCTGTAGTGGTAGGGTGATTTGACAGTAAGGATGGATTACATCTGCCTTTTCCTAATTAGAAAGAAGCATTCATAGTTTTCATAGTTTCCAGGGCTTAATTATATGGTGTTATTTGTTGCTTATATATTTTGACAATAGGAAATTGTACATATATGAATATATATTTGTTAAACCACTGTCAGTAACTAAGTAGAGCAAGAGAACTTTTGGATTTTGGATTTTGAATCTCGTAGAAATCCAAGCCTTCAGTAAAAGGTGACAATTTCAAATATATGAGGGGACTTTGAAGTTTGTGGAAAAATGGAATTAAAAGATAAAAATAAAAAAACATAAACTTTGTTTCTCAATTTAAGATCCATCAAGTTCAAGACACTTTTGTAAGTGATGATACCAGCTGTTTAGTCCATCCCTCAAGGATTGAGGGTCCTGGGAATTTAATCATGTCATTGTAGTCTTTTCTACATTACTGACTGAAGAAAAATAGGTACTGTTTATAGATTTTTTTTTTTAAAGATTAGGAAACCAAAAAAAGTTAGAAGGAGCCAAATTAGGACTGTAAGTTGGGCACCTAATGATTTCTCATAGGAAATCTTACAAAACTGCCCTCATTTGATGAGAGGAATGAGCAGAAGGAGCATTGTCGTGGTGAAGAAGGACTCTCTGGTGAAGTTTTCCTGGGTGTTTTTCTGCTAAAACTTTGGCTGACTTTCTCAAAACACTCTCGTAGTAAGCGGATGCTCTCGTTCTTTGGGCCTCCAGAAAGTCAGCAGGCAGAATGCCTGGAGCATCCCCAAAAACTGTTGCCATGACCTTTGCTCTTGACTAGTCTACTTTTGCTTTGACTGGGTCACTTTTACGTTATGGTAACCATTGTTTTACTTGTGATTTGTGCTTAAGATCGTACTGGTAAAGCCATGTTTCATCTCTTTTTTTTTTTTTTTTTTTTTTTTGAGATGGAGTCTTGCTCTGTCGTCCAGGCTGGAGTGCAGTGGCGCAATCTCTGCTCACTGCAACCTTTGCCTCTTGGGTTCAAGTGATTCTCCTGCCTCAGCCTCACAAGTAGCTGGGATTACAGGCATGCACCCCCACACCTGGCTAATTTTTGTATTTTTTGTAGAGACGGGGTTTCACCATGTTGGCCTGGCTGGTCTCGAACTCCTAACCTCAAGTGATCTGCTCACCTTGGCCTCCCAAAGTGCTGGGATTACAGATGTGAGCCACCTCACCCAGCCCATATTTCATCTCTTATTATAATTCTTTGAAGAAATGTTTCTGGATCTTGATCCCACACTTGTTTTTAAAATTTCCATTGAAAGCTCTACCCTTGTCTGTAGCTGATTTGAGCACACTGGTTTTGGCTCCTGTTGATTAAAAAGTTTGCTCAGCTTTAATTTTTCAGTCAGAATTGTGTAAGCGGAATCAGTTGAAATGTCTCTGGTGTTGACTATTGTTTCTGCTGTTAATCATCGGTCCTCTTCAATTAGTGAATGAACAAGATTAAGTTTTTCTTCGCAGATTGATGTGCATGGTCTGCCACTGTGGGCTTCATCTTCAAAATTGTCTTGACCCTTCTTAAAATTAGTTATCTATTTGTAAACTGCTAATTTCTTTGGGGCACTGTTCCCATACATTTTTCATAAAGCATTACTGATTTCACCATTCTTTCACCCAAGCTTCAGCATAAATTTGGTATTTGTTTTTGCCTCAATTTTAGCAGAATTCATGTTGCTATTATGGGGGGGCCCTTTTCAAACTGAAGCCTTAATCTTCTTAGTGACTCAAACTAGATCCTGTTCAGTCATGTTATAAAAAATTAGTACAAGTTTCTTTTGGTACAAAACAGTTTTGAAATTCATGCAGTTTTTTCATAATGGGCATTTTCCATGTACTTTTTGAAGATCCCTTGTATACTCCTGAATTGATCCTTGCTTCCACTGGGAAGGGGGAAAAGGCAGTACAAATTGGAGCTGAATTATAGTGGCCTAATTTTATTCCTGTGTTATAGTGTGGAGAAGGAACAAAACGCTGCTATCTAATGGTGAAGGGTGTAGGGTGGGGGTCAGGGGAGCTGGACTCTAAGTGGCAATAATTCCTGAGAGCCAGGAAGAGAAGGAGTTGTACATCTAGACAAGTTATTCGAGACAGACAGCTCAAACATGAAAATGTGCTGAACACCTATTTCTCAACTTTAATAGAGATGTATGCTGAAATATTATATTGTTTACAAATAATTATCTGAAAATTAAAATGTTTATTCATTAAGAGCAATATTTTCAATTTGTTAGGTTTTAACTAACTAAGTGCAAGACTGAAACCTAACTAAAGTATGTTGATGTATGTGCTTTTCTGTTTTGGAAAAAAAATTGAAAGTTGTCCTTCATTTTAGCTCAACAGTAAAGATCAAGGTTTACAGAAGACTACTAATTCATCTCTGGAAGAAATAATGGATAAGGCATATGACAAGTTTGATGTTGAATTAAAAAATGTACAACTACTTTTTGCAAGAGCAGGTAAACCGTTATTCAGCTTTTAGGATCTTGGGATTATGTTGGGTAGTTTGTGTAATATATGTGTATATATGTGTGCCTATATATCAACCCCGACAACTGTTTTGCACACATATTCTTTTGGCCGCTTAAATAAACCATGTAGGACACTATCTGTAAATTACTGCAACATTTATAAATAGAAATGGAAATTTGCCTAGTCATCTTAAGATACCTAGCTCCATTTCAATCTAAGTCTATTCATAGCCTATGTTTTTGTAATGTGACTATAAAACTGCTTAGAACACAAAATGGAAGTTGCAGTTGATTCATGTTTTTCTGTCTTACCGCTTTTGGGATGACTCAATATTATTTTCCTTGCTGCCTTCATTATTAAATATTATACTATATTAGCCTAGTCTTTATTTCAATAGTGTTACTAGTATTATGCTGTCTACTTTTGTAGATATCTGAGAAATATATATCTACAAAATAGTAGATATAGTCTTAATATATTAAAGATAATTAATTATTTTCCAAAAGCTTTGGTGTTTTCTATGCTTACGTAAATATTTTCGTTTTTTTTTAAAGACTTGTTTAGTTTCTAGAAGCAATACATATTTATTAATTATCCTTGATCATAGTATCATGTTGTGGTAGGTCGTTACAGGAAAGGACAGTTATAGTCTCTATGTGCAGAGTTTATACTCTAGTAGGAATGTTGAGATTTATTAAAATGTAAATACATAGTGCTCTGCTTACTTTTCATATATTAAGAGCCTGTTAATTCCTTGGAGTATTTACACAGACCATTAAAACTGCCTTTTCTTTTGTATTTACTTAAGAATAATTGGATTATAAGTGATAAAAGATTTTCAGTCATTGTCATCAATAAAGATCTGTGTAGGACTCTATTAGTTATTGGAAAATCTGATTTTGGGACCTTCTTATTTGAAGAAAAGTGATTATTATACTTTTTTGGTCATGAAATTTTGTTTGATAAAACTCTGCTTTGCTTTGGAATTGTGTGCTAAGCTGGGTGTAAATATTGTACTTAGGAACCCCGTAGTTCTTTTTCTTTTTTCTTGTTTTTCCTCCTCTTTTCACTGTAATTTTCAACCTTGGTCACTAATTCTGGAATTGAGGTAATAGATCCTGGGCTTTGTTTTTCCCGTTTACTTTGAAATGCAAGATGTTATGTAAACATTCTCCAAATGAATTATTTTATATCACAGTCTTTGATCCTGTCAGTCTGTATTTAAAAAGCATAGGTTATTTAAGTGATACACTGAAAGAAGTAAAAATTGGTAATCATTGACTCTGGATTAATTTATAGTGATTTTCCATAGAATGACAATTTAAAATAATATTCATTAAAAATAATATCCATGTTCCACAGCTGTTTGTAAAAATAATAAATAATATCTTAAATTATTTTTTAAAGAGGAAAACTGGAAAAAGTGTCGATTTCAGCATCCATCAACTATGCATATATTGCAACCCATGGATATTCACGTTGAGTTGGCCAAGGCCATGGTAGAAAAAGACATTAGAATGGCCAGGTAATGTATGAACTTCTTTTATATTAGAAAATCAACAGGTGAAATATGTCTGCATCAGTTGCTAGAATTTAAGGAAGCAAAGATAGATTTCTGTGGGAGACAGAAAAAATGGTTATTCCATTTTGCAGCAGAAATATATTTTTAAGAAAATGTATATTTGAATTATACATCAACTTATTTCAGAAATATTTGGACTTTTACATTCTGTAAAAGTTGATAGTTCATGTTTTTGAATGAATCAAATCCAATGCTTAATATCAACAAAATAAAATCTTCGAAAACATTAGAGACTCTTTTGATAATGAAATCCCATATAATCCTGAGAAAAATCAAAGGACATAAAAATAGAAAATTAATTTTGAATTTAAGTAGACAGTTATGAAATGTTTATACGGTTTTTAAAAAACAGCTATATTGAAATATAATTGGTGTTCAATAAGCTGCATCCATTTAAAGTTTACAGTTTGATAAATATGGCCTTAGCTATATAGCCATGAAACCATCATCACGGTTAAGATAACGAACACACCACCTCCAAAAGTGTCCTTGTTCCCCCTTTGTATTCCTTTTTTCCTTCCCTACTTAAATTTCTCTTCCCCCAGTCCCTGGACAACATTGGTCTGCTTTCTGACACTATAGATTTGTTAGAATTTTCTAGAATTTTACATAAATAGAATCTTAGACTTTTAACTTTTTTGTTTAACATCTTTAATTCAACATGATTAATTTGAGATTCATTCATGTTGTATATATCAGTCGTTCATTGATACCCTTTATCAGGTGGATGTTAAACCAACTTTTCATTACTGATTAACCTCACTTGGTAATGATGAACATCCCTAATCCAAAGACCAAAAATTTGAAATGCTCCAAAATTTGAAACTTTTTGAGAGTCAACATGATGTCACATGTGGAAAATTCTGCACATAAGTTCTTATTACAAGCTTCATTTCTTGCACAAAATTATTAAAAATTTTGTATAAAATTACCTTCAAACTATGTGTACAAGGTATGAATGAAACATAAATCAATTTCATGTTTAGACTTGGGTCCTATCTGCAGGATATCTCATTATGTAATACAAATATTCCAAAATCTTAAATGCTTCTTGCCCCATTTCTGATAAGGGATACTCAACCCATATGTATTATTCTTTTAAAATATTTTTGGACTTATTTTGCCAAAATTTTGTTACAAAGTTTTATATTTGTGTTAATGAGGGATATTGGTCTGTGCTTTTCTTGTTTTGGTATCAGGATAATGTTGGCCTCATGCATTGAGTTTTCTGGAAGATATTGTGTAGAACTAGTATTATTTCTTCCTAAAATGCTAGGTAGAATTCACCAGTAAAGTCATCTGGTCCTGGAGTTTTCATTTTGAGAGGTATTTAACTACAAATTCATGTTTTTTCATAGATATTAGGGCTAGATTATCTATTCTTTTGAATGATCTGTATGTTCCAAGTGTTTTGAGTTTGTGTGTTTTAAGGAATTTGTCCATCTTAGTTGTTGAATGTATTGGCATAAAACTGTTCATAATGCTTTCCTCTTACCTATTTAATACACGAAGAATCTGTAGTGATGTTATTTCTTTTAGTCCTGATGTTAGTAATTTGTGCCTTTTCTGTTTTTCTCCTCATCACTGTGATCAGAGGTTTATCAATTTTGTTGAGCTTCTGAGAGACCCAGCTATTGGTTTCCATTATCTTCTGTCTTTTGATTCTTTTTTTTCCTGATTTCCTCTCTGATATTTATTATTTCTTTCTTTTGCTTACTTTGGATTTCATTTGCTTTTCAGTCGTTGTTTCTTAAGGTACAAGCTGTGGTCACTGATTTGAGACCTTAGTTTTTTTCCAATATAGGCATTTAGTGCTTTATATTTCCCTCTCTATAGTGCTTTACTGTACCCCAGTGTGGCATCCAGCAATTAGGCATCTGTCAACTTGAGCTGTTCACAGCTTAGTCAGGAAGCCAAAGATAAACAACAACAACCAGAAAGAGCTTTATGACCAGCACATAGCTGCCACAAGGCTATTGAGACAAACCTGAGGCAATTACATTGAGTAGGGAAACGGAATAGAAGCACCTGCCAAAAAGTAAGCAACTGATAAAAGCACAATGGTGATTAGTAGTGAGTAAAACAGATGTCCTCATGGAGCTGACATTTCAATCAGAGGAGACATAAAATAAACAAATATAAATGTGATATGTCAGGTGCTGCCAAGTGCTATATATAGAAAGAAATAAAGCAAGGCAATGGGATAGAGAGTAAGGAGGTTAAATACTCTTTGATGTTTATAATAAGGATCTTTGATACCAGGAAGTAGTGTTTTGGTTTTGAAAGGTAGAGAATTGTGTTTGGAAAGATTTTCATAAAAATTAGTTAAGTTAAAGAGGTTTGGCTACTTAAGAGGGATATGTTGAAATTATCTGAAAACTTAGCTAACATAGAACTTCCCATTTCCTTACAATGTTGTCTAAATTAGGCATTAATGTAATTAGATTAAAACATGTCAAAAGTTTAGGCATGTTTTAATCTAATTACATTAATGCAATTCTTTCCCTCGTTTGTAATATAGAGATGCTGACTTAAAACCACTGAATTGTATTTTTAGATTTAAAGTGTCAGGAGGACTTCCTCTGATGCATGTGAGAATTTCTGACCAGAAGATGAAAGATGTGCTATATTTGATGAACAGTATACCTTTGCCACAGCAATCATCAGCCCAGTCTCCAGAGAGACAGGTAAATAGATACAATAAAATGTATAACCCTATTTTTATTGTTTTAGAGCAGTGATGAAAAGTCAGTTTCAGGGCAAGGTTTATAAGTGAAAGGACCAAAAGTACAGAAATGAAAGTAAAATGTCTTTCAAATTTATGATATGTGTTTTAAACAAAGCTAGAGGGGAAAAAAACTATCAAAAATCTTCTTTAGAATCTTGCAAGTAAAACAATTGGTATAAAATTTTCTTATATGTTAGACTTAAAAGTTCTAGGTCACTTTAATTGGAATTGATCTTTACACTGTAGAAATGTTGGATTTCTACTTTGAAATGAAATTTGATAAAGCCAGCTCATGGTGATACCATGTGCCAAGGACCTATAAAAAAGATGTACTTTAATATTGTAATAGACAGAATGTAAATGATATACAGTAATAATAGACTAACTTACTAGAGCTACGCTTAGTTTTGTCCTTGTAGATGTGGGTGGTAGACTTAATAATTTGTAAATTCTAGCCAATTATTAGTTGATTACACAATATATCTTGTTGGAAGATTTGTATATTGTGTTATATTGTGTGTATGTGTCTTTCCATATCTCTTTATCTTCTATTACTTTTTAGTCTTCCTCTCATTTATGGCATTTAATCCTGCTAAGTCATCCTTTTTAAGAAAACTTTTTGTATTCTTTGCTAGGTCTCCTCAATTCCTATTATTTCAGGTGGGACAAAAGGTCTACTTGGTACTTCACTGTTGCTAGATGCTGTAGAATCAGGTAAGGAAAGTAAAATACTCTTTCTCTATTAAATTAAGCCTATACATTGTTATACAGAGATAACATTTTCAGAAAATATGGCAATCTGAAAGTGCTGTAGTAATTTACTGGTTTTAGTTCTAGTCGTGCTACATTAGTGTGACTTTGAGTCTCTTATCCCCTTTAAGCCCAAGTTTCTGTCTTCGCTGGACAAATGAAGGGATTTTTTTTTGTAGTTGACAATGCTTACTTAAGATTCTAAATAAACTACTTTTTTTGGCCCCAATCTCTACATGAGCTTTTCTCTAGCTTTGACCTAATTGAGCTGTTTTAATTTTGAACTAGAATGTAAGCTTCATCAGGACAGGACCATGTCTATCCTGGTCATTCTGGTATCCTTAGTAGCTGGCACAGCCTGATACGTGGTAGATAATGCCCAATGAATATTTTGTTGAATATTGAGTGAATGAACTATAGGGAAAAACAGAACCATTGAAGAAAAGAACATAGTGCTATTTGATTTCAAATATGATTATTACATGTCAGGTTGAGTCACTTGGAAGTTGAAAAAAGGCAGCTATTCTGATGCTGAACATGAAGATTATATCTAATAAATGAATTTCACTTTTTAGAGATTTAGATTTGAGTGTTTCGTGCAGTTTTCAGTGTACATTGTCTCAGATCAAATAAATGTCTTTTTCCTTTAGAGTCTGATGATGAGTATTTTGATGCTGAAGATGGAGAACCACAGACTGGTAAAACTATGAAAGGATCAGAACTTAAAAAAGCTGCAGAGGTCCCAAATGAGGAGCTCATCAATCTTCTACTCAAGTTTGAAATTAAAGAAGTATGTGCTTTTTTGTCTACAAATAGATATTTCTGGCTGTCACTATCTTGTAAGCTATCCTCAAGCTAGACCCCCATGTCAAGTATATCAAAAATGTGATACTCTCTTTCCTGCTGCCCAACACACATGCACATACACACTCTCACACACACTCTCTCTCACACACACAAAGATTTTTAAAAATGAAATGTTTTTAAAAAAACTGATGTAAGAATGATCTGTGGCATATCTAATTTATTCTGGAAGAGCTTAGACTTTTAATTAGGACTTACTTTTCTGCAGAAAATTTTTATGACATGCCTACTTTAATTTTTTAAATGTTTCACTTTTAAGCTAAATAATATTGCTCATTATCATGTTTATGATTTGGAAAAATGTAAACAACCTAAATTTCCAACATACGTTTACAGCCTTTAAAAGTCATGTGGTAAAAGGAAACATGGAGAGATGTTCATGGTATGTCATTATTTGGGAAAACAAAAAGATTATAATACCAAGGATATTATGATTCCATTTGAAGTTATATTTGTATGTTTTCTTTGGTAAATGACAGACAGTGTTCATCTCTGGGTGGTGAGATTACAGGTTTTTATATATGCCTCCTTGCTTTTCCATGTATTCCAGATTTCTATAAAAAATTTGTCTTGCTTTGATAATAAAACAAAAAGGATAGAAAATGGAGGTGTTCCTTATTGACTGTTTCATATGCCAAAGTGAGAGCATGTCCTAAAATATAATGTTAGAAATACTACGTTTTAGCTGTGTGTACAAACCTAAGTATTATTGGTATTTGTTTAGAGAAAGGTATGTTCTTTACTGTTAGCCTTCTTCAACTTCTCTCTTTCTCCATACTACATCCAAAATATCATTAAATCCCATGACCCTAACTTCAAAATGCATTCAGATGTTTGCTCTTCCTTTCTGCTGCTACTGTACTGTCCAAGTCACTGTAATCTTCTTGCCTGGATTATTTTGCAATAGCCTCTTAACTGTCTTTGCTTCCATCAGGTACTCTGTTCTGTCATTTGCCAGATTGATCCTTTAAAAGTGAATGTCAGGCCGGGTGTGGCGGCTCACGCCTGTAATCCCAGCACTTTGGGAGCCCAAGGTGGGTGGATCATCTGAGGTCAGGAGTTCAAGACCAGCCTGGGCAACATGGTGAAACTCCATCTCTACTAAAAATACAAAATCAGCCAGGCGTGGTGGTGGGAACCTGTAATCCCAGCTGCTCCGGAGGCTGAGGCAGGAGAATTGCTTGAACCTGGGAGGTAAAGGTTGCAGTGAGCCGAGACTGCACCACTACACTCCAGCCTGGGTGACAGAGCAAGACTTTGTCTCTAAAATAAAATAAAGTAAAATAAAAATAAAAGGGAATGTCAGATCATGTTACTACTCTACTCAATATCCTCCACTGACTTCAAATGTCACTAAAAGTAAAGGACTAAGTCCTTCCCATGGCCTAAAAGGCCTTACATTTGTAACACCTCATATGACTGGCCAGTTCTTTCCTGCCTTGCTCACTCTGCTTCAGCCATATTCCATTTATCCCTTCAATAGGTATTGATCATGTGCCATTATTACCAGACATTATTTTAGATACTGGAAAATAGCAGTGAGTAAAGTTCTTGCCGCATGGAGCTTACACTTGTCTTATGTTTTTCCTTCTGTATACCAAAGCACATTCTTTGTGCTTGCTATTTCCTCTGCCTGGAACACTCTTTTCCTGCGTGGCTTGATTTTTTTTTTTTTTTTTTAACTTACTTCAGGTATTTGTTCAATTGTCATCTTATTGGAAAGATCTGACCACCCAAGACAAGATAGCAACCTTCATTTTCTCCAACTTTCCCTAGAATGTAAACTTCATGGTGATAAAGAATATCTTAATTTGTTTTCTGTTACTATAACAGAATACCTCAGCCTCCCAAGAGGCTGGGATTACAGGCACATAGCACCACACCCAGCTAATGTTTTGTATTTTTTGTGGAGATGCGGTTTCGCTATGTTGCCCAGGCTGGTCTTGAACTCTCGGGCTCAAGTGATCCACCTGCCTTGGCCTCCCAAAGTGCTGGGATTACAGGCGTGAGCCACTGCACTTGGCCTCTTCTTTAAGTATTTTTAAAGTGTTATCTAAGTATGTAATTATAACATCTGCTAACAATATTATTTTTTGCCTTTTTTTCAGTATTCTGGTTATTATTGCTGCCTATCAAGTTAAATAGCTTAAAGCAACTATTTTATTTTGCTTACAGGTTTCTGGGTTAGGAATTTTGGAAGGGTTCAACTGGGTAATTTTGTGTATAGTCTTTCATTTGGTTACATTCTGATGTTGACTGGGGCTGCAGTCATCTGAAACCTCAAGCTGGATGTCCATGTGGCTCACTTATGAGGCTTGCAGTTGATACTGGCTATTGGCTGGGAGCTCAGCTGGGACTGTTGACTGAAACACCTACTTACGGCCTCTCAGCGTGGTAAAAGCCATGGTAGTCTGAGTAGTTGAACTTTTTACGTGGTGGCTGGCTTGCCCCAGTATGAGTGTTCCCAGGTGGGAGTTTCATGGTCTTTTTTGACACCAGAAGTCCTTATAGTATCAGTTCCTTTCTACTCTGTTGATTTAAGCATTCACAAGCCTGCCCATATTCAAAGGGTGGAGACAAAGATCTACACCTTTTGATTAGAATGTCAAAAGCACTTACATCTTTTAAAAATTACCACTTTTTTTTAATTGGCTAAATATACAGGCTATAATTTCCAGAGTTAACTTAAATAGTAGTATGATAGTGAACATCTTCTCTTACTTTCTACTTTAATGGGGATGCTTTTAAAAAAATTACTAAACATGATTTTTGCTTTGAAACACAGGTTTAAGAAAATCATATTCAGGAATAATCTATACATTCCTATTTTACTAAATTAGAAAAAGTAAACAATGAAGTTAAGTTCTGTCATGATTTTTTTATAAATGTACTTATATTCTCAACAATAGAATTTAAGTTTTATAATTTCCAATTATATTAAATAGCTATGGTGGCAGAAGGATATGAGCAAAGTTACTATTCTCATGGTGAAAGGTTTTGTTTTCATTATTTTAAGTATGATTCAGACTTCTTATCAACTTTTCATTGACTCTAATTCTTTTAGGTGATTTTGGAATTTACTAAACAGCAGAAAGAAGAAGATACAATTCTAGTATTTAATGTTACCCAGTTAGGAACAGAGGCTACAATGAGAACATTTGACTTAACTGCGGTATCTTATTTAAAGAAAATCAGCTTGGATTATCATGAAATTGAAGGTAATAGCCATAAAATAGAATTAATAGCCTATAATAAAGATAGCACTTTTGAGTATCTGAAACACTTTCATTTATATTGTATTTATAATAAATAATAGCTGCACTGTTCTAAGCACTTTAAAAGTAATAACTCATTTAATCCTTATAGCAGTACTATGGGGTAGGCAGTGTTATAATCTATAGTTTAAATGTAAGTAAACTAAGGCACAGACTGATTGTATTAATATAAATTTACTAATCGTCACAGGGGTAGTAATTGACTGAACCATGATTAAAACCCTGGAAATCTGGCCCTAGGGTCTGTGCTCTTAATTAATATTATCTTTTGCCTCAGAGAGTCTGTAAAAATCCCCTTAATATGGGGAATATTATTCCTGTTTTATAAATAAATAAAGGCTAAATAAAGATTAAGTGGCTTACTTAATATCCTGTATTTAATGAATGACAAAACTTAGAGTTTATCTCTGGTCATATGTTATTGAAGGCCTTGTTCTTTCTATTAAATAGTATTCATATACCACAAGAAACACCAGGTTATAAAAATAAAAATGATAGGATGTAAAGCGAGTCCTTTCAGAAACTCTTGATTGTCATATACCACAAGAAACACCAGGTTATAAAAATAAAAATGGTAGGATGTAAAGTTAGTTTCTTCAGAAACTGATTGTTTATTCATTTCAGTGTATATATTGTGTGCTCAGGTGTTTGAGGCATGTAGGAATGGACAAATCTACAGTAATTAAAATTCCCTAATATTTCCCTAATGCTTTAGTCAAATACAGTCATCCTTTGGTACCTGTGGGGCATTGATTCTGGGACTTCTGTGGGTACCAAAATCCATGGTGCTCAAGTTCCTTATATAAAATAGCATTGTATTTTCATATAACCTATGCGTAGCCTTCCATATACTTTAAATCTCTAGATTACTTCTAATACCTAATACATTGTAAATGCTATGTAAACAGTTGTTACACCATATTGGTTTTAAAAATTTTCATATTTTTAATTTTTTATTGTTTTTAATTTTTTTTAATATTTCAATCTGAAGTTGGTTTATACTATGGGTTGGAATCCTTGAATACAGAACACTGACTGTATAAAAGACCTATGTTTTATAACTTTTTAATAGTTGAAACTAAAACAAATCTCAATTTAGAAGAAAAATATTTTATGTGTTAGTAATTTCTATAGGACCTGTGTTAAGATAAGGTTTACATTATTGTCTTGAGGGAAAAAATATAAATAATAAATTTTCTAGGCTATTTTTTCCTTTAGTGAAGGTTATGCCCTTGGAAGTCAAGGGAAAATTTTGAGATCTCTCAGAAGCAAGAGTTAAAGAATTGCAAATAGCAAAAGATGGATAAAATGGTGGACAAATTACTTCTCCCTCCACAGCTTTTGGAGGCAGTTCCTTGGTACATCTACCTCAGGATATAAAGGACATCTGGTAGTACCTGTTGTTTTTAAGTTAAAAAGGAGTTTAACAGTTCTCTCTTGAAAAAAAAAAACAAAAACAAAGCTTTCCTCTTTTAAGTCACCTCTCACAGTTTAAACAAAAGGAAATTATTTAAATTTCTTTAATAGAAGTAAAATAAATTATTTGTCAGAATTTTAGGAGTCACCTGTGAAATTAGGTGAAAATAAATATGCATGTTTTTAAGTAAGTTGGATGTCAGAGGTAACAATTTGGATTGGTTAATTTCTTCAACAGTGATGGCCTTTGTATTTAATAACTATGACAACATGCAAAGATTTTCTTTTAAAGCTTAATTAACAAATTTTTAAAAATCTAAAATGTTTCAAATTACAAAAGAGCAATTTATTTGAAACACTTTTTTTTTCCTTTTTCTTTAATCTAGGATCCAAAAAGAAGCCCCTTCACTTGATTAGCTCTTCTGACAAACCTGGATTAGATCTTTTGAAAGTGGAGTATATTAAGGTAAGGGCTATAGAATGATTATATATTTATTGTATACTCCAAACTATATCTCTGGAAGAAAAAATATGACAGTAAGTTACTGATGGCTCTGGATGTGTCTCACAGTTTCTAATTAGAGGGAAATCTGTTTCTTTTTTCATTTGTACACCTTCTTTCACTTGAGTACAGGGCTGTTATTATACAAAGTCACTAAACTTCTTGTTCCCAGAGATGGAAGCCTGGGATGAAGTAGGTACCATTTGTCTTCTAGGGCATACCCACATACCTATACTGATTATAGGTCATATATAGGTGATATTTGGCTGAGTATCCTGCATCAAAAAGGATAAAGTCATATTAAATTGAGGTCAGAAGACGAATGCCAGGAATAGGAAGGGCCACAAAAATATTTCGCATGAGAAACACTGAAGGAACTGATGGTATTTAGCTGCCTTCAAGATTAGTTGATTTGTTTAATCAGTCAACAGCTATTTACTGAATACCTCTGGATGTGTTATTGGATGTCTGTACTGTTATGAAAAACATTCCCTATTCTCAAGAAAATTGTAGGCGAATAGGGAGATAACACAAATAAATAATGATTAGAATATAATGTGATTGATTCTCTAATAAAGAAAAGCACAAAGCATTATTGGAACAGAGGGGCAGGGAAATTGGCAAGGCCAGAAACTTCTCACAGGAGGTAAATCTTTGAGTTTGAATTTGTTTATGTTCCCAAGGGATAGAAGGAACTAGGACCAATGGTTAGTTATGATGGGAGATAGATTTTTGACTCAGTGTGAAGACCTCATTAAATAAAAGCTTTCTAAAGATTAGTTTTGTAAAGAAACAAGGTTTCTTTTACTGGAGATATAAAAAAAAAGACTTGCTGAAGACTTTATGGAGGGATTTAAGCATTAGGTGATAGATGGGCTACGTGACTGTTACACCTTACAACTTTCAGAGTTTGTCATTCTGATTCCTAGCTACAGTTTCCCAGAAGTGAATATTCTCCCGTGTTTGAAGAGGAGAACACATTTGCACTATTATAATAAATACATTATTTGGATGTAACTTTAAAATAATGGCAATAAAATTAAATATACAATGTATATAAAATACATTTATAACTATAAATAAATTAACCAGAGATAATAAATAAGTGATTTATTTACTTTGATCCTAGTACTTTCTTTAGAACTTTTACTTCTTTTTTCAGGCTGATAAGAATGGACCTAGTTTTCAAACTGCTTTTGGAAAAACTGAACAAACAGTTAAGGTAAGAAATTCTGTTTAAGGAATTTATCCTGTCTGAAAATAACCTACTCTTGAAGCCTCTAGTATCCTTTGAGGAGTCTTGACTGGGTAATTTGATGACATAATCAAGGACCAATAAGAGTTATAAATAACCTCATCGATACTTACCATGCTCTGTGTTTATGATTCAGCTTAGTAAAGCTGTTGTTTTATTATATCATATCCTAACGTTCTTAAAAGTTTCAGTATTGGCCGGGCGCGGTGGCTCACGCTTGTAATCCCAGCACTTTGGGAGGCCAAGGCGGGCGGATCACGAGGTCAGGAGATCGAGACCATGGTGAAACCCCATCTCTACTAAAAATACAAAAAAATTAGCCGGGCGTGGTGGCGGGCGCCTGTAGTCCCAGCTACTGGGAGAGGCTGAGGCAGGAGAATGGCGTGAACCCGGGAGGCGGAGCTTGCAGTGAGCCGAGATTGTGCCACTGCACTCCAGCCTGGGCGACAGAGCGAGACTCCATCTCAAAAAAAAAAAAAAAACAAAAACCCCCAAAAAAACCCAAAAGTTTCAGTATTATTTCTAAATTAGGGAATGCTATAGACAAAAGAACTTTGATGTACAAAGAACTAAAAGGTTCCTAAACTAGCCAAACTAGATACCATTGTTTGATGTACTGGTGAAAAAGTGTATCAAATATAAGGAGAGATGTTGAGCACTTTTGAAGTCAAAGCACTACTTACCTAGTAGCTTAGAGTAAGAGGAGCACAATATATTTATGGGTAACTAGAAAGAAAAGGAGAGAGGTGAGTTTTAGCTCACACTTTTTTGAGAGATGGGGAAATGTTTTAATATTGTGAACCTTTTATTGTTTTTATATCCATTTAGTGTTATGAGAAAATGAAAAGAAATTCATGTTTATAAACAGAGCTTTTTATTTTATATTAATTTGCTATTAGAAAACTACCCATTCTTTAAATCAATTTGTATTGCTATTTTAGCTTTCTAGAGTGATTGTTTTAAAAAAAGTAGTACTTTTTCCCTTCAAGTTATATATTCTGTTTCTTTTTAAATGATAAGACCATTCTTGTGATTTGAAAAGATCACTTAGTAACCCATTCACAATTGTCCTTTTTATATTTAAATCTCACGGATGCCACCTTTGAAATCATTTGTAGACATAATAGTAGCACATGGTGGTTCTGGGATTTCACCTTTTGACTTATAATTTTATATAATCATAATTGTCCATTGAAGATCCAAGAAGCCATCTATATGTTGAATATCAGGATAGCCATGAGAAGCAGAGTATAGATTTCATAACCATTATGCTTGGGAAATGGAGTAATTAGGTTACTGTAATATTCTGATGTACCCCTGAAGTGTGTAAGTGTAATTTGTCTCCATATATTCCCTGTTTAAGGGGATTGTGAATCTTCCACTTTTTACTCTTCCTTCTAAGTGGTGGAAAGCAATGATGTAAGCCCACCTGAGAATCTTTTGGGTCTATCGTGGAGACCACAGGTTATAATTGGCTGTGGAAAATAATTTTCTCTTTAAAACATTTTTAGGTGGCCTTTTCATCTTTAAATCTGTCGCTGCAAACACAAGCTCTTGTCGCTTCTATTAATTACCTCACAACCATTATTCCATCTGATGATCAAAGCATAAGTGTTGCCAAGGAGGTACAAATTTCAACTGAAAAACAACAAAAAAATTCAACTCTGCCAAAAGGTATGAAACATACATTTTTGTTTTTTGTTAGCAAGGGTTTTAGAATTCTAAAGCTAAATGAGGAATACTAGAGATTATTTGACTCAGTCATTTAAATATCATTTTCCCCTTTTCTTCAAATTAAATTATATGTGAGCACCTGATATATAAGGCAAATGTAATCAATACTGTTGTTTTTAAAAATGTTTGTTTTTGTTCTTATTTTGGTGGTGGTATAGGAAGCCTTTAGGTAAGTAATAGTGGGAGAATACCTGTATTTATACTGAGCTCTTCCTCCCCTCTCAGTGGCTCCTGAAGGGGCTTTAGAAAGAATTAGTCTTTCTTTCCATTTTACACATAAGGAAATTAAGGCTCAGAGACACAAAGGTAGGGAAGGGTTCAGGAGTAGCATCTAATTGGCCAAGAGCCCAGATTTTGGATCAGGAAGAACTCAGTTCACATCCTGACTTTGCAACTTCAACCGTGTAACCTTAGACACATTATTTAACTTTTCTGAGGTTCAGTGTCCTTATTTATTTATTTTAGTTTTTTTCTTGCTTTTAAGTTACAAAAGTAACATCTCACTCTTAAAAATGCAAACTTTACAGAATATATAAAGCAAAAAAAGTGTTTGAATCTTTAAGAGTTGGAGAATGTTATAATTTTTTTTTAACATAACAGTGGTTCACTTAATATAGCGAATAAACCTTAATAGAATGTAGATGACTAGAATCTCACTGTGTGATAGATGCTTTGTTTTATTTTTAGTGATTGTATCCTCCAGAGATAGTGACATTATTGGCTTCAGGCTGTTTGCCAAGTTGAATGCTTTCTGTGTCGTTGTTTGCAATGAAAAGAACAATATCGCTGAAATCAAGATTCAAGGTAAAAGTTCACACGGCATTAAAAATTGGCGAAAAGATAAACTTTTCCTTCTTTTTTTTCTTTGCAATGCTAAAGAATGTGCAAATAAAGGGCTCTAAGCTGTGAAACCTGAAAAGACATAATTGGATTGAATGCTTCCTTTCTTTGGGATATAGATATTGGTCAGAATCTGACCATCCCAGTTGAACTCTACACATATCCTGGTGTTTGGGACCTTTCTGAGAGTTATCTAGGAAGTGGAAAAGGGATACTGATGTCATTGTAGGAATGCTATTGATGGACTAGGAGAAGTGTCAGTCTAGATTTTAGGTGAAGGTGTGTGGACGTGCTTTCTAGTAACTTTTTAATCTTTTTTTTTTTACCTTTATATGATTTTTATATATAATATAATTATGTATTTGTCTTTATCTTTCCTTATGAAAAGCAATCTTATAATTGTGACAATATCTATGAGCCCATTATGTTCTTTTAGGTAAAAGCTGCCAAAACTCATCTAGCTTTTCCTCTGGCTTAGTTTTACTAGCTTGTTGTGACCTGGTAAAGGTCAAGAATATGTTGAATATGTTTAATGAAATTTTTTAAGAACTTAAAAACTAGAAAACTAGGGGCTTTTTTCCTTTTACCTTTCCAAACTGGCAGCGCATCTAATAGTCTGAATTTGATTTGTGAACCTTTTATAGTTTCTATGTAAATGACTGGATATAAGGTATAAAGGATAATTTACTTAAATCCTGAGATAATCTATTTGTACTAGATGTATTTCTTCCCCTTATTGAAAAGTCAGATAATTATTGTTTAACGAATTTATAGGTTTTGGTGTTTATAAAACCAAAAAACTCTAATATTGCAACTTATTTATCCATTGGGAGTTGAAACATTGCTAAATTTAAAAAAGTCACCCCAAAATAAAATAATGTAATGGAAAGAAAGATCTTATTTATGGTAGGTCTGTAGAAATTATAATAATACACTTTTTTTTTCAGGCCTGGATTCCTCTCTTTCTCTCCAGTCAAGAAAGCAGTCACTTTTTGCCCGACTAGAAAATATTATTGTCACAGATGTTGATCCAAAGACAGTTCATAAGAAAGTAGGTGATTGTAAACAGATAGTTAATAGTCTTTAATGACTGAGTATGAGATTCTATTGTAAAATGTATTTTATTTTAAAAACATTAATGAAATATACTTCAATAGAAAAATGTTTTTACAAAGATTATAAATGTAAAGCCTTTTGTAAATGGGATTTTATTTTGTCATTAACTTCCCGGATAGAGTACATTCAAGTCTCTGTTTTTCAGGCTGTGTCAATAATGGGAAATGAAGTTTTCCGTTTTAATTTGGATTTGTATCCAGATGCTACTGAGGGGGATTTGTATACTGACATGTCCAAAGTGGATGGTGTGCTGTCTCTTAATGTTGGCTGTATTCAGATTGTCTATCTTCATAAATTCCTTATGTCACTTCTGGTAAAATAATTATTCATATATTGATTTTGCAACTTTGAAATACTTTTAAAAGTGTGATAATTATGATGGCAAATGTTACAAACCTTGGATTTTAGAGTGGGCATTATTTTAATTATAGATGGTATTTATGGATGAATGTAGAGATCAAAACCCCTATTTAACAGTTGAAATCTGAATCATTTAATGATTTTTGTCTAGAACAAATTATTTTTGCTACAATATAATGAAGCCAAATTCTTTAGTACAAAAATTATTGGAAAAAAATTTCTTTCTCTGTTCCTTAACCATATAACATTAGCTCAGTTCAGGCAGCTCATAGCTATAGATGGATTATCAGTAATTTCTTACTACTACTAGAAAAATAGGGCTCAACGGAAAGTTAAATATTGGGAAAAAAGTTACCACATGTATGAAAAGAAGATAGTGTTATTATTGATGTGCCTGTATTCTCTTTGAATTTCTCTTTTTATGCTTTGTGTCCACAGAACTTCCTGAATAGTTTCCAGACAGCCAAAGAGTCTCTGAGTGCTGCCACTGCCCAGGCTGCAGAAAAGGCTGCCACAAGTGTGAAAGATCTTGCCCAGAGGAGTTTTCGTGTTTCCATCAATATTGATTTGAAAGCACCAGTTATAGTCATCCCACAGTCTTCCATTTCCACCAATGCAGTAGTGGTAGATCTTGGGTTAATCAGAGTTCATAATCATTTCAGTCTGGTGTCTGATGAAGACTACTTAAATCCTCCAGTAATTGATAGAATGGATGTGCAGCTAACAAAGCTTACACTTTATAGGTATGCTTTTTCAATAATTATGGATTTAAATATTATATTCATGATTTCCATGAAATTTTATGACTTGAAATTCCTACCCAACACAGTTTATTCAAATAAACTGTTCCGTTACACAGAACAGGTTTTTTTTGTTGTCGTTGTGTGTGTGTGTGTGTGTGTGTGTGTGTGTGTGTGTGTGTGTTTTGAGTTGGAGTCTTGCTCTGTCACCCAGGATGGAGTGCAGTGGCGCGATCTCGGCTCACTGCAACCTCTGCCTCCCGGGTTCAAGCAATCCTCCTGCCTCAGCCTCCAGGGTAGCTGGGACTATAGGCACGTGCCATCATGCCTGGCTAAATTTTTTTGTATTTTTTATTATAGAGACGGGGTTTCACCATGTTGGCCGGGCTAGTCTCGAACTCCTGATATCAGGTGTTCTGCCCATCTTGGCCTCCCAAAGTGCTGAGATTACAGGCATGAGCCACCGCGCCAGGCCACCAGAGCAGTTTTTTAATCAACTTTTGTTTTCAAAAATTTCAGACCTACAGAAAAATGGAAAAAAATAGTACTGTGACTGCACCTACATAACCTTCATCTAGATTCATCAATTGTTTGTATTTGCTTTAACCTATCTGTAAACATATACATATTATTTAAAACATTTTTTGCTAAATCACTTGAGAATAGACATCTTTAACTTTTTGTCCCTAAATACTTTATCGTGTGTCTCCTATAAACAAGGACATTCATTCTCTTACATTAACTGTGATATAATTCTAGAAATTTAATATTGATGTAATACTATAATCTGAAACTCAGTCAATATTCGGATATTACCCGTTGTCCCATTATAATAATTTCCATTATAGGAATGTCCATTATAAAAATTTCTCCCTGATTCAGGATCACCCATAGCATATAATTGTATTCTGTACTACTGAGGAAGATTTCTGTACTGACAAAAATTTATTTTGGAGTAGTTCTTCAGCTTTTCTTTGTCTTTTTATGACTACATGACTACTCCTGTAGTTTTGAAGACTACAGTCTGGTTCCACTCACCTCTCAATTTGGTTTTGTCTGAGTGATTCCTCATGGTTTGATTGAACTTACACATTTTTGGCAGGCATGTTGTGTAAATTATTTTGTATCTTCAGTGCTCATACCAGGTGGCACATGAAATCTGTACATAATTCATTTTAAAATTATTTTCTACCCCATGCATGAAGATTTAATTATGTAGAATAAAAAATTAATGACTATAAGGCAGGTCTAGAAAATAATCCTAGAGAAAAGCTTTATGAAATGCCTTGGAAAATGCTAACTGTTATCCTCTTGTTCACTTTGCCATCATTTTCTTCAGTCTCTGCACCAACATACCTATTAATCCTTGAACAACTGTATATGATGATTTTCTGTATTTCTTCAACAGTGTGGATTGCTTTTAAAAAGTTATTCAATTTTTCACCTATCTACTGCTTAAAGAAAAAAGTTTTCTTAGTGGTTCATTGTATATCACCTTTTAATTTGTCCCTTCTAGTGGATTATAGATTAATTATAAATTCAGTTTTGAAAATAGTGAAGCCACACTGTTTCAGATCAGTATTTAGGGCAGCAAATAACTGCTTGACTTTGCTTTTTTTAATATGTTGCATTTCTACCTTATATCTATGCATTATGTAACATTTCTGTTTTTCATAGAACAGTGATCCAGCCAGGCATCTACCATCCTGATATTCAGCTGTTGCACCCAATTAACTTGGAATTTCTTGTAAATCGGAATCTAGCTGCATCTTGGTATCACAAGGTGCCTGTTGTGGAAATTAAAGGACATCTTGATTCAATGAATGTAAGTATGTGAGTGAAAAAAAAATTCATTGTTGAGATTTTAAACTCCAAAGACTTTTAGTGGAAATCCAAATGAAATGTAGACTTTTTTGCTGAGTAGTATAAGAGAAATTTCAGTGAGACTTTGTCCAACAAGATCATTATTATTTTCAGTAGAATTTAATCTTTAGTTAAGATTTGTTAACTTTAAAATTTGTTATACATACATATTGGTAGAGATCTGTATATAAATTATGTATTAGCATATTATACTATATCTCATGTATTATATATGTACATTTTGTTTTTAGGGATATCTAAGCAGCCCTAAGATGATGATAGCATTGAGGGAAATATTTACTTTTTTATATTGAAGACAACCTTTTTATTTCATTGGAATTGTTATTGTTTAAAAAGTAGAATTATGCATTTTCCAAAGTTGTCACTTTAATAAAAAAGGTCAGATTTCTTTGATCATAATTAACTTTCAGTAAACATAAGTCAGGTCATTGGAGCTAATACTGGCTGATAAATTACACTGGTTTTCTATAAACATCTTATTATCTTTGAAAATAAAAATTTTGACATGAAATAAGTAGTGCAGTACTTGAGTGCGTTGTGATTGTATGTAACTTTTCAGTGTTAGGATTATTCTGTCCCTCATGTGTTGCAACTGGAAATTTATTTTCTGTATTAAAATTGTTTCATTTTAAAATGTAATACAGTTTTTTTAACATAATATTTTACAGGTTAGTCTAAATCAAGAGGATCTTAATCTTTTATTTAGGATACTAGCAGAAAATCTTGGTGAGGGTACTGAAGACTTGGATAAAGTGAAACCAAGAGTACAAGAGACAGGTAAGAGGCTGACAGTAAGTGGCATAATACATACATGTCTATTTATGGTTTAGTAGGGAATCAGGAAATGAAAAGTAAACAAATATGTTTACAAATTGCAGTTTATATTACTGAGTAAACAAACAAGATGCTATTGAATGAAATCATAGTTGGAGATGATTGACTCTCTTAAGCTAAGTTGTCAGTTATAGTTTTGGACTTTTTTCTAAGTTGCGTGAGTTGAGAGGAGGCCATAAAGAAAGACTTCAAATCAGTGGTAGATTCTTGAAATAATCATTGAAATTGCATGTATAGAAGAAACCATTTTGAGTTGGCAGTAGGTCATGGTAGCATAGTGTATCTGATTTTTCAATAAGGCTTGGTAGTAAAATATCTGTAAGAATTGAAATGGTTGATAAATTATCACTTTCCAAAGATACTGAAAAGATTATACAGCAGTAAAAATGGAAAGAGAATTTAAATTATTAGTTATCATGGCCCTTTTGACTTAAAGAAAAAGTTCCAGCCTTATTTTTTAAGGTAATATATGTGTATGTGTATATATATATATAAAATGTTGTATACACACATAAATATATAATCTTTAGTTTTTTTCAAACAAATGGTAGCATCCTGTATGTGTACATGCATGTGTGTGTTTATTCACTTTGCTATTTAAAAAAAAATTAACAGTGTATCTTGGTGTCTATTCCATATCTGTAGATATGTATAGATCTGCTTCATTCTTTGTAGTGGCTGCCTGGTATTAAATTCTGTTGAAGCATCATAATTTATTTAGCAAGTTCCTATCGATAGACATTTTTGGTTGTTTTTAAACTTTCTTCGTTACCATGTTGCATTGAATATCCTCATACATATGCTTTTACAAGTATGTATATTTCTATAGGATAGCACCAGTTAAAAAATATGTAAAACTAATTGACAATTAGGTCAGCAAATAATTTCGATAGACTAATTTAAGATTTTAACAGATCTTGCCGATTGCCCTCCATAGAACTTTACTAACCCTGCACTCCCACCAGGTTGTTTTTCTATACCTTTCTAACACAGTATATTATCAGATTAAAAAATTTTGGACCATGTGCTAAGTGAAAACTGGTATCCCATTGTATTTTTCATTATTAAAAAACTATTTTACTGTATTTTAATACATACAGTGAAGTATACAAATATTCAGTGCATAATTCAGTGAATTTTTGCATATATGGATACACCATGATCAAGATATAGTACATTTTCAGCACCCCAGAAGGCCTCCCTCTTGCCCTTTCTCAGTCAGTACCCAACACTCTGCCTGCAAATCCACCCAGAGGTAACTACCATTTTAACTTGTAATAGATAGATTAGTTTTGCCTCTTCTTGAATTTCATATAAATGGAATCATACAGAATTTACTCTTCGGTGTTTGGCTTCTTTTATTCTGCATTTTGTTTGCGAGATTCATCCGTGTTGTTGTGCGTAGGAGTAGTTTGTTCTTTTTATTTCTGTGTACTATTCAGTTATATGAATGTATCAAAATTTATTTTATTCATTCTTTGATGGACATTCAGGTTGTTTCCAGTTTTTAGCTATCATGAATGAAATTGCTATGAATGTTATTGTGTGTCTTTGATGTAATTATATACACTTTTTTTTTGGATACATAGGTAGGAGTAGAATTACTGGGTCATATATGAGATTTGGGTTTAGCTTCAGTAACTTGTGCCAAATTATACCAAGCAGTTTTTCAACTGGTTGTACCAATTTACTTTCCTAGCAGCAATGTATGAGAGTTCCAGTTGTTTCACATTCTCCCCAGTACTTGGCATTGCCAGTCTTTTTAAATTTAGCATTCTGATAGATATGCAGTGGCATCTCACTATGGTTTTTATTTGCTTTTTGATTGTTAGTGAAGGTAATCACCTTTTCGTATGGTTATTGGCCATTTGGATATCCTTTTATGTTATGTAACCATTCTATCCTATTGACAACTATTTGATGTTTGCCTTTTTTCTTATTGATATGTAGTTTTAAAATTCTGAATATAAGCCCTTTGTTGGTTAGTGTGTGTTGTATGCATATATGTATAGAAATATCTTTTCCCTATCGGTGGTTTGCCTTTCACTCTCTTTTTTTCCCAGTTTTTATTTTAGGTTCAGGGGGTACGTGTCCAGGTTTGTTACATGGATAAATTGCATGTCACTGAGATTTTGTCTACAAATGATCCCATTACCCAGGTAGTGAGCATAGTACCTGATAGGTAGTTTTTCAACCCTCCCCCAGTCCCACCCTCTCCCCTCTAGTAGTCCCCAGTGTCTGTTGTTCCCATCTTTGTGTCCATGTGTACTTAATGTTTAGCTCCCACTTACAAGTGAGAACCTGAGGTATTTGGTTTTCTGTTGCTGGGTTAATTCGCTTAGGATGGTGGCCTCCAGCTCCATCCATGTTGCGGAAAAGGACATGATTTCATTCTTTTCTGTGGTTGCATAGCATGTCATGGTGTATATGTACCACATTTTCATTATTCAGTCCACTGTCAGTGGGCATCTAGGTTGATTCCATGTCTTTGCTATTGTGAATAGTGCAGTGATGTATAGGTGAGGGCATGTGGTCTTTTTGGTAGAATGACGTATTTTTCTTTGGGTATGTACCCCATAATAGGAGTGCTGGGTCAAAGGTAGTTCTGTTTTAAATTCTCTGAGAAATCTCCAAACTGCTTTCTATAGTGGCCGAACTATGTATATTTCTACCTACAGTGTATAAGTATTCCCTTTTTTCCTACAACCTGGCCAACATCTGTTATTTTTTGACTTTTCAATAGATATTCTGACTGGTGGCCTTTCAGTCTTTTAATGGATCTTTTAATGAATAAAATTTGTTAATTTCAATCAACTTAAATTCACTGGTTTTTTAAATGATCAGTATTTTTTATTTTCCATTTGAAAAATCTTTGCCTACTCTGGGAATTGTTTCATAAAAGCAAAAATATTTGCTAGAATCGTTTCCTCTGGTTCACATTATGTTTGGAACAGTGCTGGAGTAAGGTGATAGTTGGGAAACCTTGCCTTGTGCAATGCTTTGTCAGAGGTAATGATTAACAATAGCGGCTTTCTGTATGGAATTCTGGTATAGCTTACACTACATGGTTCCTGTGTGTTGTATTAGTGGTCAAGATAATGTCAACCGCAATAATGGTAATAACTAATTTAATGATATTGAGAGACAGTGGAGAGTGAAGACTGTAAAATCAGACTGCTGAATTGGGGTCTGCCATTTGTGCGACACTGAGCAAGGGACTGAATCTGTCTGAACCTCAATTTGCCCGTTTCTGAAATAAGGACAATAAAGTTCTTACCTCAAAGAGATGTCATAAGAATTAAATAGAACAGTCCATATACCGACCTTAGAACAGTGTCTGCCACACAGATGAGCACTTAGCAAGTGATAGCTGTTGTTATTTTTTATATTACAGTTTAAAACAATTTTATTGCATTTCAGGGTGTACGAATTTCAGCAACACAGCATCATAATTATATAGCTTTAACTTTGTTTATTAATATGGCATAAGAGGCCCTGACCTCCCACTCCCTTTTTTCTTTTGTAGTATTACCTCTTGTTGTCCCCCTTATGATTCAACCATATCAAACTCCATTCTGTTTGCAAAACCTATCATGTGTTGTCATTCCCCGGTTTTGCTCCTTTCTAGTAATGTCTCCACCGTGTGAGGAGGTTCGTTGCTCTACTTGAATGATACCTCCTCTAATACAGCCTTTCTTGACTTCTGTATAACAGTGTCACGCTTTGTTCTGTGCTTTCAGTGCATTTTATATAGAGTCTATTAACATTTGTTATTAATTTGACTATTAATAATTTCTATTAATTTGACTCGGTGTGGCCTGCTTGTTTGTTTGTATTTTAAATGTATATGTCTCTTCCACTAAACCATGAGTTTTCCAAGGGCTAGCGCTGTTACTAATTTGTGGATTTTCATTGCCTCTGCCAGGTCCAGAATACTCAGATAAGTCCACAATAAGTATTTGTGGAAGAAATTTGTGAATAAAAGTAATGAATTGCTTTTAAACATTTCAGGTGAAATTAAAGAGCCCCTTGAAATCTCTATATCACAACAAGATGTACATGATTCGAAAAATACTTTAACAACTGGAGTGGAAGAAATTAGATCTGTAGACATCATTAATATGCTGCTGAATTTTGAAATTAAAGAGGTGTGTAATTTTCATCTGTTTTTGTAAAGTGAGCTGAATAAGTCATGGATATTGGAATTACCTCTACTAAACTTAGAGATAATTGATACTGATGAAAAAAATCTATGTGGGCTGTTCACATGTAGCAGTGATGTTTTAAAAATTGAAAGTTTGTTAAGGATTTGGGAGTTTATAATATTTCATAGAGAAAATGACAGCATGTTGTATAACGTGCTTTTTAATGATTTTAGGACAGTTGGAATGTCACTTGCTTTGGATGTCATATAAGAAAGGCAGGAAAGGGCAATAGTGTCAGATAAATTCTTTTCAAATGTTAGAAACCCTTGATAGAATAAAACACAATATGCCTGCATTTTCAAAAAAAGTTACATTACTAATATGTTTGCCATCTGCATACTCTTGAGGAAAGATGAAATACATTTTCTTCTTTATTCACACACCCAACAAATATTTATTGTATGTGCCCAGTAATAAGGATAGAGGTAAAAGGCATAGAGTCTGAATTCATGCAAGAAAACTGTTAACATTTTTGTAATTATTTCACGAAAACTCTGTGGAGGATACTATTGGAGCTTGGGGTGCTGATGGTAGGGAGGGAGCATTTAAGCAAACTGAGAGGGTCAGAAAAGATTTTCCAGAGGAGGAGACATTTCAATGAAGTTTTTAAAGAGAAATAGGAAATTATCTGAGAAAAGGGATCAGGAAAGGGTCTGGGGCAAGGCGGAAAGAGGAACAGGCATAAAAGTGTGAGTATGTGAGAAAGCATAGTGGATACAGGGACTTGCAAGGACTTCCTCTAAGATCCATTTTATCATTAAATAATTTTATAGAGGTTATGTTTTTGCTCTGAGCTAAAAATAATAAACTTTTAAGTAGGCTGGGTGCAATGGCTTATGCCTATAATCTCAGTACTTTGGGAGGCCAAGACTGGAGGATCGCTTGAGTTCAGGTATTTGAGACCAGCCTGGGCAACATAACAAGACCTCATCTCTACAAAAAAAGAAAATTTTTTTAGTTAGTCAGTTGTGGTGGCATGTGCCTTTATCCTGGCTACTTGGGAGGCAGGAGGATCGCTTGAGCCCAGGAGGTCAAGACTGCAGTGAGCTCTGATTGTGCCACTGCACTCCAGCCTGGGTGACAGAGCAAGACCCTGTCTCTAACAATCAGTCAATCAGTCAATAAACAAACAAGCAAACTTTTAAAGGAATGGGCTCTACTTTTAAGAATCTGAAATACATGCTTTGATGTTATATGTTAAACTTGGATGTTTTTCTGGTTAATATCAGAGTTACTGAAGGTTTTTAAGCCTTGGTAGTTGAAACATTGGTAGATGAATCATTCTATTTGCAGATATGCTTAACACACACATACACAAACACACATACACACACATATATATATAAAGTCCATAAGACATTTTAAATATTATTTGTAATATATATTATGATTGTTCTCTTCCCTTAGGACAATGATTGGGTTAAAGGGGAGCAGTGGCCGGGCGCGGTGGCTCACGCTTGTAATCCCAGCACTTTGGGAGGCCGAGGTGGGTGGATCACGAGGTCAGGAGATCGAGACCACGGTGAAACCCCGTCTCTACTAAAAATACAAAAAAATTAGCCGGGCGTGGTGGTGGGCGCCTGTAGTCCCAGCTACTCGGAGAGGCTGAGGCAGGAGAATGGCGTGAACCTGGGAGGCGGAGCTTGCAGTGAGCCGAGATCGCGCCACTGCACTCCAGCCTGGGTGACAGAGTGAGACTCTGTCTCAAAAAAAATAAATAAATAAAATAAAATAAAATAAAGGGGGGCAGTTTGCATTGCTCCCGATGGATATTTGGCATTGTTTGAAAACATTTTCTGTTGCCATTATCTGGGGGGAGAATACTAATGACAACCCTGGTAGGTAGAGGCCAGGGATGCTGCCTCATATCCTACAGTGCATAAGACAGTTCCCACCACAAAGAATTACCAGCTCAAAATGTTAATGGTGCCGAAGATGAGAAAGCTTGCCTTAGGAGTGGTGTAAAAATCGGCTGTTGGTCTCACAGACTTTCAGAAGAAAGGCTGTCCATCAGACTAGGACTTCTGGGAATCAGGCCAAACTGCAGGCACAAATAGAAGTAAACGTCTTAACATTGTGTGAATTTCTTCCTTATATCACTCTGGATACTTATTAAATTCTTGACTTACCTTCATTTCATATTAGTGAAATAGTTGATGGTAATACTGGTACCCTTTTTTAGGTTGTGGTTACTTTGATGAAAAAATCAGAGAAGAAAGGAAGGCCTTTACATGAGCTAAATGTCCTGCAACTTGGAATGGAAGCTAAAGTTAAAACCTATGACATGACTGCTAAAGCTTATCTAAAAAAAATTAGTATGCAGTGCTTTGATTTCACTGGTAAGTGTGAAATATTGTCTGTGTAAATTATTCATTAGGCAGATGATCCCTACCTTTTTATCAACATTAAACATATTGATTTGTGTGCAATTCTGTTAATTTCCTAGTACATTAACTCAACTTTTCAAAAACAGTCCCTGGGTACAGTTCTAGGGGACCCATTTTCAAAAGTTGGGTTAATTTACTAGGAAATATGATGTTTTATTTGTTTTTTAAATTTTTAAATTATGTGAGTTTTAACATTTCTTTTTAATTATGTTAATATGTATTTGTGAAAAATGAAAATCAAATACAAAAGTATATAGAGGAAAAAATTAATATTATCTGTAGTCTCATGTCCTTCCCTCAGAATAAATACTAAGTTATCGTTAGTGGGTATCCTTGACCTTTTAAGTTCCTGCAATAAGCTAACTTTTAAAGTTCTGTTAGTGTTTAAAGTTTTTAAGAACTCTATGGGATATCTTTAAGTAAAGTAAACTTGTATTGAGAATAATCCCTACTTTATATATTTTATAGGTTCTTTAATATACCATGATTTGTTTAGATGGGAGTAATACAGTAGTACCATATGTTATACCAGTTGTAATTGGTGGGTACTAGTATTTTTGTTTTATGGAATTTGTTTCCTTTTTTTTCAAAGCCAGGTTTATTGAGGTAAGATTTATACACAACATACTTCACTCTTTTTAGTGTGCAGTCCTGAGTTTTGACAAATGTACATTTGTGTACATTTGGCTGGTCCTGTTTTAAAATGTGTGAAATGTTTAACTTGATGGATCAACCTTGCCTTTTTTCTCTTTTAGACTCTAAAGGAGAACCTCTTCACATTATTAACTCTTCTAATGTGACTGACGAACCCCTTCTGAAAATGTTACTGACAAAGGTACCTAGTTTCATTTCTATGATTCTTTAATATTTGAATATATGAAGTTATATATATTACCCTTATATTTAATATTCTCATTTTCTCTCCCAACATTTTTCTATCTAAACTGATTGATTGTGGTGAATTTTGCAAGCATCTGAAAATCCTGAATATTTTCATTAACCTTCTGAGTTACCCTATGATATTGAATAAATGGTAATAACATAAAGTTCCATTGTAATCCAAAGCAAAGTGTGTTATAATTAGCACTTTTTCCTACTTTTTAGATTAGTGTACCTAATCTAGATATACTAGCATTTCCTCCACAGTAGGGTAAGGAATTAGAGTTTTTGCTTGTATGAAATGTACAAAATGCTTATGTGGTCAGTTTGGTTTTTTTTTTTTTGAGTGGCTTTCTTTGCCTTTAAGAAATATCTTTTTACTCTTTTAATAGCATACCTAGAAAAGTAAAGAATATGTATATTTTCAGTGTATGAATTTTTAGTGTTTGAAACTCAGTGGTGTAATTCTCCACTATTTGTAGGCAGACAGTGATGGACCAGAATTTAAAACTATTCATGACAGTACCAAACAGAGACTGAAGGTACGTCTTTTATAATTTACTATAAGGCTGGGTTGTGTTGATTTTATCTAGCGTCATAGCCATTTTCAACTGTGAGACTGTAAGTTCTAACATGAGAATAACAGTGGCAATAATAATATTCCTAATTTATGCATAAAGTTAAGTAGATAATAGAATTGGAATAAAGTTCTTCCAAAAAGTTGATTTATGTTCTGAAAAGATTGTTTCCCAGTTTTGACTTAGATTTCTTGACAAGTATGTGAATAATACACTTAAAGGGAATTTTGTTACTCATTTTAGTCAACTGTGGTTTTTTGGCCTAGTGTTGATGGCAGCATTAAACATTTGACTTATGTATTGGCGTTAGGATTAGAATAAGATTAAGTGAAGCATAAAGCAAAGGCTGGTACAGACGTTACATACAAGCATTACCTGGACTGGACCTGGTACAGTCCATTTGAACACGCATAATCAGCTTGGAACTGCCTGAAATGTGGTTTAAAGCCTGATAATATTTCCTGTATCTTTACTTAAAACTCATCCAGTTCTTTTGAGTTAAAATTGTGGTTGCACATGGGAGTGAGCAGAGAGTTGATTTATTATCTGGCAAGGATTAACATTTTGATAGTTAATAGTGAGTTCTTAAAAAAATAAAAATTTTAAAAAGGCCCTTAATTGAACTATTCTTGTGCTACTTATATCTGTTGAACCCTGGTGTAAAAATGTTACTGCATCTGAAATCTGCCTCTCTAATTGTTCATTATCTTAGGTTTCATTTTCATCCTTAGACTTAGTACTTCATTTGGAAGCTTTACTTTCCTTCATGGATTTTTTATCATCTGCTACTCCATTCTCTGAACCTTCCTCTTCTGAGAAGGAATCCGAGCTGAAACCACTTGTGGGGGAGTCCAGAAGTATCGCTGTCAAAGCTGGTAATAATTTTTGAATCATGATCTAATAATAGTTTGAACTTTAATAATCATATAACAACTTGTTTTTTTCAGTTGAGTATTTAGCATGTTGATATTGCTGCTCTGATAGATTAGGTTAGTTTCAAGAGAAAGAAAATGTTATCTCTGTGGGATTATAGAGCAGTTTGGTGAGGAATTTTAAATAGATGTTGTTTAATATTATGTATTTATATTTCAATTCACTGTCTAGCTTTTACATAAAATAGAAATTTTATGTACTTTATGTTGATGTGTCTTTGTAGTCTTCAGTTCAGTGGAAGTGAGAAAGGAAAAAGTTCAGTTATGGATTCAGTCATACAAGGTAACAAAGGCCCCTTTCAGTTAGTCAGGTAGACTTACCTGGTGCTCAGCAATTTTAAGTGCTTAGTGGGACACTGCAGGGAAGGAGCTCATGGAATAGACACACTCACATTGGTTTCTAGCCAAAACTGTATTTAGATCACACAGATATGGGCACAGGGTCCTCAGGCATATGACTTATGAAATATTAGGTATGACATATCCTGAGTGAATAAATAACATTTGCTTACTTTTAAGCCAAATATCATTTTAATTATTTTTCTTTCATATTATATAATGTCAGTATTTAACATCTAGTAATTCAATTTTCAGACCATTATGAGTTTGAGTTTTACCTATATCACTGGCATGTTTGGCGTAAAACTGTCAGTACTATTAGATCAGGTACAAGGAAATGATTTTTTTTTTTTTTTTTTTTGAGACGGAATTTCACTTTTGTTGCTCAGGCTGGAGTGCAGTGATGCGATCTTGGCTCACTGCAACCTCCGCTTCCCAGGTTCAAGCAATTCTCTTGCCTCAGCCTCCCAAGTAGCTGGGATTACAGGTGCCCACCAACACGCCTGGCTGATTTTTTGTATTTTTAGTAGAGATGGGGTTTCACCATGTTGCCCAGGCTGGTCGTGAACTCCTGACCTCAGGCGCTCCACCTGTCTCGGTCTCCCAAAGTGCTGGGGTTACAGGCATGAGCCACCACGCCCGGCCGGATGTGATTTTTTTAAACCATGGAACAGAGCAACAATTTCCTTATAAACTAGAGTAAAAGAGCTTTACCTGCTTTATCTTTAATGTACTTGTCACATTAATAGCCTCAGAAATATCCTTGGAAATTCCTCTCCTTTATCTTATATATACATACAATACATACACAACACAGTTGAATAAATGAAAAAGAAATGTTTAAACTCACAATAAACTAGAAACACTATTAACCCAAAGAAACAGTCTTCCAGTTTTGCTATATTGTTGGTCTTTGTGGTTTGATTATGCTACATCAAATATTAAAGAAAAAAACAACCTGTCATACTGGTGATTAAGGACAGATACTTTCCATGCTTTTGCAGTTTCAATCAGAAGGCTCTATTTTCTTCCAGTGAGACAGATTTTTAGGAAAATGGATCCTAAATTTATCAGTCAGGATCTGGACTAAAGTGGATTTAGGGAGCTAGTTTGATTGTGATTCTTATGCACACATACACCTGTGTGCATATATATTATAAATTTTTTTTGTATTTTTAAAGTTGGCCCTTTATGTTCATTTCTCATAGAATTTATTTTAGGATTCTTAATGGAGCAACAGGGTGTAATCTGGAGAAATTTATTATGTAGTTGATAACATGTAAGTGCCATAGTAAATAACATGTATTTTATTAACTGTGCATCACCATTGCAGTTTATCATGAGTTATTTTTCCTTAATCTAATACATGATATGAAAAGGAGTTCAGAATCAGAACTTTAGACCAAGAGTATTCTAGAGTTCTAATATAGAATGTTTTCTTTTTTCCCAGAAAAAAAGTTATAGTAAAGTTTCCATCAAGTAAATTGCACTTTCAAGGTGCTGTTAATATTATAGTTGCTTTTATTCTTAATTTGAAGGGGAACATTCTAATTTTTGTAGATTGGAATTTGATAATTGTTCCAAAATTTATGTTAATTACATATTATCTTAATGGAGGGCGTTTTGGTTCCTCAGAGTACATTGGGTACTTTTCTTTTGGTGGATTTGAGGTTATTGTATGTGTTGTATTATCTTTTCCCTTTGCTCTGGATTTGAGGTTATTGTATGTGTTGTATTATCTTTTCCCTTTGCTCAGGTACTTTTATTTTGATGGATTTGAGGTTATTGTATGTGTTGTATTATCTTTTCCCTTTGCTCATCAGTTTTCTATTATTTTTTAGTATCCAGCAACATTTCCCAAAAGGATGTGTTTGATTTAAAGGTCACAGCTGAATTAAATGCATTTAATGTCTTTGTCTGTGATCAGAAGTGTAACATTGCAGATATTAAAATACATGGTAAGTAGTTATTTCTTGTTGTAGGTATTTCTGTTTCTTTACATAACTAGGAAAAATGAGCTTGTACCTGTTAGATTTCTCATGAGTATTCTTTTGGTTTACTTATATTGAAGACTTTGCAAACTTTTCAAAGATGTGCTTTAAAATGTTACAAGTAAATTTTTTATGATTCGTTGCTGACTTGAGACATTCCTTATGCATTATGCATTATCTACATTTTTATGAAGTTGTAGACATCATTATGCCTTTAGCAACTGAGAATGACAAAGAAATTTTTTTTGGAGGGAAATCTTAGAAGACTTTTCTAATACAGTTTATTATAGAAGTAAGACTATTCATCAAATAATGTTCATTTATTTTTAGTTATTGGAGCAACAGTTTTTAATAATATAGTAAATGTTCGTAAGATCACTGTTTAACAAATATTGTCTTCCTAAATGACCACTGCTGATCTTGCCAATGCAGAGGATATTTAAGTTTGGAGAAATGTGATTAATTTTCTAAATTAATCTAAATTTTTTTGAAACTTGGTGGGTTGTTTTTATTTTTTTGGTTTTAAAATTTCTACAACTTTTTTGGAGGAGATGCCTGTGTCCCTTAAAGTTATTATTTAAAGGTGTTATTACCTTTCTTAGGTATCTCATACATGAAAGTTGATGCCATTAATATGTCTTATAATGAGTAATTTTTATTCACTTTATATCTTGTCAGTATATTATTGAACTTAAATACCACTGGCTTAGTCATGTGGATTGGGTGAAAAGTTTATAAATGTTATGTTTCCTATAGGAATGGATGCCTCTATTTCTGTGAAGCCCAAGCAGACTGATGTGTTTGCCAGACTTCAAGATATTATAGTTACGAATGTAGATTTGCAGTCCATTCACAAAAAGGTGATTAAAAAATAGATTTTTATATTGAAATTTATTTTGCTCTTTGGATTTGAGATGCTATTATTTATTTGCACAGTATACATTTATTATCTGTCATGTACCAGGCACTTTATTAGGAACTGGAGATGAAAACGGTGATAGTCTGCTTTCACATTGTGTATAGTCTAGGCCTCTTGATACACAGTGATTTGTAAAAGTTATTTCTGAACAGCTAAGTGATTGATATTTTTACTGATAAAATGCTTTTTATAGAAATAGGAAGAAGTTATTGTCATGTAAAATGTTTTCAGCTAGTAATTTTTAATGTTGAATTCATATATTGCTACTTCATATATCAAGGATTCTGTAATAAGAGAACTTATTTATAATACATTGATAAGGGCTATACAGCTCTTTTGATATAATAACCAGTTAATCTAATACTTTTAGGCTGTCTCTATTTTGGGAGATGAAGTCTTTAGGTTCCAACTGACTCTTTATCCAGATGCCACAGAAGGAGAGGCCTATGCTGATATGTCCAAAGTAGACGGCAAACTTAGTTTCAAAGTGGGTTGTATTCAGATTGTTTATGTTCATAAATTCTTCATGTCTCTTTTGGTAAGTTTTTAAAAATATATTTATTTCTCACTGAGGCCTAAATATCTTTGCTTATACAACTGAACCTAGATAGTAAAAATCTTCACTGATAAGGCTGTGTGATGAGCACCTGAGTGCTGAACAGAATGTTAATATTTAAGGAAATCCTTTTCATGATGTTAACCAAATGAATTTTTAAAATTATTGTTTTGAAGATATAGACTATAATTCTATAACATTTCCATAGGTATACATTTTAAATGTACATTTTATGTTTTAATTGAGGGCTTTCCACTGTAACTTGTTCAATGAGATATATTTAAGAGTATTTAGTTAAAACAATTTTTTGAGGAAACTCTTCAGGCATTTGGAGGACTCATATTGGAACTTACAGCTTTTGGTTATGATTGTGATCAACAGCATCATGAAATGCTTTTCTTTTTATTATTTCCATGTAACTGTCATGGTATATTAGTCCATTTTCACACTGCTATAAAGAACTGCCTGAGACTGGGTAATTTACAAAGAAAAGAGGTTTAATGCACTCACCATTCCGCATAGCTGCGGAGGCCTCAGGAAACTGAATCATGGTGGAAGGGGAAGCAGGCACGTCTTACATGGCAGCAGACAAGAACAAGCTTAGGGCGAAGAGCCTCTTATAAAACCATCAGATCTCATGAGAACTCACTATCACGAGAACAGCATGGGTGAAACCACTCCCGTGATCCAGTCACCTCCTACCAGTTCCCTCCCTTGACACCTGGGGATTACAATTCGAGATGAGATTTGGGTGGGGACACAGAGCCAGACCATATCACATGGGCTGAAGGATTTAAATCTGCCTATTCTTCTTAGTGGGACTGCCAGTCAAAACTTTTTAAAATCATAATTTTTTTTAAAAAAAAGATAATTTCAACTCTTTTGGACTTCACTTGTTAATTTCAGTTGATAGTTTCAACTATTTAATTTCAGTTGATAATCCAACTATTTTAGATTCAGGGCATACATGGGCAGGCTTGTTACATGAGTATATTGCATGATGCTGAGGTTTGGGGGTATGATTGATCCCGTCACCCAAGTACTGAGAATAGTTTTTCAACTTTTTCCCCCTTTCCTCCCTCTCTGTAGTAGTCCGCAGTGTCTGTTGTTCCCATTGTTATGTCCATGAAGTATCCAGTGTTTAGCTCCCATTTATAAGTGAAAATATGTAGTATTTGGTTTCTGTTCGTGCATTAATTTGCTTAGGATAATGGCCTCCAGCTGCATTCATGTTGCTGCAAAGGACATGATTTCATTCTTTTTTATGACTGTGTAGCATTCCATGGTGTATATGTGCCATGTTTCCTTTATCTAGTCCACTGTTGATGGGCACCTAGTTTGATTCCAGGTCTTTGCTGTTGTGAATTGTGCTCTGAAGAACAAGTGAGTGTGTGTGTCTTTTTGGTAGAACCATTTATTTTGTTTTGGATATATACCCAGTAATGGGATTACTGGGTCAAATGGTAGTCTTCTTTTGAGTTCTTTGAGAAATCTCTAAATTGCTTTCTGCAGTGGCTGAAATAAATTAGATTTCCATGAATAGTTATGTAAATGTTCTCTTCTCTCTGCAATCACCCTAGCATCTGTTATTTATTGACTTTTTAATAACAGCCATTCTGACTGGTGTGAAATGGTATCTCATTATGGTTTTGATTTGCATTTCTCTAATTATTAGTGATGTGGAACATTTTTTCATATGTTTGTTGGCTCCTTGTATGTCTTCTTTTGAGAAGTGTCTGTTCATGTCTTTTGCCCAGTTTTAAACGGGATTTGTTTTTTGCTTGTTCACTTGTTCACACTTTTTTTTATAGATTCTGGATGTTAGACCTTTTTCAGATGCATAATTTGCAAATATTTTTTCTATTTTATAGGTTGTCTGTTTACTGAAAGTTTCTTTTGTACTGCAGAAGCTCTTTAATTAGGTCCCACTTGCCAATTTTAATTTTTGTTGCAGTTGCTTTTAAGCACTTAGTCATAAATTCTTTCCCAGAGCCGATATCTATAATGGTGTTTCCTAGGTTTTCTTGTAGGATTCTTATAGTTTGAGGTCTTACACTTAAATATTTAATCCATCTTGAGTTAATTTTTGTATATGGTGAAAGGTAGGGGTCCTTTCACCATAGAATAAAACATTGTTTCATTCTTTTGCATATGGCTAGCCAGCTATCTTCAGCACCGTTTACTGAATAGCGAATCCTTTCCCCATTGCCTATTTTTTGTTGACTTCGTCAAAGAACAGGTGGCTGTAGGTGTACAGCTTTATTTCTGGGTTCTCCATTCTGTTCCCTTGGTCTGTTTGTCTGTTTTTGTACCAGTACCATGCTGTTTGGGTTACTGTAGCTTTATAGTATAGTATAAAGTCAGGTAATGTGATGCCTCAGCTTTGTTCTTTTTGCTTGGGATTGCTTTGGTTATTTGGGTTCTTTTTTGTTTCCGTATGAATTTCAGAATAGTTTTTTCTAGTTCTGTGAAAAATGACACTGGTCGTTTGATAGGAGTAACATTGAATCTATAGATTGCTTTGAGAAGTATAGCCATTTTAACAATATTGATTCTTCCAATCTGTGAGCATGGAATGTTTTTCCATTTGTCTGTGTCATCTGTGACTTCTTTCAGCAGTGTTTTCTAGTTCTCTTTGTAAAGATCCTTCACCTCCTTGGTTAGATGTATTTTAGGTACTTTGTTTTTTTGATGGTTATTGTAAATAGGATTGTGTTCTTCATTTGGCTCTCAGCTTGGATGTTATTGGTGTACAGAAATGCTACTGATTTTTATATGTTGATTTTGTATCCTGAAGCTTTACCAAAGTTGTATGTCAGTTCCAGGAGCCTTTTGGTGGAGTCCTTAGGGTTTCCCATGTGCAGAATCTCATGATTCCTTAAAAGCATGCATTTCTACTTAAACCATCACGTTTACTTTCCTAGAGAGCAATTAACTTGGAGGTGGATGCCAGGGAGGTTAGGTTGCTTTTGTAATATTAATGGATGTACACCAAGAATTTTGTTTCTAAGAATGATCTCATCCTCATTGGGAAAGATTTTTCTGTTTTTAGTTGAACTTGAGATGAAATACATCTTATTATAAATAAATTTTGACTCTTACTAATGATTACAGGATTGTAGACAATTAACTGTCTTTCCTCATGCTGAGTACGTAAAAAAAAAAAAAAAAGCCTCATCAGAAATAAGCTGGCAGAAGCTTAGTTTCTAAGACTAAACTTTATTGCTGTGACCCAGCAGTACAGAATTGAACCCACTTTTGGAGAAGTACAGTACTGCCCTTCTCCCTTTCATTTAAATTTGAATTTAAAATAACCAACATTCTTAATAAAAAGGAGATTTTTAAAAGAACTGTTGCAAAAATTCGTCATGAGAATAAAATAATTCTCAATATTTTATATTTTATAAAATATTTTATAAAATGAAAAATATTTTATAAAATGAAAGAAAGAGCTCTTTCTCCTAGAGTAACTATTGTTAACAGCTCAGAGCGTATGTTTCTAGACTTTACCCTCTCCATATACAAAATCATAAATAACATCTCTTTTATATTACTTTTTTATTTAGTTTTTAAAGTAAATGCTTTTTAAAGTTTTTTCTTTTAAAAATAAATGCCTTTTTTCCCCTAAATATCTGTCTCTTCCAACAGAACTTCCTCAACAATTTCCAAACTGCTAAAGAAGCTTTGAGCACAGCCACAGTCCAGGCTGCAGAAAGAGCTGCTTCCAGCATGAAAGACTTGGCTCAAAAGAGTTTCCGCCTTTTGATGGATATTAATTTGAAAGCACCAGTTATTATTATTCCTCAGTCTTCAGTATCACCTAATGCTGTTATAGCAGATCTGGGTTTAATCAGAGTTGAAAACAAGTTTAGCTTGGTTCCTATGGAACATTATTCTCTTCCTCCAGTCATTGATAAAATGAGCATCGAACTCACTCAGTTGAAGCTGTCAAGGTATAAATATGTAATCTAATTGTGTATTGCTTACTAGAAATAGGATTTTCATACAATTTTTACCTGAGGTAAAATGTAGTAATTTGTGGTTTTCATTCCTTATTTCTTCTAATTATGAAACCTTGACCATTGGCTTCTTGGTCAGTGGTTAATAGTCATGTATGTGCCTCATGGAGTCTGTATTTTCCCTTACTACATTTATAATACGATTTTTTTCATTCTATAAAATATTTAATTTAAATTTTTTGTTTTTCTCACTTTGCACATAGCTATTTCCTTTTTTTTTGGTGGGAAAAAACTTCCTAATATATAAAATTTAAGATTTATTCTTCATTTTCAAACCTTGTCACATTTGAGAATTTTCAGTGAGTTATCTAAAGGATTAGTGAATCGAAATGGGACAGTGTTGGCTCTGTTGAGTGAGAAGAGTGTTTATTTGGTTATGCAAATGGTTGTCGGCAGGCAGGCTGGAATGACTGTTACCATATGTTCGTTTAACTTTTAGATTAGTTGAGTTTCCCCCTTGAGTCTGGAGAAGTACCAATAACATATTAAGGGCTAAGTATAAGATTACTTTCTTCATCTTCCAGTTTTAGGAGGATGTAACATTTGTTTGCATGACAGTAAACTATTTGCCGTATCAAATAGCCTTTGTGAAAAATAATAAATAATGCAGTAGTCATAGTGTATGAAAATTGTCTTTGAAATCAGTGTTATGTAGGTTTGGTTTTGGATAGCTCTGCATATAAACTTTATGTATTGTGATTTAGATTGAACTTAAAAATGTGAAAAGAAGTGTATTCTAAAAGACTTCGGATAGCAGCCTTTAGTCTTTATGAAATGCTGTGTGGAAACTGTTACACAATAGGATAGTCCTCATTTTAAAATGTAAATTTGAAGTAAAAAATAAATTCTTGTTTTTCTTTCAGAACTGTTTTGCAGGCTAGCTTGCCACAAAATGACATTGAAATTTTAAAACCAGTCAACATGCTTTTGTCCATACAGCGAAACTTAGCAGCAGCATGGTATGTGCAAATTCCAGGGATGGAGATAAAAGGAAAACTAAAACCTATGCAGGTAAGTAGCTAGTATATAATATATGAAAATTTCTTGATAGGCTTTTATCATTGATCATAGTGCAGTTTTAGTGGTTATCAGAATGTAGTAGTTGCTACATTATTGATAAAGCTAAACCGGTTTTCTCTTAGTGAGCATTTGTCTGTTGTATGTATACTTTTGCCTAAGTAATAAATTGAATAAACTAGATTTTGTTTCCTATTCAAAACCAACAAAAATAAATAGAAAATATGCAAATAAAATCATCCTTATTTCCCTCACTTTTCCTTGTTTTCATTTTAGTTAGGTATTTGGTAAAACCAGCAAGGAGTCTGAGATAAAATCTGTTGGAGTGTACTAAAAATATTATTCTTAATTTTGGAAAATTCTATTAAAGTTTTAATGCAGTTAAATGTTAAGACAATGCAAAGTGATATTCAGACACTACATTCAAAGCACCTTAGTATTTTTTAATGTGTAGAGGGCCTGTTTTAATTAGAAAGGTGATATCATTTTGAATAGGCAAATGTGTATATTTGATAAGCTTATAAATACACCATTATTTTTAATAGTGTAGTTTGTAGAGGCCCTGTTTTAATTAGAAAGGTGTTACCATTTTGAATAGGCAAAGGTATATATTTGATAAGTATATAAATACAACTTTTTTTTTTTTTTTTTTTTTTGTTGAGATGGAGTCTCGCTCTGTGGCCTAGGCTGGAGTGTAGTGGCATGATCTAGGCTCACTGTGACCTCTGCTACCCGGGTTCAAGCGATTCTGCTGCCTCAGCCTCCTGAGTAGCAGTGATTACAGGCACCCGCCATCCACTTGGCTAATTTTTGTATTTTTAGTAGAGACAGGGTTTTACCAGGTTGGCCAGGCTGGTCTCGAACTGCTGACCTTAGGTGATCCACCCTCCTCGGCCTCCCAAAATGCTGGGACTACAGACGTGAGCCACCGTGCTTGGCCACAGCCTTATTTTTAATCGTGTAGTTAGCAGGTTGCATATCAGCTCAGAGGAGGAGGTGAGACTGGTTGAAGGTAGTCGTGGAAGTATAGGAATCCTGTGATTCTTGTGTGCCTATGTGTGAAACTGTTGAAACCAAACAGCCGAGGATGGGATAGGGGTGAGAGAGACTAAACAAAACCAAACAAAAATTTAGTAGTTTGATGGGTTTTCATACCTGTGATTATTTCAGAGTTGGTTCTAACATAAAAAAGGAAGGATCAAAGTAGCAGAGTTCTACTAGGGAAGAAGTTAAAATTGAAGCTTGTTGTAGAAATGAAGGGTTTCTGTTCATATACTAGTGGATATATTACATGAAGAACAATTATTAAATTTTGTTTGGGCATTCATAGGGTAGCGTTTATTCCAGAGTATGGGTACCTTACCTCTTTCTGCTAAGAGGTTAGATCCCAGGACTAATATTTGGCTCTCCCTTTCAAAGATTAGATCCCAGGACAAATATTTGACAATCCCTTTCAAAGATTTTGTGGTTATAGGTTTGTTGAAAGCATAAGTAAAACCTGAATGTCTGTTGGTAGCAGAACATGGATAAAATTATGGTATCTTCATATAATGGATGTTGTAAAGCAGATAAAGTGAATGAAATAGAACTATATCAAATAAAATTGATATATCTTGAACATAAAAATGAAAAAAGTGAGTTGCAAAATGATAGTACAGTTCTATCAGTTTTATATTATTTCAGATTTTCAACAGGCCATATAATACTATTATATATTGTTTATAAGAGATGCAGTAGTGATAACTTTAAGAAAAGTATTCATGGAAATAATCTCTAAATTAGGCTGGTGTCTTTCTCTAAGGACGAAAGGAGAAGGGAATAGGGTCTCAGAGAAGTACACACGGGGCTTCTGCTATATCTGTAATGGGAAACAAGATCTGAAGGAAATATTGCAACTTGTTAAGATTTGACAAAGCCAGGTGGTAGATTCACAGGGGAAGATTATAGTATTCTCTGTCCTTTTCCTTTATGCTTTTTAAAGTATGTTAGAAGAAACGAGAAAAAAAAGTAACATCTGATACTTTAGCATCAAAGTATTATAATTACTTTAAGCAAAAGGATCCTTATTAACTCAGGAATGCAGCAACAGTGGATGAAGCCACCACTGCCTGATTTGTCGCTGATCCAGGTCTCTCTAAACACCCCTCTTTGGTCATAGTCTGTATAGTTTTCCTGGGCCTGGGATGCAGTCAAGAAGGGGTATCAGGCAGGTGACACTGGCAAGTCGTTTCCCTGGTCTGGGCTGCAGCTAAAAAAGGGTATCAGGCAGGTGATACCTAAAAGTTGTTTTGGGTGGATCAGTTTGATGATTTTTAAAGAACTGTGGGGCTGCCTTTCAAAAGAGATGTCCTTCATACTTGTTTTTTTTTTTTTTTTTTCCCCACAGCAAAGTGAAAGAGGGGTGAACTTAGTTGCCCTTCAGGAAGCTGTGGTAATCTTGGTTAGTATGAGAAGTGGGATAGGATATACAAGGAAATTCTAAGGTGTTAAAATTACCCCTGTTATATGAGGCCTGGGGCTTAGGACAAGCCATAAATCCCTGGTCATTATCTTGTACTTAAATAGCTCTGTATTTTCATTTAAAGTGGGAACTAGGCAATTTCTCTGGTGGTAGGGACCGAATTTGGGGGACATAGAGTACTGTGGTATTCAGAGGAGATTTGCTATGCGTGCATGCATGCGTGCGTGCATGCATGCATGCATGCTTGTGTGAATTTGTAAGTACTTGAAACAGGCCTTTGGAGCCACTGCATCTTACATAAGGCAGAAGGATAAGAAGCTTCAAAGAAAGTACTGGTTTAATGGATTTTAGCAGCCAGTAGCAGCTTCGTTTGTTTTAGTTTCTTTATCTTGTTCTACAGCCATCTGTGTGAAAGTTGGTATTATGCCTATTTTAGAGATTAAGAAACTTGATCACGCCTGTAATCCCAGCACTTTGGGAGGCTGAGGTGGGTGGATCACGAGGTCAGGAGATCGAGACTATCCTGGCTAACACGGTGAAACCCCATCTCTACTAAAAATATAAAAAATTAGCTGGGCGTGGTGGCGGGCGCCTGTAGTCCTAGCTAGTCGCGAGGCTGAGGCAGGAGAATGGTGTGAACCTGGGAGGCAGAGCTTGCAGTGAGCCAAGATGGCGCCACTGCACTCTAGCCTGGGTGACAGAGCGAGACTCTTTCTCAAAAAAAAAAAAAAAAAAGAAACTTGAGTTAAGGACGTTAAGAAACTTTGCAGACAAGATAGCTTAAAAGTGGTAGTTAATACAGATCTGCCTGATTCAAAGCCCTGGCTCTTTTTCTTTTTGCCACACATACCCTTTTATGAAGGTAAGAGATAAGATGCTACCTTCCTATTTTTTGTTCTTTAAACATTCTTTGTAGATACATTTGTTATTGTTCTAAGTGGTATTCTTGATAAGTTAAATGTTTTATATATGTCCCGATGCATATGTAGTGAGATGAAGAGCTACGTAGCAGGAGAGCATCTTTTTACTTTTTGGTACAGACTAGAAACTGAACAACACTCATCCTATATTTAGTTTCAAGAGGAGTAAATAATATAGAAGAAGGAACTGGTACTGGATGAGATGAGAGAGAGACAGAATGGAGATGGGAAGATAGGGAAAGGGGACAGATAGGCACGGGTCCAGGAACAGGAAGACATAGTAACAGATAAACCATAGAGAGTGTTGGAGTGCTAGAGGCAGGGGCCTGGATATGGGTGAAGGCAGAAGTGTGTGTACACACAGTAAACAAGGTGAAATACTTCTCTTCTGGTATTTATAGTCCTAACTCTAATTCTCTTCTTTTTAAGTAGATGAACAATTAATTTGAAAAACCACAAATTGAGATATAGATATGATAGTCTGCATTTTTTCATTACTTAGAGGTAACAAATTATTGGTGGTTTCTAGGTTGCTCTCAGTGAAGATGACTTGACAGTTTTAATGAAAATTTTGCTGGAAAATCTTGGAGAAGCTTCCTCACAACCAAGCCCTACACAGTCTGTGCAGGAGACTGTAAGAGTGAGAAAAGTTGATGTTTCAAGTGGACCTGACCATCTCAAAGGTATAAATTGATGATATTTATTTTATGGAGAAAAAATTAGTGTTAATGTCATATTTATATTTAGTATTTTTCTAGTTGTCCAGCACAATGTGGTATGAACTAATTCAGTGTTGTACTACTTACTGTGGAAATTCGACTGGGGCTGGGAGGTATGTCTGTTGTCTGCTACAGGGGGAAGGGTCACTTGTTGGCATGATGCTTGTTTACCCTTTACTTGTGAATGCTAAATTTGCTGAATTCACTAGGCACTGAAGTGGCGTATCTTGAGGGAAGAATCAAACTAGATAGGCAGTGTAGCAAGGTCCCAAAATAATTAAGAGAGAAAAGGACCTTGATATCACATATCATACTCAGGTGATTGAACCATGAGAAAGGAAGGTATTCTTGTAACAGCTTTATTTATCTGGAGCATTATGTTTCAAATACATAAGATAATTTTTCAGATCGTTAATTTGAACCTATTAAAAGTAGTGAACCTTTTGAATTCAGCCATTTTAAAATAATTTTTCTAAAATACAAGGTTTCTTTTTGATTTCTTAAACAGATTATATTAAATATAATTTCACTCTTTTTTCATAATTTAAAGCCATTTATGTGAATGTTATATTTTATTAGACTGTAAATAGGTTAATATTTTCATGGCTAAAAAGAGATGAAGTACTCCTTGCCCGTATAATAAATGGTCCCGGCTGCTGTGCTTTTCTAATGCTCTCATACCATCAGCTATTATTTCAAATGACAGTAATCGATAAAACTATCAGTTGATATACCATATCAACACTGCTTCTCCTATAGTTAGGCTAGGTGTGTTTTGAAATCACACAAACAAATGACTAGAACAATGTGCGAGGTTTCTGGTTTAAGTGGATAGTTTTAAGTATTGCATAAGCTTGATGAGGTCAACATCTCCCCAGGTGAAGTTTGTGCCACCCTACAGACAAATGCTAGATAAAAAGACTGTTGTTATAGTTAGACAGGAACTATGTAGAGATGAATAAACTATTAACAGGCAAGCCTTATGTGATTAATGATCTCATTATGTTCAGCCGTGATCACAATCACGTATCTGGTTCTTGCTATATGGACACCGTGTCACTTGGGAAAATTTGTGAATTCAAATGGAAGCTGCAAAGATGATGAAAATTAGAATATAAATTATTTCTCAGAAAAATAGAATTTTCTAACTTGGAGAAGGCTTACGTGGTTAAAGTTATGCAGTATTTTTCCAGTAACTTGTAAGAACAGACTGTTCTATAGAATGACAAAAAATTAGAGTCAATATTGAAAAATATTATAGAATCAGTCCGTAAGAGTAATTGAAAGCAAGATCTATTCAGTCTGTATGATCTATCTAAAGATGAGGGAAAAGACTAACTTACTTTCTGAAGTCTCATTTGTCTCAAAATTCCAAAGCACCCACTCCTTTCCCCTGCATCATATGTGAACTCTGTTTGATTTTGCTATTGAGTTATATTCTGTTCTTCTTATAAAGATAACGGCTTGGGTAATATAGGTAATTAAAGATAATGAGGCTGGGCGCGGTAGCTCAAGCCTGTAATCTCAGCACTTTGGGAGGCCGAGGCAGGCCGATCACGAGGTCAGGAGATCGAGACCTCCCTGGCCAACATGGTGAAACCCCATCTCTACTAAAAATACAAAGAAATTAGCCAGGAGTGGTGGTGGGTGCCTGTAGTCCCAGCTACTTGGGAGGCTGAGGCAGGAGAATGGCGTGAACCCGGGAGGCAGAGCTTGCAGTGAGCCGAGATCGCGCCACTGCACTCCAGCCTGGGCAATACAGCAAGACTCCATCTCAAAAAATGAAAAATAAAAAATAAAGTTAGTGAGAGGTGCATTAGGCTAGCAGAGAATCTGTTACTAGCTGTCTAATATAAGGCAAAGTATTGGACTGTTCTGAGTCTCTAATTTCATAATGTCTTAAAAATGGCTTGTAGCCAGGTAGGTGTAAGTGCCTTGAAAATTAAGGCCCCCTCTTTAAAAAAATTTTTTTAACATAGTCTGCTTGTGCCCCTTTGCACATATATGCTAAATATATATAGTATAGTCATTGCCATTTTTAAAATTTAACAGTTGGAATGTAATTGCCATTTTTATTAATTGTCTCAGTATGATTTACAGAATCCCAGAAAGTGTCATATAAATTTAGAATAAGAAATTATCTCATATTTAAAAATATTTATAAAATTATGTACCTACTTAAAAGCTTTTAAATTTTCACCATTAGAACAAGAAGATTGGACAGACTCAAAGCTCTCTATGAACCAGACTGTCAGTCTCCAATTTGACTTTCACTTTGAATCTCTTTCCATTATCCTTTATAACAATGATATCAACCAGGTATGTAATACATTTCTGTAATTAGAAATAAGTCCTTAGCTCTTGATAGTCAGTTTTAGAGTGCTGGCTTTTTTTTGTGTGGGACTTCTCATTAAAACATTTAATATGTCTATAAAATTCTATTTGGCCTACAGAATGTGCATTGGTCCTGCCCTCTATCTTCACTTTGTTAGTGTTTCTAATCTTCCAAGGCTAAGGCAAAGTACTCAGGGTTTTATTTCTTTCCAAGTAATATCAGCACCAAAACACATTTTGATTTATTACCAATAGAAGAATTTTATATATGAGTGATTAATTATATGTACAGTTTTATTACATAGCTATATATATATGTATATATAACGACTTAAGAATAATTTAGTAGTGACTTTGGAGCCTTACCTGATTATTTTTGAATTCATGATTATCCTTGATATATAAGCATTACTTGTGTTTCTATTGAATAAATGTTATATGTAGTAGATATGTATTAAGGATACTAATTAAAGAATTGACGAACCAAGGTCTTATGCCATGATGATTTGAACTAAATAATATGTCAGTGGTATTTTAGAGAGATATTTTTTATTATGCTGATATTTCCTTCCAGTAAATATTTTTAATTATATTATGTCATACATTAATACCTATAATACATACAGCATATTTTAATATCCATATTCTGTATTGATTATAGATTCAACAGTGAGCATATACCCTAATTGGGCAGTGAGCAATATACTCAAATGGACATTAACAACAGATACAGATTATGGGTATTATATCTGTTAATGTCCATTTATATGAAATATGTTCATTCATATTTCACTTTATTTACTACAAATTATGCAATATTCATACATTGTTACTATTGAATTTTTGGCTTGTATCAGTCATTTATGCAATGAACTGCCTTATTTTCTAATGTTTAATGCTCATTACAACATCAGAAAATGACCTTACCGAAAATGAACAGTTAAATTCATTCTTCATTTTACTTGGTACCATCATTCTGCTGGTTCTGCAGTCTTAGAATCTTGATGTCTACTTTTGTTTCATTGTTTGTATACCTTCCTTATTCATTGAGATGCTGAGTACTGTCAGGTTTTTCATTGAATAAACATTTACTTCTTTCTATCAATTCTCACTGCTGCTTTATTTGAAACTCTTCTTACACTTGTAGTACTGCAATGACTTCCTTGTTTGATTTTTTACCTTTCATCCATCCTAGATATTGGCACAACTTCAGTTTCGTAAATGAATCTCATGTAGCCATTTCCATCTTCCCTTTCCACTAATAAACATTGTGTTATATAATCTGAATTTCATCTTATGGAAAGAACTTCAGTGGCTCCAAATTGTCTGCGTCAGGAAACCATATCAGTAATCCTATCAGGAAACATTAGTGTGTTGTCATCAGCAGATGTGTCTCAGGTCATTTCTATTAATGATTACAGAATAAAAGTTTGTGAATTATGTCCATTTTCATAAGTTAAAAGCATTCTAAGCTTGCCAGTAATAATGTCATTCTGACCCAATTGCATCAACATACTATCTTGAGTGAGAGAAGGGGTGGAGTTCTAACCAGTGTGCCGATGATTGCACATACCCAGCACCCCTATTATCAATGCCAGGGTCTCTAGTAAGCAGTGGTGTTGGATGTTCATCACTTCCCTGAAGGTTTTTGTTGATTGGCTATGTTTTTTTTTTTTTTTTAAATCTGGGCATACTGAGAGAATTTGGAATTATATGTTACGGTAGAATAAAGATCGAGATCCATTTTTCTGTACATGAAAATTTAAATATTTAGTTTGGGATTTGAGACTTTGATTAGGCCTCTGTATTTCTTTCTAGTTTTTCCCCTACCATTCTTTAATCGGAGTATCCAAGCCCAATCACCCTGTATCCTATGTCCTCAGAGCATCTTGAATTGTTCGTTCATGTTTTTTTTCTTCATGTAGAGTGTCTTCTGCCACCCTCTTAGCCTGTCTGATCCCACTCAGCCTCTGAGGCTCTATTAAGTTCTCACCTTCTTCATGAATTTTCCCCAGCCATAATGATCTCTTCAACCTCACTGAGCTTTTAACCTAACCACTAAATGGCTTTTGTGAAATGTGAGAAGATATAAATGTGAATGAATAAAATACTGTATGTCACAAAATATTTAATCATTTACAACTAATAGCATCTTCTTATGATGTTCCTTTTAGTGTATTTCTATTTTGTTTTCTCAAGGAATTAGGGTATATGCTCACTCACATCATCTACCATGCCTTACTCTTTCTTGTAAACCTCATAAATCTTATCACTGTTTTTTAACAGAAGAGCTCATTAAATATTTATTATTAGAGGCCAGGCGCAGTGGCTTATGCCTGTAATCCTAGCACTTTGGGAGGCTGAGGTGGGCGGATCATGAGGTCAGGAGTTGAAGATCAGCTTGGCCAAGATGGTGAAACCCCATTTCTACTAAAAATGCAAAAAAAAAAAATTAGCTGGGCCTGGTGGTGGCCGCCTGTAATCCCAGCTACTCGAGAGGCTGAGGTAGAGAATTGCTTAAACGCAGGAGGTGGAGGATGCAGTGACCCGAGATCGCGCCACTGCACTCCAGCCTGGGCGACAGAGCGAAACTCCATCTCAAAAAACAAAACAAAAAAAAAAGAAAAAATTTATTAGTTAGATTAATTGATTAATTGACAGAACTCTTTCCTAATTATTTTTATTTGCATTAAACTGTAAATCAGATAAATTTTTCTATACTAATCATTGTTGAATACTCACACATATATGTATTTATTTGTATGTACAGGTATACTCACAAACATGCATGTTATTCTCTGTTCCATTCAGATGTTTTAGCACTCATACTTTTAAAATTCATGAGATCAGTTTGCCTTTAAGCTTTGAATTAAGTAATATGTTTAAAAGTAATTATATAATATTTAAAGATAATTGATTCTTTTGCTTGAAAAATGTACCATAGGAATCTGGAGTTGCATTTCATAATGACAGTTTCCAGCTTGGTGAACTCAGACTACATCTTATGGCCTCTTCAGGGAAGATGTTTAAGGATGGCTCAATGAATGTCAGCGTTAAACTTAAGACATGCACCCTTGATGATCTCAGAGAAGGAATTGAGAGAGCAACATCGAGGTTTGTCAGCTCTGAATTTGCTATACATGGCTGCCAGGCATTGCTAGGCTAGGGATCATCAAAAAAAGATCTCTGTCTTTTGGTCATACTTCCTGATTTGAATTGCATTAAGAAGTAGTGCTAATAGCAGATTTAGCTGCTTTAAAGGTTAAGTTAAAGGGAAGTTTAATAATAAAATGGAGTAACATCTTTAGAATGGGAACTAAGAGAAAATGAGTTTTAATAGTTAAATCCACATGGGGTGATATATTTGGTGATATATTTTTCTAAATTCTTCCCAGTAGGCAGAATTTTGTTTTCAAAAGCCTTCAAGCTATGGATTTTTCCTTCGTCATGTTTATTTTGATCATGTCTTTTTAAAACAGTTATGCAAAATTTCTTTCAGAGTTTTAATAGAAATAGAATCTCTAGCGCATTCACATCATCAAGCCATTTTTGAAAGGGTGACTTATATTAGCTCATTCTAAAGTGGGAAATATGTAATTTTCAATAGCCTAATTATGTTTTTATTTTCTTTCTCAGGTAATGAGACATAATATTTTGTATCTGATTTTTTTGTTGTTGTTTTTGAGAAAAACTATGTTGCTACTTAAACTTGGACTCCATTGAATACATATGGGATACTTGTGAGCCCTTTGTTTTTCTGAGAGATGAATAAATGAGGAAAGAGTGCTGTCATGCACCCAGCTTTTCTAGTTTGCAAATTTTGTGTCTGGAGTAGCTGTCCACAGCTCTCCAGGCAAGGGTGATAAATGCTATCATCTGTTAGGTAGCCTGCTTTTTCCAGTTCATGGGAGGACGTAGGGGAACTATAGTTGAGCACACTTGATAAACACTTGATGATTTGAGTTGTATTGAATACTTACGGACTCAAAATTTTCATAGGATGATCTTTGAAGATAAATTCCTTCAGGGAGGTTTTATTTCATAAATAATATTAAAAGGCTGCCTTATATTTTGTGTGACTACACTGATGTGTTTTGTTAATTGCCCAAATTCCTTTCTGGCCATTATTAGTTTGTTTCTTTAGTATTGTGTTATAATGTAATACTCAAAAATTGCATTATAATGCAATAACGTACAGAATTGCATTATAAGTATAAAATATTCAGTAATTGCTCAATAACATATATCTTGCTTTGGAGATTAGTAGTCTTGTTTACTAATGGATAAATTAGATTCTAGTTAATGTTGACCTGTTTTCTATACAGATTAGAAACTGAAAGGTGAAAGAAAGATTATTGAGGTATATAGGAAATTCTTCATCTTTTTTATTGTTTTAGCAAGAATAAAATAATGAATAGAATATTTTTTTTTCAGAATGATTGACAGAAAGAATGACCAAGATAACAACAGTTCTATGATTGATATAAGTTACAAACAAGACAAAAATGGAAGTCAAATTGATGCTGTTCTTGACAAGCTGTATGTATGTGCCAGTGTGGAATTTCTGATGACTGTGGCAGATTTCTTTATCAAAGCTGTGCCTCAGAGTCCAGAAAATGTGGCAAAAGAAACACAGATTTTACCAAGACAGACTGCCACAGGGAAGGTCAAGATAGAGAAAGGTTAGCAGAATTTATCTGTCATAGATGACAACTTGTATATTTTGACAAGAATTAATAACCAGAAAAAAGAGAAATGAAGAATTTAAGAATGTAAAATTAGTCTTTTAGATTTAAGCATATTCTATATAAAAACTTTAGCTTTTTAGTTTTTTTAGAACATTTTAAGAAATGTTTTAAAATGAAAGCATTTTAAAGAGAGAGGTACAGTAGACATTGGACCAATGGCCAGGAAACTCCGCTGGTTCCAACTGTGCCATGAACATTTCTTTACTTATCCAGAAATGAAGTTAATTTAGGTCAGTGGTTAGTGGCCTGTTTTATAGGTGGGGAATCTTATTCAAAGAAAACATGTTGAGAATTCTAGCACATTGAAGAACAGTTGAAAATATTAAAGCAGAACATGGGGACTTTGGCGGACCCAGCAGGACTTCCCTGGATGTCGCTTTAACTCCTTAAACTCTGTGGAAGAGTTTGCAAATGTCCCGTCTAGGTGTATGCTGAAGCCACTTTCAGCTCTATACTTCTTTTATTCCAGCATTATCCAGTAGATCAGTGATTTTCTTTCCCTTTTTTTCTTTCCTTTTCTTTCCTTTTCTCTCCTCTCGTCTTCTCTCCTCTCTCCTTTTTTTTTTTTAAAATTTTTTTTATATTTTTAAAAATTTTTTGAGATGAGCTCTCACTGTATCACCCAGGCTGGAGTGCAGTGGTGTAATCTTAGCTTGCTGTAATTTTCACCTCTTAAGGTGGGCTCAAGCAGTTCTCCCACCTCAGCCTCCTGAGTAGCTTGGGTCCATAGTTGTACACCACCACACCTGGTATTTTTTGATTTTTCGGTAGACATGGGGCTTCGCCATGTTGCCCAGGCTGGTCTCAAACTCCTAGGCTCAAGCAGTCCACCCGCCTCTGCCTCCCCAAGTGCTCTGGATTACACCTTGCCCCTGCCAGATCAGTGACTTTTCTATGTTAAATTATAAATGTTTAAGGTCAGATATTTTTCTCTCTAATGTATAACCTAGATTGGAAAACTAATATGTCCTGGTAAGAATGCTATTTTTAAAATTTACCTTTAATGTTTTTTAAATAGTGATCATATCTGATACCACTGTACTTATATATGCATTGAATATATTTATAGTATAGATTATATGACATTGACTATGGACTTTTGAGTGAAATTGAAAGAAACAGCTAATAATAATCTATTTTATGAGGGTCTCTTTTCTTCTTCCTGATATTCTTCTTTCCAGTTTTCCCCTTCATGCCCCTGCAATATAATATATACTTATGTGAGTGTACATGCACATTCTTTAATTCTGATAAAAAGAACTTCAAAACAGGATTATTCTTTTTTTTATTATTATTATACTTTAAGTTTTAGGGTACATGTGCACAGCATGCAGGTTTGTTACATATGTATACCTGTGCCATGTTGGTGTGCTGCACCCATTAACTCGTCATTTAGCATTAGATATATCTCCTAATGCTATCCCTCCCCACTCCCCCCACCCCATAAGAGTCCCCGGTGTGTGTTGTTCCTCTTCCTGTGTCCATGTGTTCTCATTGTTCATTTCCCACCTATGAATGAGAACATGCGGTGTTTGGTTTTTTGTCCTTGCGATAGTTTGCTGAGAATGATGGTTTCCAGTTTCATCCATGTCCGTACAAAGGACGTGAATTCATCATTTTTTATGGCTGCATAGTATTCCATGGTGTATATGTGCCACATTTTCTTAATCCAGTCTATCGTTGTTGGACATTTGGGTTGGTTCCAAGTCTTTGCTATTGTGAATAGTGCCACAGTAAACATATGTGTGCATGTGTCTTTATAGCAGCATGATTTATAGTCCTTTGGGTATGTACCCAGTAATGGGATGGCTGGGTCAAATGGTATTTCTAGTTCTAGACCCCTGAGGAATCGCCACACTGACTTCCACAATGGTTGAACTAGTTTACAGTCCCACCAACGTGTAAAAGTGTAAAACAGGATTATTCTTGCTAGGTCAAAGTGGTAATGGTATTCTTGGGACAGGGATCAGATTGCCTTATCTTGCTCAATCTGCATTTGTTAATAATCATTTAATGATTAGTGTTAATCAACCAATTAATATTGTCAGTTTCGCCATATCTGTTATAGAAAAACATTGAGAAAAACTTAACCACTTGTAGATAACATGTAGTCAAATGAAAAGACTTACCTTAAACCTTTCTGGTTCCTGTTGTTTGTTTCTTCAGATGACTCTGTTAGACCAAATACGACTTTAAAGGCCATGATCACAGATCCAGAAGTGGTATTTGTTGCCAGCCTGACAAAGGCTGATGCTCCTGCTCTGACAGCCTCGTTTCAGTGTAACCTTTCTCTGTCAACATCCAAACTCGAACAGATGATGGAAGCTTCTGTGAGAGATCTAAAAGTGCTCGCTTGCCCTTTTCTCAGAGAAAAGAGAGGGAAAAACATTACCACGGTAAGAATTACCTTGTGTCCTAATCTTGGGTTGAAGAATGGCAGAAACAGTTGATTCATAGAATCCTAGAATATGAGAGCTCTGCAGGTACTTTAGAGATTATTTATTATGACTTGGGGTTTTACATATAAAGATATTGAATTCCAAAGATGTTAAATGACTTAGCCATGGCTGCTAGTAACAGAACTGGGGACTAACTACCTCCAGAATGGTTTTATTTTCATTATACCATCTTCTGTTGAGTAGTGTTTGAATTTTAGTACAAATTAATATTCTTTTTCAACTGTTTCTTTTGTTTACCATAGTATACCTAATTACTGGATGAATGAATATTTAGGCTTAGAATGAAAATAATTAAATTGGAGTCACCTCGCCAAAAGCGATGGTGTTCTGCTGTTATTAAAAGTGAATGTCAATTATGTTTTCACATTATTTTGAAACATATGATTTTAGTCAGTAATTACCACACCAATTATTTTCTAGTATTGATAATTTTATGGTAAGAGAATCATTATATTATGTAACTAATTTGCAGTGGTATTTTAAATGTAAAAAATTTGTGGACAAAGTGACTTGCATAAAGAAAGTATGAAGTCTATACTTTATCATGAAATACTCTTTGACAGGATCGTCTTTATACATGTCACCAAAAGCTTGTATCAGTTAGCTCTTCCTAATTCTTTCTCTTTTAGAGACAAGGGTCTCACTCCATCACCCAGCCTGTAGTGCAGTAATGCCATCTTAGCTCACTACAGCCTCAAACATACTGGGCTCAAATAATCCTTCTGCCTCAGCCTCCTAAGTAGCTAGGACTACTAGCCAGCTAGTTTTTTTTTTTTAACTAATTTTTTGTAGAGAAGGGGTCTTGCTATATTGTGCAGGCTGGTCTTGAACTCCTGGCCTCAAGCAATCCTCCTACCTTGGCCTCCCAAAGTGCCGGGATTATGGGTATGCACTACCATACCTGGCCTCATCCTATTTTTTAAGAAATGGCAATTATGCCATACTAGTTGCTCCATTCAGTTCAGGTACAAGCCTATTTATTCATTTCTTTAATGATATATAAGAATATAGGCTTCACAATTTGAAGAATTGACTTTTATTCTAATAAAGGCCTTACATAATATTTCAGACTGACCTGTCAAGCATCTGGGAACTGTTTACTTACCTACCTTACCACAGTCTTTAGCTCACTTTTATAGATATTTCCAAGGTATATTTTATAGAGGCCATCATTTAAAAACTATTTTAGCAGAACGAAACATTTTAAACAGTAAATCTGCTTTATTACGTAAGGATTTGGCATGATGAAGTTCATCAGAACTGCTTAAAGTGATTTTCCAGTGTTCACAGATTTCTCATAGTTCAGAAGAGTCTTCACAACAGAGTCTCAGCTAATTTATTTTTGCTTTTTTGCTTTTAGTATAATAGGCTGTAGTTAAAGATCCCAAGTTAAGTAAGACATGGTTCTTGTAAGTGTGTGTTATGTATATGATGGATCTATGGAAATGTGAATTTCATTTATCTGTTTATAGGTCTTGCAGCCCTGTTCTTTATTTATGGAAAAATGTACGTGGGCTTCAGGAAAACAAAATATAAATATTATGGTTAAAGAATTTATAATTAAGGTTAGTACTTACCATACTCTTTGAGTGAAAATTCTTATTTTTCTTCATAACATTGCATATTTGCAGTTGAGACAGTATCTTTTGATGTCTCTCATAACTCAAGCATTATGCTAGTCACATATTCAGTAATCAGTAACTTCTAACATTATATTTTTCTTTAATGCAAATGTTTGTTTCTATTTTCTGTAAAAGAGTACTTTTTAATATCTACGAATGATCGGGGTAGTTTTTCTCTATTCTATTTGCATGCGTGTGTTGGGGAGGTTGAGTTGGAGGAGGGAAGAGATGGAGTGGGAAGAGATGGGAAGAAAGGATGGAGAGAAGAGGTTGTTATTACTTTATTTGTAATAAGTTCTTTTTAGGCTTTTATTTGATGTATAAGCTGATTGAGTTTAATAACTATATGATTTGGCTTCAAATATTTATAATGACAGATGTACACTAGAAATAATTATTAGAGTTTACTGTTTTATTCTCTACATTTAAAGTATTGAAAAACAATAATTGTTTTCCAAGGCGTTCAGGTTCTTTAAGTATGACCTCGTGCCCAGTCACGAATAGAAGATATAGAATACTTTCTGCAATCTATTTCTCTGTTTGCACAAAGGATACAAAAATGAGTCCTTTTTTGGTTAATTGCTTAATTTTTGGTTAATTGGTTAATGCCAATAATGGTAGTAGCTTTACTTATATAGGTCCGTGACCAGTAGTGATTGAACTAAGGCTCAAACTCATTTCATTTGAAGTACCATGTAAATATCAATTTAGTGTTTTCTCAGTATTTTAAAATACTGGATATTCTTAGAATGTATATTGTTAATGGATTTACTTTTAAAAATATATAAAGTAGTAAATGAGGGGAAAACTCCTCGAATTTGCAAGTATTTTAAGGCACTAGGTTAGGTGCTGGTGAGACTTTACATTCTTTGTATATAAATTTGTGATTGATTCAACAAACATTTTTGAGCTTTTACTGCGTATTAAAAAAATGTCCTTTACAAGGCATTGGGGATATGTAGCCCCTGCTGTCAAAAAACTTAATGACATATGCGGGAGAAAGAAAGAAATCGGTGATTACAGCTTTCAGTGCTAGAGGCATGGCCAAGATTCAGTTGGGAGCACAGGCATGGGGCCTTTAATTCAGACCAGGACATCAGGGAAAGCTATGTAGAAGCAGGACTATTTGATTTGAGTTATGAAGGGAGATTAAATAGATGGGGAGCATCGAAAGGTTTATCCAGACAGAGCTGATAATATGCACAAAGGCAGGGGTGTGAAAAAATCCTTTAAGACTTAGAGGGGTGGTCACATATGGCTGGAGAGAATGGTGTGGTGGAGTTGTAAGACTGGAAGCATTAGTTATAAGTGACATTAATAAGACAAGGAAAAAAGTTGACAAGTAAGTTAGGAAAGCAATACATACTACATCCTGCTTTTGATGATATAATTATATCGCTTTACATTTTAAGTAAGGATTGTGAGAAGTGAACAATAAAGGAATACGGTTAACTTATTTAACCTAGCATTTCTCAAACTTTGGGAGAATCCTGGCTAGCTGGTTGAATAGGCACTAGGCCACAAAGAGCTTTGCACATTAAGCTAAAGAGTGTTTGCATTTTATCTTGTGGGATAAAAACATTATGGGAAGTTGATGAAGATTTTAAACATAAGAATGACATACTCAGATTTGGTTTGTAGAAAAATTATGCTAGTGGCAGTGTGGAGTGTAGGCTGAGAGGGCGTTGGACATAGAAGATATCATCAGTGTAGAACTAAGGCACAGTAATAGCAAGTGAGGGAAGTGAGCAAAGAAAGGCACTATCCAAAGATAATAAGAGGTAGGATTTGCAGATCTTGGGGTAAGTCAAAGGAGAGCTGTGATTTTGAGTCTTCCAGTTTTAATAAGGCAAATGTATATCTTTTTCTTCCTTTTTTAAATAAGATCTTGTTGCATACCGATATTTATGTGTATCTTGACAAGGATCACACACTTTGGCTTAGTTAATGTAGCTGTTTTTAAAATGAATATGTTTACATTTCTATACTTGTCTATTCACATAACACTGTTTTGCTCTGAATTGATCAGCTTAACTTTAGATTTTGACTACTGACATATAACATTAGTTATTTAATTCCAGATAAACTGAGTAGAAGTCAGTGTTGCATGATTACTTGGCTTGACACATAATTTTGTATTCTCTCTTGTTTTTCTTGGTTACGAATTGGTTCAAAATTTAAATTAGTTACTTTAATTTAAAATTAAAATTTGTTTAATTTAAAAATATCATTTATAATTAATGTACGTCACTTAAAATGATGTATGTATATATTCTTATCTGGGAAAGAATTTATTATAAATATTTTTCTGCTTTCTTTTTTAAAGATTTCACCCATAATTCTTAATACTGTGTTGACAATCATGGCTGCATTGTCTCCAAAAACAAAAGAAGATGAATCCAAAGATACATCTAAGGAAATGGAAAATCTTTGGGGTATCAAATCAATTAATGATTATAACACTTGGTTTCTTGGTGTTGACACGGCAACAGAAGTAACGGAAAGTTTCAAAGACATTGAACATTCATTGATAGAGGAAAATTGTGGTGTTGTTGTAGAATCCATTCAAGTTACCTTAGAATGTGGCCTTGGACATCGAACTGTACCTTTATTATTGGCAGAGTCTAAGTTTTCAGGAAATATTAAAAATTGGACTTCTCTAATGGCTGCTGCTGCTGACGTGACACTACAGGTATGGCCACATCACTTAATACCTTCAGAGACAACTTCTTGAAAGTGCAATTTTGGAATTAAGATATACACTTTTCTTGTTTGTGCATGGCCACCATGAGTACATACGTGAATAGATAGTGTATTCTGACATTTAATTTGTCGATGTATTGTTTTTTGATAATTATTTTTTAAAGATTGATTTGCTAAATAATTTATGAAAATAGAGTAAGAGAGTAAAGGAAAATACACTCTATATATTGTTAGATGGGTTTTGAAAATGGCTAATGATATATAACATTAATTACTTAATAGTTTTCCTATTGGTTACAGAAATATGTAATTAAAGCCAGAGGACTGTCTTGTAATTTTGTGTGTATCTTTCCAGGTGCACTATTACAATGAGATCCATGCTGTCTGGGAGCCACTGATTGAGAGAGTGGAGGGGAAGAGACAATGGAATTTAAGGCTTGATGTAAGGAAATATTAAAATATCTTTGGATAGAATGATACTATGCATATTCATTCATAGTTTTTATTTCAGTGATTGTTAAGATGTGGTCTAGGATCCTTGAAGCCCTTTTAAGGGCTCTGTCCATGAGATCAGAACTCTTTTCATGTATCATTTTCATTCTCATTCTCTCACGAGTGTATAGTGGAGTTTTCCAGAGACTACATGAATGTGATATTGCAACAGATTGAATGCAGAACAGAAATGAGAATTTATCTGTCTTACCTTAAGGCAGGCAGTAAAGAGATATGCGTATGTTCCTCTTCTCACTGTATTTTTAAAATAGTTATTTTTGATTAAAAATGTTATTTATATTAGCATGTAATTTTTATTTTTAAATGAATTTTTAATTTTTTCAGTTTTAATTGTTAATAGAGTACATATTGGTAGATACAACATAAATGAAGCTCTTTAGTATACTCAGTGATTTTTAAGGGTGAGACCAGAATATTTGAGAATTGTTAATGAACTCTTATGTGTTATCTTTTTATGTTATTTTTTGAGAACACCTCAGAAACCTAGATACTGGAGCACATTTTTCTTGATTAAAAGGAACTTGAGTCATATATTGTTAAGAAATTGTCATAGTATACTTCTTTGGGGCAGCCTTACTAAGGAGTCAGGCACTGAAACTGACTCCACTTATTCTTTTGTTAAAGATAAGTCACTTAACCTGTGTTCCAATTTCCTGTCAATAAAGAAGTAATATTTTTCTGACTTGCCTTTCTCTGGCATAGGGAGGCTAACAAAGAATGTTTTACAAGGCTTTTGAAATACTACTATAACAAAAGCTGATGGAATCTGACGGCTAGTTAAGTGTTTATTATATTAATATTACTTATTTGAAGGTGTTACTGGTTTAAAAAATAGAAGGAAAGAAACATTTCCAGATGGCACCTCTAATAGGGATCAATTTAGACTTCAGGGTCCTCTTAGATTGCTCGTCAACACATAATCACCAGTTGGGTGACACTGAATAAATAGCTATGCTCTGAGGAATGCATAAGAGACAAATATTGTAGCTGGCTTTGAGGAATTTCATGGCATAATTCTAAACTTTTCCCCATGCTTGGACTATACCCTGAAAGAATGAATGCTGATCTCCATGAAATCAAAGTGAAGCATGGTATATTTTTGAAAATAAGACTTTTGCGAAGCATTACTATAAAGTGATCAGTTTAGGAGAACTGAACTCCAGCATTTTTATTTTATTATCAACTGGCTAATAATTTAAATTTGCTATGTTATTTTTCTTCATAGGTAAAGAAGAACCCAGTTCAGGATAAAAGTTTGCTGCCAGGAGATGATTTTATTCCTGAGCCACAAATGGCAATTCATATTTCTTCAGGAAATACAATGAATATAACAATATCCAAAAGTTGTCTTAATGTTTTCAACAATTTAGCAAAAGTATGTCTGAATCTTGCTTAGAATATTTCAAGTGGAATTTTAAAATGAAACATATAGTATTTTTGTCATCAAAATTAGTTTCCAAAAAATGTGTAATTATGGTATAGGTTTTGGAAAGAATGTATGGTTTTCAAAATTTTACTGTGATGATATGTTCCTTTTCAGGGTTTTTCAGAGGGCACTGCTTCTACTTTTGACTACTCTTTGAAGGACAGAGCTCCTTTTACAGTAAAAAATGCTGTAGGTGTTCCCATTAAGGTGAAGCCCAATTGTAATCTCAGAGTAATGGGCTTCCCTGAGAGAAGTGATATTTTTGATGTTGATGCTGGCCAGAATTTGGAACTGGAATATGCCAGCATCGTACCTTCAAGTCAAGGGAACCTATCTATATTGAGCCGTCAAGAAAGCTCCTTCTTCACTCTGACCATTGGTAGGCTATATTTGTTTTCCTTAAGGGTATCTTAACAGTTGTTGGTGTGGGCTTATTTTTGATAAAATGTGAAAAAACGTTTTGCTGCAGATATCTGGAGATACAACATTTGAAACATATAATTGCTAACCTCTTGTTTCTTGTTTTCTAAACTTGAGAAAATTAAACTTTATTGATTTAAGAAATACTTTACAAAACTAGATTATTTTTGTGCCTTTAAATAATGTGTATGTTATATAATATATATAATATTGTATATATAATGTGTTTTTAAAAAGATAGGAGTTTAATGAGGAGAGAAAATAGCTATATTCAGAAGTCTTACAGTATTGGCACTGTGACAAAGAAAAAGATTGTTGCTATATGATTGAGAGAATAAGAAATAAGTTGGATTTTGTTTCTATATTCAAAACCTCAAGAAAAATTGTTTTCGGCCAAAAATTTTAGAACAGTAACTGGTCTTCTTTTTAAGTTTATGTCTAAGAAAAGCGATTTGTGGTGATCATTTCTAGTGATGAGGAAAAATACTCGTCATTATTTTGAGGTACTAATGATTATTCTGTCATAGAGAAACATTGGGAAATCAATATTTGGAATTCTTTTCACTTATGCACTGCCTTAGTACCTCATGCATATACAGAAGTTGCAAATATTCCTGTGGCCAGACCTGGACGGCGATTGTATAATGTCCGGAATCCCAATGCCAGTCATTCTGACTCTGTCTTGGTACAAATTGATGCGACTGAAGGGAATAAAGTAATTACCCTTCGCTCTCCTCTGCAGGTAATACTTCAAAGTGAATTGTATCCCTTTCAGTGTATCAAGAAATATTAAATCATTTAGCTGAATATAGGAATACAGTAAAACTTCATTAGGTCAATTCTGATTATTCAGAAATAAATAGTAATTATTCAGAAATAAATAGTAAACAGAAATGGCTTCTATTTACTGTCCAGCTTGCTTTGGTAATATTTATTTTAAATGTCTATAGTTTTGTTTACTTAAAGCTCATTTTTGTTGTCTATCTTTTAAGACAAATGTAAAAGCAATAAAGCTTTTTTGGTATATTCCTTTAAATATTCAGGACCGAGGATTGTTGTAATTGTAGTTAGGAAACATTCCGTTCTCTTTGTCACTTGGATTATATTTTTCAAGTATGTATGAAGGCATATTGGAATGATCTATCCCTCTGAAAAACATTTTAGCATCTTAATCTGTGTAAATATTTTTTCTACTTTTAAGGTTTTATCCAACATTTTTCTTTTTCTGTGTATTACTACAGGTTTCAGCATATGGTCAACAAAAGAACATTTTTTTTTCCTACCTGTAACATCAGATAAAAATGAAAAGGTTTCAAACTTTGGACATTGTTATCTTATAGTTTGTTATTTGCTCCTGTGCATAACAGACTGTTGTCAAGAAAAGAATTGTACTATTTTTCTCATGATTTTTTGCTATCCATTTCTGTATAGTTATTATGTATGATGCATTGAGAAAAGATTGTCATGGAGAAAAAATGGCTTAAATCTTCAGAGAATAATAAATATTTGAAAGATAATATAGACTAATACTAAACATAAGCTTATAATATATGGAGCATTTGAATATCTTAGTTTTCAACTGCCTCTTAAACATTAAGTTTAATATATGTAGCACTTAAATACCCTAAAATTTTTCAGTTGCCAATAGAAATATCTTCCAATATTGAGTTTGAAATTTTTTAGACCTAAAAGGATTGTTTGTGGCTCTCATTTTTTCTTTCAAACTTACGTATCTTTTAAAAAACTTGTATTTTTTTTTTGTCCAACAGATCAAAAACCATTTCCCCATTGCATTTATCATCTATAAATTTGTTAAGAATGTTAAACTATTGGAGCGCATTGGGATAGCCAGACCTGAAGAGGAGTTCCATGTTCCTTTAGATTCATATAGGTAGATACTTCTTAAATGTATTAAAGTTTAAATGTATTGAGTTGAGGATTTATATTCTGGAAAATAACTTCATATTTTTATTAACTAAAGATTGGTAAAAGCCAGTTTTAAGACATAATTTAGTCTTCCATTGAGAAATACATTTATATTATTGAATTTATCAGGTGAAAATTCCTTATTGTATATTTGATGTCAGAATTTTTCTGAGTATTTTTATTAGATTGCCTTTGTATTTGAAATGAAAATTTTTTTAAGTCGACTTGTTTACAGAATTGTTTTTTGTTTGTTCTTTTCAGAAAGTTCCTCCATAAGTTAGCTATATGATTTTGGGTGAATTTCCTAACCTTTTTTTTAGCCCTGGTTTCCTCATCTGAATATCTGTAAAAACAGGAATAATAGCACCTATCTTGTAGAGTTGTCAGGAAGATTTAATGAGATTCCTTTTTTTAAGTTCTGGATCAAAACTTTATTGTCACTGTTTCCTCTTTCTGCAGATGTCAATTGTTTATCCAGCCAGCTGGAATCTTAGAGTATCAGTACAAGGAATCTACCACTTACATTTCTTGGAAGGAAGAACTTCATAGGAGCAGGGAAGTCAGATGCATGTTGCAGTGTCCATCAGTAGAAGTCAGCTTCTTACCTCTCATAGTGAATACAGTTGCTCTGCCTGATGAATTAAGCTACATATGTACACATGGGGAAGACTGGGATGTAGCTTACATTATTCATCTTTATCCTTCTCTCACTTTGCGGAATCTTCTCCCATATTCTCTAAGATATTTACTTGAGGTATGTCTCTTGCATTTTGTTTGACTTTTATTGTTGCACAGAGTAAATTCTGATTTTGTTTTATGGTATTTTTAAGTGAGGTCAGTGTTTTATATAGCGTATGTGTAATGTGTAATGCCTTCATAATATTAATGATAGCAAAAACTGGCATAACATTTACTATGTGCCAGGAACTGCTCTGTGTGCTTTACATGTATTAGCCTATTTACTCTTTATAATAACCTCCTGATGTAGGTACTATTATTACGCCCATTTTACACATAAGAAAACTGAATTGAAAATGGGTTAAGTGACTGGCTCAAGGTTCCATAGCTAGGAAGTGGTGGAGCTGGGATTTGAACCTAGGCAGTTTGGCTTTTTGATCCCTGCCTCTTTACTGCATCTTCCTTAAATTAAGAAGCATGATCGTCTGTTTATTAATTAAGTAAAATTCCATTAACTAAAAGATAGGAAAAAATGGGAAAATATTTCATCTTAAAGTTTTTATTTTAAAGTCAATATTGTGATTATTTCTTCAAGGTTCTATTGAAAATAAACCTTGGAAAATAAAAAAATAATTACTGTCTGTCTTTTTTTTAATTATTATACTTGAAGTTTTAGGGTACATGTGCACAATGTGCAGGTTTGTTACATATGTATCCATGTGCCATGTTGTTGTGCTGCACCCATTAACTCGTCATTTAGCATTAGGTATATCTCCTAATGCTGTCCCTCCCCCCTCCCCCCACCCCACAACAGTCCCCGGAGTGTGATGTTCCCCTTCCTGTGTCCATGTGTTCTCATTGTTCAGTTCCCACCTGTGAGTGAGCACATGGCAGTGTTTGGTTTTTTGTCCTTGCGATAGTTTGCTGAGAATGATGGTTTCCAGTTTCATCCATGTCCCTACAAAGGACATGAATTCATCATTTTTTATGGCTGTGTAGTATTCCATGGTGTATATGTGCCACATTTTCTTAATCCAGTCTATCATTGTTGGACATTTGGGTTGGTTCCAAGTCTTTGCTATTGTGAATAGTGCCGCAATAAACATACGTGTGTATGTGTCTTTATAGCAGCATGATTTATAGTCCTTTGGGTATATACCCAGTAATGGGATGGCTGGGTCAAATGGTATTTCTAGTTCTAGATCCCTGAGGAATCGCCACACTGACTTCCACAATGGTTGAACTAGTTTACAGTCCCACCAACAGTGTAAAAGTGTTCCTATTTCTCCACATCCTCTCCAGCACCTGTTGTTTCCTGACTTTTTAGTGATCGCCATTCTAACCGATGTGAGATTGTACCAATCTCATTGTGGTTTTGATTTGCATTTCTCTGATGGCCAGTGATGATGAGCATTTTTTCATGTGTTTTTTGGCTGCATAAATGTCTTCTTTTGAGAAGTGTCCTTTCATGTCCTTCACCCACTTGTTGATGGGGTTGTTTTTTTCTTGTAAATTTGTTTGAGTTCATTGTAGATTATGGATATTAGCCTTTTGTCAGATGAGTAGGTTGTGAAAATTTTCTCCCATTCTGTAGGTTGCCTATTCACTCTGATGGTAGTTTCTTTTGCTGTGCAGAAGCTCTTTAGTTTAATTAGATCCCATTTGTCAATTTTGGCTTTTGTTGCCATTGCTTTTGGTGTTTTAGACATGAAGTCCTTGCCCACGCCTATGTCCTGAATGGTATTGCCTAGGTTTTCTTCTAGGATTTTTATGGTTTTAGGTCTAACATGTAAGTCTTTAATCCATCTTGAATTAATTTTTGTATAAGGTGTAAGGAAGGGATCCAGTTTCAGCTTTCTACATATGGCTAGCCAGTTTTCCCAGCACCATTTATTAAATAGGGAATCCTTTTCCCATTGCTTGTTTTTGTCAGGTTTGTCAAAGATCAGATAGTTGTAGATATGCGGCATCATTTCTGAGGGCTCTGTTCTGTTCCATTGATCTATGTCTCTGTTGTGGTACCAGTACCGTGCTGTTTTGGTTACTGTAGCCTTGTAGTATAGTTTGAAGTCAGGTAGCATGATGCCTCCAGCTTTGTTCTTTTGGCTTAGGATTGACTTGGCAATGCGGGCTCTTTTTTGGTTCCATATGAACCTTAAAGTAGTTTTTTCCAATTCTGTGAAGAAAGTCATTGGTAGCTTGATGGGGATGGCATTGAATCTATAAATGACCTTGGGCAGTATGGCCATTTTCACGATATTGATTCTTCCAACCCATGAGCATGGAATGTTCTTCCATTTGTTTGTATCCTCTTTTATTTCATTGAGCAGTGGTTTGTAGTTCTCCTTGAAGAGGTCCTTCACATCCCTTGTAAGTTGGATTCCTAGGTATTTTATTCTCTTTGAAGCAATTGTGAATGGGAGTTCACTCATGATTTGGCTCTCTGTCTGTGATTGGTGTACAAGAATGCTTGTGATTTTTGTACATTGATTTTGTATCCTGAGATTTTGCTGAAGTTGCTTATCAGCTTAAGGAGATTTTGGGCTGAGACAATGGGGTTTTCTAGATATACAATCATGTCATCTGCAAACAGGGACAATTTGACTTCCTCTTTTCCTAATTGAATATCCTTTATTTCCTTCTCCTGTCTGATTGCCCTGGCCAGAACTTCCAACACTATGTTGAATTGGAGTGGTGAGAGAGGGCATCCCTGTCTTGTGCCAGCTTTCAAAGGGAATACTTCCAGTTTTTGCCCATTCAGTATGATATTGGCTATGGGTTTGTCATAGATAGCTCTTATTATTTTGAGATACGTCTCCTCAATACCTAATTTATTGAGAGTTTTTAGCATGGAGGGTTGTTGAATTTTGTCAAAGGCCTTAAGAAGTAATAAAGATTTTCTAGTCAGAGTAACTTTTTACTCTGACGAGTAAATAAGAACAATTTTCTTATTCCATTCATGTGGGAACCATTAGGCATGGTCTATAATTAGAGGATAAAACCGAAGGCCAGGCAGTTAAGTGGCTCATTTAATGACATAGCTCTAATAGACAACAGCTAGGCTTCCTGAATCTAGTCTTTGATTCTTGATATAGACCTGATTTTTTCACAAAACTGATGGCTATTAGCCTCCTAATGGCCAAAGTCAGTTTCTGCCTATGGCTATGGTGTGGTGTTTTCTTTTTAGTCCTTAGTGAGTACTGGACATTTGTAATATGTAAGCATGGTACTTCACAGAAGACTTAGCAGTTTACCTGCATCTGGTAGGTTATTTAGCATTTGTGAAAAATATGAATTTTGTTATTTCAGAGGTTTTAAAAAGTTACTAAGCAAATTTTTGTTTGTTTTTAGGGAACAGCAGAAACTCATGAGCTGGCAGAAGGCAGTACTGCTGATGTTCTGCATTCGAGAATCAGTGGTGAAATAATGGAATTAGTCCTGGTGAAATACCAGGGCAAAAACTGGAATGGACATTTCCGCATACGTGATACACTTCCAGAATTCTTTCCTGTGTGTTTTTCTTCTGACTCCACAGAAGTGACGACAGTCGACCTGTCAGTCCACGTCAGGAGAATTGGCAGCCGGATGGTGCTGTCTGTCTTTAGTCCCTATTGGCTAATCAACAAGACTACCCGGGTTCTCCAGTATCGTTCAGAAGATATTCATGTGAAACATCCAGCTGATTTCAGGGATATTATTTTATTTTCTTTCAAGAAGAAGAACATTTTTACTAAAAATAAGGTGTGGTTTTGTTCACATAATAAGTTAAAGCAGATAAATTCCTAATCTGGAAACTTGGGAGTCATTTGTCTTTCCTAAAACCGTGCTAACCTATTTGCTAAATGCCATTGGTATGAATTAAGTTCAAGGAGACTTAAGCATAATCAAGTGGGATGTTAGGAACCAGTAGGTTTCCTGAGACTGAGTTGCCCTTTTCTCCAATGCCTATAGAGTTACCTGTGTTCTTGAAGTAGTAGTAGTAGTAGTAGTAGTAGTAGTAGTAGTAGTAGTAGTAGTAGTAGTAGTATAGTAGTAGTAGTAGTAGTAGTAGTAGTAGTAGTAGTAGTAGTAGTATAGTAGATAGAATAGCTTGAATTTACATACTTTACCAGTGATGAAATGGCATTTCTAAAGATGTAACCATTGAATTTGGCATATTAGTTGAACCTTCCTATGTGTGAAGCTCTCAGGCAGGCCTTTGGGAGAGAAACCTAATGCCTAAGCCTCCTCCTTTATGCTCTGGTCCCTTCTTTCCTCTTCAGGCTCACGTTTTGATATCCCTCACCACACACTTCCCCAAGGACTCACCTCTAGGCTTTTGTATTTGCTGCACCCTTTGCCTACAATGCCTCTTCCCCTGTTTTTTTTCTGTCTTCCTCATCATTCCTGATTATCTGCTGTTCATCCTTTGGCATTCTGCTCAAGCCTGATATGTATGAAGATTTTCTAACCATTTAAAATGGGTCTAGACAGCCCATCCGTGTTCGTACAGGAGTAGTGGTTCTCAAATTGCAGTGTACATTATTAGAATCACCTAAAGGTGGTTTTTTTTTTTTTTTTTTGAGACGGAGTTTTGGCCAGGCTGGGTGGCTCATGCCTGTAATCCCAGCCAGCACTTTGGGAGGCTGTGGCTGGTGGATCACCTGAGGTCAGGAGTTTGAGACCAGGCTGGCCAACCTGGTGAAACCCCGTCTCTACTAAAAATACAAAAATTAGCTGGGCGTGGTGGCAGATGCCTGTAATCCCAGCTACTTGGGCGGCTGAGGCAGGAGAATCACTTGAACCCGGGAGGCAGAGGTTGCAGTCAGCTGAGATCGCGCCATTGCACTTCAGCCTGGGTGATAGAGTGAGACCCCATCTCAAAAGAAAGAAACGTAGTTTTGTTCTTGTTGCCCAGGCTGGAGTGCAATGGCATGGTCTTGGTTCACTGCAACCTCCACCTCCTGGGTTCAAGCGATTCTCCTGCCTCAACCTCCCAAGTAGCTAGGATTACAGGTGCCTGCCACCATACCCTGCTAATTTTTGTATTTTTAGTAGAGATGGGATTTCACCATATTGGCAATCTGGTCTCGAACTCCTGACCTCAGGTAATCTGCCCGCCTCGGCCTCTCAAAATGCTGGGATTACAGGTGTGAGCCACCACGCCTGGCACCTGAAGGGTTTTAAACACTGATTGCTGGGTCCTGTCTGTAGAGTTTGATTCAGTAGGTCTGGGTATGGTTTTAGAATTTGCATTTCCAACAGGTGATGCTTTGGGAACGCCACTATCTTTGAGTGTTGATTAACACATGGTATTGTAATTGCTTGTTTATGTGTCTGACCTCTAGTTGTCCTCAAGTTTTTTACAAACTAATTGGGTGGGTGAAGGTGAGATTAATTTAAGGGCACAGTTTGATCTCTTCTATAAAACTTTATCTAAATCCCAGAACCAGAAGTAAACTGTTTATCCTCTCACCTTGATAGCATTTTTTGCCCTTGTATGACTCTTACCCCGTTGAGTCTTGTATCATAATTTTTCGTATGTATTTCCTAATCTCTCTTTCTACTTGGAAGCTCATTGAAGACAGGAACGGTGTCCTGTTGTCTTCCATTCTGCCTATCACAATGTCTTTAATGTAGTGTCTGCTGAATAATGTTAAAGACATAAATGCTCTATATGCTAAGACTTTAAAAATTTGTTAGCTCTGTATCATAAGTCTATCCCTGGAAAACATCATTTTGCATTATAATTCTTTTTAAAAAACAATACAGAATCTCATTGGTATCTAGGTTTACTATACTCATTGCATAGGTTTACTATACTCATTGCAAAGTCAGAACTTTCTCAGAAAGTTTTTGTCTTGTTGTTCCCTAGAGTTTTTGTGTTTCTGTTGCCTGTTTGCAATATGGCTTTGATTATATTTTTCTGTGTCCCACGGTACTAAAGAAATTTCTAGTAGTCCAGCAACTTTCTCTCAAATAAAATTATTATAGTGTTTTAGATTTCTTATATGACGATATGTGCTCTTTGGTATAGGTACAATTAAAAATTTCAACTAGTGCCTGGTCCAGTAGTTTCTCGTTGGATACAGTGGGAAGTTATGGGTGTGTGAAGTGTCCTGCCAACAATATGGAGTACCTGGTAAGATTCTGCTTCCTTATTTACCTTTGATTCCATTCACCTTTGCTACAGTTCAACAAACAAGTTGGCTCCTAAAGTGTACCGAAATTTGAATTTAAAGTGATAATGTGGAGGGCTGTTATCACTACAAATTTTTATGGTCACTGATACCAGAGCAAAACCTGAATTTGTCTAAGTTTAAGACAGTGAGTTTAATCCATCCAAGTGAGCAACTTGGTAAATATTCACAGTATGCTAGAATCCTTATTCTGTGCCACCCCTTGCCAGACATTTCTTAAATCTTAAATTTGACTAGTATGAAAATTTGAATAATCTGATGCCAATTAACCTATTACTACTTCAAAATTTTTATTTTACTAATAACAGATAACAAAAACCTGTACACTAATTATAAAGCAATTTATGTTTGGAATTTTAAGAAGTAAAGAATGCTAGACATATTAAATCTGTCATTGCAAGTCATTAGTTAAATTACTAATTGATATTTCTTGAATTGTTTCTGATGGAGCCAAACTAAGGAACTACAATTTTTTTCTTAGAAGATAATCTGTTGCAGAATGTAACTTATGCTTTATTTAAGAATTATTATTTTCAAATATTTTAAGACGTTTGTGTGTGAATGAGGGGATGTATGTATATTTCAAAGACATTGAATAAACTGGAAAATAAGCTTTTTTCCTTTCCACAGGTTGGTGTTAGCATCAAAATGAGCAGTTTCAACCTTTCACGAATAGTTACCCTGACTCCCTTTTGTACCATTGCAAACAAGTCATCATTAGAACTAGAAGTTGGAGAGATTGCATCTAATGGCTCAATGCCAACTAATAAATGGAACTATATTGCTTCTTCAGAGGTAACATTTTTCTTTGTTACAACTGATTCCTAAAATATACAAATAAATATTGACATCTAAATAAGAATTGTATATACCTCTTTTTCAGACTCCATCATATTTATGTGTTGAAATATGACAGCCAGCTTTGAAAGATTTTTTTATACTATATTTTTAAAAAAAGAAGAAAAGTTTTGATAATACACTAGCCCAGTCTAGATCATTAATAGTCTTTTTTCTAATTCTTCCTGTATGTGTAGAACATAGCTATGTACTGTAAAAAGTACATAGAGAGTATGTACTATATGGTGTCTCCATAGTCAAGATAATGTCTCTATATTCAAGAAGCTATTATCTTAAAAGAGTCATAAAAGTCAGCATGTGGAGAGATAGATAGCACATGCTAAGTTATAGGTGGTTATAGAATTTCTGAATAGGTGAGCTGGAAATTTCTTTGAAAATTAGCTAAAATTCCACCCTCTCACTGAGTTTCAGACTTTTCCAAGATTGATAAAGTCATTGGTAGTTGAAATCATGGTGTTATAGATCAAAAGATAAAAGTTTCACAGAAGAGGTGGGATTTGAACTAAGCTCCTCATGCTCAGTAAGATTCGAGGAGGTGAAGCAAATGGGGGAATGTGTGCCAGAAGAGGACAGGTGCAAAGATAAGCACTAGTGCTTGATCTTGACTGAGTTTTCAACCAAACCAGCTGACTCTCAGGATAGTTGAACGTCACTTTCTACTGTTTAAAGAAAGATTCTAAAGTTACTTAAAAAATATTTAGCAAAAGACTCACAAAGGAAGGATTCCAATTACAATACAAACAAAGTTAGAGCTCTAAGAGCTGGTCTGTTCAAGGCACTTAGAATGATCTCCATAAACTCAGCAACAAATAAGTGCTTATTTTTTTTAATCTGTATGTGGGTTTGATTATAGTAGTATTTTTTATTCAGAAATAGAATTTACCTAGTATTCTATAACAGAAGGACATTTTGTATTAGGAATGAAATATTCAGTTTTATAAATAAAACTGAGGCTCAAAGAAGTAAGTATATGGTCTGATTAATATCAAACAGCTAGGAGGATGGTGTCAGAACTTCCAGCAAGGTGTTCTCTCCTCTGCCTTCAATTGTCTTTCTGGTTTATCTATGATTAAGATACTCTGAAAAAATTCATCATGTTTTAATGAATTAAAATGGGTATACACAAAAGCAAATGATATTTTAATTTTTATAATTTTTAAATAATTAAAATGAATTTTATAATTCTTAATCAACAGGCTCTTCAGTTTCTCATATTGCAGTTATACCATAAATACATACAGACTAATATATCTGTATTCTCCTGATGTGATTTCTTTGGTTTCATGGTCATTATATTGTCAGTAATCTTACTATGAGATGTGGAGGACATATTTTTAGAAACTTCATAATACTTTAATCAAGATCAGAATCAGAATTGAAAATTTAATTAGGTAATGTCTTATTTATTATATAACTGTATTGTCTTAAGACCGATAATAACTTCTATATTTTTAGTGCCTTCCATTTTGGCCTGAAAATTTGTCAGGCAAACTTTGTGTGAGAGTGGTGGGCTGTGAAGGATCTTCCAAACCATTCTTTTATAACCGACAGGATAATGGCACTTTATTGAGCTTAGAAGATCTGGTAAGTTTTCATATTTTATTTTATTTTTATTTTTATTTATTTTTTTATTATACTTTAAGTTCTAGGGTACGTGTGCACAACGTGCAGGTTTGTTACATGTGCATACATGTGCCATGTTGGTGTGCTGCACCCATTAACTCGTCATTTACATTAGATATATCTCTTAATGCTATCCCTCCCCTCTCCCCACACCCCACAACAGGCCCCGGTGTGTGATGTTCCCCTTCCTGTGTCCAAGTGTTCTCATTGTTCAATTCCCACCTATGAGTGAGAACATGCAGTGTTTGGTTTTTTTGTCCTTGTGATAGTCTGCTGAGAATGATGGTTTCCAGTGGCACTATTCACAATAGCAAAGACTTGGAACCAATCCAAATGTCCAACAATGATAGACTGGATTAAGAAAATGTGGCACATATACACCATGGAATACTATGCAGCCATAAAAAATGATGAGTTCATGTCCTTTGTAGGGACATAGATGAAGTTTTCATATTTTAAAATAAAATGTCTTTGATTTTTAAAACTTGCTTTGAGGTATTTCAGTAAACCATGCTATCAAAATTTACTGGTAATTATTTGAAGGTGCTGCTATATCAATATGTAATACCAGCATATATTTATAACAGATCAGAGCCAGTTTGCTTTTTAGTAAGAACTTAAGAAAACAGGCCGGGTGTGGAGGCTCATGCCTGTAATCCCAGCACTTTGGGAGGCTGAGGCGGGCGGATCACGAGGTCAGGAGTTCGAGACCAGCCTGGCCAATATGGTGAAACCCTATCTCTATTAAAAAGTACAACAACTAGCTGGGCTTGGTGGCACATGCCTGTAATCCCAGCTATTCGGAAGGCTAGGGCAGGAGAATTGGTTGAACCTGGGAGACGGAGGTTGCAGTGACCCAAGATGGCGCCACCGTACTCCAGCCTGGGTGACAGCAAGACTCTGTCTCGAAAAAAAAAACCAAAGCTTTTGTGTTTTACGTAATATTGAAATTCCATATGTAAGTGTAGATTAAACCAGTACATCAAACATACTTTTTTTTCTACAATAGAATGGGGGTATCTTGGTGGATGTAAACACTGCCGAACATTCAACTGTCATAACTTTTTCTGATTACCATGAGGGATCTGCACCTGCCTTAATAATGAACCATACACCATGGGACATCCTCACATACAAACAGAGGTATGAGAAAAAAGGGTTAATGGGAAATACTTTTATTGGTTCACGGTAACTAATGGGAAACACTTTGGTTTCATATTCAAAATGTTTTTAGATTTTAGAAAGGTGATATGGAACACATGGTGTTTATGTCTAATACCCTTACATGTTTTGAGATAACACTCTGTAAACACATTAACATTTCTGCAGCAAAACTGATGAATATTCACATCAAATGGGATAAATAGAAATTATTAATAGTTTCATATCAATTCAGGTCAGGTTTTGCCACCAAATGAGTTTTGACACCAACTTTCCAGAAAAATCTTTGGGCTTTTAGAGCTTTTTAAATTTCATAATGGCAGATAAGGGAGTGAACCTGTTTAAGTATTCCCTTTCCTGGTAATCTGGTAACTCTCAGTGAACCTTTTCCTATAAATCTGTGTTTAGTTTTTTTGGGTAGGGATAGTAGAAGGTTAAATGAGAAGACAATGACTAGATAGTGGTGTTGAATGTATATCATTGGCTGATAGGAATTTCATTGTTCTTGCCTTTGCTGTCATTTGTTTTGGATGGTGTCATTATTTAATGGTAGAGAATTTAAGCCCTTAAAATATCGAATAATTTTATTTATAAAATTATATATATTTATATTAACATATGTATATATGTGTATATATATTCATGCATATAATGTATATATGTGTATATATATTCATGCATATAATGTATATATGTGTATATATGTTCATGCATATAATGTATATATGTGTATATATATTCATGCATATAAATGTATGTATATATGTAAATTTCTTAAAGATTTCCCTAGTCTTAACTCTAATGGAGTGAATCCGGTGAGAGACTTAAAAGTACAGATTAGGATTAAAACCTAGTTGGATTACTTTTTTTCTCCCAGTTCTCTGGAATATTTTTTGCATTAAATGGACAAATACTTTTTAAACTGTAATAATCAATTTTAAAATCTCCTGGGAGTCTTGTTAAGATGCAGATTTTGACTCAGTAGGTTTTGGATGGGGCCCAGGACTTTGCCTTTCCTGCAGGACCCCAGGTAATACTTATTCTGCTTGTTTACAGACCATACTTTGTGTAGTAACAGTGTGAACATAACTTTTTTGTTGCTCTGACCCATAATATATCTTAAGTATTGTATTTGATTAAAAAGCTTAGCTGGTCACAGTAGTGCATACCTATAATCACAGCTACTTGAGAGGCTTGGGTAGGAGCATCTCATGAGCCCAGGAGTTTGAGGCTGTAGTGCAATATGATCTTGCCTGTGAGTGAACACTGCATTCCAGCCTGGGAAACAGAGGACCCTGTCTCTAAAAAATATGTTTAAATTTAAGCACTGAATAGAAGTTCTTCTGCTACTAAAGATATTTACTCTTCACAGCCATTTCTACAGGTGGACTCTGATCTGGCAATCTGTTTACCCTAATGAATTCCATTGATATGATTCCACTTGGATCAATTCCGAGTGCATTGAAGCTTCAGAAAGGGCAATATTCTGTTTCCCCAAGCTTGAAAACCATTAGTTTATTAGATATTTTAGAGTACTTGTTTTTAGGTAGAGTTGTGTTTTATTAACCAAAGCAATTTCGTAGGACTTTTGTGCTAATCCCGTCCTCAGTAAACTACAGGTTTGGGTTTCTTATCTCCAAGATATTCTGATTTTCTCTCTGTTCATTGTCTTTTAGTGGGTCACCAGAAGAAATGGTCTTGCTGCCAAGACAGGCTCGACTTTTTGCCTGGGAAGATCCTACTGGTACCAGAAAACTTACATGGACATACGCAGCAAATGTTGGGGAACATGATCTGTTAAAGGTATCATTTGGTGTGAATGAGTGCTATATGAGTTACCTGACAGTGAAGGAAGTAGAGAAGCTATCTTTACTGACTCCTTGTCCTAACTGAACTAAAAGTGAATCGGAAGTATTTCCAGAATAAGTAGCTTTTGGACTTTAGATGGCAAATACTGTAGTTCAAACCAGTATATTGCCTTAGATCAATCAAAGTAATTTATTTACAATTTAAAAAATAGACCTGCTTTATCTTGCCTATGTAAAGCACCTTTTTAATTAATTTACCTGTTTTAAAAGGAAGGAATTGTAAGACTAAGTTAAAAACAATTTTATTTTGAACATACCTATGCCACTTTTGGCTATGAGTTTTTAAAGCTTGTTTTCCTAAGTACAGCTATGTATTTTGTTAATTATTGAAGTCTGACAGTATGCAAATTATCGCATGTAAGAAATTTAGTGAAATAGTTATTGAAACAATATTTAGGTAGCTGAGTTGATTAAATATGTTATTTTTTAGACTCTTAGCCTCTGAAAGGGCCCAAAGGATTCATATACCAGCCTTCCATCTGGTATAGGAATTGCTCCTGCATTAGTAATGTATCATCCAGTTTCTGTATGAATATATTCCATGATGAAAGAGTTTAAATAGAGTCATTGTCCATTGTTCACTGTCCGATAATGCCAGCTGTTAAAAGGCTTTCTTGACTTTTGCTTTAAAATAGTAATTGGCCAGTAGTTACTGAATTATCCTCATTTCTTCTCTCCTCACATTTGATACTACTCAGCAACTGTAGCTCCCAGTAAGTAGCATATAGATACTAGAGAGAAGGTAGCAATGACATTCTGGAGGAGGATATAAAGGTCTGTGTATAGAAGCAGATCCGGGAAGAATTCTGTTAACAGCATGGTCAGGGATTTCAGTTTTTAATGTTTCTCTTCTATTTGGTGTTAGAGAATGAGGCAGTAGGAAGAGAGGGGGATTCCACCTCAGTCAGCAGATAGTCTGCCACGTACTGAGAGCTGAGTTATAAGCAAGGAAATTGTTCATGTCCTTGTCCACTCAGTTGATCAGAGAAGGGAGTTCTGCTTAGGCCCAAGTGGACATGACAGGGGAGTTCAGAGAAAATCATACATTGTTGGCAAACACTAGGTTTACCCAGATCTTTCCTCATTTAAGTATGATAAACAGAAAAAACCCCAACATGGGCTTTATGAAAAAAATACTTCATTAGAAAAAGGTAGCATTATCCTATTGATTCAGAAGGTAGTCATACCTCTGAAAAATTTTTTACTACAGGACCAGAAGAAGCATTTCAAAATGTATGCCTGGCATCCTCAACTAAGTTATAAAGACATGACAACTATGAAATAAGAGAAAGCAAGGTGAAATAAAAGATAAAGACAGCAAAATAAAGTGTAAGGGGAGAGGGGAAACTGTATTCTATGCATACTATATATTTATGTCCCATTTAATCCTGAATTTTATTAGAGAAATGACAAAGATTATATCTTTTTTAAAAAGCTATCAATTGGTAGAACTCAAATCAGTGAGAAAGGAATTTCAAAACAATGAGAAAATGAAAATAAGTAAAACTTTGCTGTTATAGTAAAAGAAAGAAACCTAAGAAAGTATATAATAAATGACAGATACATTTTATTGAGGACATATCATATATTAATGCTTTTTATATATTATCACTAATTCTTATGATAGGAACTTTGAACTGCTAGTTGGAATTCAAAATCAGATCTGTCTGACTTCAAAGTCCGTGAACTTTTTCTACTAGACCATGCTTCCCATCAGTTATGTCAGTAAATGAAAATGGTTTAAATTCTATTAAAAGATAAAAACATTCAGATTAAATTAAAAAATAAGATTTAACTGTAAGTTGTTTACAAGAGTTCTGTTTCAGCCAAGCTAACAGAGAATTATAACCATGAAGATAGATGGTAAAGATTTAACAAGCAAATGGAAGCAAAAAGAAAGTAAAATTGTTGATTTTAATTTCTTTTTAAAAATTCATACATAATAGTTGTACATTTTGCGGGGTACATGTGATATTTTGATACATACATAAAATGTGCAACAATCAAATTGGAGTAATTGGCGTCTCTATCACCTGAAACATTTCTCTTTATGTTGGGAACATTCCAAATCTTCTAGCTATTTTGAGCTATAGAATACATTATTGTTAACTGTAGTAACCCTACTATACTAGCTAACACAAGATCTTACTCCTTCTGACTATATTTTTGTACCCATTAACCAACTTCTCTTGTTCCCTCCCATCCCCTTCTCATCCTTTGGTAACCAACATCTACTCTCTATAAAATATACTTTTTTTTTTTTTTAGCTCCCACATATGAGTGAGAACATGTGTTATTTGTCTTTCTGTACCTGACTGGCTTCACTTAACATAACGACCTCCAGTCCTATCCATATTGCTGCAAATGACAGGATTTCAGTCATTTTTATTACTGAATAATATTCCATTCTGTATATGTAGCACGTTTTCTTTATCTATTCACCTGTTGATGGACATTTACGTTGGTTCCACATCTTAGCTATTGTGAATAGTGTTGCAATAAATATGGGACTGCAGGTACCCCTTCAATATTCTGATTTCCTTTCATTCGGATATATACCAAGCAGTGGAATTGCGGATTATAGTTCTATTTTTAGTTTTTTGAGGAAACTCCATACTGTTTTCCATGTAGCTCTACTACTTTACATTCCCATCAACACTGTACAAGTGTTTCCCTATCTCCACTTCCATGCCAGCATCTCTCTTTTTTTTTTTTTTTAATTAAAGCCTCTAACTGGGGTGAGATAATCTCATTGTGGTTTTGACTTGCATTTCCCTGGTGTTTAGTGATGTTGAACATTTCTTCATATACATGTTTGCCATTGTGTATCTTCTTTTGAGATATGCCTATTCAGATCTTTTGCCCGTTTTTAAATCAGATTTTTTTTTTAAGGAGTTCAAAACACTCCACCAAGCTTGTGGAGTGTTTTGAGTTCCTTATATTTTCTGGTTATTAATCTCTTATTAGACAGATAGTTTGCAAATAATTTCTCTCTTTCGGTATGTTGTCTCTACTTTGTTTCCTTTGCTGTGCAGCCTTTTAGCTTAATGTAATCCTATATGTTTGTTTTCACTTGTGTTGATTGTGCTTTTGAGGTCTTATCCAGAAAGTCTTTGCCTAGACCAATGTCCCAAAGCATTTCCCCAATGTTTTCTTTAAATAGTTCTATGGTATCAGGTCGTAGATTTAAGTCTTTAATCCATTTCTGTTTCATTTTTGCATATGGCAAGAGGTAGGGGTCTAGTTTAATTCTCCTGCATCATATGGTTATCCAGTTTTCCCAGCACCATTTATTGAAGACACTGTCTTTTTCCAGTATATTCTCTTGCCGCCTTTGTTGAAGATGAGTTGGCTGTAAATGCATGCATTTATTTCCGGGTTCTCTATTTTGTTCCATTGGTCTGTTTTTATGCCACTGCCACGATGTTTTGGTTACCATAACTTTGGTATATTTTGAAGTCAGTTAGTGTGATGTGTTCAGCTTTATTCTTTTTGCTCAGGATTACTTTGGCTATTCAGGTTCCATATGAATTTTAGGTTTTCTCTGTTTATGTGAAGAATATCATCGGTATTTTGATAGGGATTGCATTGCTCTTGTAGATCGCTTTGGGTAGTAGAGACATTTTAACAATATTAAATTCTTATAAACCATGAATAAGGGATATCTTTCTATTTTTTGGTGTCCTATTTCATTTTTTTCATTAGTGTTTCATAGCTTTATACATTTTGGTCAAATCTTATTCCTAGGTATTTTATATATTTTTTGTAGCTATTGTAAATGGTATTGCTTTCTTGATTTCTTTTTTAGTTTGTTTGTTGTTGGCATGAAGCTATGCAATTGATTTTTTTTTTTTTGGAGACAGGGTCTCACTCTGTCACCTGGGCTGGAGTGCAGTGGTGTGATCATGATTCACTCCAGCCTCAACCTCCCAGGCTCAAGTAATTCTCCCTTCAGTCTCTCAAATATCAGGGACTACATTTGTGTACCACCAAGCCCAGCTTTTTTTTTTTTTTCTTGTAGAGATGGAGTTTCGCCATGTTGCCCAGGCTGGTCTCAAATTCCTGAGGTCAAGCGATTCACCTGCCTTGGCCTCTGAAAGTGCTAGGATTGCAGGCATGAGCCACTGTGCCCAGCCATTTGATTTTAATATATTGATTTTGTATCCTGCAGCTTTACCAAATTTATCCGTTTTAACAGGTTTTTTCTTTTTTTTTAATGTGTGTGGAGTCTTTAGGTTTTTCTAAATGTAATATCATGTTGTTTGTGAACAAGGATAATTTGACTTTTTTTTTTTTTTTTTTTTTTTTTCAAATTTGGATGCCCTTTTTTTCTTTCTCTTGCCTGAGGGCTTTGACTAGGACTTCACTATGTGAAATAAAAGTGGTGAAAGTGGGCATCTTTGTCTTTTCTAGATCTTGGAGGAAAGGCTTTCAAATTTTCCCTCTTCAGTATGATGTTAGCTGTGGGTTTGTTATATATAGCCTTTATCATTTTGAGATATGTTCCTTCTGTACCTAGTTTGTTGAGAGCTTTTTTCATAAAGCAATATCAAATTTTGTCAAATGCTTTTTTAGCATCTGTTGAAATGATCATGTGGTTTTTGTCCTTGATTCTATTAATGTCATGTGTCATGTTAATTTGCTTATGTTGAACCATCCTTGCATCCCTGGGATGAATCTCACTTGATCATAGTAATGGATATTTTTTAAGTGTTACTGCATTCAGTTTGCTGGTATTTTGTTGAGGATTGTAGTTGTTGTTGTATCTTTGTCTAGTTTTAGTAATAGGTTAATGCTGGCCTTTGTAAAATGAGTTTAGAAGTATTCCCCGCTCTGCAGTGTTTTTTTTTTTTGAAGAATTTGAGTAGAATGGTTATTAGTTCATTTTTTAAGTGTTTGGTAGAATTCAGCAGTGAAGCCATCAGGTCCTTGGCTTTTCTTTGAGGGAAGACCTTTTTATTATTGCTTTGATCTTGTTACTTGTTATTGGTCTGCTCAGGCTTTGTGTTTCTTTTAAAATAATTTTTAAAAATTGACACATAATTGTACATACTTATGATATTGTGTTATATCTGTAATATATAGTGATTAGATCAGGATAGTTAACATATTCATATCTCAAATATTTATCATTTCTTTGTGTTAGGAACATTCAATATCCTTTTTCTAGCTGTATGAAACTATATAATAATATTGTTAACTGTAGTCATCCTACAATGCTATGGAACACTAGAACTGATTCCTCCTATCTTGCTGTAATTTTGTATCTCCTTTAAGAAATCTTTCCCTATACCCCCTTCTCCCTATCCTTCCCAGCCTCTAGTATCTGCTGTTCTAATTTTTACTTCTATGAGACCAACTGTTTTTTAGCTACCACATATGAGTGAGAATGTGCAGTGTTTAACTTTCTGTTCCTGGCTTATTTCACTTAACATGATGTCTTCCAATTAGGTGTTCTGTTTCTTCAGGGTTCATTATTAGTAGACTGTATGTGTCCATAAATTTATCTCTGTCTTCTCTGTTTTCCAGTTTGTTGGCAGATAGTTGTTCAAAATAGTCTCTAATGATCCTTTTGTATTTCCTTGGTATCAATTGTTATGTTTCCTTATTCATGTTTGATTTTATTTATTTGAGGTCTTCTCTTTTTTTGTAGTCTAGCTAAAAGTTTGTCCATTTTATTTTTTCAAAAAACTTTTTGTGTCATTGATCTTTTGTATTTTTTTGTCTCAATTTTATTTATTTCTGCTCTGATCTTTATTATTTTTTCCTTCTACTAATTTTGGTTTTGGTTTATTCTTGCTTTTCTAGATTCTTAAGGTATGTTGTTAGGTTGTTTATTTGAAATGTGTCTACTTTTTTGATATAGGCATTTATTGCTGTAAACTTCCCTCTTAGTGCTGCTTTTGCTGTATCCTATAGTTTTTGATATATTGTATTTCCATTTTCATTTGCTTTAAGAAAATTTTATATTTCCTTCTTAATTTCTTCATTCACTTATTGTTCAGGAACATATTTAATTTCTATGTGTTTTGATATAAACTTTACAGATTCTTGTTGTTATTGCTTTCTAGTTTTATTCCATTGTGGACAGAAAATATACTTGATATAATTTCAAATTTTTTGAATTTTTTGAGACTTGTTTTGTGGCCTACTATATGGTGCATGTGCTGATGAGAAGAATGTGTATTCTGCAGCAGTTGGATGAAATGTTCTGTACATGTTTGTTAGGTCCATTTGGTCTAAAGTGTAGTTTAACTCCAGTTTCTTTCTTGATTTTCTGTCTGGATGATCTATTACTGAGAGTGGGAGTGTTGAAGTCCCCTATTAATATTGTATTCCAGTCTATCTCTTCCTTTAGATCTGTTATTATTTTCTTTATATATTTGGCTGCTCTGGTGTTGGGTACATATATTTACAACTGTTATATCCTCTTGCTGAATTGACCTCTTTATCATTATATAGTGACTTTGTCTCTTTTTATAATCTTAGCCTTGAAATCTATTTTATTTGATGTGACTAAGTGTAGCTGCTCCTACTCTTTTTTTTTTTTCTTGGTTTCCATTTGTGTGGAATATCTTTTTCTATCCCTCCACTTTCACCCTATGTGTGCCTTTATAGTTGAAATGTGTTTCTGGTAGACAACATATAGTTGGGCCCTATTTTTTAATTTACCCAGCCACTCCATTTCTATTAATTGAAGAATTTAGTCTATTTACATTCATTATTATTATTGATAAGTAAGGACTTACTACTGCCATTTTGTTACAGGATTTCTGGGGTTTTTTTGTTTTTTGCTTTTTGTTTTGAGACGGAGTCTTGCTCTGTCACCCTGGCTGGAGTGCAGTGGTGCGATCTCGGCTCACTGCAACCTCCACCTCCTTGGTTCAAGCAATTCCCCTGCCTCAGCCTCCCTAGTAGCTGGGATTACAGACACATGCCACCACGCCTGGCTAATTTTTTTGTATTTTTAGTAGAGATGGGGTTTCACCATGTTGGCCAGACTGATCTCAAACTCTTGACCTCAGACAATCCACCCACCTCGGCCTCCCAAAGTGCTAGGATTACAAGCATGAGCCACTGCACCCAGCCTTTCTGGTTCTTTTATAATGCCCCTCTTTCTTTCTTCTTTTCTTACTGTCTTCCTTAGTGCTTAGGTGGTTTTTCTCTGACAGTATGTTTTTAGTTCATTGCTTTGCATTTTTAGTATATTTATTATAGGATTTTGCTTTGTGGTTACCATGAGGCTTACAAAAAACGTCTTATAGACACAATACATTATTTAAAACAAATGACAACTTAACTTTGATCAGAAAGGAAAGCAAGGAAACCAAAAAGGAAAAACTAAAAAATGCTACACTTTTAAGTCCATCCTCCATACATCTTGGCATTCTGTTGTCTCAATTTATATCTTTTTTATATTGCCTATTAAGAGGTTGCTGTTATTACTATTATTTTTGATAGATTTGTCTATACTAGATATATGAGTGAATTATACACCACAATTATGGTGTTAGATTATTCTGAATCTGTCTGTGTACTTAGTTTTACCAGTGAGTTATATGCCTCGAAATTTTTTTTCATTTTAACATCGTTTTCTTTCATATTGAAGAACTCCTTTTATCATTTTTAGTAAGATGGGTCTAGAGTTAATGAATTCCTTCAGTTTCTGTTTATCTGATAAAAACTTTATCTCTCTGTCATGTTTGAAACAAAGCTTTGTTGGATACAATATTCTTGGTTGGCAGGCTTTTTCTTCCCCTTCAACACTTTGAATATGTTGTCCCACTTTCTCCTGCAGGGCATGGTTTCCTGAGAAGTCAATTGCCAGACAAATTGCAGCTTCTTTATATGTGATTTGCTTCTTTTCTTTTGCCAATTTTAGGGTCCTCTCTTTGTCACAGGCCTTTGAGAGTTTGATTATTATATGCCTTAGGGTAGTCTTATTTGGATTGAATCTGTTTGGTGATCTGTGACCTTTACCTGTGTATTTCTATCTTTCTCCAATAGGGAAAGTATTTTCTTGTTAATTCTTTAATTAACTTTCTACCCCTTGCTCTATCTCACCTCTCTCTTGACCACCAGTGACTCTTAGATTTGCTCTTTTGAGGTTATTCTCTATATTTTGCAGGCATTCTTTGTTCTTTTTTATTCTGTTTTCTCCTCTGTATATTTTCCAATAGCCTGTCTTAGAGCAAAGTGATTCCTTCCTCTACTTGATCCAGTCTGCTGTTGAGAGCCTCTAATACATTTTTCAGTTCAGCAAATTTATTTCATCATTCCAGCATTTCTGTTTAATTTTATTATTTCAGTCTGTTTCAGTTTCACTGATAACTTTCTTAATTGTTTTTCTGTGTTGTCTTGGAAGTTGCTGACTTTCCTAGAATTACTACTTTGAATTCTTGATCTGAGAACTCACACGTGGCTGTCTTGTCAGAGTTTGTCACTGGCACTTTGCTTTGTCTGTTTGGAGAGGCCAAGGTTGCCTGCTTGCTATAGTTTTTTGTGGACACGCGTCTATAGCTTTACATTGAAGGATTATTTATTTATTCCAGTGTTTGTTCTCTGGCTTGTTTTGGTCTTTCTAGAATATGTTTGCTTAGAGGTCCTTTGCCGTTGCCTGTGGGTCCCCTTTATCCTAGATCACTGTCTCCTATTCAGCACTAGATGGTGGTGTAATTGCTGGTTTGCCTCAGTTCTCAGAAACATTTGGCAGTACTGTCTCCAGTGGTGGGGAAGGGGTTGCATCTCAAAGGGGATATCCCAGCTATGTAGGAAGGCTGCCCAGGGTTCCTCCTCAGAATTTATGGACTGTGCCTCCCACAATGTTGTGCTGCTGAACAGCCACTCTGAATAGGCGTTTCCTTTGGCTAAAATAAAGAGCAGAATTTCTTGGGCTGGAGTTTTTAATCCTGCTTCCCTTCTTTGTCTGTAGCCTCCTTTGGGGGATTTTTCTTCCTAAGGCACTTGTGATGCTTCCCATGGGCTGAGCCAGGAGTGGTTTTCCTGCAAGGGAGCCCAAGATGGTGGGGAAGCTGGCTTTCTGCTTTGATCTCACTTTATCCAGTGTAGAAATTGTGAGCCTAAGAGGAATTTCCTGCATGCAGTGCCAGGCAGATTCGGGGAGAGGCATTGTGGGTAGAGAAGTTCATTTCTGTTACCATCTGCATGGAGCTTTTCACTTCTCTGTGGCTCCAGGAATTGTGTCAGCCTCAGGTTCAAGTTCTGGGATATTTCTGGTGATAATCTTGGCACTAGAAGTTTATGTTTGGTTTTCTGTGGTAAAGAGTGAAGACACATTGTTTCTACTCTTTCTTTTTGGAGTTATCACCCTCTGTTGATTTTAATTTCTGACCAATTCAAAGCAAAATTATTAAATAGATAATGATAATATGACACAGAAGGAGTGATAGCCATAAACCTTCATGCAATAAATAGTATTGCATCAACATATAAAACTTAAAATGCTAGAAATTAACTGAAGCACAATTACCTGGGGATATTTTATTGTACTTCACATGAAATAGATGAAAAACAGGAGTCAGATAATATTGGAATAATAACTGTGAAGTAAGATACATAGGGCCGGGCGCGGTGGCTCACGCTTGTAATCCCAGCACTTTGGGAGGCCGAGGCGGGCGGATCACGAGGTCAGGAGATCGAGACCACGGTGAGCCGAGATTGCGCCACTGCACTCCAGCCTGGGCGACAGAGCGAGACTCCGTCTCAAAAAAAAAAAAAAAAAAAAAAAAAAAGATACATAGCACATTTTGTAGTTTACAGATACAGAATTCACCTTCTTAATAGGTATGTTTGAAAATTTGATTTCTTATTAGAGTAAAAAAATTGGGCAGGCTTCTTTGATCATATAATGTACCTTGAAAGTATTAGTAAATTTTGAACATTAATGACACTCAACTATTCTTATAATCTTGATAACTTCAGTTTTTTTTTTTTTTTTCTCCCCTGGAAAGCATGGAATGGAAAGTACATAGTAGGTACTTGTACTGCTCATTGAAATGAACTGTTCTATTTTTATTAAACCCAGAATGAAGTGGAATTTATTACTTTAACCTCTGAAAACACTGACCAAATCAAGCCTCATATTTTTAAGTGCTACATATAACCTTCACCAGTGTGATTTACATAAATATTTCCTATGTTATAGATCATGAAAACATAAAAATAAGCTAGGCTGGTTTTGTCTGAGGTTACATTTCTTTTTCTTTTTCTTTTGTTTTTTTTTTGAGGTGGAGTGTTGCTCTTGTCGCCGAGGCTGGAGTGCGATGATGCTATCTCAGCTCACTGTAACCTCCGCCTCCTGGGTTCAAGCAATTCTCCTGCCTCAGCCTCCTGAGTAGCTGTCATTACAGGTGCCCGCCACCATGCCTGGCTAATTTTTGTATTTTTAGTGGAGACGGGGTTTCACCATGTTGGCCAGGCTGGTCTTGAACTCCTGACCTCTGGTGATCTGCCCGCTTCAGCCTCCAAAAGTGCTGGGATTATAGGCGTGAGACACCACACCTGGCCTAAGGTTACATTTCTAATAAACTTCTGAACCATTCTGTTTTCCGGCTTGGAGACAATCATCTTATCGCATTGGTGCCACCAAAGGATCCTCTTGAATCCTGCTGTGTGCCCTTCAGCACTCACTAGGTAATTCAGACTAAGATATTAAAAAACTATGTACTATTAGTCTTAGTTTTTGAAAATAATTGGTGAGTATATTTTAAAATAGATTATAGCTTAATTTATGTCATTTTGATGGTTAGAATTTTTCAATTTATAGTAGTGCTTCTTAAACTTTTCTAATCTTTCTCAGTTATTATAGTTCAATTTTACATAATAAAAAGTTACTATGTGTGGGTTTAATGAAGTCTTTCTTCTTCCCAGGATGGATGTGGACAGTTTCCATATGATGCAAACATCCAGATACACTGGGTATCATTTCTGGATGGGCGCCAGAGAGTTTTGCTTTTCACTGACGATGTTGCCTTGGTTTCCAAAGCACTGCAGGCAGAAGAAATGGAACAGGCTGATTATGAAATAACCTTGTCTCTCCACAGTCTTGGGCTTTCACTGGTTAACAATGAAAGCAAGCAGGAAGTTTCATATATTGGGATAACCAGGTATGCAAGAAGGAAAATAAGACATCCTAAATCTTTAAAAGGCATTTAAATTCATAGTAGCCAATTTGGGGAAAGTAAAAAGATACCTGGTTTGACTTTGGTATGCTGTATATTTATTCAGTAAAACTTACTGAATAATTCTTTGAACTGTTAGTTGAAAAGCCCGGAGGATAGAAAGATGACTAAGATATTGTCTTTGTCTTCACAATACTCATTGTCAGTTCACGGGGGAAAAAAGTGGTTTGTTTCTTTCCTTGTTGTCTTTATGTGTGTGCGTGTGTGTTTTTAATGAGTTACGAAAATACTGAGAAAAGGAAAGGATGTACAAAGAAGGATGTACATGCGCAATGGAAGTACAGAGGTACAAGTGACTAGTTTGTTGTGTGCAATAGAGGTTGGAGAAACTGTCGTGAGTCAGGGGAAACCAACAGAAACAAATTGTTAAAAAAGGTTCAGAGAGGAGGCTGTATTTGATATGAGTACATAATCTTTAATGGGTGGCCATTTAGAATTTTCTAATATTTATGGGACCAGTTATTTTCTCTAGTTCTATTTATACCTGTATAAGAAAAATATTAGAATATTTAGTTGATTTTAAAAATGACAATTTGGTAAAAGACTTACTCTTTTTTAGAGGCTGGTGGGTAGAATGGTTGACATGATACCAAATATAACCAGGATAGGATCTATCAATAAACACGTTTGGGGAAAGAAAAGCAAATTAAGGAGAAAAGTAAATAGATAATCTATGTAATGAACTTTGCACAACACCTGACAAACTAATGGTTATAAACGGTATCATACATACCATTAATATAATATTAAAATATTTATATGTAGATAGGCAATGCATTCTTTGTTATATATTTCAGTATTATATGGTATTTTTAAACTAAACATGGAAATCATTTTTAGTTATACAGGTCCAATTTTCCCTTTTGTTCTTCGATAAAACTTTTTACTTTAATATTGTATATGCTGTCCTGGTTTGTCAGGTTTACCTTTATTTATAAGAAAATTTAAAAATTTACCTAAAACAACTTCATTACCTTTTTTATGACCTGGTGCACATTCAGTGAAATCTAGATTTTCAAAGGAAAAACACCAGTTACATAATTTTAAAAATCAGACTTTTTTTTGAGCAGCTTTATGTCTAGAGAAAAACTGTAAAATAGTTTTCATGTACCCGCACTCTTGTTTCCCCTATTACTAACATCTTGCAGTCGTGTGGTACGTTTGTTACTATTGATGAGCTAATATTGATACTACATTATTATCTAACTTCATTATTATCTAACTTCTATATGTAACATTAAGTATTACTCTTTGTGTTGTACGTTCTATGAGTTCTGACAAATGCGTAATAACCTGTATTCACCATTACAGTATTATATAAGATAGTTTCACTGCACTAAAAGTCTCTCAGTTTCCTTCTGTTAATCCCTCCATTCGTCTTCTAAACCTTTGGAAACCACTGCTCTTTTTATTGTCTCCAGTTTTTCTTTTTTCAGAATTTCATATAGTTGGAATCAAACAGTATGTAACCTATTCAAATTAACTTCTTTTTTTTTTTTTTTAAGACAGAGTCTCGCTGTCGCCCAGGCTGGAGTGCAGTGGCGCGATCTCGGCTCACTGCAGGCTCCGCCCCGCGGGGTTCACGCCATTCTCCTGCCTCAGCCTCCCGAGTAGCTGGGACTACAGGCGCCCGCCACCTCGCCTGGCTAATTTTTTGTATTTTTAGTAGAGACGGGATTTCACTGTGTTAGCCAGGATGGTCTCGATCTCTTGACCTCATGATCCGCCTGCCTTGGCCTCCCAAAGTGCTGGGATTACAGGCGTAATCCCAGGATTACAGGCCACCGCGCCCAGCCTCAAATTAACTTCTTTCACTTAGCAATATGCTTTTAAGGTTCCTTTGTTTCTTTTCATGGCTTGACAGCTCATTTCTTTTTATTATTGAATAATAGTCCATTGTGTGAATGGACTATTACTCCAGTTTCTTTATCCGTTCAACTATTGAAGGAGATCTTGGTTGCTTCCACGTTTGGCAATTATGAATAAAGCTGTTACAAACATTCATGTGCAAGTTTTTGTGCAGACATATGTTTTCTCTGCTTTGGGGTAAGTGCCAAGGAATGTGATTCCTGGATCATATGATAAAAGTATGTTTAGTTTTGTAAGAAACATCAAATTATCTTACAAGGTGGTTGCATCATTTTGCATTCCCACCAGCAATAAATGAGAGTTCCTGTTGCTCCACATCCTTGCCAAAATTTGGTATTGTCAATGTTTTGGGTTTTAGTTATTTTAATAAGGATATAGTAGTATGTCATTGTTTTACTTTGCAGTTTTCTGATGACACATGATGTTGAGGATCTGTTCATATGCTTATTTGCCATCTATATATCTTCTTTCCTGAGCCACCTGTTCAAATCTTTTGTCCATTTTAAAATTAGGTTATTTTCTTAATGTTGAGTTTTAAGAGTTATTTGTTTATTTTGGATACCAGTCTTTTATCAGACGTGTGTTTTGCAAATACTTTTTCCCAGTCTGTGGCTTATCTTTTTATCCTCTTAACTGTTTTTAACAGCAGAAGTTGTATATTTTACCTCAGACTTATCAATTCTCTTCCTTCATGGATTGTGCTTTTGGTGTTGTATAAAAGAAGTCTTCACTATACCCAAAGCTACCTATATTTCCTCCTGTTATCTTCTAGGCGTTTTATAATTTTGTGTTTTATATTTATCTATTTTTATGTATGTATGTGTTTATTTATTTTTGAGACAGTGTGTCACTCTGTTGCCCAGGCTGGAGTGTAGTGGTGTAATCACTGCTCACTGCAACCTCTGCCAACTAGGCTCAAGCAATCCTCCCACCTCAGCCTCCTGAGTAGCTGGGACTGCAGGCATGCACCACCATGCCAGGCTGATATTTTTTATTTCTTTGTGGAGATGGGATTTCACCATGTTGTCTAGGCTGATCTCAAACTTATATGTAAGTCTAATCCAGTTTGAGTTATTTTTTGTGAAAGATGAAAGCTCTGTGTCTAGATTTGCTTTATTGCATATGGATGTCCAGGTGTTCCAACATAATTTGTTGAAAGACTTTGGTAGTTTCCTCATTTAGATCATGTGCACATTGTATTCAATTTTATTTATACCTAAGTGTTTGTTTCTTTGGTGCTAATGTAAATGGTATTCTGTTTTTATTTTAAATTTTAATTGTTTATTGCTGGCATGTAAGAAAGCAGTTGACTTGTATATTAACCTTATATTTTTGCAATCTTGTTATAATTGCTTATTAGTTACAAGAGTTTTTTTGGTTGATTCTTTGGGATTTTCTGTTTAGACAGTCATGTCAAATGTGAACATTGACACTTTATTTCTTCACTCCCAACTTTATTTTCTTGTCTTATCACATCTTGGACTTTCAGTACTGTGTTGAGGTGGGAATGGTTGAGAGTGGACATACTTGCCTTATTCCTAATCTTGGTGGGAAAGCATCTGGTTTCTCACTATGATGTTAGCTATAAGTTTTTTGTAGGTGCTCTTTATCAAGTTGAGGAAGTTCCCCTTTAAGTTGTCTCAGAGTTTTTATCATGAATAATGTTGGATTTATATTGTCTATAGTAGATATTTTATTCAGTGCCTTCATTGACTGGTATCCTCTAAATACATTTTATAGTTAGGACATTGTTAACACTGTCATTGACTAATAGAAACAAGCTATGTAAAATAAAATATTACAGATTTTAGTATTCTCTAATTCAGGTGCCAACAAAGTTTGGCCTATGAGCCAAATCTAACCCAATGCCTGTTTTGGTACAGCTTTTGATTTAAGAATAGTTTTTTTTACATTTATAAATGGTTGAAAAAAATCAAAAGAAAATAACACATGAAAATTATGAAATTCAGTTTGTTACCCATAAATAATGTTTTGTTGGGACACAGTGATTTCTGTTCTTTTACATGGCTTCTTTGACATTGCTACTCAGCGCACTACAAATCACAGCATGTTTGAGTTAGTGCATATTGTTCTGCAGCATTTTTTATATTACTGATATATATCCATCGTATCAAAACAAGAGAAAAGTGAACTTTGAATGTTCATCTTTTAGGGCGTAATGAAATGTGTATTCTTATTTAAAAAAGCATCATTTTATTATGTTGTGCAATTACAACTCTGCTGAAGTAATACAATATATGTTGACAATATAGTTTCCAAACTAAGCACTTACCATAACATTTTCAAATCACAGGAAAGCAATGGCCAGAAAAATTAGAAAATTTAAGGCAAAATATGTCATCACACAGAATATCTTTACAAACACAAAAAACAATAATGAGGCTGCAAGCAAAGTAAGTTTCTGAGTGACTTATTTGTTAGCAAAGCCAGGAAAGTCTTTTACCAATAGTGAGTTAATCGAATTGTGTCTGATTGCAGCAGCTAAAAAATTGTATCCAGAGAAAATGAACTTAAGGCCATTAGCCTTTCAGTAGGAACAGTTGCTTAAAGAATTGAAGACATTCAGAACAACATCAACAGTCAATTAAAAAAACAAGGCAAATGATATTGAGTGGTTTCCCTTGGCTCTTGATGAGTCAACAGATGTTACTAATACTGCTCAGTTGTATATTTGAGAAGTCAGCGCTGAGTTTGAAGTGACTAAAGGATTAACCTCTATAAATAGTTTGCCTAGGACAACTACAGGTGAGAATATTTTCAAACAAGCTGAAGAAATACTAATTTAATACAACCTGAAGATAGATACAGGTGATTATGGGAAAAATATGTGTGGAACAGAAAAAGACTTAGTTGGACAAATTTATAAAGCTAGTGAAAATGTAAAGCATTTAAAGCCTATTGTATTATTTGTGAGCAGGTACTTAGTGGAAAATGTTGCAATCCACCTTTTGTTATCAAACCATTAGTGTCAAATAGTAAACTTTATTAATTCATGTGGACTTTAACTATCATCAGTTCTGTGAATTTTTGCCACAAATAGAAGCTGAATGTTCTGAGTTGTGTTACCATACGGCAGTTTGATGGGTTGGCAGCAGTAACTTTTTATTGTACTCTGAGTTCTGGGCCAGGATTAAAATTTTTTTGAACAAAAAGAACCACCCTGAATCACTATTATTAAACACCAATCATAGTGGCTTTGGAAATTAATTTTTGTTGCAGAATTGATGATGCAATAATAGTGGCTTTGAAAATTAGTTTTTGTTGCGTAATTGCAGAATTGATGATGTTTTTTAATGAATTTCAAGCTAAAATTAGAAGACAAACAGTGCTTATGTGAAAAATTTATACTACAGTATAGTCAATTTTGAAGACAGCTAATGTTTGAATCTCAAGTAATATCAAGATGTTCCATGTACTTCCTGTGCTTGTCCAAGGTTAAAACATGAAGCAAAATCTCCACTTCCACATATATGTGGAGAGGATATATTTTAAGGCCTGCAACTCCAGTTCCAGCAACATTTTTTCTGACCTCAGTGCAGCTGTAAGGAAATTTCCACATTTCAAAATTCATTTGTGCGATTGAGGAACTCCTGCCTAACTTTGAATTGGAAGTGATTGACCTGTAATGTATTAATATACTAAAAGGCAAATATCAAGAGAAGAATTTAATAGAATTTTATAAATGCCTTCAAAGTGATATATATGCTCAAGTAAAATAATAAATTCTCATTGATCAATATCAGTATTTGGCAGCACCTGTCTGTGTGAAATGGCATTTTTAAAGATGCTCATTACAGAGTACCATTAATAGATGAACATTTACAATAGGTTTTGGTAATAAATAACACTAACTGACATGTTACTTTCACAAAAGAAGTTTTTTTTTCATTAATAGACTTGTTTTTAAGAATTGCTGTTAATTATTTTATATTCTAAATTTCATCAATTAAAAATTTATGGGAGTTTTTTTCTCTCTTTTGTATCTAAGTTGCCTATGTAATAACTTGAATTTTGTCTCAGTCCAGAAAGCCTAAAATATTTACTATTTAATGTATGGCCCTCTGCAGAAAAAGTTTGCCAGTCCCTTAGTTGATTGATGTCAACGTTGATAGAAAAAGTATTTTCTTGCCTGCCTCTTTCCTTTTTGTACTCTTTTTTTTTTTTTAATTATACTTTAGGTTTTAGGGTACATGTGCACAATGTGCAGGTTTGTTACATATGTATCCGTGTGCCATGTTGATTTCCTGCACCCATTAACTCGTCATTTAGCATTGTACTCTTGCCACACAGGTATAGTTCGTTACTTTAAGAAGTCCCTTATACCAATGTAATTTTCACAGGAAAATAATAGTTACAATAATCTGGAGTTGAATAAAGTTCCACAGACCTAAATACATATTACTAATTTAATTTTTTTGTGTGAATTATTTAGTTCTGGTGTTGTTTGGGAGATGAAACCAAAACAGAAATGGAAGCCATTTAGTCAAAAGCAGATAATCTTATTGGAACAATCCTATCAGAAACATCAAATATCAAGAGACCATGGCTGGATTAAGCTAGATAATAATTTTGAGGTATACCAAAATTCTTTTGTTTTGATTTTTATATGTGTATTTTCTTGGTGGTGGTATTAAGTAAAATTGTAATGCCCAAGTAAAGATGTGTGCAGAAATGAACTTATTTATTAGTAGATAAACTTATTTCTTAATAGGATTCGTGTGTCTAATGATAACACATTAGTATATTTTTAATTAAAATATATTGTTATTTAATCATATACTGTGAAACAGGATTCAAACCTGTGTTTTAATAATTTTATTACATTTTTATATTTTTATAATTCTATTTACAAATCAGATAGTCTTATGGAACTTGTTTTCAGAAAGATTAGGGAGAAGTTAAGATTGCTTCATTGAATTTTTTTTTATATTTTGAATGACACCAATATATATTGCTAAATAAAGACTGTGTAAAATTACATATTTCATTGAGGAAAAACCTATAGAAAGCTGCTCAAGTAAATTCATTAAATGTGAGTGATTGTTGGACATGAGTGGGCATCCACAAATAAAGATGCACTCCACCTGGGCCCTTACACAGTTAAAACTAAAAGTCACCTATGCTCCAGGAAGTCTGCAGAAGCTTGACTGCAATTTCCAGCTTGCTCTAATTTAATCATGCAGTTTAGTTACTCTTTGTTATTGTTGCCTGGTGGTTTGGTTAGCACTGTCACCAGTTACATTCCCCAGCACCCCCATCAATTTTGGCCATACTTAAACGATAAAAAATTATATAATTCATGTCAGACATGACTAAGCTGTCAATTATTGATTGCAAAACAGAGTTTGTTTAGAATTATCTTTGGGCCAGGTGCAGTGACTCACACCTGTAATCCCAGTACTTTAGGAGGCTGAGGCAGGAGGATCACTTGAGGTCAGGAGTTTGAGACTTGCCTGGGCAACATAGTGAGACCTTGTCTCTACATAAAAAAAAGGTAATAAAAATTAAAATTAGCTGGGCGTGGTGTCACATCTGTAGTCTCAGCTGCTTGGGAGGCTGAGGCAGGAGGATCACTTGAGGCCAGGAGGTTGAGGCTGCAGTGAGCTGTGATTTTGCCACTGCACTTGTGACAGCAAGACCCCGTTTCAAAAAAAAAAAAGAAAGAATTATCTGGAACTATTCGTATCTTGAGGAAGTTTTCTTTTACAAAAAGCATGTTTTTTAAACTATAGTTTCTATACTTGAAAAGTTTCACAATTGTTTTCTTTTTTTTCTAATAACTTTGGTAGAAAGGTGGTGCTTTTGCTTCAGAGATCTCAACTGTAGATCACCTTAGGATAGATCTGTTGGTGAGACATAAAGATAAAGATTTTTTCAATTTGATCAATAAACAGATATTAAAAATGGAATAGCTACTGTGCTAATATCAGCTCATCACAAAAACGTGCTTTTTTTCTAGGTCAATTTTGATAAAGATCCAATGGAAATGCGCCTCCCTATTCGTTGCCCTATTAAGCGAGACTTTTTATCAGGAATTCAGATTGAATTTAAGCAATCTTCTCACCAGAGAAGTTTAAGGGCCAGGTTGTACTGGCTTCAGGTAACATTGTCATTCTCAAATAAGTATTTATCATCACTTAGGGAATCTTGGGAATGAAATTTCTTTTTTACAACTATATAGTTTACATTGTTGGTATCTTTTCTTTGTATGTTTTTTCCCCTTCTTCCACATATTCTGTTTATTCAACATCTTACTTATAAACTTCATGACTGTTGAGACTAATTTTGATCAATTAGCTTGCAAAAGGGTTTTCTTGCACTGAGATTGTTATTCTTAAATGTTCCTTTGAATTTGTCATGGGACCCCCAAATAAGATTTTCCTTTGTCATTCTTCAGGACAGAGAGCAGAGCTTTGCTGGAGGTTCCTTTTGAATGCTTGCTTGCTCCCTCCCAGCATCCCTCCCTTCCTTCCTTTCAGCTGTTAAGTACTGTTTAGGCTACTTTAATTCTTTTTCTTTTTACCTTATCCCCTAATTTCATATTCAGTTTCTACTTTTATTTAAACCGTAGAGAATTGAAATCTCACAGGATCCATAGATACAAATATTTTCATTAATGATGTACATACTGCACACTGTTAATGCAATTATGAGAGTATTTATATAGTCCTTTATTTAAAGCCTTGCCCTTGCTGAGGTATATAACTTTTACAGATTTAAAATGAAACTTCTAATAACACCACATACATATGGAGACACTTAATTATGATGAAAGTAGTGGCCTCTTCTATAACATTATCTTTGCAACTAAAAGTTTAAATTATTTGAAATCTTGCTAAGTTGGTTTTCTTTTCTTTCAGATTGATAATCAGTTACCAGGTGCAATGTTCCCTGTTGTATTTCATCCTGTTGCCCCTCCAAAATCTATTGCTTTAGATTCAGGTAAAAAAAAATAAGTTGTGACATAGATATACCTTATTTATAAAAGTTAAGTAGGCATTAGTTTGACCTAGTGTAAAGCATTATTTTTTTTATGTGTTACTTCTTCCTCTTAGAGCCCAAGCCTTTCATTGATGTGAGTGTCATCACAAGATTTAATGAGTATAGTAAAGTCTTACAGTTCAAGTAAGTAAAGATTCCTGCTGTTTCTCTAAAAGAATTTAAAATCAGAATCTACTTTGAAAATAAATCTTACTCTTTTTGAAAGTGACTTTCATGTAAAAAGTATTTTCCAACTGAACCTTTTAATTTACTTTTGGTCAAGTAATCTTTTATGCTTCAACTTATTTTAGTAGTAGTCTCTACATATTTTAAAGCATAGAATTTCTTCAACCATCTTCTTCCCTTTATAACTTCAATTAGAATATAAAATAGTAAGTGAAATCTAAATGGTATGTATTTGCGAGCTGTGTTCTTTAATGTAATTACTGTGAACTTTAAAAATTGGATCATACATGCTACATGATCTGGTTGTATTTGTTTCATCTGTAACATGACAAATGTGGCATTTGGAACTGTAAGTGCTAAGTGTTAATGCAGCAGTATTACCTTGAGTGAAGCTTTCACTCCAGTGAAAAAGTCTCAATCTAAGAAGACTTTTATTTTATTAACATAATTTTTAGGAGATGAAGGAACAAGATATAACTGTGGCTTTTCACTGAAATCAAAGTTTTAACGTTGAAAATTAAAAGGTTAGGTAGAAATCCTTTTCCATCTTAAATTTTTTTTCTTAGGTATTTTATGGTCCTCATTCAGGAAATGGCCTTAAAAATTGATCAAGGGTTTCTAGGAGCTATTATTGCACTGTTTACCCCAACAACAGACCCTGAAGCTGAAAGAAGACGGGTAAAAATTTTTATTTCTTGGGGAAAATATAAAATTAAAAAAATTTAAATCAGCCTTTTTTGAACGAATTTTAATAGAGAAAAAAATTAAAATAGAAATTCTTGATTTTATTTTTTTCAGACAAAGTTAATCCAGCAAGATATTGATGCTCTAAATGCAGAATTAATGGAGACTTCAATGACTGATATGTCAATTCTTAGTTTCTTTGAACATTTCCATATTTCTCCTGTGAAGGTTTGTTGTAATTATTATTTTGAAAATTTAGTGAAGTTATTATAGAACTTTTTAAAGGGTCTGTGGACCAACGTCAGTTTTAATTTGTTGCATCATGTATTTGGTGGGAATTTTGTTTGATTAATCGAAATAATTAAGACAGTTCTCTGTAGCATATGTACAGCCACAATTCCCACAGAGAAACCGCCAGAGCATGTTCTCCAGTTTTGAATTAATAACGCCCTTATTCAAAGAAGAAGCTGACAAAAGCATTTCTTAATTAAGCGTAGAAGTGCTTGCCAACGTTTAATGTTTTGGTTGCACTTTGTAACTACTATCACTGTCTAAACAGAGAGCTATAATGGGTGCTGTAACCAGAATGTGAAAACGCTGAAGTAGGTACTATGCTGTTGATGTGGTGTTTTTCCCCCTTTCCAAAATTTGATTGTAACTAAGGGAGTGGAAAATTGGATACCTTTCACTTGCCTGATTTTGTACTTTATGAACCCATTTCTTTTTTCCCTTTTGTTGTTCTTTTTAGCTTTTTTAGGAGAAGGTGACTGCTTAGTAAATTCGTAAATTCACAAATGCTATCAACCATAATGCTCTAAACTTGTGTAATGGGCCAGATTTATAACTAAGTAACTCTTTAAAATATTGATGATCCTTTACATTCTCAAAAACTGTTTATAGCACATTACTTTCAATTGCATTTACCAGTTCTTCAGCTAAATGAATGGATTTCTAAAATGGAATTATTATTTTAAATTGATCTATTAGTTTGGTGATATCAGACATATTGATAGTGTCAGGTTTAAAATTGATAATGTTTTATGTGATAGGTAATATACCATTTCTTTTTCACTTTTAAGTGAAAATCAGTTATTTGTGGGATTGAACAATACCTTAAACAAATATTTACTGAATGCTTATGATGAAAGTTGCTGTGGAGGTATAAAATAGCTTCATGGATATTATATTCTAGAGGGATATTAATGATTGATAATTTACCTATTCGTGTTCTTAGGCGCAGTGGGAATTGTGCAGTGAAGTCTAATGGCAAAGATTATGAACAACAATTATTTCCATAGCCCATAGTAACATTGCCCTAGGGAAGGGCTGGATCAGTGTTTACCCGTGGTTACCTTTCCTGGATCCCAGCACTCCTAGACTCGTCATTTGGGCAGAGGGTCACATGAAAGAAAAAACTAACCACAGGCTTTCCTGGCCTTGCCCCAAGTCCACTTTACTTGAACTCTATATTGGTTAGTTAATATGCCTAGGAAATGAAAAAATGAGAAAGGAAATTCACCTACTTTATTTACACATATTGAATTACTTTTTGCCTATGTCTTCTTGCACTATTGCACTAATGATGGTTCAGTTCAAAGTAGCAGCTGAATGAGAATCTGAAATCTCATGTTTAAATACTAAGTTGGAGGATCTGTGGAAGCTGAAAACCTTATTATACTTTTAAAAACTTGACAGCTTGCTAACTTACCTTAATTGTCATATTATTGTTATTATCTGTTATTTTGACTGGCAGATTACTTGTGTGCCAGTTGACATGTTTTTCTTCTTAAAACGATTATGCCATTTTTGTAAAGTGTGTTGGTTTCCTTCATTTGAATACAGTGGCATTTATATACATTGCATAAAATTAGAACTCTGTTTTTGGATCAGACTAATTTGTATTTTATCAAAAAGCAAAGAGAATCAAATGTAAGTGGGTTGTTCTGCTATAATGTATGGTATCAAATAATAGCTTTCACTAGGACTCTAATCGAAAGACTTTTTTGGTTTGTTTCTGGACTACCTGGATCCTAAATATGTAAACTTTTCACTTTTAGCTTTCATTTATTGAACGTTATTTTTCTTTTAGTTGCATTTGAGTTTGTCTTTGGGCTCCGGAGGTGAAGAATCAGACAAAGAAAAACAGGAAATGTTTGCAGTTCATTCTGTCAACTTGCTGTTGAAAAGCATTGGTGCTACTCTGACTGATGTGGATGACCTTATATTCAAGTAAGACTTCTGTCAAAGTACATTGGGAAGCAAGTGTACCAAGATCATGTTTCTGGACATTAATTCTCTCCACTTGTGCAATGTTAGCTTAGGAAAAGGATGACTTCACTACTTATATTTGGAGAATTTGGTCCATTTGTGATTATACTCTTTAGGAATGCTTATTGTATTCATAATGATAAGGTGAAGAGTCTTATTTTTTTGATTACTCATATCTAGATAATACATGGATGTAGAATAATAATTGAATTTTTTAGTCATATATTATAAATTGACCATATTTTAAAACATAATTATATTTAGAGATATGTAATGCTAGATACATATACATTAAATAAATTGTTATTGAATTGAAATTCGACAATGGTATTGGAACAAGTAGTTATCTGGGTGAAAAAAAATTCCCTGTAGATCATTTTTACCTTACATGTACACTACTAAATTTCAGAGAAAACGAATGATAAAGTATAAAACCTAAACTGAAAATTCAGACAAAAAAAGTCAAATCTCTGAATAGAGGAGGTCTTTCTAAGTTTAAAAGCAGTGGAAAACATTTCAATGGAAAATAAAAGATACATTTAACCACATAAAAATCAAATACTTTACAACAAAATCAATGAAAATAATTAAAAAACAAAAGACTGGGAAAATATAATGACAGAGAAAGGACTGTTATCTTAATATTAAACATTGAGAAGAAAAACCTAGATTCTAATGGTATAATGGCCAGAGAACAATAGGAGATAATTCGCAAAAGGGAAAACACAATAATGGTGTTATTATTTATCAAAGAATACATACAAATTAAAGCAAATTATCAAAGATTTTAAAATATGAGCGATTCTATTTTAAAATCCTATTTAATACTAGTCAAGGGTGGTTCTAAGAAATAGGCACTTTTTAAATACCGTTGGTGTAAGTGGAAAACTGCACTTGTTAGGAGCCTTCAATGTTTTGTTGCTTTTCACTCAGTAATTCTCTTTTTGGAAATTCTTTCCAAAAGGTAATCTAATCTTGAAGTTCAACCAAAGAGTTATATTCAGCATACACATGGCATCATTAATTATTTTACCAAAAATTGGAAGTGTCTGACAGTGGAAGAATTCTTTGTTATGACACTGCCACATGGTAGCATGCTATGCATCCGTTAAAAATGGTTATGCAAAATTTTAAATAACATAGAGAAATACTTATCCACAGCATTGAGTGTAAATAGGGCATACAAAATGTTTTAAACATTTTATCATTGCATATAAAAGAAAAGAATTCAAAGTGCGAAATAAGAAAATAAACCTTCAAAATCCACTATGTGATGGGATGATGGTTGACTTTTAAATAACTCTTTATGCATACATGAAAAACTTGTGCACTGTTTTTATAATAATTTAGTAACCATTATTAAGACAATCATAAATTGTATGTGGTAAAGGTATGAAGTCAATTGTGAAAGAATTGACTATGATTAGCATTAGCTGTCATTCAAATTTTAAGTCCCTTTTTTTAATCATATAATCTTAGTATCTTTGAATCTTTCCTTTTTCTCCTCCCAGACTTGCTTATTATGAAATTCGATATCAATTCTACAAGAGAGATCAGCTTATATGGAGTGTTGTTAGGCATTACAGTGAACAGGTAATTTCCTATCATAGTATTTCATAAGGAATATACTTCATAAAACAGCAAAACGTTTGCATGTGACTGTATGGTGTGCAGTAATGTTTATCTAATTTACCTCACTTTGAAATCTCCTTATTTAGTGGTTTTCTTCAATGATTAATTTCTATTTCTTTAGTTCTACCCCTCTTTATACACCTTTTGAAAATTTTCCTCCAGTTCCTTTTTTGACTTTGCAATTATACTTTTATCACTTTGGGAAAGAATAGTGACTTTATAGTCATTATACGTGATTTCTTCAGTGATTATAGTTTCTGAATATAATCTAGTGAATTGCAAGCAGAATTCTAAGCCCGTTTCCTCCCTGTGCCTCAGTTACTCTGTGGTTCAAGTATGTATGCATAGAAACAGTAGCTGTTGCAGGTCACTTTGGTACAGTTGCTATACTATGGAACTGCATGGTGACATCTCCTTTCCTTCCACTGCTGGAATATTCTTTCTCCTATTACATATACAGACATTATGATTGTTACATGTTAAAATGAGGATATGTTTTCCCTTATTTTTTGTTTTGGTTATTATTTTCCATCTAATTTATTAATAATGATGGTAAAGTAATACTGAAAACAACTAACAATTACTGAATTATGTATTCATTTAATGTGCATACTCACCCATGCAAGGACAGTGTAACTTCCCTTTTTAAAAAATTTTGAGTTTTTATAGAGATGGAGTCTCACCATGTTGCTCAGGCTGGTCATTAACTCCTGGCCTCAAGTGATTCTCTCATCTCAACCTCCTAAAGTGTTGGGATTACAGGCATGAGCCACCACACCCAGCCTGACCTTCCATTTTATAGAGCAGAAGACAGGCTGTTAGATACTAAATGACTTGCACAAGGTCACATAACTGCTACTTGGCAGCCTGTGCGTCAAACCTAGTTCTGTCTAATTTAAAAGCTGTTTGTAAAGTATTAGCATAGTGCCTGGCACATAGTGAAAGATCAGTTAGTGGAGGTAGTGGTGGTTATTCCATACAGCTTTCTTTTAACACAAACTTAATTTTATCAGTAAATCTCTTTTTTTCTATTTCATTATGATGTTTCTTACAATAGTTGTGAAGGACTTAATTTTTTTTCTTTTTTAGTTCTTGAAACAGATGTATGTCCTTGTATTGGGGTTAGATGTACTTGGAAACCCATTTGGATTAATTAGAGGTCTGTCTGAAGGAGTTGAAGCTTTATTCTATGAACCCTTCCAGGTATTGACTTCTTACTTATTTTAAGGATAGGTATAAAAAAACGGATGGTCTATTTTTTAATAACAAATAGTAATTTGCATTGTAATTGTATCTGGGAATTGAATAATGTTCAAATCACAAAAGTATATCAATTTTATATTTTTATTTAAAGGTACATGAGATAACATTGGATGATTGTTTAGAATTTAATGAGCACTGCCCACATTTGCCAGGATTTAATGTAGTTGTAAGAATATTTAGAGTGCTGGGTAGATTAAGACTTTCAAGACTGTTCCACCATTGTGGAAGGGACTAATAGGGCACTGAAAGCAAAGTTTGTTTCATATTCAAGCTGTCATCTAACCTATTCCCCTCCATTTAAAGGGTCTAGCAGCCAGCCCAGTGTATGAGGGTTTTAGAAGAATAAAGCAGAGAAAATAAATGGGAGAATAAGACAGTAAAATAATCTGTGGGCTCTTACTCTTGTTATCACTGGAGCTTGTTTTAGCAATCTGATGAAACTTAGTTCTGGGAGGCCAACTTCAAATTGTAATTGAAGCCACTGATTTATACCTATCCAACTTTTGACTTAAAGAATTTGCCAACAATGAGAACTCATGGACACAGGAAGGGGAACATCACACTCCGGGGACTGTTGTGGGGTGGTGGGAGGGGGGAGGGACAGCATTAGGAGATATACCTAATGCTAAATGACGAGTTACTGGGTGCAGCACACCAACGTGGCACATGGATACATATGTAACAAACCTGCACATTGTGCACATGTACCCTAAAACCTAAAGTATAATAATAAAAAGATAAAAAAAAAAAAGAATTTGCTAAGATCATGTAGGTTGAAAGTGTCTTCAAACACAATACATATTCTATCCATATTTGGGGTAGAAGTGAAAATTGATTCATCACAATGTTTATGGATTTTTACAGATTTGGATTCTTCTTGCAAACTCTGAACTATTAAATTAAAAGTCTGAAACTTATTTAAATTTTAAATAATAGGATTATTTTTTATTTTTTATTTTTTTTGCCAGGGTGCTGTTCAAGGCCCTGAAGAATTTGCAGAGGGGTTAGTGATTGGAGTGAGAAGCCTCTTTGGACACACAGTAGGTATGTATCACATATTTGTGTATATGTATGTATTTTTTATTATATTGTTATGAAACATGTTATTAAAAACGAATGCTTTTATTTAAAGGAGGGATCACTTTCTTAATAATCCCTTTTAAAAGACATGTTTCCTTTGTTTTTAAATGAAAAATAAGTTAACAGTGGACTGCTGGTTTTTTAATATGTCTTTGTAGTGTTGAATAAATGTAAATAATTTTACATTTTAATTAAATAATTTTATTCCTTTTCTTGTTAGATGGGAAAAGTTAATTTCTGCATTTTTTGTATGAGACAGAATTTTAAGCACCTATTAGTTTAAAGCAATTGCATGCTATATATTGTGATAATGCTGTTTATATAAACAATGTAACTTCTCTGAGCCTTAAAAAAATTATTTTATTTTTAATTGACACATGATTGTATATATTTATGGGGCATGGAGTGATATTTTGATACATGTATACAATATATAGTGATCAAATATGGTAATTAGCATATTTATCGCCTCGAACATTTATCATTTCTTTGTGTTGGGAACATTCAAGACCCTCTCTTCTAGCTATTTGAAGACATACAATAAGTTGTTGTTAACTATAGTCACCCTACAGTGCTATAGCATGCTAGAACTTATTCTCCCATCTAGTTGTGATGTTGTATCCATTAACCAATCTCTCCCTATCCTCTTCTCCCCCTACCCATCTCAGCCTTTAACAACCACAGTTCTACTCTCTAATTCTATGAGTTCAACTTCTTTAGCTCTCAGATGTGAATGAGAACATGCAGTATTTGTTTTTCTGTGCCAGACTTATTTCACTTAACATAATGTCCTCTAGGCTCATCCAAGTTGCTGTGAATGACAGGATTTCATTTTTTTTTTAATGCCTGAGTAGTATTCTGGTGTGTGTGTGTGTGTGTGTGTGTGTGTGTGTATCACATTTTCTTCATTCATCCATTGATAGACACTTAGATTGATTGTATATCTTAGCTATTGTCACTAGTGCTGCAGTAAACATGGGAGTGCAGACATCTGTTGATATACTGATTTCTTTTCTTTTGGGTATATACCCAGTAGTTGCATTGCTGGACCATACGGTAGTTCTAGTTTCAGTTTTTTGAGGAGCCTCCATACTGTTTTCCATAATACCTGTATTAAGTTATATTCCCACTCTCAGTGTGTAAGCATTACCTTTTCTCCACTTCTTTGACAGCGTTTGTGATTTTTTTCTGTCTTTTTTATAATAACTATTCTAACTGGGGTGAGATAGTATCTCACTGTGGTTTTGATTTGCACTTTCCTGATGATTATTGATCTTGAACATATTTTCATATACTTGTTGGCCATTTGTATGTCTCCTTTTGAGAAATATTTATTCAGATTGTTTGCCTATTTTAAAATCAGATTGCTTTCTTGCTGTTGAGTTCCTTGTATAGTTCTTTGTATATTCTAGAAATTAATCCCTTGTCTTTGGTAGGTGGTGCAGCAGGAGTCGTATCTCGAATCACTGGTTCTGTTGGGAAAGGTTTGGCAGCAATTACAATGGACAAGGAATATCAGCAAAAAAGAAGAGAAGAGTTGAGTCGACAGCCCAAAGATTTTGGAGACAGCCTGGCCAGAGGAGGAAAGGGCTTTCTGCGAGTAAGTTCTCTGCTGAATCTTTAAGAAATCTGCAACTTAAAAAAAAATGTATTCTAGCTGGTTGTGTGAAACTTAGAATGCTGCTTATGAGTCTAGGCCTGTAGGAATAGAAAGAATGATAAATCATGGACTTTCCAGTTTCCTTTTTGCTCCCCTTCCCCATTGTCACCACCAGATCTATCCCCTGAATTGCCGGATTTCGTAAAACTGTAATGATGACAGGGTAGTACTGGTGTGGAAGGTGAGGAAGTGTGAAGCAGAGATACATGGTACCGATGGAAACTAGAGGGAAAGGGAGCTCTGCAGGTCATCAGCAATTGACTGTTTCTGTAGAAGGGATGTGTGAAAGTTAATTGTTGATAATCCAGGAACTGCCTTTCATTACTTTTTAATACTTTTAAAATTATATAGGTCATATATGAATACTGCTTAATTATATAGGTGATGTATGAATATTCTTATAATTATAAGAACTTAAAAGTTATTCTGTTAATAAGTAAATAAAACATTATAAGTAAGGCTAGAATACCCTAATCATCTCTCACCTGTTTCCAATTTAAGTGTGTATCCATCAGTTCTCTTTCTGTGTGTTTATAGAATATACAGATATTTTACTACCATTACTTCACAATGATTAAGAATGTATTAGTATATTCATGTTTTAATTTTGGAAATAATTTCAGGAAACTGCTGTGTTTTTTGATAATAATTAGTAATGTTGGGTGTTACAGTTACTAAGGCACTTTATTTGCCAGGTTATTAGCTATCCTTGGGAGGGCCCTTTATTTTCAGTTTTCTACACTTCCACTAAGTTACAATGTAAACTCCTTAAAATTTATAATTAGATCGTAAATATTATTTGGCTCAACTCACTCATTTTACTCATGTGGAAACTGAGATTTAAAGAGATTTCATCAACTACCCATGGTTACATAGCTGATTGGTATCATAACCAGATTTAAAATCCTTTTACTTGCTTTACTCCTGTTTCTTTTATAAAATTTATAAAATGCTTTCATTTAAGATTTGCTGTGATATAATATTTGAAAAATCATAGTGCTAACTTATATATGTATGTTGTTCACATTATCAAGTTAAGTCTTCAATTTTTTTTTGTTGTTGTTATTTCCAGTATGTCTGTAGAGACCTCTAGTGGTTGGTTTAAAATTAAACACCTTCCATTCAGTCTAAACTATATGATTGATTTCTCTTTCAGGGAGTTGTTGGTGGAGTGACTGGAATAATAACAAAACCTGTGGAAGGTACGTTGAAAATATTTCCTTCCTTTACAAAGTCTGAAGACTTGATGCTATTAGTAAACATAATAGATGTTATTGCTGCTATATACTTGATTGAGAAAATTACTGACTGAATTTTATATTTGTAGCCTTAAGTTGCTCAATGAATGTATTTTCCTCAGAAAGCAGAGAGGTTAAGTAGTAGATCATACTTCAGACTTTGAATGCTATTTTTAGCAGGGCCAGAGATAAACTAGATTTGTTTGGGCCCTCAGTAGAAATTTATTCAGTTTTGCTGTTGTTGTTTTTATCCCATTAAAAAAGCACATTGCTTATTCAGTGCAATCCCTATCAAAATCCCAATTGGTTTCTTTGCGGAAATTGACAAGCCAAGTCCAAAATTTATATGGCAATGCCAGGGCTCCAAAATAGCCAAAAAAGTCTTGAAAAAGAACAAAGTTGGAGGACCTCTACTTCCCAAATTCAAAACTTACTGTAAAGCTACAGTAACTAAGACAGTGTAGTACTAACATAAGGATAGACATATAGAACAGTGGGATACTATTCAGAAATAGAGTTCAGAAGGAGTCAGAAATAGACTCTTACTTATGGTTAACTGATCTTCGACAAGGATGTCAAGATAATTCAATAGGAAAGAACCATCTTCAACAAATTTGCTGGGACAACTTCATATCTATGAGCAAAAGAACAAAATTGGACCCCTACCTGTGCCATATATAAAAATGAGTTCACAATGGATTAAATACCTAAATGTAAGAGCAAAACTGTTAAACTCAGAGGAAAATATAGGAGTAAATCTTCATGACTTTGGATTAGGCAAAGCTTTGCTAGAAAAGATACATAAATTGGACTTCATCAAATACATAAATTGAACTTCATCAAAATTTAAAATTTTTGTGCTTCAAAGGATAACCATGAAGAAAGGGAAAAGACAGCCCACAGAATGGAAGAAAATTTTTGCAAATCATATATGTGATAAAAGATATCTAGAACATATAGAGAACTATTAAAAATCAATAATAAAAAGACAACACAATTTTAAATGAGCAATAGACATTTCTCCAAAGAAGACATACAGATGGCCAATAGACACATAAAAGGATGCTAAACATCATTAGTCAACAGGGAAATGCGAGTCAAAACTATGAGATACCGTTTCACACCTACTGGGATGGCTAGAATCAAGTGTTAAGAGGATGTGGAGAAATTGGAACCCTCATACACTACTAGTGGGACTGTAAAATAATGCAGTCATTTTGGAGGAAAATAGTCTGTTAGTGCTTCAAAAAGTTAAACACAGAGTCACCATGTGTCCCAGCAATTCTGCTCCTAGGTTTATAACCAGAAGAATTGAAAACAGGTGTTCAAAAAAAACTGTGCACGAATGTTCATAGCACCATTATTCAAAATAACCAAAAGATGGAAACAACCCAAATGTCCATCACCTGATACATGAATAAACAAAAGGTGATATTTCCATACATTAGAGTAGTACTCAGTCATAAAAAGGAATCATGTACTGGTACTTGTTACAAAATGGATGAACCTTGAAAACATGATGCTAAGTGGGAAAAAAAGTCACAATACACCACATATTACATAATTCCATTTGTCTGAAATGTGCAGAATAGGCAAATCCATAGGGATAGAAAGTATCTCTAGGTGGTTACCTAGTCTGGATGTGGGGAGGGGCAGGGAGGAATGGAGGTACACTGAGTAGGATTTGGTGGGGAGAGGTTGGGGGAAATAGGGAATGATTGCTAATGGAAAGGGGGTTTCTTTTTAAAATGATAAACATTTTCTAAAATGGATCGTGGTGATAGTTGTGCAAGTCTGAATATACTAAAAGCTAATTTATCCTAAAATTTAATTTGTACATTTTTTTAAATGGTAAATTTTATGGTATATGAATTGCATTTCAATAAAGTTGTTATATATTTTTTAAAAGCACACTCCTTGAAAAATCTGGTGGTCAGCATTAAAAAAGAGAATGTTTTCTGGTCCCTTCTTACACCTGCAAGTTGCAGGTACTGATGAGACTCCTAGATCAGTAGTTCTCAAACTTGAGCATGTGTCAGGATCACCTGGAGTGCTTAGTGAAACATAAATGCTGGCCCCGCCCCCCGAGTTTCTGATTCAGTAGGTCTGGGGTGGGGCCCAGGAATGCGCCTTTCTAACACACTTTGAGAAACCACTATTTTATCACATTAGAATTACATTTAACTTCTTTAGAAAGCCAAATTTTTGTAACTTCCTGGGTAAAACAGTTCAGTATCTGGCCCAGGTTTTGGTTGAGCTCAAACTTGCTCATTTAAAAATGTCTTTATCCATTTGTGGTCATTGGTTTTCTGAAGGTGCCAAAAAGGAAGGAGCTGCTGGATTCTTTAAAGGAATTGGAAAAGGGCTTGTGGGTGCCGTGGCTCGTCCAACTGGTGGAATCATAGATATGGCCAGTAGTACCTTCCAAGGCATTCAGAGGTAATTGAGTACATACTATGTGCAAGGTATGTGTCTGTGTGCTAATTATTACAAGGATTACGTAAATAGATTAGATTATTTGCCTGCTCCTAAGGATCTTAAAGTCTAATTGAAAGCTGTGGTAGCTTTAAAACATAGAGTGCCACCAGAAAGGAATAAGAAAAGACATATTTTGCAAACATGGTGATACCCCGTCTCTACTAAAAATACAAAAATTAGTCGGGCGTGGTGGCAGGCACCTGTAATCCTAGCTACTCGGGAGGCTGAGGCACGAGAACCGCTTGAACCTAGGAGGTGGAGGTTGCAGTGAGCTGAGATCGTGCCACTTGAGCCTGGGCAACAGAGGGAGACGTTGTCTCAAAAAAAAAAAAAAAAAAAAAAAAAAAGAAGAAACATTTTATAGCTGAATTTCTCTTTTATTCAACAAATGTTTATTACCTACCATGTGCCAAGCCCTGTGCTAGACACCAAGGATACAAAGAGTAGATGAGCTAGGTCCTGCTTTTACTATTTTGATATTTCTTTTTATTTTAGAAAAGGTTGGGGGACTTGGAGTCAGACAGACTTGATTTTAATACTTTTGCATTATTTGGGGAAAGTTATTTAAAATTACTGATTTTTTTGTGAAATATTTATGTATTTAATCAACACACACATTATTTTGAAAGACTCGCGTATTTTCTTATACTTACTCTGATGCCTTATTCAGGGCAGCAGAATCAACTGAGGAAGTATCTAGCCTCCGTCCCCCTCGCCTGATCCATGAAGATGGCATCATTCGTCCTTATGACAGACAGGAATCTGAGGGCTCTGACTTACTTGAGGTAAATTTTGTTCTTCATGGTCACGAGTGAAATGGAATTTTAATGATTTCTAGGCCCATGATTTCATAGGTGGTTCTTGAAGTTCCTGATTGTTGAACTTCTTTAAGTATTATACATAGTTTCTAGAGTAGAATTTGATTATTTGTTTTTCATTTTAGCATGTGTTAAATGGAAATTACTGATGTTTTTTTTCTACATAGGAGCAGAGCTTTTTTTGTGTGCAGAAAAGATAATGTTAAGTCATAGGCTACATCATTATTTCTGTGATAGCTCATTTAGTTAACATTGTTAATTTTGTTTTCCTGCTTTGTAGCTAATTATTGGAACTTCATTGCTTCAATTTCTCCCAACCAAATTAATTTATTTGCACTACTTTGTAAATCTAGATTTATTCCAGTAACTAGAACTAGATGAGAGAATAAAAGATTATGTATAACTATGATCTTGTTAAACCTTAAAGAAAATTTAAGAGCTTTTTGGCTTTTATTTTAGTTTTAACTTGATTATATTTTGATAATATATACATATATAAATTGCTATTCTTCCATGACAGGCTTTCCCCCAAAAGAAATGTATTAATATTTTTCTACCTTGACTTTAAAATAAAATGCCTCTTAATTGTTCTTCCTTTGGTTTTTATTGTATATGATTACATTTTATCCATCTTTCTGCATGCTTCTAACTTTATTTTCTTTGTTTTTCTGCCTGCACAGCAAGAACTGGAAATACAGGAATAAATGTTTCCTAAACTACTACTTGATTTCATCCTTAAAAATCAAAACAAACTGTGGTATTAATTGACTGTGTGTGAATTCCACTGTCAATTTTAATGAAATTTTCTTTAAAACTCTCACCTCCATCTGAACTTTTCAGAGTAGTGGGCTTGACTACAAATAAAAACTTGTGGTATTCCTGGTAATACTGTCCAGAAATAAGAGATTAGTATAAAATATTAAGGGATGCAGAGAATCAACTCTCTTCTCCGTTTAATAGAGGAAAGACTTTATTGAGCTCAGAAGCAGATATTGTTACTATCATTTCGAAAATTTTATCTTGTGGTGTTCATGTGCATTTCAGGTAAAATTGAAAAACAGGACAATTATTATGTCCAATTAATATGTTTATGTTTGTGAGTCTTGATGATGGAATTACATAGCTTTCTGTTTCACAAATGGCTCTAAATTTGCTTAAGTTACGGGACTATTAACTGGAGCATCTGTTTTGATAATTGGATTGTCAGTTGCTCTGAGCCTGCCCTTAGACCTCAAGTAATAGTTGGCACATGAATTTTGAGGATATGTTTCCTCTTCCCTCTTTTTCCTGTTTAACCCCTTGGTACTGTTGCTAAATAAATGATAGTCATTTTATAATTATGTTATACACATTTTAAGCCTTTAGCATTTCTGCTTTTCAAAAATTGAATCTCCTTGTTAGTTACGCTTATTTCATAATTATTAGTTTTAATTAATGTAGATAGAAGTTGAACATGTAATTAGGCAAATTGCTATGTGGCACTTGAATACATAGATTTCTTTATTTTCAAAAACCAACCTTTTGCTTTTAGATCCTTAGAGAGGGTTTATTATCTTAGAGAAAAATAATTATAATCATTATTTTTGTAATTAGTATCCTCTTAGTTCTCAACATAAGTTATGTTTCAATTTCTTTTTCTTGTAATAAATGCTGGAAATGTTTAATTTAACAATGTCTTATCTAGCAACTTTCATGCTTCTCCTCAGAAATGAAGCCAAAGTATAAACTTAGATTTAATGTGTTGTATATTTGAAGAGAATGACACTGTTAACATATAATTGTTCAGTTGGATTATGTATTTTAAGGATTGCAGTTATCAAAATAATAAATTGAATGTTTTATGTTTAAGCGCTTTAAAGAAGAAAGACTGACATCCAAAAGCCAGCCTGTGCTAGATATACAAAGGAAATTACTTCTGTCCTTAAGGGACCAAGTATAACAAAACATGTAAATGTTAAAAGTAGCTGACAAACCTTTCTTGTGCCTAGATAATTTAGCAATGGCAAAAATGTCACCACATGCAGTTTTCTAGGAGATTCAAGCACAAATAACTAATTCAAGATGCTGACTTAAATCATCTCCAATAGTTACCCTTCCTGAGATTCTAAAAGTAACGATTTTTAATTTTACTGGTTATATTGCTATTTTACTGAGACTTACTTTTGAGAACTCCTGTAACTTAAGATTTTTTCTTAATTGTTTTGTTTAGCTCTTTGTTATTAATTTTTTCCTTGTGATATCTTTTTATAACTCTGTCAAAAAGCACAAAACTTCAAGAAACTTTTAATTATTTTGTCTGAACATATAGTCTTGTCTGATTTCTTAGTTTTTATTGAGATGTCAGACAACTTTTAAAACTTTAGTGCATTATTATAATTACTGGAAAAAGAAGAATGATTATACACTAATGAGAGGACTTGGTAGTTTTTGTCGTGGATGTCAAGTGTGGGCATGGATAATTGAAATATTTAGGCTATTTCATTCTTTGCCTATCTTGCTGTGATCAATTAGCTGGGTAAAAATATTTATTGATTATTTAGACTGTACTGGATATACAAAAGAAGCCTTCTGTCCTTAAGGGACCAAGTATAACAAAACATGGAAATATTAAAGAGCATTAGAGTATAAAAGTATATCTTTTTAGCCCTTTGCAATATGGCCAAATTCTAAATAATGTATTTAGGGATCTTTTGATCCTCGTTTTCCTTTTTCTCCTAAGTACTACTCTGTATTCTTTAATATGCAGCTTTGAGAGTTACTGAATCATATATTATATTTTCATGAGATGTACTATTCTACTTATCCTCTAATCTTCATATATACACACACACACACACATACCTATACACACACATACATATACACATACATATATACACACATGTATGTACACATACAGGTATGCATACACACATACACATATACACACATGTACATATATACACATATGTATAACATATATACAAATATACACATATATACACATACACATATATACACACATACAAATATACCCATATATACACATACATATATATACATGTACATATATACACGCACACATATATACACACATGTGTATACACACATATACACACACGTACACAAACATACACACATATTTACACATACATATATACATACATTATATGTATGTATATATAGTCATTTAATACTCATTTTGGTTCACATACTTATGATCATACAACATTTAAAACAGCATTTCTTACTTTTTAGTTTTAGTTATATTTTTCCATGTTCTTAGAAATGCCTCATTAACATTTTTAATTCTTGTATTACCATCTATTGAGGTGACATTACATTGTGTTTTTAACTCTTCTTAATTCATGACATTAAATTTATTATTTTACTAACAGTAATAATGCTGTAATAAACATCATTATAGATTTTGCTTTTTTATATCTTGTTTGCTTTTTCATATTTCCTTAGAATTTACTTGAAAAAATTGAATTACTGGGTAAAGGGCCTTTGCAAAGTATTGTTAAATTCCTCAAGTTGCATTTTTGGGAAGGGGACATGAATATTTTATCAACTAATTTGGTTTCCCTGCTGCCATTAGTGACTGAATATCTTAATCTGAATCTCAGAGTGTAGTGGGTTTTTAGTAGTGCTGAAAACAAGTTTTCTAAAGTGTATTATGGTGATAAATTATATTTTAAAAACTATCAGTGGCTTGAAGCACAATAGCCTAATAACTAACGAAAATGCATACGAGATAGAAAGTGGGTAGTATTTCTTGTACTTGCATTTCAGATCTAAATATTTTAACATATTTAAATTTCAAGCTGAAGATAAATGCATTGCATTATTAAATTCATTTCCCATTTTCTCTTTGAAGAAATTAAGGCATAAGTGTTAAAAGATTTTAACTAATTCGCACAAGTGAATTGTGAAACAAGTAACTATTGCTGTGAAATCTGCACTCCTCTCTGAGACTCATTCTGAAGATGAGATCCCAGTTCTTTGTGGATTCCTCTTCCTTATTCATGGCTTTTTGCAATTGTCAAGGAATGACTAGGTACCAAGCAACTTAAAAAAATGTATATTTAAGCATCGAAATAATATCAATTGTGATTTCTCTGCTTGTGGTTATATTGATTATATTATCCTTTTAATAATATTGGCATTATATTCTTGGTCATAAAATGTCAAGGTCTTATTTATTCAGTATATTTATGTTCTGTATTTTCATATATATTATCTGTTTTCAACCATGCATTATATATAATGTCAGTAATAGTATTTCATTAGCATTCATTATAAAAAAACTCTTGTTTTTAATATTTGACTAATTCAAGTCACAATACTTTTGAGATAGCTGAAAAGGAAAATAAATGTGTTTTAATGTGCTACTACTTATACTTGAATTAGTTTATGCTCATATTTGTTTTTAGAAATAAATTGTGCCAGCTATTTTGAAATCTTAGAAATTGTTCATATTAATATTGTCATATTTTCTTTTCTATAAGAAATACAATTTGATATATAAATATACTTCCCCACGCATGTTTAACGTATAAGATCAAATGTTCAAAGCATTAAACATTAATTATCTTGGAATTTTATTATGTGTATAATATCTTTTAATACCTCTATGTAAACCAGTGGTTCTTAATCTTTGAGAGAGATCACAGACCCCCCTCTGTGATAAAAAAAAAAAAAACTGACAAAAAATATTAACTGCTCTGAAAAAAGTTTTAGAACCACATTTTCAAAATTTTCTATTTTATGTTAGGTGGTTCAGAGACCCACCCTAAAGTCCTACCAATGACCCCTATTTCAAATCCCCTGTAATGTTAATGTAGTTATTTTATATTAGCACATGTTTCTTAATTAAAATGTGTGATAATTGCTGGTAGATATTTTATTATGTCTAAGTTACTACAGAACAAAATGTATTTTACCAGAAGACCACTTGGTAAGCATTTAATACATGTTTTTCTTTTAAGGCAACAGTGGAAGTTAACTTACAAACATGCTGTGAATATTTTTCTAGCTTCATGTACCAATATGTAGAATTGTGCTTTTATTTCTAATTAATTTTTTCCTAACACTATTATTATAATTAGCTAATATACAGTATTGTAGATACTACTTAAATGCATATACTTCCCAAATCTAGAGCCTGGTTTCCTTTTCAGAATCATATCAAAAAGTTGGAAGGAGAGACTTACCGATACCACTGTGCTATTCCTGGAAGCAAGAAGACAATCCTTATGGTTACAAATAGGTACTGACTTGAAGTGACATTTTTCCGAATAGTACTTAGTTGCATAGGTCACAAGAATTTTGAAGGCTAAAATGGCGAAGAGTTGGAGAATTGTACTTAAAATTCTCCAAAGTGAATGGCAAAATGTTCATTTTCATAGAATCACAACAATACAGATCTAAATAGGTCCTTTGAGATTTTCTGTTCCAACCTCCTCATCTTAAAGATGCTGAAACTGGGGCTCAATGTGGCTTAGGGACTTATCCAAGATACACAACTATTGAGAGAATGTAGAATAGGCTTTATACCTGTAATAGTGATACCCTTATTCATGAATTACAAGTCCAGTTATGGAGGATTAATTCATGAATCACTTTTCTTACTAAGTTTTATTTTGAGTGATTAGCATACCCCTTTTAAAGGGTGGCATTACTTCTATATGTTTATCTCGGCTTTTCCTAAGCATTTGATTGTGGTAGATAATTTTTCCAAATACAGAACTTAGACTAAACTACCAAGCTTATTTTCCTGGGATCTATCCTAGATAGTAAACTTATCCCAAAATGACAATTATATATTAATAATTTTCAGAATTTTCTTAGTGTTGAACTTTATAAGAGTAAGGCAAAGTTCTTACAGTGGCAAAATCTGCATTAGATTCCTCATGACTGCATTTAAATTTATTTGAATGGGAAGAAAGGAAAGCTGAATGACAGGATAAGAGAGGTTAACCAGTCATGTAAGAATCCTCCTGTAAGAGAGGATTCTCTAGTCATGTGATTTGCTCATTAGTTAAGAGTTAAAAATATTCACAAAACAATCTAAAAAGCAAATTTTATGACTTTGACAATCACTTATTTATTTATTTTTTTTTCATTTTTTTTTTTTGAGACGGAGTCTTGCTCTGTCCCCCAGGCTGGAGTGCAGTGGTGTGATCTCGGCTCACTGCAAGCTCCGCCTCCCGGGTTCACGCCAGTCTCCTGCCTCAGCCTCCCGAGTAGCTGGGACTACAGGCGCCCGCCAACACGCCCGGCTAATTTTTTGTATTTTTAGTAGAGACGGGGTTTTACTGTGTTAGCCAGGATGGTCTCGATCTCCTGACCTCGTGATCCACCCGTCTCAGCCTCCCAAAGTGCTGGGATTACAGGCTTGAGCCACCGCGCCCGGCCGACAATCACTTATTTTTTATGTCCATAATTTTATATTGTCTTCAATAGATTAAGCCAAAAACAATGTTTATTTGTCTTAGATATTGTACTTAGCTGTTGCAATGTGTTAATTCATTTTAAAATTGTATCACTTTTATATAATTCAGTACTAGGCAATGAGAATCAATTTGGGGTTTTTTTGGTAATACTTATTGGTATAAATAAGTACTTAGTACTTATTTGATTTAAGCCATTCTATGGGAATATTACTGTATACATTATATATTTGGTTTTTCTTCAAGTACATTGAAAAATCATCATCATTTAAAATCTAGTGACTGAGATGGAGTTGTTTAGGAGGTAATTAGTAAAATATACCTGACCAGTAAATACTATGACTTGGTTTCCTTGCTAATCTTACTTAGTAGACTTCTTTTCTTTTCTCCTTTCCTTTCCTTTTTCCTTTCTTTTCCTTTTCCCTTCCCTTTCCCCTTTCCTTTCCTTTCCTTTTACTCTTCTCTTTTCACTCTTCTTTTCTTTTCTTTCATTTTCTTTTCTTTTTCCTTTTCTTTCTTCTCTCTTTTTTTTTTTTTTTTTGAAACAGGGTCTCACCCTGTCACCCAGGCTGGAGTCCAGTGGTGTGATCTCAGCTCACTGCAACCTCCGCCCTGGGTTCAATTGATTCTCGTGCCTCAGCCTCCCCAGTAGCTGGGTTTACAGGCATGCACCACTATGCCCAGCTAATTTTTGTATTTTTATTAGAGACGGGGTTTTGTCATGTTGGTCAGGCTAGTCTTGAACTCCTGGCCCCAAGTGATCCGCCCACCTTGGCCTCCCAAAGTGCCAGGATTACAGGCATGAGCCACAGCACCTGGCCTTAGTAGACTCTTTCTAACAAGAATTTATTTGATTGAGGTAGTTATCATTATGGTAATCAGTTAGACCTTTAATGATTACATTAAAATAGTAGCATTTCTTCCAAATTCAGTATTCTTAAAAATAACATTTTCTTTTTTAAAGAAATGGGGTCTCTCACTATGTTGGCCAGGCTGGACTCAAACTCCTGGACTCAAGTGATCCTCCAGCCTCAGCCTGTTAAGTAGCCTGGACTGTAGGCATACATGCACCACCACATCCAAAATAATTTTTATTGCTAAAGTTATGGCTATTCATTGTAGATAACATAGATCAGGAGTCAACAAACTTTCTTTAAAGGGACAGATAGTAAAATTTAGACTTTAAGGGCCATACTGTGTTTCTCAACCTTTTATTTTTGCCCTAATAGTAAGAAAACAGCTATAAACAGTATGTACAAGAATGACACAGCTGTGTTCCAGTAAAATTTTATATATTAAAACAGGTCTTGGGCTGGATTTGGCTTGAAGGGCACAGTTTGGCCACCCCAGTATTGACAATAAGGAGATGAAAATAGGCTGGGCGTGGTGGCTCAAGCCTGTAATCCCAGCACTTTTGAGAGGCTGAGGCGGGCGGATCACTTGAGGTCAGGAGTTCGAGACCAGCCTGGCCAACATGGTGAAACCTCATCTCTACTAAAAATGCAAAAAATTAGCTGGACTTTGTGGCATGCCTGTAATCCCAGCTATTCAGGAGGCTAAAGCAGGAGAATCACTTAAACCTGGGAGGCGAAGGTTGCAGTGAGCTGAGATTGTGCCACTGCACTCTAGCGTGGGCAACAGAGCAAGACTCTCTCTCTCAAAAAAAAAAAAAGTGAAAATAACTAACCATACATGCATTCTAGTTTGCCTAGGACATAGTAGGTTTGCTTGCACGTTTTGTCCCTATATAATTATCAATAGCTATTCCTTTCATTCTTAAAAACATCCTGGTTTGAATAACAGATTATATGATCGCCCCTAAAAATATCCTTTACCAGTAATCTCAGCACCCAAAGATAACCACATTAGCTGGCACATTTTACAAAAACTATGTACAAAAAAATGCATTATTACATTTTAGTCTTGTCGGTTTTTCATGTAACAATATACTGTGATCATCTTCCCAAAGCATTAAATATTCTTTGACAACATGATTTTTAATGACTACATAATTTTGTATTTGTGGATATGCTATAATTTATTCAACTACTCCCTCACTATTGGACGTTTTTCCCCTAATATCTTATTGTTACTTATTTGTAACCAAATCTTTTTCTGTTATTTTATTAGAATAAAATTTTAAAAGGGGGATTGCTAATTTAAAAGTTGTGAAGATTTTTGAGGTCCTTTCTGTATATTGCCAAGTCATTTTTCAGGAAAGTTGTATCAGTTTTTTACATACCACTCAATAATATATGAAAGTGTTCTTTCTCCTGTGTTTTGCTGAGACTAGGTTTTATCACTTAAACTTTTATTTTTTGCTAACTTGATGGGTAGAAAATAATGTTTTGTTTTAATTAGCATTTCTTTGATTACCGTTGAGCCTGTACCTTTTAATAGATCATCATCTATTTATATTTGCTACTTTGTGAATTACTTGTTCATATTCTTTGCTCATTTTTCATTGGTATGTTAGTCTTTTTCTTACTGAATTTAAAGAGCATTTTGCAAATTAATGATATTAGCCCTTTTTGTCAAATGTATTATTGACATGTTAATGATTACTAATTGAGTTTCTCAGTATATAGCATTTTTTTATTTTGAAATTCACCCAAAACTTAGTCCCCGAATTTTTTTTCTTATGAGTTTTTAAAATCAAAACACAAGTTCTCATGACCTAAATTTCTTAGGCTATAGCTTCACTAGTTGGTCCTTACTCTGCTATAGTTTATTTTAGTAATCTTTATTGAGAAATTGATTATTGAGCAGACTTTTAAAAAAAAAACCATCAACATATGACAAATACAGGGACACAGAGATAAAGTTACATCTCTGTTCCTTCCCTATTTTAATGGGCGGGGGGCTACAAATTATCAATGATATCACTGTGTGATAGGTGCTAAGAAAAGCGATGGACAGAGTCTCTGAGGACATAGGGAAAACTCTTGATACCGTAAGATGGGAACCACAGTGTCATGGGAAAAGTGTCAGGCTTTTATAGATGAGCGAGTGCTTGAGCTGAGTCTTGAGTATGTAGCTCTTGCCTAGGTAAACTAGAGGCAAGCGGAGGCATACAACAGTATGGCACTTTGACCAGTAAGATCAGTGTGGAATGGCTGGATGGTAGGGTGTTAGTGTTGGGAGATGAGTCATAGGTAGCAGTTCATAAGATTTTAAGGGTTTAGGTTTTATCATTAATGTGATGGAGAATCACTGGTTTTTGCTTAAGGTATAGTCTGCTATTTTATTTTTTTGAAACAGATTCTCATTTTCATTGCCCAGTCTGGAGTGCAGTGGCTCGATCGTGATTCACTGCATTCTCGACTTCTCTGGGCTCAGGTGATTCTCCCACCTCGGCCTCTCGCATACTTGGTACCACAGGCATGCACCAGCTAATTTTTTGTATTTTTAGTAGAGACAGAGTCTCACTATGTTGCCCAGGCTGGTCTTGAACTCTAGGCTCAAGCAGTCCTCCCACCTTGGCCTCCCAAAGTGCTGGGATTACAGGCATGAGCCATCACACCTGGCTGTCTGTTATTTTTTGATATCACTTGTAGCTTCTCACACAGAATAGTACACTCATGAGTAATCTCTCTTTTTTTTCTGCCCCACGGAAGGTTTGTAAACAAGTAATAAGATGAGGCTTATAGTTTTAAAAGATCCTTGGCGGTTTGGATGTTATACTGGAAGAGAATCAGTCCGGAGGCAAGGAGACCAGTTAGAGACTGTATACGTTTTCTATTGCTGCATAACAAATTACCACAGAATCCACTTCAAAGCTCATTTGCTGTTGTTGGCAGAATTCTAAGATCCCTGTTTCTTTGACCTCTGTCAGCCAGCAGGCTGCTCTTAGCTCCTAGAAGGTACCCTTATTCCAACCCAGCAAGGGTGCTTTGAATCTCTGACTTCTTGGTCTCTTAGCCAGATTTAGAGTCCATGAACTTAGGTCAGGCCCACCTACATAAACTATTTTTGCTTAAAGTCACCTGTGCCTTATAATAAAACCTAATCTTGGAAGTGAAATCCATTATATTCAAAGTCCAAGGGACTATACAGAGATATATACCAGGGTTGGGGAATCTTGGAGACTGTCTTAGAATTCTGTCCACCATAAAGACTGTGGCAGCTATCATGGTAGGAAGTGGGGAGGGCCTAAAGAATGAGGATTTGACTTATGAGACAAGGCTTGGTGACTTAGTGGATGTAGAGGAGAAGGGAATACATGATAGGGAGGGAGGGAGGGAGGGAGGGAGATAGATAGATAGATAGATAGATAGATAGATAGATAGATAGATAGATAGATAGATAGTTGGAGTTTGGATAAAAATCTGGAGTTGAGATCTTTCTGAGAGACCATTCTGAGAGAGTGTGTTAGAAGACCAAGATTTGAACCCTGGTAAACATAGTGCAAGAGGAAGAAAATGAAGGAGACATTCTAGGTGGAAGGTGAAGAGTAGTATTATTGGGATGGTAAAGAGAAGAGTTTAAAGATATTTGGAATAGTGAATTGTGTTTGGCACGAGGATTTGTAACAGCCATCCTTAGCTCGGTCAGCTGATTATTGACTGGGGCCAGGAGTGTGGGCAGTGGAGACTGTTTGGAAATGTATGGTGGTGTTGGAGATTGCCACACTGATTGTAGGACACTACTGCCACTTACTAGGCTGGGGCTAGGGATGTTGAACTTTGTCCAGTGCACGAGACTATCCTATACAAGTCCAAAATTTAATAGCACCTCTGCTGAGAAATATAATGCCAGGGATCTATCTCAGTTCTCCACACTCCATTGGTCACCATGTTGATTCATGTCTACCTTCTAAACATCTCGAATCTAGCCCTTCTTCCCCCTTCTCAGAGCCACTGCCATACTTGAGGCTTTCATTGTCTGCTGATTGGACTATTTATATTGCCATAACTTCCTACCTTGATTGTCTATTGCCACTCTCTTTGCCACCTCCCTTCTGTTTACCACCAGAACCGTGAATCTAAAATGATAAACATTATCATGTCATTTCCTCTTCATTAAAAGTGAAACAACATTATCATGTCATTTCCGGTTTCATTAAAAGTGAAAAATTTTTTTAAAGGAAAAATAATAGCCCTTCAAGGTCTGGTGCTAAGCTCATTTTCTCGCCACTTCACCATGGTATCTATCTGGTATTCCAACTGCAGACCTCCACATTCCTCAAATAAGTCTTTCCTTTTTTTGTGCTCCTTTATATGTCAGTGTGTTCCTCCTTTTGTCTGGACTGTCATTTCCCTTACCCACAGAGAGAACTCCTTCCTTTCAAGAATCAACTCCTGTGTCACCTACTTTACCAATATGATCTGTTCCTCTCTCTGTCTTGCTCCAAAAGACTAATCTGCACACTGTTACAGCACTTGTCTAATTGTGCTGTAGCGTTTATTAACATGTTTGTTTCTCCTCTAGCCAGTGAGCACCTCTCAAGCAGAATTATCTTCCTTGTTTCTCTGGCACCCTAAATATTTGTTGAATTAATAGTCCTCTTCTTTTGTAATTTTGCTTTCTGTAATAGAAGCTTCATTTTAAGTATAGTTATATCGGTAATCAAAATGAATCACACACTGAGAAATCAATGTGGATGCCCTTTAAGGGTTCTGTTATTTTTTTTTGCCATTGAATAAAATAAGATACTCTGTGATAAAGTATATTAGCATTAAAGTGTTCAAATATGATCTTTATTAGTAGGCCTCAAGTGAATCTTTGCTGACATTTAAGGTTTATGACATTTCCTTCACATTCATTCTTGACTGGAAGGCATAAATGGCTGACAGTAAAGAGCAATTAATAATTTTCCAAGTAAAACATTGTCAGGGGCTTCTACCTTTATTGCTCCCCAGATGAGAGTACAGCCTGTTTCTTATGTGTTCCAAAGATGATTTCCCTATCAGTTTTTTGGTCAGTTAGCCAAAAAAAGAAAGAAAAAAATAGAAAAGAAAAAAAAGTTACACTTTTCTGAATTCTGCAAGATTGACAGAAGGCGAATTTTTGAAAGTCTACTTTGTTACTTGGTAGGTGTCATATTTGCTCTTTATTTGACAGTAATCTAGACTTAAAAAAAATGAAGCAGTTTTTTTTTTAGTGCCAGTTTATATTGTTTACTAAGCAAGTGCTACCTCTGCCATCCAGCAGAGTGAAATATTAGCGAGAATAAACTGTCTTCATCATTTACTGTAAGTTTTTGTTTTCTTTTGCAAAATAGGCGAGTGTTGTGTATAAAGGAAGTTGAAATCCTGGGCCTTGTGTCTGTAGACTGGCAATGTCCATTTGAAGATTTTATATTTCCTCCTAGTGTCAGTGAAAATGTGCTAAAAATTTCAGTTAAGGTAAGAAAACATGTCACACCTTTAGAGCTAAGAATTCATTGCTTTTAGACTGTTTTGCAGTTAACTACACAAAATGTTTGAAGGATTAGTGTCGTTATTACTACTATATGCTGAGATATAATCAATTTATTTGTATAACTGTACTTTATTTTCTGGCAGTCTTGATTGCATAGAGTGAAATATCAGTCTACTCACCCAAATAATTAAGATTCTGATATGCTGATATTTTCTTTTTGGTAGAATTAAGCATTAGTAAATAGGAGAGGTTTTTTTTTTTTTTTAACTTCATATGGACACCCATGTTGCTATAATCTTAGACATTTCTGGAAAGATTCCCTCTTTTTAGGTTTTTAGAAGATTATTAAGTGATTTGATAAAAATAAATGTATCTAGAATTCCCATGTTTTATAATATTTGGCATTTATGGAATGCTAATACAATATAAGTGTGTAATAATACTATTATGTCTTTTCTCCCATCATTTTCTAAGGAAGCACTTTTATTTTAATTACATAGTAATTTGTAAAAGTGATACTCCATCTTTTGCTTAGTTCTTAGATTCAAGTACTTAACTTTCTTTGAAATATGTTTATTACATTATATATTATAAATTTATTTTCATGCCTTTAAAAAACTATACATTATTATTCTAAATATGGCAATTTCTTTAGTGCATTTGTTTTCCCTAAACAATAATGTTATTTCTATTAGTGAAACTATCTGCAAAACGTTTACTGGGAAATTTAGTAGCTAGAAGAACATTTACTGTGAAATTTAATAGCTATAGATGTGGGTACTGTTACCCTTTAATTTATGTTTACTTATCTTTTCATGGAAATTTACAAATAAAATGAAACACTGTGTTACCCTACCATTTTGTATTTCAGCATTACTGCATTGTAGAGTGTCAAAATTTAAGGAATGTTTTGGTGTATGAAATATAGTTTTCAAACTAGGAAAGACTATGTCACTGTGCATATATTTTACAGTTTCCTCAGTTATCACTTTTCTTTCACATCAATGGTGAGAATTGACTCAATGTATTTTACATTATACAGAAATTTTATTTATCAGCCAAAGAAATGAAGGAAGGGTTTTTTGATTTGTCAGATGTGATGAGTTACCAAGTGGTGTTTCTGTAGGCTATTTATCATAGCCTGCAGAAAGCCATTATTTTATACAGATAGATGTATGCTCATCCAATTTTATAAATTCTAACAACTCACATATGGAAATACTGTCCTTGTTCCAAGATGATTTATTTCGTATCTTGCTTGAGTATGTGTATTTGGTTAGCCTACTTGTTATAAAATAGAGTTGACATTTAAGTATACAATTAAAAGTTACGATTTTTTTCTTCCTCAGAATAATTTCTTTTCTGTCATTGTTTCTTTCGAAACAGGAACAGGGTCTGTTCCACAAAAAAGACAGTGCCAATCAAGGCTGTGTTCGAAAAGTTTACCTGAAGGACACCGCCACAGCAGAGGTAAACAATTTAAAGAGCATGCCTCAATTTTTTTTAGCTGAAATACTTTTTAAAAAGCCTCTTATAATGAATACCATTATTTCTCCCAAAGCTCTCCCAATTATAACTATGGATGGGTATATAAACTTAATATGCTGTGGACTCAGTTGGGTGCAAGGGTCTTACTTTTATATGACACATCTGGACTGTATCCTTGGTCCTTAGCTGTTGGTCCTGTTTGGAGAGCTTCAGCCCTTGCTTTCATTCCTTTCCCTTCAACCAAATGAGCCTATACTTGTCTATACAATTCATAATAAGTATTTTACTTTACAGAGAGCATGTAATGCCATTGAGGATGTACAGTCAACGAGACAGCAGCAAAAATTGATGAAGCAGTCATCAGTGAGACTTCTCAGACCCCAAATGCCATCTTAACACAGACCCCAGGGGCTCCAACAGGGAGAAAAAACAATCACTGGTTTTGTCTATAAATCACTCTGCTTTATCTTGCTAAAGACAATTTTTCAAGCAATCCTTTAGTTTTATTTTTCTAGAATAGCTAGTATTGCGTTTTCTAGTTTTTTCGTCCTTTAGTTTTTACTCTAATTTTGTAACCATGTATATGCCAGCAGTCCACTTCTACGCCGCCACCCAAATGGGTCAGACCCTTGAAGAAACGTCACTTCAAACTCAGAATGAAATTTTTATTAATATTAAAATTGTGAAGTAAAGGTCAATAGTTAATATTTAATTAAAGCCTTACTGAAGAATAAGAAATGAGCTTAGAATGACTAGTTTCTTTGAAAGGTTTTTTTATTTTTGTTTTTTTGGTTTTTTTTTTTTTCTTTTGAGACTGAGTCTTGCTCTGTCACCCAGGCTGGAATGCAGTGGTGCGATCTTGGCTCACTGCAATCTCTGCCTCTTGGGTTCAAGCGGTTCTCCTGCCTCAGCCTCCTGAGTAGCTAGGATTACAGGTGTGTGCCACCACGCCTGGGTAATTTTTTTTTTTTTTTGTATTTTTAGTAGAGATGAGTTTCACCATGTTGGTCAGTCTAGTCTCGAACTCCTGACCTTGTGATCTGCCTTCCTCAGCCTCCCAAAGTGCTGGGATTACAGGCGTGAGCCACCACGGCCTGCCAAAAGGCTTTAACCCATGGACAAATGTTGGATCCTGACATTTTGTTTAAGAGTGATTTGTTCAGTAATTGAACTGAGTTAACATTTTTGGTAAGCCAGGTAATTGAATGAAGAAAAGTCACTAAAGGGAGAAATGACATGTTTTCTATTTTCTTTTCATGAAAACACTGTTTTTCCCCCTAATAAAGCATATTTTACTTTGGTGCTTATTTTTCCTCCTTGCACTCTAATAAAAAAATGTGGACAATCAGACCTTAAAATATCTACACTCTGCCTTCTGTAATGTAGCATTCATAAAAATTTGGAAGTATTTACATGCTCTTTCAAGATAAGCTTATATGACACAATTATTATTTGCTGATACATGAAAATATTGCACTTTAAGTTTCTCAAGACTCTGAAATACGTAAAATTCAATATTTTTATATTCCCAGAAATTGTTTCTTACAGGTTGAAAGACTTTTAAGGGCATCACAAATTAACATTTACTCCTAATGCACACCTAGAATGTATTTTAAATACTTACTAAGAAGAATGAAAATTCTTTGGTTGTTTTATATATAAATAAGGCATATATAATGATGCTGTGTTCTGTGAGGGAGCAGGCCCTGTGAGAATCAATTCAGTACAGTACTGTTTTTTTGTCCTTTCTCCATCCTTGATCAGAGATAAACTATTAAAACTTTAAAAAATACTCAAAAATATATAAGTTTTTTGGTTGAACCTTTAGATTTGCTCATAATGTTTAACATAACAACATTTATTTCAAATCACTGAATTCATGGAGATGTGGACACGCTTGGTTTGCTCTATTTTTGTTTATGTGTGGTAGTGGTTCTGTCATCATCATTCATGTTTTTTAAGGCCTGGTCATAAAACTTTAAATTTTACTAGTGTTACTTAATGTATATTCTAAAAAGAGAATGCAGTAACTAATGCCCCAAATGTTTGATCTCTGTTTGTCATTACTTTTTCAAAATTATTTTTTTCTGTAAAGTATAATATATAAAACTTCTTGCTTAAATTGAATTTCTGTATTAGTGGTTAATTGCAGTTTATTAAAGGGATCATTATCAGTAATTTCATAGCAACTGTTCTAGTGTTTTGTGTTTTTAAAACAGAATTAGGAATTTGAGATATCTGATTATATTTTTCATATGAATCACAGCTGTTGACAATGTCCTATATATTTAAGAAATTATATCATACTGATACTATTTGTAACATTTTGATTTGATTTAATCTCCAGGGACAGAAATAATTCATTGGTAAAGTGTAATAATGCATTTTTAAAAAATGCTTTGAGAGGCAATTGCTTGCATATGAGAGAAATAAAACATTTGGCACATTGTTTACAGGTGTGAAAACTTTGTGGGTTTGTGTTATTCAAGTAACATTTGCTTTACTTTTTGTCTTTCCCTTTTCCTCTTCCAATCCAAAAATAGAAGTTGTATTAGTAGTTATGGAGGACTTTACAAGATACTAGTCAGATAAGCTTTTTCTCAGGGGTACTGAGCCCCTTTATCGCACTAGAGATCTGTGGCAGAGACCTCCAATACCGGGGGATTATAGAGAATGCGGTTGACCTAGGGGCCCAGCTGCACTTTGAAATCCACTGCGGTATTTGCATTGAGTCTATGCCTTCCGTGGTTTCTCTCAGCGACTGGCTGAGTATGGCAATTATACTAAGACATACTTAGTCTGGAAATTCTAGGAGACACAGAACTCCTCTGACAGCCGACTTTGGCTTGAAGACTCTTCAGTGGCCTTGCAGAACCTTTCTTAGACTGCATGGCAGTCTGGGATGTTCTGCCATACCGCTGTCTTTTTCTTCTCCTCCCTCTTCCACGTGGGGCTCAGACTACAAGTTTGGAAGGCTCACCCAGTGCTGGATTATCCGGTAGGAAGAATAAGTTCATGCTGAGGGCTGTAGCAAAGCAGGGGCATTAAGAAAAGAAAAAAAAAAAAAAAAAGAAGAAGAGTGTACCCAAGCTTTGTAAGAAAAATTCCATCCAGGGTGGACTTATTTCCATGTGTTTTATGATTTAGTATTGTTTTTATTTTGATTTATGTATGAAGGAGGACACTATCATCTTTTTGGTGCTTTGAGTTTCTAAGTATGTTGATCTGGAGCTGCCTGGATATCTGTTTTTAACAAAGTTCTGTGTGTGTTTCTAATGTATAGCCAGGACTAAAAATTAATGCTGTGGACTTAAAATGATCAAATTCTTAAAGGGCTCTACAGATCTCAATGTTAGTTAATATTTAGTTGCAATTATTGCCAGAGCTAGAAGAATCATCTTTTTATTGGGGAGAAAAACCAAAGATTATTAGAGGATAGAAGATTGCTCATAACAGGGTCATTTGTCCTCTGGGGATAAGCCCTTGTGGTTGAGAATCACTGCCAGAATGACCATGAGTACTGATGAAAGTGGGTTCTGTGTCATGTGTGTCGGCTCTAAGAAGAAATCGAGACTCACTGGAGCAGAGGGAGCACATTTCTCTTGGTAATTGTGCCTCTAGTGGGAAAATTGAGGCTTATTCTTGAATTCATGCTTGAAAGTATCTTCAGTTATAACTATGTATCATTCAGACAGTCAACTGTGGGTCTCTTTGAGGTGAAAAAGTCTTCAGAAAGAGTTTTCTGTTTTGTTTTTACAAACCACAGACACATAGTTCCTTATTCAAAATTCAAAAATTCAAAAGGCTCTGAAAACCAAAAGATTTTGCAAAACTTTGAAACAAAGACATTTGGCAGCAAAATCTGAACTGAATTGACAGGCTGTTCATGTTCTTTTATTCTATTCGGTGTAAATAATTTGGCTGTAGCAAAAGTACTTTATTTGGTTGTGGGGTGCTGCTGCAGATTTCCCTGGAGGCATATAAGCTCTATGTGGTATATGAACCGTATTGTCTTTCTTTTTTCTTTTCTTTTTTTTTCTTTTTTTTTTTTTTTAGAGACGATGTCTCACTCTGTTGTCCAGGCTGGAGTGGCGCGATCTCGGCTCACTGCAACCTTTGCCTCCCAGGTTCAAGCGATTCTTCTGCCTCAGCCTCCCGAGTAGCTGGGTCTATAGGCGTGCACCACCATGCCTGGCTAATTTTTGTATTTTTAGTAGAGACAGGTTTTCACCACATTGGCCAGGCTGGTCTGGAACTCCTGACCTCGTGATCTGCCCACCTTGGCCTCCCAAAATGCTGGGATTACAGGCATGAGCCACTGCACCCAGCCTATATTGCCTTTCTTAAATGTGAAGTCGTCTATGCTGAAACATCTAGCCCAAGGGTTTTAGGTAAGAGATTGTAGAGCTGTATACCTACAAAATTCTCAATGTATTAAATTTGCTTCTCAAATTTTAGAAAAATCATAGACTATAGGAGAAACTCTAAGAAACAACAGAATTTTCTTCCCTCTCAGACCATACCAATGTTTCATTTTACAGTTAGTGCTGGCAAATTGTTTTGATAAAGAGTTCAGAGAAATTGGTGTCAACATATATGTTGCCACATGATTGTGTATCAGAAGGATGACACTTGAGAACAAATATGAAACATAAGCACATCAAAATGATTTTTATCCCTTTTGTACATTACATATCTGCTGGATGAAAAGATTTTAAAAATTGACTTCTAGTGGGGAAAAAATTAGAATAGTAATGAAATCTATATACCAACATGGTCCTCTATCCACTAAGATTATAACAACACTACAAAGAAGATTTAATTCTTTAGCATTATTTTAAACTTGAAGAAAGATCAAGCAACTTCCCCAGAGATTGACTACAATGCCTAAAGTGGTTTAAATGCCTTGATAAATGATTTTCACCAAGAGTAGATTTCAGTTCTTGGTATTTGGGTTTTGTTTGTTTTTGTAGAAAACGTTTTATGGTACCAGTTTTTCTCTTCACCCACTTTTCTCTTTTGCCATCATTTTAAGTCTTCCTTCTCTATGCATCATTTTATCTTTTCTTCTTATGGCACCTCTTTAAATATTAAGTTATCTTTGTTAAGTGGATATTATACTATTGCTTGGCAAACTACAACCTACAGGCCAAATCATCTGTTCTTACAAAGTTTTATTGGAACAACCACACCCGTTTATTTGCACTGGTTATGGCTGGTTTTGCACTACAGTGGCAGAGTTGGGTACTTGTGACAAAGACAATATGGCCAGCAAAGCCTAAACAATTTACTATCAGACCCTTTACAGAAAAGTTCATTGATCCCTATATTATATCATATAATTGATCTTACAGATGGGACAAACAGATATCAAATGACTTACCCAAGGTCCTATGGTGAGATAGGAACTGAAATTAGGATCCAACATCACCAACATCCCTCTCTATCTCTACTTCTTCCTAAAAACAAGGACATTGGTGTTGAATGAATGCAGCCAGTGTTGGCCTCTTGGATTTCTTTTAGAACCTTATACCCTTAACCCCAAATTTTATGTTCTCTCCCTATCTATGTTTTACACCTCACTGTGATATGGCATTTCCCGTAGTAACACCCAAAGCTAAGCCAGCCCTTAGTTAAACACTTTTTTCCTGGAGAATTCTTACATATGGTCTAATATTACTGTGACAGGTGACTAGCATATGTAGCTTTTGAGGTGTACAAATGAGGAAATAAAAACTTTGGATATGGGACATAAAACTTGCCTCTATTTCCACAGCACAATCAAAACTAAAAATCAAATGCATGGGGTTCTACCATAAACCATTATAGAGTTCTACTGATATCAGGAGTAGAAAAACTATGCCCAAGATACATACTTTATTATAACTGGCTAGGGACTTGCCAAAGTAGAAATGATATTTTTGAGCATGGCACATGACATTATAGAGTAGTAATGTAACAAATGAGCAGGTGTTCAAAGATTGCGATTTGAATGGAAACTATAAAATTTTAGCTTCACCAGAGGATGCTGCTGCAAATTAGTTAAGCAAGCACTTATTGATGGTTTAAATTAAGCAGCCACTCTGGAACAGGGCACATTTCCTTTCCCTGTGGAGTACTGTTAGAGAGGCTTAACCTACTTTGACACTTCTGATCAAATCTTCCCACTTCATTCAGTTCACAGTGATTCATGCTCTCAAAAATAGTAAAAATGAAAAAAAAAAAAATAGGGCATGAACTAGAAGATTAACAGCGTTCTTAACTTTTTCAATAAAGATTTCTTGGACTATGCAGTCAGTTGAATAATCTATCACTGTTACTGAAGTAGGTAGTAGATTTTTTTTTTCTTTACGCCAAGATAAAGGAATCATACTGAAGAATTCTGGAATAGTTGTAAGGTCTATGGGACATTTGAATATATCTGGAATTATTCGCAGCAGGAAACAAGTGCTTTCTTGTGAAAAAGATTCCCATGGTTAAAACTGAGAGCCTGGAAAGCACTCCTTTCGAGTTGGCCTCAAATGAACAGAATAGAAATCTTGCATGACTATTATTACAATCCAGATGGTAAATGGACACCATTGAAAACACTGTTTAGTAAAGGCCATAAAGACTGAGTACCCATGACTTAGACTGGTGAATAAGAATACATTTCCCACACTACCTAAAATTAATCCTCAATTGCCACCGAATTATAGTGCAGCTCTTTCAGAAGCACTAATGATGCTTATTTTGTGTGGAATGGATTAATTTTAATCATTTTTTTGGCAAAAGTAATTCACTTGGGGGCCTTTGTTTTAGTTGTACTTACTCATAGAATAGTTAATGGTTAGGAGATCCTTATATTCAGCATAGATCTATTCTTGTGGCTTCCATCCATTTAGCCCAAATCCTTAGGGCTATTAGAATAAGAATGGCTCTTTCTGTATATGGAAGCCTAGCTATGGGAGCACTACCTAGCAGAATTGAAGGCTGGCCTCATGTCCTACCATTTATCCAGCAAGCAAGTAAGTTTTATTTTCAAGTTCTCATCTTATTCTACCTAAACCATCCCTAATGAGACAAAACTTCAAGTCATCCCATAATCCTGGTGGCACTCCTTAAACAAGTTCATCCATGTTCCTTATGGATATGGTGCACTGATCTGCAGGAATGTTCCAGGAATCAACTAAGGCAGATTAATGCTTTGACAATTCCATATTTTCTACTGCTTTTCTAACAGTAGTAAGTATCCCAACCTATTAAAGCAATTACTTATGTAAAGTAACATTTCCCCTCATTGTAATTTATTAATCTTGTAACTTTTACTTATTTAAGAATATTGTTGAGTTATTCTTTTCACCACTTTTGCTAACAGTAAGGGTAAATTTGTATGGTACTGTAGATTTTAAAAATCCCTTTAATTCTCTTGGCCTCAGTTTCTTCATTTGAAAATAAGACCTTTGGACCAGATCTGCCTTTTTCACAAAAGGAGTTGAAGACTGGCCTCATGTCCCAAGGATCCCTTTAGATTTTACAAATATTGATAAAATGACCAGTTGTAGAATGCGATTTTGAAAAGGTGAGATGTATTGCTTGCAGAAGTTTTTCCTCTTTCTCACAATATTCCTAAAGATATTAAATGTGTATTCTTAATCATTAGTGAGTTTCTTTTTCAAAACCACAGAACATTTAACACCACCACCACCAACAAAATCCAAAGAGAAAGTGTGGGAGATTGTTGCTAGTCCTTGCATGGAGAAAAGTCTAGATGTGGAGACTAGGTAACTGAGTCCCAAAAGAGAGCCCCTGAAAGAACTGTGGGCAGGAATGGCTGAGTTGGGAGCCAGGTCATTGCTGTGAAAATGGGATCCTGCTCTTCCTTCTCAGATGCACACCCTCAGCAGCACCTTTTAGTTGCCTAAGGACCAATGTGTGTGAGGTGGTCATGGATCACACCATGCGCGACCTGGGCTCTCCATAAGCCATCACCCACTCAGAAGACTTCTCTGCTGGTCAGCTCTGTCATCTGAAATGTGTTGGAATCATTGCTTTGGATAATGGAATGCAAATATTTACTCTTTGGATTAATTTGCATGGATTAAATTACAAAATCAGAGAAAGGTTATTTTAACTAACATACTAAAGAGCTTTACAGTTTATAAATCCATACTTAATCTTTTTAAATCCTAATAGCAGCCCTATATGGCAGGTAATGATATTTCCATTTTGTAGATGAAGAAATATGTTTGTAGAAGTGATTTACCCAAGTTCATATAGGTAGGAAGTGCAGTCTCAGGAACTGGTTGAAATCACGTTCCTTTTCTATTGCACTATGCCACCACTTTGTAAGCACACCAACCTGCAGAAACGGACCACTTTCAAGCTCAAGGAAGCAAGATAGATAAAATTATAACTAATATGGATGCAGCTCTAAATGATTTTGATTCTAGTTATGCATGCATGCAGATGCATTCTTTATTCTTTTGATCCCCTTCTTGCATGAGGAAATGAAAAGACATTCTGTAGTTCCTTGTGGCTTGGACTTCTCAGAGTTATCATCCTTCTTTCATAGGAATGTTTCATATTCCCTGGGCTTTTATATCACCTGGTCTTTTCTCCTATTAAGGCTAGTACATACATTTTCACCGAGTAAATGCAGGTTCCTCATGTACCACTAAACCAGTGATCTGGCTAAAGCATTGAATCCCAGTTGGGATGAACTTATGCTCACCTTTGTCTTTTAGACTGTTACCAATCAAAGGTAGGTTTACACCATGGTATATCCATTAGCATATTTCAGGTGCAAGTAACCGAAAACTTTCATTTAATTAGCTTAACCAGTAAAGGGATTTATTATCTAACATATTGAAAAGTGACATAACAAGACATAGATGGCTTCCTGTTTTGTTAATTCATCAGCACAACACTACTATCCAAGAAGGCATCATCTTTCCATCTTTCTGGTTTTGCCATCCTCAGCTTGGTGGCTACTTCATGGTCTCTGAATGGTCATGACAGTTTCAGACAACACATTTTGAAAACAATTAACTTGCAGAAGAAAAGCTTGACTCTGCCACTTTTTTTTTTTTCCTTGAAGAGCAAGGAAGCATTTCCCAGAAGTCTCCAGTGGACCTCCCTTCAAATTTCATTGTTCAGAATTGGAAACGTCTTCTAAATCTATCACTAGTAAGGCAAATGGTATTGCCAGGAAAGACAGAGAAATTAAGATTTACCCCTGAATCACATGAGACAGGAGTGGAAATCCAAACAAAAATCAGGTATCTTCCAGTAATCAAATTAGGCAGAATAGCTACTAGGTGAACAACAAACATGGCCTGCCACAATTAGCTTCAACAATTTTTAGAAATTCACATTCATGTACTCACATATGCTAGGGAACACTGGACTGTTTCCTCTGATTTACTATCAGCTTGGTCATAATCAGTAATAGAGATCTGGGATTTGTAGTCAAGATGGCATTATCCTTTGGGCTCTTCACTGTGGTTCAAACTTAAAGTAATAGTAGATGAACATAAAGTATAAAAATAAAGACTCATTAGTGCCCCCAAACAGGAAAACCATTTGTATGGAACAGAAATAAGGAGAAAAACGATTAATGACAATATGGAAGACTAAATATCTAAAAGCATTCCTCCTACAAAGCACCTAGAAATACTAGATAAAATATAACATTCTCTGAAATAAATAGCTGAGCTCAAAGAATATAAGAAAATTCCCTCTAGGGCAAAGTGTAAAGGGAAGTTAAAACTAGATCAATAAACATATGAGGGGATATTACTGCAGCCCAGAATGATGAAGGTTTGCCAGTTTTATTAAACAATTTTAATAATCTCAAGGCTTGGGATTTAATATCCAGGAGATTAGGTCTTGGACCCTTGTAAGTTGAAAAGTAGGAACTTAGAAACCTACATAAAATCTATACCCTCCTTTAAGATAAAATGATAGGCAAGAAAAAATATTCCCATTGGCATAGGGAAATTACAAAGAAAGTTGTTTTGCCTGGGCTCTGAATGAAAATAAAGTTCTCCCCTGAGAATGTGTAATCACTGCCTCTAACACATGGGTTTGCAAACTGAATCCATTCCTTTGTGGTCCTGGAGCATCCAAGCAAATGAATTCACATTAAAAGAATCTGGAGATAGTGATATGCCTGGGAATCTAATAAAAGCAAAATCAGACATCTTATTAGGGATAAACCCTCAACCCAGGTTATACATGCCTCCCACTATTTACCCACATGGAAGATGAGGAAACAAGTCATCTTGAGCAACAGTCAGCAGATTTAAAACTGTTAAAATTACATTGCCAAGAAATTCAGATAAGAACTACCCAATAAAAATATTAAATATGTATGATTAAAAAGAAGAATTAAAGACAGTATATAAAAAAGAAGAAGATTTTGATAAGAACTAAGTATATTTTTTAGAAATTAAGTAATCATTAAAATAAAAAGTGAAGGCCGGGCATGGTGGCTCATATCTGTAATCCCAGCACTTTGGGAGGCCGAGGTGGGTGGATCATGATGTGAAGAGATAGAGACCATCCTGGCCGACATGGTGAAACCCCATCTCTACTAAAAATACAAAAATTAGCCAGGTGTGGTGGTGTGCGCCTGTAGTCCCAGCAACTCTGGAGGCTGAGGCAGGAGAATTGCTTGAACCTGGGAGGTGGAGGCTGCAGTGAGCCGAGATCATGCCACTGCACTCCAGCCTGGGAGACAGAGTGAGACTCCATCTCAAAAAAAAAAACAAAAAACAAACAGAAGCCAGTAGACAGCCACAAAGTACATTAGACATAGCTGAAGAAAGGATTAATGGACTAGAACAATAGAACTGATCAATACATTTCCTGGAACGCAGCACAGAGATGGAAATACGAAAGAAGTTAAATGACATGAAGGATAGATGAGTGTATCGAACATACTCTAATCCAAGTCCTATTAAGAATAGAGAAAATGGCTGACATGATTCAGAAAGATATGATTTGATAGATGCAAGAAACAAAATGAACCCAGAACAGAATAAATACAAAACAAATTTAAACATAAGAGACACCGGATTGAAACTATCACATAGCAATCACAAAGAGAAAAACTGAAAAACAGCTAAAAAGGACAGAGAGATTACTGACAAAGATCAACAATTAGACTGAGAGAAGAGTTCATAACAACAGCATTCAGGGAACAACAGGATATCTACAAATGTTTGAGAGAAAACCAGCTGTTTAGTTGTCTTTAATCAGCTAAATTATCATTAAAGAATGAGGGTTAAATAATCCTATTTTCATAATAAAAAAGAGAAAGTTTTCCACTCTCAAATTCTTTCTTTAAAAACTACTGAGGGATGTCCTTCAGGAAATAGAACTCAAAAAGAAGGAATGAAATATAGAAATGAATGGCAACAAAGAAATGGGTAAACGGTAGAGTTAAAATATAATTTAAAATAACAATTGCACAGGAAGAAGTTTATCAAAACTTTGCAAGACATTTTTAAAGAAAATTATAAAATTATATTGAAATAAAGTTTAAATTTTCTTAAATATACAGCAAGTTATATAATGTTCATGAATGGCAAGACTCATTAAAAAGCAATCATATTCAAATTTATCTGTAAATTCAATGCAATTTTAATCAACATCCTATTAATATTTTTCACGGACCTTGACAGAATATTTCAAAAATTCATGTGGAAGATGAAAAGGCCAAGAATTATCAAATAACTTTAAGGAATAAGATCAAGTGTAGGATATATTTTGCCCTCCCAGATTTTAAAATTTACTAAAAAACTGTCATAAGTGAAACAACATGATATTTTCAGAGAAATAGATTAGGAGACAAATGAAACAAAAGAGTAATGACAGACCCATGAATATATGGAAATACATAATAAGATTAGTAACTATGGCTTACATGGTTTCTGCTATGTAAGTTTTAGGCATTGTTCTAAGCACTTTACATATTCTAATTCATTTATCCTTAAAGGTGACATTTAATTTCAGTTAGGCATAGAAGTATTATTCATAATAGGCAAAAGGAAGAAACAACACATATGTATATTAAGATATAAGGGGATAAAAAAATTGTGGTATATACATACAATTGGGTATTATTCAGCTATGAAAAGCAACAAAGTACTATATGCTATAAGACAGATGAACCTCCAGGACATTATGCTAAGTGGAAGAAGCCATAATCAAAAGTTCACACCTTATATGATTCCTTTTATATGAAATATCCAAAATAGGCAAACTATAGAGACAAAGAGCAGATTAGCGGTTGCTAGGGGCTGGGAGAGAGGGAGCGATTCCTTAAAAGATATGAGGTGTTTGCATGTTCTCACTTATAAGTGGGAGCTGAACAGTAAGAACACATGGACACAGGGAGGGGAACAACACACACTGGGGCCTGTTGGGGGAGGGTAGGGGTGGGGAAAACATTAGGGAAAAGAGCTAATGTGTGTTGGACTTCATACAGGAACTTAAAAAAAAAGAAAGAAAATCAAGGCAATGATTACCATAAAAAAAAGTTATGGGGTGTTCTTTTAGGATGAAAAAGTTGTGGAACTAGGGAGAGGTAGTGGTTGCACAGCATGTGAATGCACTAAATACTGCTGATTGCACATTTTTGAATGGTTACTTGTTAATGTGAATTTCACACCTCAATGAAAAAATTTGCAGTCAGCAAGGATAGACAAATATTGCTCAGGAAATTAATTTATTCATATGAGAAACAATTGGATTTCTGCCTCATACTACACACTAAAATAAATACCAGGTATATTAAAGACCCACATGCAAAGCAATTCTTTAAAATTTACAGAAGAGAATATAAGAGAATATTCTTATGCTCTTGAGAAGCTAGAACTTTCTAAGAGAGAAAAGACCATCAAAAAGTTAAATGACAAGCCACAAACTTGGGGGGAATATTTGCAACCAATACAACAGCCAAATGGTTAGTATCGGCAATATATGAAGACCTCCTTTAACTCAATATGAAAAAACAGCTCAATAGAAAAATGGGCAAATGCTATGAACAGACAATTCACAGAATAGGAAAACTGGAAATTACTCATTGACATGCAAAGTGAAACAGTGAGCTGCCCTGTTGCATCTGTCAGATTGGCACACAAAGGGAAGTTTGAGAACAGCTGATGTTTCACAGGATGCGGTGACACGCACACGGTAAAACCCTGCTGATGGGATGGAGAATCACTTCGGAAACCAAGTTGGCAAGCCCTACCCCAGCTGAACACATGCATCCAAACACAGCAGTTCCACTGTAGACACCCAACCTAGGGCACTCTCATGCAGTCTAAGCAAACAGAGAAATAAGCATACGAGGATGTTCACCGCAATACCTGAAATAAAATTTTAAAATGTGGAAATGGTCCATCAGCAGCAGATTTTAAAATATGCAAAAGAATATGAAAATAGCAGCTGTAAGAAATGAACTCTCAAATTTTGAGTGAAAAGAACAAGTTGCAAAAGGCTATGGATCATGTAAATGTGAGCACATAATACATGAGGCATACATGAAAATTATACATGCCCACTCTAGAAGAATGATTATTTCTGGGATGAGAGGGTGAGAGAAGGAAAGGGGTAGGAGAAGGATGGGCTTTAGTTATAAATTCGGAGGCCAGGAGGGGTGGCTCATGCCTATAATCCCAGCACTTTGGGAGGCTGAGGTGGGAGGACCACTCGAGGCCAGGAGATGGAGACCAGCCTGGGCAACATGGGAGTCTCCACCTCTATGAAAAACACAAAAATCGGCGGGGCATGGTAGCACATGCCTGTAGTCATAGCTACTCAGCAGGCTGAGGCAGGAAGATTGCTTGAACCTAGGAGTTCCAGCTTGCAGCCTGGATGACATAGTGACACCCTGGCTCAAAAAAAAAAAAAAAGATTTTGTACACTTTCTGTACATGAAACTTTTTATATTTAAAATGAAGGAAAGGGAGGGAGGATGAGAGGAAGGGAGGAAGCGAACAGGGAGGGAGGGAGGGAGGGAGACAGAGAGGCCTCATTCATGGTCAGGACAGAGCTTTGTCAGCACAGCCGGGTTGTTGGAATGTTTCGTCTCTTCCACAGCTGTGCCAATCCCAAAATGCAGAGAGGGCTTCTCTCACAGGCCAGAGCCCCACAGATCTCTGAGGGACTGATTTTAAGGGAGGCCTCTCAGTGAGGGAGGAGGCTGTGAGAGGAAGAGAGCAGGTGCTGGAGTGACTCTGGGTGTTGGCAAAAGACAAGGAGGGAAAAATGGGAAGAGAGGCAAGGGTCAAATGACCTAAGGAATTCCACCCTGGAGGCATCAGGTTAAAGGAAGCAAGATTCCACCCCATATGTGTCTGCGCTCTTCCCGTCCCCCGCCCCAGTGCCAGTGGAGGAACGACAAAGGTAAGCGCGGTAGATGAGATGTCAACAACACTGAGGGGAGGAATGACTGCAATCGACTGGGCAAACCGGATACAGCTGGAACCCAGAGGCTTTGATGGGGGACGCTGCCCACAATAGTAAGCTTCTGAATGCTGCACACTCGTATAGACAATCCCGAGCGTTGCATGGAACTGAAAACAAGGGGATTAACTGAAAGTCTTAAAATGAGCACATTTAAGACATCCCCAGCCTTCCACAGCCTGCTAATATCCCTTCTCCTGAATTGGCAGGAGATGGTGGGGGAAAGGGGTAAGTGTGGGATGGTGGTGGTGGGGGACCTGGGACGGCAATCAGTGCCCTGGAGAAATTGACCCAGAGAGTTTCTGAGCTCTGGGACACAGGCCCTGTCATGGGCAGTTTGAGGAACTGCACTGAGCATGGGGAGAAGCCCAGGAGAAATGAGCATTCTGATGAATGAGGCCCCAGTTGCCTTTTTCCTCACACTCTCCACTCAGCCTGGCAGTCAGGCCGAGACAACAAGACAAAAATACAGATTTGTTTTCTTTGGAGAAGTTGATTTGCCTAAGACATTTTTGACGTTTTGAGGTTTTGACATTAGAGATTTTGGACATTTGAGTCAACATTTTTGCACCAATGCAGCGGCTGGTTAGATTCAGGTGTCTGATGGCCGCCGAAGCAATGGGGAACCCAGCACCCTCACAGCGATAATGAACTTCAGAGACGAGGCCCCTCGTGTTACAGAGAGGCCAGCTGAGTCCCAGGGAAGCAAGGGGTCTGCCCAGGAGAACAATGGAAAGAAGTCAGGCTTGAGACAGCTGCGTACAATGCAGGTATCTTTTCCCCTAAGATAGAAATGCTATATAGTTAAAAAAAAATACAGTGGCAGACTATGTCGAAGGGGATTTCTAAGGCAATTCCATTCTATTACTTTCAGGTACAAATCGTTTCCATAACTCTAACTAGGTTATCAAAGTATGGTCTGGCCAGGGCTCTGGGGGACCTGCTTTAATGAATTAGGCAAAGTTGATTCATATCTCATATACCAAATGATTGTCAATTGCTTCTTCTAAGGTAATTGAGAATGCTTGAAAGGTAATTTAAGTGATGCTTTATACTATTAATTAGCTCTATCTAACTTTTATATTTCATTGATAGAGCAGAGGCCTCACTTGAATTACTTTGGCAATCCAAGCTACTAAGGTTTTCTGGGTAAGAAGATGTTTCTGGGCGTAGTGTGGCCTGTCAGCAATCTGTTTCAGATTCAGAAAGCTTCTGACCTTCTATGGACATTCATTTAGCATTTACAGCAGGCTGGCCCTACGCATCTCTTGTTTAGCCACTAATTACACATTTTGATTGGAAAGCTCCCTCTTCTAAGGCAGAACCCACGTATCTGAAACACCCATGTCTGGGGGCTGATCTGATTAATTAACTAACCAGGGCTTTGGACAGTTAACTTGTTGCTTCTAGAAACCTTTGCTTTTGATGCAACATCTCTGTCAAAACAAAGATAAACAGGGATAAAGTGACCTCCTAGGGAAATGTAAGCTCCCACGCATCTGTTCTTTGAGAACGCGCGCCATGTCTTTCATCCTTCTGGTGAGGAATTTAGGGAGTGCTTTTGCATAAAGAAATTCCTCATGGCTTCCTCCAGAATGGCTCTTGTCTTCATGGGGCTGGGAATCCGAGTGGGAGACCCAGCACAACACAACAAGGCCGTGTTGGAGGGCTTGATCAAGGACCTGCACAGACATATCTCACGCCTCTTGCATTTGATTTCACCTTTTGATTTTCTCTTCTGTTCCTCCAAGTTCCCTTTCTTAACCTGCCCCCTGTTCTTGTTCCCAGCTGCCAAGGAGGAGGGACTCCGAGCTCATCTCCAATGGCATCAAGCGAGGCCCACGGCATTGCTGCAATGTTTGCCTGGGTCACCCCACTCTGAGAATGTGACAGGTGGCTGGTCATTGTGGACAGAGAAGAGATATTTTTGTTTATCTTGAGGTAGCTGATTTTTTCTGCCATGTGAGCACCCTGTGAGGCCTCAGCTCCACGGACATAAGAGAGGAATAGAAATTTTACAGTCAGAAGTCCTGGGCAAGGGTCGCAGGGATGCCCTCACCTCTCTCAGTCTGTCTCCTTGATGCGAACTGAGTTAGGTTGGTTCTGAAAGTACTTCCAGTCCTTTAGTAGGTTGAGTAGTTTGAACTATGAGTAAAAAGCCCAAGTTGCAATAAGCTTAGAGTTTTTCTTTTTTTTTAAGGATATAGATATGTTTGTCCTTGGTGAAATGCAGAAAACTTTCTAGGGATCCAACTTGTACCCTAGAATTTGCTAGCACAGATCTGTTAAAGAAGCATTTAGTGCGTACCCACCATGAGCCAAACACTGCACTAGGCTGGGGACACAGAAGCAACAGTCTCTGCTTCTCTGGGCCCTTTGGGCCTAGGGAATACCAAGGTGAGAGAGAAACAATCACAATCAGGTCTAAATGAACTTGATAATTTCATTGCTCTTGAAACCTGGAAGATACAGTTTTCTTACTTTAATTATCTTGCAATAAACATATTAATATATATGTAATATATTAATTATGCATTGTTATTAATCTGAACACACTTGAATTGTATGCTTCAGAATTAAATTATGAAGCTCAGTCTCATTAATGCAAAAGGAAAAATGGACAGGCATACTGACGGATTTAGTTACCTTTTATAAATGCTGAATTGGCTTCTTGAATTAAAATAATCATATATGTCTCTTGAAAAGGTATTTACACTGACAGTTTAGAAATGCTAATTAAATTCTTTCCAGACCAAGCAGCCAGGTCCTTAGATTGGAGGCATTTAATTTTAGAAAAGGTGAAGTTTAAGATTAATCATTTGAAGTTCTTTTTTTTTTTTACATTATTTATAATGTTTTGGTAAGTGCCAAAGTCTTGTCAAAGAAGAACCAAAGTTGTCTTTGTGCAGTGAGTATCTATTTTATGTTTTCAAATCTGTTATTCAGAAGCTGTGATTTTGGTAAATTTGTGTTTTAAATCTTTCTGGGATTACGTACCACTGTTTTGTGCACAGTTTGATTTTGGTCTTCAAGTCTTCAAATGTTTTCATGTAATTTAGATTGGAGACACTAAATTTAGAATCACATTTCTTTTCTAAAAACATCTTTGTATAAAAGGCTTTTGCTGAATACTTATACTACATTGTTTTCCTTTCAAGCATTTACTTAATTTAACCTTTCTGTTTTGAAATTATTTTTGTCTTAAATGTTTTTCATTTGATCAGCATACTCTGGTTTAAGTACTTTAGAAGTGGATTATTCTTGCTTGTACTTACGGCACTTACACAGGCAGCAGTAAAGTGGACCAGTTAGACCATAGACTTTTCAATCAAACAGACAGAGGCGAATCCCTGTTCAGTCATTCTGCGTCTCTGTTTAGTTTTCTTAACAACAGAATGGAAATAATACTACCCACTTCATGGAGGTGTTAGGAAAATTAAATGAGATCATGTGTGTAAAGTGTCTGGCATGGTGCTCAGTGCTCGGAGGAACCAAGTAAGAGATATTACATCCTAATGTTCTTCGATTTTATAATATTTGATCCAACATTCCTGTTAAATATCCACATTCAAATACTGTTATAATGTTTAATAGGTTTTGTCAGTATCTAAAGCCACAGAACAATTAATTGCAAAAAATATATCATAAACATATTAATAACCCTTGTTTGGTGCTTAAATAACTCCATATACATGTCATTTTTTTTTGAGTCGGAATCTCTCTCTGTTGCCCAGGCTGGAGTGCAGTGGCACGATCTTGGCTCACGGCAACCTCCGCCTCATGGGTTCAAGTGATTCTCGTGCTTCAGCCTCCCGAGTAGAGCTGGGATTCATGAGCCACCACGCCCGGCTAATTTTTGTATTTTTAGTAGAGACGGGGTTTCACCATGTTGTCCAGGCTGTCTCGAACTCCTGACCTCATGTGATCTGCCAGCCTCGGCCTCCCAAAGTGCTGGGATTACAGGCATAAGCCACTGCGCCTGGCTAAATATCAATTTTTAATTTGCAATGTTCACAATTTTTAAGTGTAGGCCCATCTCCGCGCATGCCCACAGAATAAGACTGTGTGCATCTGCTCGAAGCATTCTTGGAATCTAGTTTGTTCAAATGGATGTGTGCTGCAGAATGGATTTGATATTTTAAAGAGACTAATAAAAAGACCAAATACTTTGGAAATGAAGTGAGGCATTTTAAAGAAGAACAGCCACTGTTTGTCTTGGTTTTCAGACCTCCTACTTGAAAGGGCTGTGCATGTATTTGATGCCCAAACTTGAAGGTTCCCTGAACCAGGAGAATCATGTGTGAAACACATCAAGGAGGCAGGCGGCCCAAACACCAAACTTCATTATTTTTCTTGGAGGTGGAGAGAGCTGCTGTTCAGAAAAATTTCCAAGGTTTCTGTGATTTGTATGAATTGAAGGTCGTTCCCTAGACTGGATCATAGGAGGCACTGAAGCCTGCCTGCGAGTCAACGTGGAAGCAGATGTGTGCTGGCAATCCTGAAGTAGGGGAAAGAAAATTCGGGAGAAAAATTCACTTGGCTTGCTTGGTGAGTTTCATTTTGCATCCCTCCAGGCTGTCTTTTTCTGATCTTCCACTAGAGGGCGACTAGCCACCAGCTGTGCCCGTGCTCCAAGGAAGCCTCCTTTCTGATCCTGCCCTTTGGGCTCCGGTGTGGGGTCCCAGGAGAGGGTCCTGGCCAATCACAGGTTCGGGAGGATTCCAGCTCCAACCCCGAAACAGGCTGCCCTCCGACACCCTGGACAGGGTGGCCACTGTGAGAGCCCTTCACTTCAGGAGTGGGATTTCAGAGACCGCAGTGAGGGTTTTTCATTTATGATCGTTTATGTCTCTTCCATTCAAAAGGGTGCTGCGAGGATGGGGTTCTGGGGCTATATTTCCTGAACTCCAGCTGTCAGACCCTGTAAAGCACATGTGTCTTTACTGGAGCAATAGACTGGAATATTTGAAACCAGAACTTTAGAAAATCCAGAACAGATGGCTTCCGTGATCGGGGCAAGCTCTGTCACAGAGCCCCCGGGCCTCCCTGCCCTGGCCAGAGTAACTCCTGCACTGGCACTCTGTGGCTGAGGGGGTTACTGTCGGCTCAAAATGCCAGTGAGCAGATCACTGGTTCATGGTTTGTGGGTAGCCCGCTCTCAGCGTGCACTGTAACCCCCAAGCTGAGCAGGGGGGTGTAATACGTCTGGTCCACCTAACTGGCACCTACCCCATTCTGTTTCCTCCTAGCTCTGTGTTTGAGGACCTCGTTTTGTGCAACCTGCCCCTCTGTGAATGTCTTCTGACACCTTGGAACATTTGATGAGAATAACCCGGAGCCACATTCCCACCGCACTTTAAAAGCCTTACAGGGTGCTTTTGCACACGCGATGCCCCTACAACCGTAAGGCAGGGGCAGGAAGAATGACCCTCGCCCCTCACGTCACAGATGAGAACAGAAAGGCTCAGAGCAAGTAAGTCCTGCAATTAGGACTCGAACTCACATCAGATTCAGCAGGGGTTGCTGATACTTCCTCAGGTCTTTGCAGCAGTAGGAATTTGGGTTTCACTTTAGAGAAAACCTTCTGAGCTCCTGACCTTCAAACACATGGGTGCGTGTTAGGAGATTGTGACGCTGCCTTCAGATACTCTTCATAAAACGGCAGCGACGTGTGTTCCCTGAGTGGGTTGAAGGGCCTCCTTCCTTGAGGCTGGAGGATGAACTGGATAAACCTGGGGGTGGCTTCTAACCACACTGTTTTGGAGAACAAAGCACGCAGAAATAGATGAATCGGTCCCTTTAAACACAAGAACACTTGTGTACAATTGTATGGAAAGCAGGCAATTTCCAGTCCAATTAAGAACTACTGTAGGGCCTTTGAAGAGGTGCTCCTAAAAGGTGCTATGAGGGATTTAAAAATTGTGTGCAGCTTGTGAGCTCATTGTTCCAGAGCCGGGCCTCTGTCCCGCGGGTGGCGTGCAGTTCTCGCTCTGGCCACAGGGTGGCGGAGTGACTTAAGCTTCGTGCCTCTTTCAAGCTCGGGACAGAAAGCTCAGCTTCAGCCAAAGTGAGCAAAATGGAGCTTCCAAGAGTTTGTTTAGAGTGGTGTGGACTTCACGTTTGTGAAAACTCTAAATGTCAGTGTTGGGAGGTGGTGAGGAAAGGGGATACTGGATTCTGAAGTAGAGGGGGCTTTTCCAAGGAGCATTGAGCAGCCGAAGTCAAATCCACCCGTAGGGCCAGGCATAGTGGCATGTGCCTGTAGTACTAGCACTCTGGGAGGCTGAGGCGGGAGGATCACTTAAGGACAGGAGGCTGAGGCTGCAGTAAGCCGGCATCGCGCCACTGCACTCCAGCTTGGGTGACAGAGCGAGACCCTGTCTCTTAAATCAAAGAAATGATCATGATGACCTGATTAGCTGGCAGATTCTGAGTGAGCTCTGTCCTTTGGAGGCTCACCTTTGGGAATTGCAAAACCATTGACACTTCCCCCATCTCTATCTGAATTTCCTTTTATAGATTGTTGGTCCTCATTTTTTTTGCTCTTTTTTTTTTTAAATAAAAGGAGTGGTTTAAGTGTTTGTATACATTTTGGAGGAAATAATGTCTGATGAGGCAATGATTCATTTTTGAACCCCATATTCGGATACATGTTTCTAATGTGCATGCTGTATTTAGGGTTATGGTGACAGAAAAGATTTAAATTTGGGAATAGTTTGGACCTTCTTGGGTGTGCAGGCACTGCGCGTGCACACACACACACACACACACACACGCACAAAGGCAACACAGTTAGACCTGAAGAACTGTGTGAGCCATGGTTAGAGACACTGAGGAACTTACCAAGCTCCAGGGTTAGGTAGAAAGGGCAGGATCCAGGATAGATCCCACTGTTGCCCATGTGGAAGCTCTGGGCTCTCACCTCCTGCACTTCTGCCTAAACCCTTGGCGCCGCCATCTAAAGACAGTAGAAGTTTAAATGGCATAGTGAGATTAGCAGAAGGAAGGTTGAATTGCAACATGGGTACAGTTTTGAAGCACATCTTGGGGGCCAGAAAAGCCTGTAATATTTTTTGTAGAAGTAATTAATATTCACTTTCTCAAACTTGAGATCATAGACTTGTGTGGTATGAGTGTGCGTGCATGTGTCTGTGTATGAGACATGCACAAAAAACACACATCGTGAAATTGCTGATAATGCTTCAGAACAGAGTGCCCCTCTTTAAATTTTTTCTTCCTTCAATATTTGCTTTTTCATTGACATTGATGACATTCATTTATTAATCTTTCATAGACATTTATAGATCACCTACTGTGTGCCAGGCCATTAAGATGAAACAGAGTCATGCTGATGTTTAGAAAAAGACAGATCCCTGGGAATCCATTCTTTTTTGATAGGGAAAAAACAGGGATCTACAATTGGCTGAGAATGTGGCTCTGGGATAGGCAGGCTGGGTTTGAAACCCAGCCCAGGCTCTTCCTATTACTCAGCTTCCTCCTCCTAAAATATGGATAATAGTATTACCTACATCAACACATTGTCGTCAGAACTAAATGAACTAACATAATGGGCTCTCCACAGTACACACAGAAAGAAATCAAGAAACATGTAGCTCAAGGAATATATTATTCCTTTTTCTTCATCAACCAAAGCTTTCCACATTCCTCTTCTAACAAATATCTATCATGTGCTCATAGACCAGTTACTGGAGGGAATAAAGATGAGCTGGACAGTTGTTTCTGCTCAGGGAGCTGGGAAGAGCTGGGAGACATGTCATTGTGGCTGCCAGGGAAGGGGTAGGTGGAGACAAAGCTCAGAGGTGAGCCTGTCACTCTGGGTCCATGAAGATGGGGGAGGCGTGGCTGTGGCCTCTGGCTGTGATCGGGCTGCCTGACTGGGAGCACTGTTCACCTGAGATATAGCTCCTAGGTATTTTCAGATACTGCAATCCCTGAAGGACAGCATGACCTTCAGAGACACGAAGGACTGCGCTTCTGCCAAGAGGATTCTAGGGCATAGGGCAGTTGTCTTTAGAGCTGACCTGAGCCCTCGTTTGTAGGAGCTCCCTGAGCTGTGGAGCCCTGTGTCATTCTTCGGGGCCTGGTGATGAAGACAGGTCCATGCTGGCGTCTAGGGGTGCAAAGGAGGCCTGCCCAGGTACTATCTGCTCGTTTTAGCTGGGGCTTCCTGGAGCTGTGCCTTACCCCGGGTTCTTACTGCTTGATTGATGAAGGTGTGTGGAGGGGAAACTGTATTTATCAATAGCTCCCAGGCCTCGAGTTCCCTGGGGGAGAATGAGTGAATGCTGGACTCTCGGCAGAGGCGGAGCGGTGCCCCAGGGGAGGGTCTGAAAGGCTGAGAGCCAAGACCCACTAGGGATTGATGCTGCCCTGTGCCCTGCCCCAGGGCCGGTGGACCGTGTGGGTCACACGGACAGGGGCTGTGCTCTGTTCGCGGCGCCTAGCTTGTGCCCTCCACAACGAGGCACCCTGTAAGCATCTGCTGGAAGAGAGATGGAGAGAGTGAGGGCGAGTGCCCACGACTCCACCCTGGGACAGGCAGTGTGATGCCGAGAAGAGGAGGAGCAGGGCCAGGAACCTGAGACCGTTCTCTGTTCCTCTTTGTTAGCCAGGCCACCCCGAGCAGATTAGTTTACCTCTCTGGGCCTCGATTGAGAAATCTGTAATGCAAGGAGGAAAGCCACTGCTGCTGCCTCCCTTGCTGGGCTCTGCCAGTGTTAGTGGCCGCAGCTGGTGTGTCTGGGACCTGGCAGTGTGCACAGAGAGCCTGCTCCGTGGGCTCAGTCCAGTAGCTCCCAAGTCATCCCTTTATTGCCCCTGTCACCGAGCCTCTCCCCTCAGGTGAGGAGCAACTGGCAGTGTGAACAGATTATCCGTCCTCACCACAGGGCCATGACGTTCCCTTTCAGGAACGAAGTCCACTTGAGTTTTGAAATCAGTGGGTTCTGACCTTGCGGGCCTTCCTCTTCCTCAGTCTCCTGCTCCTGGCGGGGCCCAGCGGCTACCCCACGCTGGGGTCCCTGTGGGGTGCCACACTTTCCTGACGCCCTTCTCTTCACCCAAACCACAGCTTCCTTGCTTTCTGCGAGGTGGCCATCTAGCTGGTTGGGCAACATAGGCAATGTGGTTGGAAATACCTCAGGGGTGTCCCTACCCCACCACCCCCAAACCGAAGTGCACTCCCGCAGTGCCCCATGGCAGGGCCAAGAGGGCCACGACTCTTCCTGCCTCCTTATTCTGCTCAAAGCTTTGCCTTGGCCTTGGCTGCCTGTGGTTCACTCTCAGTGTTCTCCATTGGAGCTCCAGGTGAGGACACTGGCAGCGTCCCCTCCCCACGGTGTCCCCTCAGCCTGCGCTGGTGCCCACCTCCCTGCAGGGTCAGATGACACGGGGAGATGCCTCCTGTTCCAGGCCCTGGCTGGGGCCAGGGCTGCAGTGCTGACAGAGATGTGGTCACTGGCTTCCTGGAGCTTCCGGGCGAATTGGGGCAGCCCGATGGGTTTTAGATCTAGGCCTCATTGGTTCTCTGTGTCCCGTGGCTGAGTGAGAGCAACAATCTCTGGCATTCCTCAAATCTGCAGATGCCTGGCTGCTCTTCATCCCCATCAACAAGTATTTATCAGGCACTTCCTGGATTTTGGGTGCTGGGCTGGAGGCTCCTTGTGTCTGTCCTGCGGCGTATGAGAGGCTCTGCTGCTTCAGGATGGCTGGACTTGCATCTGCAGGATGCACCTGTCCACTTATTTCAATGCTCTCATGGTCATAACTAGGACCATTCCAGATGCAGCGGAGAGAAGTTAATTCACCACTTGCCGTGGGTGACTGAGGGCCACGGGGCCTAATGTTAACACTGGGTTTCTTCCTTTTGCTCTTTCTTTGTGACACGTTCTTCCATTTTCCATCTTCTTCACACTGGTTTCTCTAGCTTCCTGCCTCTTCTGAACCTTTTATTTTTAAATCTTTCTTCTTGAATGATTTCCTCTATCCTGCATCCTCCTTCCTGCGCATAGCGGGAGAAAGAGGAGTCCAGGCTAGGGTGGGGCACATTCGTTGGTAATGGGTGAAGATTCTGCTTGACTTGGAAATCCACACATAGAAGGGGAGGGATCGAAGATAAAACACATGTTGCCATATGTAGCCCCACTAGGATTTTTTTCAGGTTAACCATGAAGAAGAAAATAAAATTCAGCAAATATTTGCATTCCCTCTCCTCCCTCCACAGTGGCCAACTTTGCTATGAAAACACAGTTCTCTGTCCTGTCTTACCTACATGCAGTTTTTCCTTCCTCCCTTTGAAGTGTTTTAAATGTAGCTTTTTTGATAGATAATATGTGTGCATGGCCTGAACTCGAGCAGGTCCAAGGGCACACAGGGGAGAGTGCTTCTCCCTGATCAGCTCTTTCTTGATGCAGGTGGCATGACCAAGAGCTCAGCATTGACAGGTGAGGTGGAGTCTGGCCCTCCCGGATGGTGGGAGCTGGGTCACAATGGCGGCTGGGCAGGAGGAGGCATTCTGGCTGATGGTGGTGGGCTTCATGGACCGACCGCAGGCACAGAGGCTCTGGTCATGCTTGGCAGCAGCTTGGGCCATTGCCGTGTCTCTTTTCCCTGCTTCCTCCCTACACCCTACCCCGCTGCTGTGGGCGGTGACCTGTCCCCACTGTAGCCTGTGAGCTCTCTGCCCCTGGGTGCAGGTCTGGGATGCCAAGGAGATAGGCAGGATTTTCTCCCAAAAGTGTCCAACCAAGTTCTGGCATTAGTACTAAGAGGGGGCTCGGCAGGTTGAAGACAATGATTTGTTATTGTTATTGTTTAATATTCATTAAGTGCCTGTAATGTGTTGGACGACATTGAGAAAGATTCGTGGCTGGTGAAATTAAACTGAGCTCAGAACTGGCCTGGTGCCTCGAGGTCCCTGGCAGGCCAAATTCTGGTTTATTCTGTTTGTCCACAGGAATGACCTCACAAACCAGGAATGAGAAGCCCCCACCAACAAAGGCATGCTGATAATTATCCTTAGAAAAGGCATTGATTCGCATCTCTTCTCCCACCTTGGGTTAAAGAGTGGACAATAATGCTGTTGCCTTCAAGAATGAGAGAGCCAGAGAGGGAAGGTGACCTGAAAAGGTGACAAAGCAGTCAGTGCAAACTACATCCTTGGGCCAAATCTATGACATCAGCAAAGCTGGGCTTCACTCCTTCCCTCCCTTTTCCCCTGGTCGGGGTGCTTCTCCCTAAGACAGGAGGCTCCTCATCCTTACTCCCCTTTCAAGACCACCTGCTGGGCACCCACCATTTACTCATTCATACTAAAGAGTAACTGGCTGAGAGCTAACATTCTGATATCCTCAGCACACATCAGGCATTGTGCCAGGTGTTTTTACCTCTATTATTTCACTGAATTATCCCACAGCCCTTGATGGTAAATGCTGTCATTCGCCACGTTTACTTAAGGTCATTTACTTAATAGGTTACAGGAGCCAAGGTGCTTGGTCATGACCCTAGAGCATTATATTTACCACACCTGGGCTAGTTTACCCTTTAACAAAGCAGAACATGGCCAGGCACAGTGGCTCACGCCTGCAATCCCAGCACTTTGGGAGGCCAAGTCTGGAGGATCACTTGAGCCCAGGAGTTCGAGGTCAGCCTGGGCAACATGGTGAGACCACCCCCATCTCTACATTAAAAAAAAAAAAAAAAAATAGCTGAGTGTATTCCCAGCTACTCGGGAGGTTGAAGTGGGAGGATTTCATGGGCCCAGGAGGTCGAGGCTGTAGTGAGCTGCGATGGCGCCCCTGCAAAACACAGCAGCTTTAGGCCCTGCATTCATTCCTGGCCAAACATTGGAATCACCTGGGGGCTTTTAAAGGCTGCCAATGCTGGAGCTCCTCTCTTGAGATTTGGATTTAAATAGTCTGGTGGGGGAGGGGACCCAGCGTTGGTATGTTTGAAACACTTACCAGGTGACTCCACTGGGAACCCAGGGCTGAGAACCCCTGCTAAGGAGGAAGACCAGAGAGGGGCTCGTGCACGCCGAGCACCGGGAAGAGGTGAGGGATGCATCAGGAAAGATGGCTGCGCAGGCTGGAGGTACTGGGTGGCAGCTGTGACTGTGCTTACTAAAGAAAGCTGGTCTTCACCCCTGGGAGGTGGTGCATATGTGCTTCCAAATGGGACGCCGGATGTGGCTGGGCCAGCTGATATTCTGGAGCCCAGGGACCAAATGCCAAGGCCGCGTCCTCAGGGTGGCCTTCAGAGGGATCTGTTTCAGGGAGGGACCCAGAAAGTCGGGACTACTGTGACCCTTGCGTTTTTTTCCCCGCCAGTCGTTGGCTGGCTTGACTGGAGGAGAGGCTTTTGAAGGGCTCTGAGGTGCCTAGAAGGGGCCCTGGGAGCCAAGCCAGGAGGGGAGTTCTGGGGAGGCGGGAGTGGGGGAGGGTGCGAGAACAAGGCACAGGAGAGACCAGGGAAAGATAATTGGAGCCCTTGGAATTGAGCTCCCAGCAACAGCCTCTGCCCATAGCGTGAAGAACGTTAAGTCCAGCTCCCTGGAGGCAGAATTCGTCCCTGCGGTTTCCCTTCCAGAGCGTGTGGCCGGTGTCTCCACTACGACGAATCACAGCAGGGCAGGTTAGTTCTTCACCAGTGTCCTCATTTGCATCGTAAAGAGACCTTGAGGTTTGAGAGTGTGTTTTGTTCATCTTCATACCCTTTCTCCCCCCAACACTGCTTAGCAAATAGCCAGACACATAGCAGGTACCCACAAGGGTGACCAGCTGTCTGGGTTTGAATGAAGCTGAGAAGGTTCCTGGGATGTAAAACTTTCAGTGCTAAAATGGGGAAATGTCTTGGGCAAACTGGGACAAGTTGGTTACCTTAGTGCCCAGGGAAACCTCAGAAGCAAGAGCCCAAAATGGTGGGTGGTTGGTTGGCTTCACTAGGGCCCCAAAGCTGCCATGGATAGTGTTGGCATAGCCTTTCTGGGGGCGGCTGTCACCCTAAAGAGTGTCTCTGGCATGGCATAAGGACCCTGCCACAGTCACTGACCCCATTAGTTGTTTCCATTTCTTTGGATACACAGGAAATAAACACCAGCTGAAGGGACGTGCACCTTATGGCTGGTGGGGGAGGGAGAAGGGGAGTGAAGTCCTAAGTCACAGTGTCTTCATGGGAAGGTGGGAAATTCACCTCTGCTTCCAACTAAGAAGAGAAAAATGTTTGGAAAACAAGAGCTGGCTGCAAGAATGGGACACAAGGGGAATTGTCCAGGGCACAGCACATCGTAATGGTCAAGAAAATGGCTACTGTCTTTTGATCACTTGTTTTGTGCCGGGTATAGTAATAAGTTTTTTTTTTTTTTTTTAAAAAACACATTTGTTGAAAAATAGAGAAAACCACAAAAAACCTGAAACTGTTCCATAGTCCCATCACTATTCTGGGGTGGTGGGGTAGCCGTCTGGGGGGCATCCTTCCTGACTTTCTCCCACCTGAAGCGGGTGCATCTGTGTCTATACAGGTATGTCTTTACAAATGGAATCAGTCTGTACATTTTGGTCTGTAATGGATTTTTTCTTTTAAAAATGTATATAAACATTCTTCCTTCCAGATCATTGGATACTGATCTTCTTTGTTCTTTTAACTTCTGCATAACATGCCATATGAACGCAGCATATTTTTTCCTACCCATCCCTTATTGGTAATTTACTCAGATGTTATTATTTTCATTTTGTTATTGCAACGCCTCATTAAGCCTTTTTTACATATCATTATGCATGCGTACAAACGTTCTGTTGAATATTTCCTTAGAAGTGTCTGAATCAGAATTCACCCACATTTTTACTTTGTAAATATTGCAAAACTGACATCCAGAAAGGTAGTGGCAATTTATTTTTCCAACTCCTTTTCTCTACCCTCATGCCATTACTAGATGTTATCTTTTTTTTTTTTTTTTTTTTTTTTCTGGACCTTTCAATGAAAAGTTGAATTTTGTTTTTTCAATGTGCATCTCACTAACCATCTTTTTGATATGAAGTTGAGCATCTTTTCATCTATTTACTGGCCATTTGGATTACCTCCTCTGTTCATATCTTCTGCCTAGTTTTCCTCTAAAGTACTAATAGTTTTTTTTATAAATGTATTACAGTTCTTTTTGTGTAAGACATACACTTTGAACATTATATTCTGTTATTCTTTTTTGCTTTTTCAATTAAGGTTTTAATTTTAAAATCTTTTAAAATCTGTTAAGTGATTTCAGTTTTTTCTCCCTTAGGAAGACCTTTCTTATAATGTTAAAAAACTGTTCTTGAATGCAGTCTAAAATTTTATGCTTTTTAGAATTGCTTAGTTTTTTTTTTTAATTCATCACAAGACAGGTATCATTTTTTTCTTTCAGTGGGATATCCCATTTTCCCAAGACTTAAAATGCCACCTTTATCATTTATTAAATTCCCACATAGACTCACATATTTTTCTACCCTCTTTCCTTTTCCATTGATCTATTTATTTATTACAGTGTCATTATTGCTTTGATTAGTGCAGCTGTTGGCTACATTTGCCTTTTAAAAGAGTGTTTCACTATCACTTGTCTTCTTGGTCAAAAATTTCTTGACAATCCTGCAAAATTTTATTAAGGATTGCAACATCCTTGTTAAATTCTTTGCCTATCCTTTTACTTTTAAATTAATGGTGACAGGAAAAATATGTAGGACCTTGGAGATACCAGTAAATAGAGATTGAGCAACAAAGTGAAAAAAAAAATCTAACAAAGGAGAAACGTATATTCCATAGGTATTGCTGAGTGGTAGCCTGGGCAGATTTTATCACAGGGGAAGTTAACACACAGAAAGCTCCCATCTTTTGCTTACCTTTTGTATTCACCTTTAGGCCTGAAAAGACAAATTTTGGATAATATGTATTGACCGTTCCAGCTGTGAGCATGCTTCCTGCCCTCCCTCCAGGCTGCCCAGCAGTGCCACTCCTGCAAATCCAGGAGAGCTAGAGGTGCTCAGAGACAGAAGGGGCCACCTTGCATGGGAAAAATGAGTTTCTAGCTGCTGAAGGTGTTCAAACCTCCTGATGGGGTTTTCTTAGAGAAGATGGGGTCCCAGGGTCTGATGATCTGTGCTAACCCTGAAATTCTCTGATTCTGGGACTCAGGAATTGAATATATTAATGGGAAGGTGATATGGTTTGGCTCTGTCCCTACCCAAATCTCATCTTGAATTGTACCTCCCATAATTCCCACATGTTGTAGGAGGGACACGGTGGGAGATAATTGAATCATGGGGGCAGTTTCCCCAATACTGTTCTTGTGGTAGTGAATAAGTCTCACAAGATCTGGTGGTTTTATAAGGGGTTTTCCCTTTTGCTTGGCTCTCATTCTTTTTTGCCTGCCGCCATGTAAGACGTGACTTTGTAACTCCTTCACCTTCTGCTGTGATTTCAGGGCCTCCCCAGCCACGTGGAACTGTGAGTCGATTAAACCTCTTTCCTTTATAAATTACCCAGTCTTGGGTATGTCTTTATCAGCAGCATGAGAACAGCCTAATACAAAAGAAATAACATATAATGCATTTAACAGCAGCAGTAGAAGTGGAAATCATAGAAGGGGGATGGGAGTCTATCAAGTTTTCACTGGAATGCAAATCTCAACCTGGAGAGAAGGACTGTGTGGGGAGAGCAGTGGGAGTGCTATTTTAGGAGTGGATGGATAATGTGTTTTAAAGGCAGAACACAAAACTGGCATGAGGCAAGATCCAGGAGTAACGGAAGACTTCAACCATCTGGGCATCAGCTGGAGTCTCAGGCTGCTAAAAACATAAATTCTTGTTTGGCCTTGCTGAAAATTTTATGTCCAAAAGATGAGGAGAAGAAGCAAAGAGAAAAACTGGTCATTGGGACCAGAAAGAATTTATTTGTGGGTAGGAAAAGACAAAGATCCCAGAAGAAAGTGGCCTTCATCTTAGAATCTAAGAAGGAAGCAAACTGAGAATGAAGTGAGGCATGTTATTTACACTGGAGGAAAAGCAAGTCGAAACAAGGCAAGAGAGGGGGGAATAATTCTTGCCTCTCAAAGTCTTCAAAGTTTATATGAGTTACAGGGACAGTAGACTCTACAATGCCATTGTTTATGCTTTATCAATGACCCAAAAGAAAGAGATAAAGAAGGCTCTTAAAAAACTAGCATAGCCCTGCAAAAGATGGGAAGAGGAGTGGATTAGTCAGGGTTCTCCAAAGAAACACACCAATAGGATGGACATATAAACACACATTTTAAGGAGTTGGCTCACGTGATTGTGGGGGCTGACAAGTCTGAAATCCATGGGACAGGCCTTCAGGTTGGAGATGGAGATAAGAGTTGCTATTGCAATCTTCTGTTCAGATTCCACAGGGCAGTAGGCTGTAAACTCTGGCGGGGATTCTATGTTGCAGTCTTGCGGAGAGTGCCTCCACCTCGGAGAACCTTGTTTTTGTTCTTAAGGCCTTCAATGGATTGGACGAGGCCCATTCACATTGTGGTGGGTCATCTGCTCTACTCAAAGTCTACTGATTTAAATGTGAATCTCTTGGAAAAAATACCTTCACAGCAACATCTGGACCAGGGTTTGACCAAGCAATTGGGCACCCTTGCCTAGCCGAGTTGACCCACAAAATTAACTCTCGAAAGGAGCATGTGGCCAAGGGCAAATACAAGAACATGGTGATCATGAAAGATGAGTCCCAGGAAGGCTGGGAAAGCTGAGAAATGACTGAAGAGTCATCTAAAGACCGTGGTGAGGACACTCAAAAATTAGTGTGCAGTAGATGGTTGGTGGCTTAGTTTGTTTGAGCTGTTATAACAATACCATAGACTTGGTGGTTTATAAAAAAACAAAAAATTATTTCTCACAGTTCTGGAGGCTGGAAAGTCCAAGATCAAGGCACTGGCGAATTTGGTGTCTGGTGACGCCCTTCCCGGTTTATAGATGGCAGTTTTTGGCTGTGTCCTCATGTGGTAGAAGAGGCCAGGAGCTTGCTCGAGCCTCTTTCATCAGGACACTAATCCCACTTCTGAAGCCATAGCCCTCATGACCTCATTGCTTCCCAGAGGCCCCACTTCCAAACACCATCATGTTGGAGAATATGTTTTAACATGAATTTTGGGGAGACACAAACATTCAGATCACAGCAGATGGGGTGTCCAGTAGAGTAGGGTCAGATCACTTGCCTTTCCTCTTTATTGATCAAGGAGATGTGTCTCTAACCTGGGCTATGTAAAACATAAGCATTGAAAAGAGATGTCAAGCTGAAGATAAGAAGAGAGCCCCCAAGCACCTTTAAATCTACAAGCCTATGGGCTAAGACCACTTGCTGCTCAGGGCACTGAAAATTCCTGGAGATGTGACCACTGAACCCCTGTCTGAAATTTTAGAACATGGAAAGCCAGAGGGGGGTCAGAGCATTGCAGACTAGCTATTTGGCTTTTCATAAAAGGAACATACTGCATAGAAGTCCCTGGTCAATTTTTAGAAGAAATTGCAGGCCAGTGGTAGCATTTAGAAATAAAGGGTTGCAGTAAGAGAGCCAGCCTGGGGTAATGGATTTAAAATGTTCTGTGCACCTGTGCCTTGTGTGCCTCATCCCAACCCTGGGCCCAGCCTTGCCTGCCTTCACCATATCATCCACATTTGCGAGTGAGCAGAGTCAGAAGAGGGTAAGGGGTGTGCCCAAGATCCCACAGCTGGAAATAAAAGAACTCAGGTCATTAGCAGATCTTGTGCTCTTTAGTTTACTGTACAGCAGGGGTTGTCAAACAATGGCTGTAGGCTGAATCCGGCCCACCAGCTGTTTTTGTAGGTTCTGTGAGCTAAGAATTGTTTTTTACATTTTTAAATGGTTAGGGAAAAAAAAAAACACAAAAAGGGAATTCTATTTCGTGACCTGTGAAAATGATATAAAATTCAAATTTCAGTGTCCATCAATAAAGTTTTATTGGAACACAGCCATACCCACTAGTTTATATATTGTCTGTGGCTCCTTTTCTGCTAGAATGGTAGAGTAGATACTATGAAGAGACCCTCTGATTTTCAATGCCTAAAATATTTTATCTATTCTTTTACAGAAGAAGTTTGTTGACCCCTTCTCTTTAGCCCTTGGCCAGTTCTTCTCGGGCTCCTATGTTAACAGCTACCAGAAAAAGATGATGGGGACATGTCAGAACCTGGGAACGAAGGATATGAGAACCATTTTTTGTACTGGCATGGCTTGAATTAGGTAATCCCATGGAGCATGGGAAGAGAAGGGGAGATAGGACAGGGCAGGATGCTGAAAGATCCTGGAATTTCATTTAATTCCATTCAGTCTGTTAAATGGTGGGTCTGGCTTTCAGCAGGGCATTTGCAAAGACTCTCATGATATCCCTGACCTACTAGAGAAAATGTGGATTTGATGATAACAATTAGATATATGTGTCATGGGCCAATCAACTGGTACCCATAGGATTTGATTAATGAATTACTGGCAACCTAGGGTCTCTAGTAACACACTGTAGGGCCATGTTTTTGAGCCTGCCCTGTCTAAGATTGACATCGAATGTTTATATAAAGGCACAGAGAGCATGCTTGTCCACTCCAAAATGAAATAAGGCCAGGAGCATTAGCAGTTCAAGTCAGAAGACCTGAGAGTTTCACATTAACAAGATGATTATAAACCAAGAGTGTGAGATGATGGAATATCAAATCCATTCCTAAGGCAGAAGAGCAGTATAGTGCTGAGATCAAAAGAAATGACAGGACTTGCATTGCATTGGATAGATGTGCTGGGAGCACTGTCTCCTGTCCTAGGCTTCAAATCTTAAGAAGGAACTTTGAAAGTGAGATGGCTACGGAGAAGCTTGGCTGGGGTAATTCTAAGTCTGGGAATATCACATCAGAAATAGGAGAAGGCATCAGGGATGTTGGGCTTGGGGAAGAGAACTGAAATATGGCATTGTCTTGGTTGGGCTCCCCAGAAACAGACTCTGGGACAAGGATTTGGTCCACGTGCTTTATTGGAGAAGTAAAGAGAACACGGGAAGAGGGTGGGGAAGGGATCCAGGGCAGGGAAGCAGCTAGTAAAGAGTGTTATCCAGCCAGCTCCCACTGTGATGTACTGGGGCTTCACACTGTGGAGAAACTCTGGGAGGTGGTATAGAGCGTGCTTCTCAGTCATCCCATTCAAGGCATGAGGACTGGGACATTCGTTTGTCAACACCCACCCTCATTGACTGAGGGCTATGCCCAGGGGTCTTTCCAAGGCTTTTGAGGGAGCCCAGACACAGAGATGAGGACACTGTAGTGGGAAGGCTATATCATATGGACAGGATACTAACCCATGTGCTACAGGCACCTGTCCCCACATACTGGAAGAGCTGTAATATGGAAGTAAACCTTGGGTGAAGAGAAATGAGCCTTTTCTAACCTTTGTGGCTCCAAGAATTGATGGCTTCACAAGGTGATGTGAATTCTAGCAGCAGAGCCTGAGGGGCCAGATCTCGGATATGCCATGGGGGGATTCTGGCTTCAAGGGAAATGTTGAAAAGGACGGCATGCCATCCCTTTCCAGGCCAAGATGTTCCAATTTTATGAATGAAATTCTCCTGGGACATAGAGGTAGTGAGTGGAAAGCTTGGTGGTGAAGGTGGGTGTCTGGAGGAGGAAGGCCACCACTGGTTATCCCCAGCCCAAGAGCCATACCACGTACCCCATCCAACCTCAGTGGAGGCCAGCCCTGGATAAGTGATGGGGGCTGCCAGCCAATTCTAGTCCAGGACTTTGATCCCCCGACTCCCAGCATTAGCATTGCTGAGAAAAATTGAAGGGCACTTAAAATAAAGCCTGGGTTCAAAAACATCCCCATGGGCAAAAACATCAATGCAAGACATTGCAGATCCTGCCTGTTCACCAGCCTAGCAGCCCCACAGCTTCATTGCAGAGGCCTTTAGGCTCCATGGCTCTGTGCCTCCTTTGAGCCTTCCCTCCCAGACCCTCCGTGCGGGAGCTCAGCAGCTCACGACAGAGGCAGCTCATTATTTTGCTGGAGTTGACTTCAAATCTGAAATCAATCGGGTATCAAATATTCAGTCCTCAGTTTGATACTGTTTTTCAAAGGTGCAATAACGTTCAGAAATGACACCGCATTTCCTAATTATGAAATTCTGTCGTTGCTGTTCAGTCTAGAATGACTTGGCTGCAGGGTTTTTTCTTTTCTTTTTCTTTTTTTTTTAAGGTTTAGCATACAGTACGATTATTTTAAAATTGCTTTGGAAGAATGTATTTCATCAGCAAACTACGAGCATGCTTATTACCGAAGTTTGGAGGCAATTTGAGAGGAAGGATAAATTAGCACAGACTCTGGGGGCCTCGAAGCATGCCCTCCCTCATCCTCCCTTCTCCTTCTCCCCGGAGCTCAGGAAACCTTTCACTCTCGGTGCCTCTACACTCCTGCCTGCCTCACACACGTCCACCAGTCAAGGTCATTAATGATTTGGGTATGGAGAAGGGCTGATGGGGAAATTCCTGCTTCCCATGAGAACCACAGCACTGCTGAGAGGAAGGATGGACAAGGGGCAAGAAGTTAACCCAAGAGCTCCCTACAAATCTGGGATCCTGAAAGCTGGTGTGAAGAAGAGCTGCTGTAGATAGCAGAGCCTGCGAGAAATCAAAGGCTTTGCTTGCTCGGGGACACAGATGCCTTCGTGAGAAGTGGGACCGTCGAGTGAGCTGCCAACACTTAAACAGTGGTCAGATGCTAGGTGCGGTGGCTCATGCCTATAATCTCAGCACTTTGAGAGGCAGAGGTGGGGGATCACTTGAGGTCAGGAGTTTCAGACTAGCCTGGGCAACATAGTGAGATCTTCGTCTCTACACAAAATTTAAAAATTAGCCAGGCATTTTTTTCTTGTAAATTTGTTTGAGTTCTTTGTAGATTGGGCCTGTCATGGGGTGGGGGGATGGGTATACCTAAATAATGAGATTAATGGGTGCAGACACCAACATGGACATGTATACATATGTAACAAACCCTGAGTTGTGACATGTACCCTAGATTCTTCCCGGAAAAAAAAAATTAGCTGGGCATGGTGGCATGCACCTATGGTCCCAACTACTTGGGAGGCTGAGGCAGGAGGATTGCTTGAGCCTGGGAGGTTGAGGCTTCAGTGAGCCATGACGGTGTCATTGTACTCCAGCCTGGGTGACAGAGTGAGACCCTGTTTCAAAAAAAAAATCATAGAGGGTGGTTTATAAACAATAGAAATTTATTTCTCACACCTCTAGGGGCTGGGAGTCCAAGATCAAGGCACTAGCAGATTCAGTGTCTGGTGAGGGCTGCTTTCTGGTTCACAGCAACTTCTCCCACTGTGTCATCCCATGGTAGAAGGGGTGAGGGGCCTCTCTGGGGTCTCTCTTGTAAGGGCAACAATCGCATTCATGAGGGCTCTGCCATCATGACCTAATCACCTCCCAAAGGCCCCACCTCCAAATACCGCCACATTGGGAATTAGGCTTCAGCATTTGAATGTTGGAAGACATGAACATTCAGTCTATGGCAGGAGTGAATTACTGACACAATAGCATGGTGAATCTCAGAAATGCTACATTTAATGCAAGAAGCCAAACAAGGCCACGCTATATGAGTCCATTGATATTACCATTCTAGAATAGGTGAAACTCATCTATGGTAAAAAATATCAGAAGCATGGTTGCCTCCAGGGAGGAGAAGATTGATTGGAAGAGGGCATGAGGGAACACTGTGGGGATGGAAATGTTCTGTATCCTGATTAGGGTGTTTCTCCATGGGTGTATATGTTTGTCAAAACAAATTGAACTGTGTGCTTTAGAAAAGTATCATGGTGGCTGGGTGCAGTGGCTCATTCCTGTAATCCCAGCACTTTGGGAGGCCAGGGCAGGCGGATCACGAGGTCAGGAGATTGAGACCATCCTGGCTAACATGGTGAAACCCCATCTCTACTGAAAATACAAAAAATTAGCTTGGCATGGTGGCGGGCGCCTGTACTCCCAGCTACTTGGGAGGCCGAGGCAGGAGAATGGCGTGAACCTGGGAGGCGCAGCTTGAGTGAGCCGAGATCGCGCCACTGCACTCCAGCCTGGGGGAACAGAGCAAGACTACGTCTCAAAAAAAAAAAAAAAAAAAAAGTATGGTGATTTACCACTGCCATAGATGAATGAGATGAATGTAGATAGAAACTCGTAGCCAATCGTAGCCACATGCAAGCCTGCAGGTGACTCAGCTCCACAGGAGGGCACCACCTCAAGGGTTTACCCTTTATCTCCGGTAAGAAATTGAGTCACTGCAGCCTCCTATTCCTGCTTAGGGGCCTGCCCTCTTATCCTAGCCACGAGCTAAATATCTAAATACTGCCCCACTCTCAGGGGAGGCAGCCTTGTTTTCTGAGTAATATATTCAACCTAGAGTCCACACCATTCATATCTCGGCGAGAAATGCCTGGCAGGGATTGCATTAAGTCAAATGCTAGAGGACAGAGGCTGATGACACGTGTGTGCCTCCCGGGGCTGGTGTGAAGGGAGCCACCTCATTCGTATGAGATGATAGTTCCCAAGGAACTTTTTCTTCTTCCTTTCTGTCTTTCCTCCTTCTTTCTTCCTTTTTTTTTTTCTTGGTAGCAAAGACCTCTTCACATTGACAAATTATGAATATGCAGAAAAGATGGTATGAGACCACTCTGCGTCTCTGAACTGAGGCCAGTTTAATTCCTAGGACTCTAGTCACTGGTACTTTTCCTGCATTTTCAGCAGCACCTGAAATAGATTTTGCTTCATATGAAATGCAAAACACTGCAGAGTAAAAAGCTCACCCTGGTCTCTGATCCAGGCGAGTGTTCTCAAGCCTGGTGTTCATATTTTTTTCTCCTTTTCTTCAAAATACTGCCTTGCTAAGCCCACAGATGGGGATCATAGGATAAGTAGATGCATAATGTATTACCCAAAATATTCCACCAGGCATCTTCTCTTACAGGTCAGGAGGACTTGCAAATGGAGCCTTCTAGGTCACCGCATTTCCATCTGAAGGAAAGTCTCCCTCATAATTAAGATTATGTCAGCATTTCCATTACGGAACCCAGTGGTAAAATCCACTCTGAAGTGCAGCTTGGTTTTAAAGCTCTTGGTCTTGGAGAGAACTCTTTATCTCTCTGACAATGGTTTGCCTCGCTTTTTACCTTGGAAACTAGAGAAAGAAAAATGCATAGTAAGTCAGGAGTAGGGGGCTATGCTGCCCTGCGAAGCCATCAGTGGGCCTGGCTATTGGTCAAGGAGTTGGCAAAAGGAGGTTTGGGGGCCCCCGCGGTCTCCTGGATGGCAGACCAGTGAGGCAGCAGGAGCCTCTGTGTCCCAGCTGGGGTTCCCCAGGCTGTCCCCTGCTGATCCTCTCTATCAGAGTCACCTGGGCAGAGCCTGTTCTGAATGCAGATTCTCGCCCTCCTATGGCACTCCTCCTATTGCCCCACCCAATCAGAATATCTGGGGTGGGGCCTGGGAATCTGCATGTCCTAACTACCTTTCCCAGATGATTCCTTTTCCCAGGAAACCTGAAGTTGCACGGGCGTAGACTTTGCTGTATTGTTGCTGGTGACCTTGGCCAAATCTCTTCACCTCATTATTATGCCTTATTTATAAAATAACAGCTAACATGTATTGAGTGCTTCCCATGTGTCAAGCATGTTCTAAGGGTCTCATGAATTAACTCATCTAATTCTCACAGCAGCCCTATGAGGTGGATACTATAATTATCTACACAGAGAGGTTGAATACGTTGCCCAAATCACACAGCTAGTAGAGCCGTAGCGTGAGCTTTGAAGCCAGCGTTCTGGCTCTGCCGTGCCGTGCTGCCTCTTGGAGGATAATTATAGTTCTCACTGTCCTGGGTTGTGAAGGGGCAAATGAAGTGGGAGATGTAAAGCTGCTTTGTGGCCTGCATGGCTATTTTTATGGTATTTTTAATCTTAGGTTATCTTTATCTAGTTCCCTATTTAAGACTGTCTTGGTCCTTCCCAATCTCCTTTTTTCCCTCTCTTCCCCTTTCCCGGTCCCACGCAAATCTTTGATTTGTGAACAGCTAATCTCACTGGCTAATTGACACTCAGGGGTTCATACATGATGATAGCCTAATGCGATTGTTTTTCTCAGATAACACCCTTTCATTTTAGCTGGAGTTTTAACTCAGAATTTCTAATCTGCAGGCACCAGGGACCACCTTGCTATCTTCCCCCTTACCAGCCCTGTGCTCCGTGGGTGTTTCTGAAAGAAGCAAACTTCATTAACTAATTAGGAATCTATTCCATATATACATCTTTTTTTTTTTATAAAATGGGAGATAATCCACCGGTATTATTTCTGGGGCTTTTCTGAAATCTTGAAAATGCCAGGAGACGTCCTCCTCATTACCATCTTAATGGGTCGCCAAGTGTCTGGGGACCTCTTGGAAGAAGCCATTTTCAAAGTCTGTTGTTTGTGGTTGTGGTGGGTATGAGTTTGTGACAGGATGTGTCCTGCCCTGGCTTTGCGTCAGGCTGGTCCAGTTTACCAGGACTTTCTTCCCTAAGGGGTTGCTGAGAGGACGGACTGCTCACAGGGGCAGCTGCTGAGGTACAGAACCCACAGGTCGGGGACAGGGTCACTGCCGGCTGCCACTCAAGAAAGAAGACGTGGCTGGAAGTTGCTGTGACAGGTGAGCGTATTTGCACGAGAGTCATACTGTCCTTTTCCCCTCTGTGAAACCGGTCTTGTTCTCTGTTTCATTAATTTATACATTCTCTGTGCTCGGTATGTGCATCTGTCACGCAGCAGTGGCTGAAAAAGTGCTGAGTGCGGGATGACTTAGTGGCCTGTGGAGTGGTCTGTGTCACCTCCTCCCCTCCCCATCATCCATGCTCCTCCAGCCACACTGGCCTCCTGTGGTTCCTTGAACACAGCAGCCACTTTCCTGCCATGGGCCTTTAGCTGGCCTCCCTTTCTTAGGGAGGGTTTTGGTACTGGAAGCCTGACATCCTAGGAAGGCCTTCAGTCCTGGGAAAGCAGAGGCAGTTGGTCACCCTACTTGTTTCTGGAACACATTCCTCCAAGATACCAACCAGCAAACTCCATCCCTATTAGCCTTTTGCCAAATCTTCCCTTCTCAGTGAGGCTCACTACATCCATCCTTAAAACTCCCCACCTCCTATTTTGCTTATTTATTGTTTTAATAACACTTGCCACCTTCTTTCATAGTTTGTTCTTTATATATTTATTATATTTATTCCTTATTGTTTGTCTGTTGCCACTAGAACTAAGGGATATGTGTCTATTTTGTTTCCTGATTTATCCCAAATGCCTAGAACAGTGCCTGGCATGTAGTAGATAATAAATATAGGATGGATGGATGGATGGATGGATGGATGGATGGATGAATGGATGAATGACAGCTCATACATTCTGTGCAAATTTTACTAGATATTATTGGTGGGTTGGGGGATTTAAAAAAGCATGAACTATATAGTCCCTGCCTTCACACAATGTATAATTCAGTAGGAGAAAGATAGCAAGAAGAGGTAACCAAGCCTTTCCCATCGAAAAAGATTCATGATCCACCTTGGTTGGGTCTCAACAGTGTTATATGCCTAATTCCACATCTCTGTCTCCAGTTTAAATCCTGTGTTCAAGCTTCAGCCCCATCTGCCACTGCCTACCAAATTCTCCCTCGTCCCATAGTCCAAAAGAACGAACCACCAGCAATTCCTAACATGCACTGCTTCCTGTTTCCGCTGTTTCATTGATAACACTACCACATAGCTAGTCAAGCTAGAAATCTATTTTTCGTCACCTGTCATATTCACCAAGTCTTATTAATTTTAGCTCTGAAATGTTTCTGAAATGCACTTTCACTCTATACCAACAACCGACCACTCCCCACCCCCTGCCCAGTCCAGGTTCTGTTCAACAGCCTCCCGAGTCTTGCTTCTAGCCTGGTCCCCTCAGCTCAGGGTCTACACAGCTGTCATTCTTTCACTATTGAACGTCCAACACATGCCAAGCCTAGCGATGGGTGCTAGGGATACAGCAGTGCAGAGGACAGACAAGGCCCCTATTCTCCATACATCAGTGGGATCCACATTAATAAATCGTACACTGGCCCTCTCTGGCTTAGAACCTTCAAACCTCATCCTTGTTATTCTTAATCATTATTCATTACCCATGTTTGGGTCATGAATCCTTTTTAGAATATGATGAAAGCTAAATTTATGCACAAAAGTTTCTTTACAATGTCAGGGGAGAGTACACTGGACTTGGAAGGCAACAGACTTCAAGAATCCTTGACCTGCAAGGTCAAGTTGCCCTCTTTTGTAAAATACACACAGCCGTCATGGCTGGACCTGTCGCCTCTCTCCCCACTTTGTCTCTGGTCATGCCCACCTGTCCCACTCTTTGGTGTCCCAGCATCATGGGACTTCCTGAAATTCCCCACATGGATCATCCATCCATCCATCCATCCATCCAGTGACCATTAAGTTTTTATATATATATATATATATATTTCGAGACAATCTTGCTCTGTCACCTAGGCTGGAGTACAGTGGCATGATCTCGGCTCACTGCAACCTCTGCCTCACCAGGTTCAGGTGATTCTCCTGCTTCACTCTCCCCAGTAGTTGGGATTACAGGTGCCCGCCACCACGCCTGGATAATTTTTGTATTTTTAGTAGAGACGGGGTTTCACCATGTCGGCAAGGCTGGTCTTGAACTCCTGACCTCATGGTCCACCTGCCTCGGCCTCCCAAAGTGCTGGGATTATAGGCATGAGCCATCACGTCCAGCCAAGAATGTATCTCTTTAGATTCTGAGTCACCAGAAGCACAGAGGCAAAAAAATAATATGACAACTGCCCATCTGGACTTTACATTCTGACTCCATAGCTTTCTCTTGCTCGGGCTGTCCATTCTCCTGGAACCCCTGGTATCGCTTCCTTCCCTGTTAACTGACCAGTGTCCACTTTAAAGTTCAATTCAGGCATCCATCTTCCTGGAAGACTTTTCTAGATGTAACTTCCCTGTTCATATTGGCTTTGTATTGAATTCCTTCTTTGGGTTCCCATATTTCCTTGTAAATATCTTTCTCTGCCCTTAATACAATACATTATAATTATCTTTTTATGCAGCTATTTCTTGCACTAAACTAGGAGCTTTTAAAAGACAGTTTTATCCTTGACTGTTTATTCTCAGTGCCTGACACCAATAAATATTTATTGACTGAATGAGTAAATGAATACAAAGGATGAATAAGGCTAGAAAGGCTGGATCATGTCTCACCAAAGGACAGCTCTAAATGCTCACCTACCAATTCTGTTCTTTACTGGGTTGTGTCTTAGTTGGGGCAGCTATAACAAATTACGAATAGACTTGGTAGCTTAAACAGCAAGCATTTTTTTCTCATGGTTCCAGAGGCTGCAAATCTGAGATCAGTGTGCCAGATGTTCGGGTGCTTGGTAAGGGCTCTCTTCCTAGTTTGCAGATAGTTATCCTCTTGGTGTATCCTCACATGGCAGAGAAAGCAAGAGCGAGACAGCGCGCTTGTGCACACTCTGGTCTCTTTATCCACTTATAAGGACACCAATTCAATTGTGGGGGCTCTATTCTCATGACCTCGTCTAAACCTAATTACTTCCCAAAGGCTCTATCTCCCAATACCATCGCATTGAGGATTGGGGCTTCAACACATGAATCTCAAACATTCGGTCCATGGAAGAGCTTTTGGAAGTGTTGGGCAAAGAATGATAGGGTAAAGTGAGTCTTCGTGACCACAAATCTGGCAGTGGCTTCCAGGATGAGTTGGAGAGTGGGAAAGGACCTCTGCCCATGGTGGGCTGTAGGCATAAGTTTCAAGAGCAGGGTGAGAGGCATGTGGGGAGGGTGGGGAGGACTGGTGGAAAGACCTGGGCCCCAGCCCTGCCACTGTGGAACTGTTTGATATTTAGTGGGCACTTCCTTCTCCTGGCCTTAGGTTTTTCACCTGTTAAAAGAGGAGCTTTATTAGATATATTCTGGGACCCTGTTTTATGTTTTTATGTCCTTCCTGCTTGATATTGCTTCTCTGCTGCAGGCCTGAACCTGCAGTTTCTTTAAGAGCTAGAGATTTAGCGGGCTGGTGCCAGCAAGGGCCCCTGGAGGCCACCATAGCACCTTCTGCCTTGCTTAATTTGGATTCCTGGATAGATAACTCCAACTTGGATGGCATCCGAGGGTATTTCAGGGTTGATAGGGATCTCAGATGTCACCAGGGCTTTGACTGCCGGATAATTAGGCCCCAGGTGACAGCTGGCTACATCTCCAGCCCCTTTGTCCCATGTCGATGTGGCTCTAGCTCCCTCATTTTCTCTTGGTTTTAGAAGCGGCTGCTGCCTGTGATCTTGCTGCCACGGGTCAGTCCCTTATCAGAGCTGGACAAGTCTCCCCTTAGAAGGAACCTGTGAGGGTGGGTGGGGCAGGCGTGTGTCCACTCCTGCCCCTCGCACTGGCTACTGCTTTAAACCAGACCCGAAATCCCCAAAAGAGGGCAGAATGGGAGGGAAATGGTGTCTCACACGGTGTACCACAACCCCACACCCACACATGGGGGCCTCCGGGCTGTCATCCCAGAGCCTCACCATGACCTTGACAGGCAGCTGTTTCCACTTCCCTTGAGAAATGAAGGAATTGGGCTACAGAGGGGTTGAACAACTGCCCCAAATCTGTGAGCTAGACTCTTTACCTCTGGAGTCTGTGTGCCTTCTAACCACCCAGGTGTAGAGAATTAGCACCTTGAGACCACGGGTCACCTGCACTGGGACTTTTTATTATTGTAGATAAAGGAAGGAAACTTGGAATCCAATAACTGGGTGTGGGTTCTGGCTCTACCAGTTCCAGTGTGACCTTGCATATTACTTTACACTTCTTTCATTTGCCCTATCTGTTGCTAACCTAAATTTGATTTGGCCTGAGGATGCCTCCATACCTTGAATCCTTATGTAAAGAACTGCAACCTAACTTCGTACAGGAACTTACTGAAAAAAGCCTAACAGGAGTGTATTTAGGAGCCAAGCTTCAGTCCATCACAGGTGGGCAACTCACCAGGCCATGTTCAAATAAGGCCAACGCTGAGCCTTCAGCAAAGGTGGTCTCTGTACCTCCCATGGATGCTACCTGCCCACCCTGCTGAGCCAAGCTTTCTGAACTGCTTCTGGTTCTGAGGTGTGCATCACTGGCGAATCTTTCTTTGATCAATTAAACTCTGTTAAATTTAATTTATCTAAAGATTGTCTTTTAACACTGTAAAATGGGGAGGCTTCCACCTACTGTGCAGACTTGTGAGGAAGAACTGGGTTACTACACATGCTAATTCTCGTCACTCTGATCTTCGGTGGTGATTTGTGGAGGGTGGGAGGGCGGACGGTCAGCAGGTCTCCCCTTGCCTGTTGGAACTGCGCTTGCATCCTGGGGGTTGTCCTGTCCCCCAGGCCCATGCCTGACCCCTCAGAGAGGTCTTCGCAGCCAGGGGTGACAGGAATCCAAGGGAAATGCGACTCCCGGCTTCCCGGAAAGTACAAGCCACTGTAGGAGGAAGAGGGGAGGTTGTCCCCAGGGCACCCTTTGGCCCTGCCTTTTGGAGGACTCTAGTGTTATAGGTAGTGGGGCTGGAAGGCCTCAGGGTTTCAGGGCAGGGGATGGTGAGAGTGGTGGGAGGCATGCCGGAAGACAGTGGCCTTGGGACTGAAGCCCAACCTTGGCACTGGCTGGCTGTGAGACCTTGGGCAATGTGCTGGCCTTCTCTGCACCTGAGTCTGCATCTCTGCCTTTTTCTCAGTGTACCCCACAGGCTGTTATACAGATTTAAAAGCAGGGAAAGAGAGGCTCAAGGGTAAATGCAAATACTGAGGTCATGAAGTTTTTTAAAAAATGAGGTTGCTGGTTCAACATGAATTTCTTTTTCTGATTTGTGAATTTATTGATATGAAAAGTCTTACAAAGTACAGACATAAATTGTATTTTGGTCTAATTGAATGAGTAACCTTTGTTTCAAAGACTAACAGCACTTCTTGGAATTTTGCTAAAAAAAAAAAATCTAGGCTATTTGATCACTGTCGATAAGGAATCCCTTTATTCTTTTTTCCTAGTGTCCATTGCAAGAGGACCTTGGTAGAGATCATGGCAAAAACAGCCAGGAAAAACAAAACCTTCCTTGTCCCTCATCGCTATTTTGACCATGCCCACAGAAAGTATTTTTACCTGTTGATTCTTACTCCCCGACAAGGACAAACACCTTCTTCCCCGCATGCCTTTTTCTTTCCATTTTCAATATTTGTTCTCTCCATGATGCCCTTTTCTGGAAACCAAAATAAGTATTTACTTGATTATAAATAATGACACAATACATGGTCTGGGGCTAACACAGCACACCAGTTCAGGCTTGATGTTTCCTTATTATTTATGGTGCTATCAGCACAGCTTCTTAGTTCAATCCTGGTCTTAAATCAGGGATCCCATCACAGAACCTAACATGAGAGAAAATCAGATGTACCAGGAGCCTCCTTCATTTCTCCTCCCTGGCTTGTCAAGCGGTCAGAAAATGGAGACTCGACATTAAAAGGTATGTGCTGAATAACTCTGTCTGGTTGCTAATGAAACTGCGATGTGGCGAAACACCAGGTACTGCTGAGGCTCCTCTGAGCAGATCTATATTCTAGAGGAGTCAGACCCAACTCCTTTGTCTAATAAGACATTTAGCATTTAGAACATACAGCCAGAGCACCTGAAGGCATTCACATTTTATTGGAGTCTTATGGGAAATACAAAAGGTTCAAGGAATTAGAAGAGTCGTATGAGCTTTGAGGTTGACTCAGCTGGTTAAAATTCACTGGGGACATTGCTCAGAATACCTGGATGTGGTACGGCTCTGGCCCCTGACGAGGTGCATCTGGGTCAGGTGGGTGTTATCTCATTGAACATACACAACTACTGAGTGCCAACTACAGACCAGGCATTGGGCTGCATTCTGCAGACAGATGGCAGGGGTCACAACCCCTTGGTCTCTGCCTTAATGAAGCCTGTATACCCTCAAGAGAGAGATGGGCAAATAACTAATTGCAGTTTCTTGGTAGAGCTTCAAGGCTCCCTTCAAGGGAAACTGGAAGGCTGTGGACTTTGGAGTGTTAGTTCTGAGAGAGGTTCCTCAGCTCTCCCTTCTAACCTCTACCTCTTAGGAAGTAGTGGTAACCCCAAGTTTCCAAAAGAGTGACTTTCAAGGGTCCCCTTTGTTTACGTCCTCACAAGAATTAACTAAAGGGCCAGGAAAGCTATTTCAATGAAAGAAAAAGGGTATTAGGTGAGATCCTGGATGAGGTCTTATGATGCAAAGATAGGTATCTCCCTCTGGTTCCCTACAACGAGCAGGGAGGCAGCGTGGTACAATGGAAATGCCCTGTCCCCTTTCCTGTCTGCTACTTGCCAGGCATGGGATCGGCGACGTGCTGGTAAACTGATTCTCAGAGGGGGACACAAAAGCCCTGATTTGTAATGTTTTCCAATTTCAAGGCATAAATACTCCCATCATGGCCAATTTCAAACTGTCAACGTCTTAGCAACTAGCTTAGAAAATTCCTGAAAATTTCATAGGCTCTGGTGAGCTGCAGAAGCTGGCTTCAGCACACCATTGCCTGGGACCCAGTTTCTCCCTCATTTGCCCAAAGGTAACCATTTCTGACCTGGTGTCTCCAGGGCTGCGGTAAATATGGGGGTGAAGTCAGCCTTTTGACTGTCACAGTGCTGGCGCACAAGAGGGTCTCTGTAAACCTTGGTTCCCTGAACTCTTCTCCACTCCAGGAACAGCAAAGTGGTATATGTATCACCACTCACTCATTTATTCATTCATTTATTCAACACTTATTGAGCACCTAGTAGTTTCCAGCTAAGTAGACTCAGACATGAGTCTTGCCTAAAAGCCCTCTACAGATCAGTTGAGGAGACAGGGTGATAGGTCAGAGCCATGGCTGGGAGCTCAATCTTTAGTGCTATGAACTAGCTGTGTAGAGGTCATCCTAGGAACAAAAAGAAGGGGCAAAGAGGAGTGGGAAATCAAGGAAGGCTTCTTGGAGGAAGGGACATGTATTGAGTTCTGAGGGGTGAGATGGTTGAAGGGGGGAGAAAGTCACATTAAACTAGGGTAGACGTGATTTTTTTTCATTATTGCTCCCCTAAGGAGCCTTTTTAGACATCTTTTTCCCTAATCATTTCCTCCCTGCCCACCATGAAAAATTTAAAATATGCTGCATATTTAATTATGTACTGCTGTATACTTGTGCTTTTTTACACAAAAATATAAGATTTATTACTCCCCCAGAACCAAGGGGACACTCTTGCCCCTTGTGGAGGATGTATGCTGTAGGGAAAAAATCCCAAGGGGACAGAAACTACAACTCTTCTTGCTAGCCATTAAACACATAATAAGCTGTTGATAATTCTTTGCAAAATAAATAAACAAATGTTACTGCCAGTAGAAGAACTAGTTCAAGAAGCAGGATAGGGAAGAAAATAGCACAGGGTGAATGAGGAAACGCAGGGCTTTGTTCCCATTTACAAATTAGGAAACTGAGACTCCATAAGTGATAGGGTTAGAGGGGTAAGTTGGGTCCAGTTGGCAGGTCCTCAGCGGCCAGGCTGAGATGTCACATTCCAGGCACTGTACGAGATTCTTAATCCCCCAGCTCACAAGGAGGCGCGATTATCATGTGACTTTCAGGTCTCTTTGTTGCTCCCCCTGAACGAGGTGCCAAGAGGGTCTGTGCTCTCCAAGGCGGAGATGAACAACCACTGGCTAACTCATTACGCTCCAAAGTTTTAATGAAAGAGCTCCAATTACCAAGCTCTCTGCCTTTGGCACTTGAGAATCCATCTCAATTTCCCCTTTCTTTCTGAAGCGACAGTGATTAAGGATTCATTCTGCACATAAAACAAGTGATCAATGGCTTCTGGCAGTTGCCATTGTCTCTCTCTCCCCCCATCAGTAGACAATGTATCTTGGGGAGCTGCCGGGGCCTGAGAAAAATGAGTTTGCCAGACACAGTTCTATTTTGATTTAGATCACAAATAGCTCAGCTCAGTTTTTACATTGATAACAAGGAGATGGGTTCCATTTCCTGAGCTCTGTAATCAGAATAAGTCCATCTCTATTGAGAGAGAGAGAGGACGAGAGATGGATCTTTTTGTGTGTGTTGTAATACACTGGACCTGGATTTTTATGTCCGCCTGACACACAAGGAACCATAGTCTAACTGGCATAGCCCCTTTCCTGGAACCTCCAAGATGGGTGGGGTCTGGTCTCTGTGGGGTCACCAAGTCTGGGGCTGTGGTTCTTCCCTGCCCACCCAAACCAGTCCTCACTGGAGGTCAGTGCAAGGCACCTTCCCTGGAGGGGAGGCTAGAGAAACTGTTAGCCTGTGGTTGTAATATCCAAGGGGCTTGGGGTGGGGGCAGGTAAGTCAGGAAGAGCAAGTTGGTGAAAAAGGAGATGAACCTCTATTATCTTTCCTTTTTTTTCTCTTTTAACTTACTTTTTTTTTTTTTTGAGATGGAATCTTGCTCTGTCATCCTGGCTGGAGTGCAGTGGAGCAATTTCAGCTCACTGCCACCTCTGCCTCCCGGGTTCAAGCAATTTTCCTGCCTCAGCCTCCTGGGTAGCTAGGCCTACAGGCATGTGCCACCACGTCAGGCTAATTTTTCTATTTTCAGTAGAGATGGGGTTTCACCATGTTGGCCAGGCTCAAGAGAGACACCCACCTTGGCCTTCCAAAGAGCTGGGATTACAGGCATGAGCCACTGCACCCAGCCAAACTTCCATTATCTTTCCTGGCAGATATTTTAGATAAATAGACAGATAAGTGGAAATAAGTAATTCAGAACCTAAGCTGTTGGAACTCTAAATAAATTTGAGCCTTAATGGAATAATTTTGGGCCTGAGGCACATGACAGGCAGCTGTAACCTAGGCAGCTGTAATCTTTGTTTTTTCTCATTATGGATAAAGCCTTCTTCCTTACCTGTGTTGTTTTGTGTTTATTAAAATGTGGTAAATGGCTGAAGGATGCCAGGGAAGACCCCTTTCCTCTTACTGTTGACTTTCATTCTAGATTAACTTCCTGCCTACCTCTCTCATACAAGACCTCATGGCTATCATGTTATCTTAAAAGGGAATGTTAAATACATTCTTTTAAGTTGAAAAAGAAAAAAAAAAAACAGCCGTAAAGAAAACCTATAGGGAAAAGAAAACAGACTACAACCAACTAATTTGTTGTAATTCTTAAACCAGCCTTGTATTGAAAATGTAATCCTGGTTAATTTCTTTGTTTTCTGCCTGTATAAGCAAGAAGTTAACGTTTAACTTCAGAGCACTGACCCCATTTCTCTGGAGTCTTTTTCTCCTGGATGGTCATTCCCAGCTATTTGCTTAAATGTTCTCTTTAAAACTGGATTCCAACCTGTTTGATTATTTAAGGCTGACATACTGATTGATGCATAGATATCATCCTTTCAAGACAAAGGATGGCTGCTTGAGGAGAGGAGAATCAACCTCCCCACCCTTCTCTCTCCCAAAATTACCTCCCTCCATCCCTTTTCTCCTGAAAGGGAATAAATACTGAATTTGCACCCAAGGAACCAGGTTTAGGAGCAGGAGCCAGTCACAGGAACAAAGGGTTTTTCTGTGGGATCAGTGCCTATCGTCCAGAAATATACAACCCTGAACGCTGTAGTCCCGGATGTTGAAATCCTGAGAGATCAAAATCTCTACAATTGAAACCCCTAAAATCTAAAATCCTAAAAATCACAACCTGACAGATTAAAACCCCGCATGTGAAATCCTGAAACCTGAATTCTGGGGAAGGCGTTAGTGTCCTCTCGGTCATAAACAGGATAGTTGCATCATGTTAGAGGCATCATGTTGGGTGGGACTATTACCTTGTTACTGTCTTCATTTGGAAGTTAAGTATGGTTTAAGGAAATGCATATGGGTACCACATTGAGAAGGGGTAGATTTGTGGACTTAATTTTAGGTGCCAACTTGACTGGATTATGGAATACCTCAAAAGCTGGTAAAGCATTATTTGGGGTGTGTCTGTGAGGGTGTTCCCAGGGGACATCAATGTGTGAGTCTGATGGACTAGGTGGAGAATATCTGTCTTCATTGTTGATGGGCACCACCTAATCGGCTAGGAACTCAGAGCAAATACAGAAGGTAAATTGATCTTTCTCTAAGATCTGGAACAGACTTTCCTTCTGCTGTTTTGAGCATCAGAAATTTGACTCTACTAAAGTGAATTATCACAATGTTGACTTCATGTGTAAACCTTGGTCGTGTATGTTAGAAATGTTGAAACTTCAGTAAATGAAGAGATATCCTTTCTTTACATCTGCATTTGTGAAAAAGAACATTTCTCAAGATCTCAGCTCTTTGGACAATTGCATATGTGGTGGTGACCCACTGTGTTTGATCCATCTCGTCAAAGGACTTAGGTTGTCTCTCATGGAATTTCAGGTGACTGCAGTTATAAAGCTGGGTGCACACAATTACCAACTGTACTAATATGTGCCTGTACATTTTTCTTTTTGTCCTACTTCTTTATGAATACTGTTTGTCTGCTCATAACCCCATACACATGCGATGGTTGCTAATACACCTGAATGTGTATGGTTGCGAAAATGTGTGTGTTGTCATTTTCTATCTTATTGTGTAAAGTGGCCTATGAAGTGTTCTGTCGTGTTTTTATTTGTTTCTCAAATAAATCCCCCTTTAAAAATGCAAATAAATGTCTTTTAAGTAATTTCTTAAAATTATTTTTCCAGAATTATATTTTCAAGATTTTGATCTTTCAGGATTTCGACATTCAGAATTATGGTGTTCAGAATTATGTCTTTTGGGGATATGGCCCAAACCCCTGTCCTTATGCCAGCACCTTATGCCACACAGTTTTGATTATGCAGCTTGGTTGTCAGTTTTGAAATTGTGAAGTGTGAATCCTTCAACTTTGTTCTTTTTCAAAGATTGTTTTTGGCACTTCTGGGTCCTTTGAATTATGATGTGAATTTTAGGATCAAGTTGTCAATTTCAGCCCTACTGGGATTTTGATGGGGATTGCATTGAATCTGTAGATCAATTTGGGGGTTTTGATTTTAAAGAAGAAAGTGGTCTGGAAGTGAGGCAGTACAGTACAGAAGAAAGAATGAGTGGAGGCTTCAATGTCAGATGGACAGGTGGTCATCAGTTCATGTCTGACCTCCCAGCACTGACTGGTTTTGAGATTTTGGGTACATCGATCTTCTTTGAGCCCCAGATTCCTCATCTGTAAAACAGGCCTAAGGATACTCACTCCAAAGGTGGTCTGAGGATTAAATGAGTTTGACTGTGCAGGCTGTAAGGGCAATGTCTGGCACATAACTGTAGCTACCTTCATTTCCTGAAGGCATTGAAACTCACCCTCCTAATAGGAGAAATATCATCAGAGTAGAAAAATGTAAAGGCTGGAAAGGACCTTGGTGATTAAATTAATGCATATTGAATTTTCATTGTCTGTGACCTTAATCTTTGTCTTGCCCCTAGAATACTTTTCTCCCCTCAACTTTGACAAGGTTCCACCTGACTCTGATGGCCTAGTTGGAAGTAATCTCTTTTCTGAATGCACCCAGCATTTTTCCTTCTTTGACAGCATCTAATACTGTTTGCCTGTTTTCTACAGATTTAGGTATGAGTTTTGACATCACTTCTAAATTGTAAGCCTATAAAGGCAAGATTCGGCTGTGCCTCTTCCTTGACATGTTAGTGTGGAGGGCTTGATAAAGCATGGCCCATTCATGTGCCTACAACATGGGTGTGTGTGTGTGTGTGTGTGTGTGTATATGTGTAGTCTCATTTCTCTGTACTTTTCTTCCTACCTTCTCCAAGCACACACATACCCTGCCTCATGCTCAGTCAGGCTCTGTTAACCAGTGAAATGTTTAAGGATACAGGTGAATTGACTCTGAAGTCTGCAGAAGAGAGGTTTCTTCTGCCTTGGGTATGGGTGATCACTTCAGCACCCCACTTGGCACAGCTGGGAGGTAGCCAGAGACCTCTCCAGCTGGGAGTAATCTTATCATTGCTTTTAATTTTGCCAGTTTGACAGATCAAAAATAATATTCTGTTTTGATTTTTCCTTCTTTCGTGACTGCTGAGGTTGAATTTTTCATATGTTTATTAGCCATCTGTACTTGCTTTTTGATTACCTTGTCCACCTGAAGTATTTCAACATCTGGATTTGAACTGATAAGGGAGAGACTGGTGATGAGCAGGCAATGCAGTTCAATAACTCGTTTGGGGCTGATCAGTCAAGTTTGAAACCGGCTCAATGTGGGGCATGTGTGCCTGTGTGTGTGCATGCGCATGTGCCTGTATGTGATGGTTTGCGTGTGGGGTGTGAGTGTGTGGGTTCATAGGTTGAGACACAACCTGGGAGACTTGGACAGTTACCACTGTCCTCATTCTGTGCCACTGTATGTCATGATAGTACTTTTTTTTTGCCATGTGCTCCCCATGAAATGCAAATTTTAGCAGCACAGGCTTCTACATAAGACCGCAGCTGAGATCTGTTTCTGTTAATTCTTTCATTCAAGCTCCCTTGCTGACTTCAGATGTCAGCATCTCTTTCAAAACATCTCTTATGTGTGGACAAGCTTCTGATCACTTCCCTTGGAAAAATAGAATTGAACATTACACGTCCCTGCTGGGGTGAGATATTGCTTTTTTGTATCTGTTGCCTGTTGCCAGTTAATTACCTAAATGTTCGATGAAGGCTAGAAGTAGGGGTGGGGCTAGAGGCTGGAAGGGAATCCATGCGCTCACTGGCTGTGTGGAGGGTTTCTGATGCATGGAGTGTGCAGTTGGGGCACGATGGTCAGAAGAAAGTCAAGCAAGCCCAGTGTTGAGGCCCAGAGTGAGCTGAGACAAAGAAGTCAGCACCTCATCTTTGCCCAGGACCCAAGAAAGAGACTTTGTGAATGGCTTCACAGAGCAGGAAATGTTGAGACTGATGGTAGGTGGCCAAGGGACGAGCATGCTCTAGGTGTTTGGGACAGACTGGACCAACCTGGTGCCACCCAAGGTCCTGATCTGTGGGAAGTAGCAGGTGATTGAGAAGACTAGGGCATGGGATGTGGATGGTGGAGGTGAACGTTGAGGGTGAGAAACTGGCCCTGGGTACCCAAAGGAGGTGGTGGGCTTTATTCTGTAGGAGATGGGAACATAAAGGTAAGAGGCTTCAGTCAGAGTGTCAGGGAGAGAATCAGCTGCCCGTGTCAACTGATGGGCTGTGGGCTGAGTGACAGGACCAGACAGGGCTGACTCTGGCTTCTGGTTAGCCTGGGTGGGTAGCATTGCCAGGACTGTGATATACACACAGGGATGTAAGTAATGAGTTCAGGATGGATCATGCTGAAATGCAGGAGTCCATGGGACATCTAAGAAGATGGGAGTTTGGGAGAAAGATGTGGGCTCAAGATAAAGGTAAAGGTAAAGATTTGCCAGTCATCAGCCTTTGGTGGTAGTTAAATGTAGAGTTGTATGTCACGTTGCCTGGAGAGAATGGCGTGTGTGAAAAGATCAAGTCCCAGGGAGCACCAGGACTCATGGGTGGAGCAAGGAGAACTAGTGAGGGTAAGTTCACACCAGGGTATTGTCCTGGAAGCATGAGGAGGAGGGCTTTCCCAGGAGGAAGACACTGGTGATAGTGTCAAATGCCACAAAGAGATGAATGCTAAGACAGATTTGGCCATGTAGCATTCGACTAAGGGTGTAGTCTTTGGGTTGAGATGAACCTGGCTTCAGATACTGATTCCAGCACTTAGTATCTCTGGGGTCTTGGAGATGTCACTTAACCTGAGCCTCATTTTTTGCATCTATAAAGTAGAGAGATGATAACAGAAGTAAATTTGTAGGGTTTGTGATGATTACATGATACATTGAAGGTGAGGTAAATGGCACAGATCCTGGCACACTGTGAGCAGGAAAGAAATGTCACTATTATAGTTATGCCGGGTAAAAATGGTAACAATATCTACTTACAGAACTTCAGCAATAATTACCTTAAAAATGCACTGAAGTCATGTCCTTTGTCCAGTCCCAGATGGGTGGGGGTAAGAGCTTCTTCCAGCGAAAAGACATGAGCTGGTACCAGACCAGGGGTAGTATGATGTGGGCTTGTGAGAGGCCTGGAGTGTGGACTGAGTCTGGACTGAGTCTGGAGTCTGCTTCCTAAGGGCAGAAGTATTAGACTCTAGTTGATGCAGGTGGGACCCTTGTCCATGGGGTCTGATCTGAGAGGGCTGGCATACTTTTGAGACTAATGTGATAGTATTAGATGGACTCCAGATTATTTTTTAGTGAAGATCTGAAAAATAAATCTAGACAAGTGTGGGTTAAAAGGATCAGGAGAGTAAGGCTTTTAGGAAAGGCGTGAACCTCGGCTCCAGTCCCACTACCCTCAGGGACTAGTTGGGCAGTGTGGGCTCAACTCAAATGCTTGGTGCTTGCTTTATGAGGGAGGAGCTGCAGCCCAGTACCCTTGTGGGAGTTCAGGGGCTGGTTCCGTATTGCAAAGGCATGGAGAGTGGAGACTGTTCGCAGAACCTGCTAGCTCATGGGCAAGACTCTGCATAGTCCCAAATCTGGCTGTCATTGGCCCATGACCCAAGTCTGAAGAGATGAGCCTGCAGGTGATGGGGCACACTATGGGCATCTGGGGATCATTATATAAGGGCTGGTTGATGTTATGAAAATGCCTAGACTGGGACTTTAGGTCAGGATGGTGTTCGAATTTACACTTTAAAGGACCCCCCTGACTTCAAATACATTGCAATGATAGATGAAATATTTTGGAAAGAATTCAGACATATCCACATTCAATAACAAGATAAACACCTTTGTGGGCTAGAAACAAAACAGTGGTAGATGGTGATTGAGGCCACGAACATGCTGGGCTCCAGGATTTGGGAATAGGCAGAAGCGTGGCTGTTGTGGGAAGACAGGGATCAGAAGCTCTGGATTCAAGACTAGGGTCTGAATCTAGGGTCATTGTGTGAAACTGGGGGCTGGGGCAGGTGCTTATGTCCATCCCTTCAAAAGAGGCTGGAATAAACTTCAGCCAGTGCTTGGAGCTGCAGCATGTTATAGAGCTGAATGGCTGAGTGGAAGGAAGGAGCAGATGAAGCCACACTAAGCACCTCAACTAGCCACCTGCTGGCTCAATGACCAGCTATGTGACATTTCCAAGATCACCCTGGAACAAGAAAACACCACCATCAGACCCGGCCCTGGGCTAGGTGTCCTAAAGAAGAAACTGAACAACTCCCACATAGGGAGTGGTGAAAAGGAGAGAGAGGGGCTAGAGGGAAACAGAAAATACTCACTGCAGATGAACTTGCTAATGAAAGTTCCAAAGCACATGAAGAAAATGAATGCTAAGAAAGACAGCCAACAAGTCAGAAATCAGAATTCACTCCCATTGAAATGGGAATCATAAAATAGGCTGAAAATGACTTTAAAATGAGTGTGTTTAATATTCTTAAAGATGTAAAAAAGGAATAACACCTAAAAAGATTAAGAAATTATGAAACGAAAATAAGCAGATAGAAATCAAGAACAGATGTGTATGCAAATGAACTAATTAGACATTGGAAATGAAAATATCATGTAATTGTGATTAAAACATGTTCAGAAGACAAGACCAACTCTAGGCTAGATATGCCCAAGAAAAAATCAGTAAATTGGGGGAGGATACTGGAGAGTTTACCCCAAATGTTACACAAAGATAGATGAAAATATGAAAGAAAAGTTAAGAGACATGGAGGATAGATGGAGGGATTCCAACACATGTCTAATAGGACTTTCAGAAATGAAACATTGAGAGAATGGGAGAAAAGCAGTTTTCAAAAAGATGAAAGCTAAGAAGATCCTGACATTTTGAAAAGACTAAGCCCTCAGATGAGGAGCACTAAATACTAAACAGGAATATGCCTAGCCCCGTGTCTGGCAAATAGTAGCTGCTGAATAAATATTAGTCCCCTTTTCTTCCCTTCTTCTTCTTCTTTCTTCTTTCAGAAATAGTTACTGAACATCTGGTATGAACTTGACAGTGTCCTGGGCTTTGGCTATAAATATGATAAATCCCCCTGACAAACAGCTGAGAGTTTGATCAGGAAGAAGGACCTATAAACAAGTGCATGCAACAAAGTTATAGGATCTGTGGCAGAAATCTCTATAGAATCCAGAAGGTACGAAAAACAAAGAAAGGTACGTGTGTGTGCATGAGGCTTCCTAGAGCAGGCAGTGCCTCAATAGTTTTGTGAAGGGAGATGAGTGAAGGAGAGTGGCAGTATGGGCAAGAGCACAGAGGCCCATGCCCCTGTGTTTGGAGAAACTGGTCAGCTCACTGTGTTAGTGTAGGGTTTGAGGAGTGCGCATCTATCTTACCTTTTGTCATCCCACATATTGTGAACTCCTCAAGGTAGTTTGGCTCTGTGGGGGCCCGTACTTTTCCAGAGCACTTCCTGCAGGGTCCATGAACAGCTGACCTTTAAAAAATATTTTCCTGACTCGTTTGCATAGCCATAGATCTATCTTAGTGGATGCGTTTTATATCTAGCCTTCTGGAGAACAGAGACTAAATGCCTTCCATGGTTGCTGTGTTGCTTCTGCTCAGGCACGACTTTAAACCCAAATCCTTTAGCTAAAGAAGCGCTTCCACAGCCCCCAGGGAGGTGGGGAATGCTTTGGAAAGAGGCCAAGCTGCCCGAGGGATCGGGTGCCACGCTGATTCGCTGGGGAAGAGCTTCACAGCGTCTCTGTTCTTTCATCTGTCATGGAGGAATGACAACGCCTGCCACTTCTGTGTTTCACAGACATGTTGTTATCAGGAACATTGGCAACGCTCTTTGATATATGGAGATGAAAGATGCTGGATTAATTCAAAGCTTTATTTGTTGTTTTTTTACTATTATTAATAGTTAAATTGCCGAACACATTTTTGACAGTCTTGTCAGAAGCTCTTCGATATGTTCTCTTCCCTGGAAGAGTAAACATTGCCTTTAGAGGCGCGACTACTATTTTTTTTTTCTTTCTTGGCAGTAAAAAATGACTTCAAATCACAGTATTTAGGATGATATTTTTGATGTACTCTAGCCTCTTTCAAGCTCTTGTTCTACTCCTCACTCCTGTGTAAAAAATGAAAGGGCAGAGAAAAATTCAGATATTAGACTTGCCTTGGCCTTCAGAGCTGCCTGAGGGCCCATGTGAGTAGGTGGACATTGGAAGGATGGTGAGGAGGGGTGGTCACCCAGAAACACAGATGGGCTCGGTGTTTCATTTCCTTGCGTGCGTTAGAAGGGGCTATACAAGGTTCTGGTCCAAACGTCCCGGTATTGCTGTCTCCTGCGTCACTGTGAGCACAGATTTGCCTTCTTTCCTTAACGATGAGGTTGAGAGCCTGGATTCTGTGCTGCCATCTCTGTCCTCTGGGTAGAAAATAATTACTTCAAAGCTAGCGAAATTTACACTTCAGATTCCTTCGTCTCAGATCTCGAGGCCTGAGGAAAGGAAATTAGCAAAAGTATGATATTTTAACCACAATCTGTTAAGACCAACCCTCTTTGCAATCCAGCTTCTCCTCCTTCGTGCTTCTCTCTGTGTCCGGGTGGCGTGAAGCACCCACAGACATTTGTTGGTGTTCCACGAAAGGAAAGTTGATTGGAAATATGCCGGTTTTTTTTTTTTTTTTTTCTTCCTGGGACGGAGTCTCACTCTGTTGCCCAGGCTGGAGTGCAGCAGTGTGATCTCAGCTCACTGCAATCTCTGCCTCCCAGGTTCAAGTGATTCTCCTGCCTTAGCCTCCCGAGTAGTTGGGACTACAGGCGCCCACCACCACGCCCAGCTAATTTTTGAACTGTTAGTAGAGAGGGGGATTCACCATTTTTAGTAGAGATGGGGATTCATTCAGGCTGGTCTTGAACTCCTGACCTCATGATCCACCCTCCTCGGCCTCCCAAAGTGCTGGGATTATAGGCGAGAGCCACTGCACCCGGCCAGCAATATGCCTACTTGTAATTTGGAAAGATCATTTGGAACATATCAATAAAACAAGTTAGACGTTACAGATTCCTGATATGGACTTAGACAAAGAGCACCTTCTTTTGTCATCTTTATTTATTAAAGAACTGGGAGAAAATTCAGGTGAAGATTAATAGACTGTGAAATGAAAGCAATAAGATGAATGATTAAATCAATAAAATTCTTCACTTCCTGATGTCAGATTGTAACAAAAATTTCAGATTCCATTAAATGCAGCAGTTCTATGAGAAAGAGGTACATTTCAGAAAGAAATATTGAGTAGGCTTTTAGATTGTTTGCTAATCCAATTAATGATATGGAGTGAGTCATATGAATGCTTTGGAAAAAGATTTAATTTTTTTGCTGATTTGATGTGAAATACTGACATCAACCAAGATAATAAAACTCATATATATATCACTACAACAAGGGCATTAATGGTAAAATGGTTAATAAAGTCATCAATTAAAAAGGCATTTGATTAGCTTTTCCAGAGAAAACTTGAAAGGCACCAAGATTTTATAGGTTATATATGAAAAAAACTGGCTTTCCCAAATGTTACAGGAATCTTAAAAGTTTATGAGACCTTATCAATTGAGTTGTGAAGTAGGAAAAAACTCACTTCTCTAAACTTTCAATAATAAGAAGCAAGATATACAGATGGTAAATAAGCAAATGAAAAGATATTCAACATCATTAATTATTAGGGAAATACAAAGTGAAACTCCAACCTATTACAACGGCTAAAATACAACCAATCTGCCAATATCAAGTGCTGGCAGAGCAACTAGAACTCTTATGTTCCTAGTGAGAATGCAAAATGTTACAGCCCCTTTGGGAAATTCTTTGGCAGTTTCTTATCTTGTCAAACATACACTTACCATAAGGCCCCGCAATCCCACTCTAGGTATTTACCCTAAAGAAATGAAACTTATGTTGACACTAGAACCTATATTTGAATGTTTATAGTAGCCTTATTCATAATCACCAAAATTTGGAAAGAATACAGATGTCTTTCAACCAGTAGATGAATGAACAAATTGTGGTACATGTGGTACATAGTGTAATGGAACAGAATGCTACTTTGCAATGAAAAGAAACATGATTCACAAGACATGAATGAATCTTAAATGCATTTTGCTGAATGAAAGAAACCAAGCCCACATCTTGGTTTCTGAATGTCACTCTCCAATAAAAGGAACCAGGATTCCTTAAGTAGTAGATTCCAGGGCTGGAGTCAGGAGATCGAGACCATCCTGGCTAACACGGCGAAACCCCGTGTCTACTAAAAATACAAAAAATTAGCCGGGCATGGTCGCCGGCACCTGTAGTCCCAGCTACCTGGGAGGCTGAGGCAGGAGAATGGCGTGAACCCGGGAGGCAGAGCTTGCAGTGAGCTGAGATTGAGCCACTGCACTCCAACCTGGGCGACAGAGTGAGACTCCGTCTCAAAAAAAGAAAAAAAAAGATGATCCTAGAACATCTTTTGATGCTAGAAAGTAAGGAAGTGCAAGAAAGACAGAAAAGCAAGGAAGGAAGAAAGAAAGGGAGCATGTGAAAAGGGCAGAAGAACCAATCTGAAAAAAAACTTTCAATGGCCAAAACTAGAAGAATTTGAGCAACAAAGTAAATTAAGATAGTATTGGATTATAACCCAAAGAATAAAATAAATATTCATGAGTTCAAACTCATATGAAAAGTCACTGAAAAATAAATGTGGAAGAAACAACTCTTCCATAACAGAAGAATTCTACTTAATAAAACGTAGAGGACTGAGAGAGATGGAAAATCACCATTAAAGCCACAGTATTACTACAATAATAATTGCTATGAACAAGCTCTACGAATGGATAATAAAATTAGTAGATGAATATCTCTCCTGCAAATATTTATTAAGTACAAAGGGAGAAATAATAACTTTACAAGGGAGAAATCTGACAGTTGCCACCTTAACCAAGTAATCAAAGTTAGCATCAACAGCAGTAAGACATAGTGACATATGTCCCCCCATTATGTGATATATATACAGAGGGTATCTCACCTCTGTGGAATTATTTCCAGTAATGCATAAGCCCAATTTAATCGTGAGAAAATACTAGAAAGCTCAAAGTAAGGGACATTCTGCAACGCATCTGGTCAGTAGTACTGTTTAAAAGGGTCAATATCATGAAAGATGAGGAAAGGATAAGGAATGTCACAATTCATAGATGACTAAGGAGGCACAACAACCAAAACCAGTGTGGTTTGGATCCTGTAACAGAGAAGGAACATTAGTAGAAAAACTAGCAAAACCCAAATAAAGCCTACAATCCAGTTCATAGTATTGTAGCAATGCTAATTTCTTACTTTTGATGATCGTACTATAGCTACATATGATGCTAACATTAGAGGAAGCTGGGTGAACTCTGTGTTAGTTTTGGAAATCTTCTGTAAATATAACATTATCTTAAAATTAAACGTTTTAAAATTTTCAGTTAACCATACCAGAGGAAAGACTGAATTATCTTTCTAATTTGGAGATAGAAATTATTATATATAGTTGCTACATGAAGAGATAATGAAAGAGTATGCAGTCAAAAAGGTAGGAAAAATAATATTATAGAGATATTTAAAGAAGTTAAGTCAGAAAAGCTTTTTTTTTTTCTGGATTTTCTGATGCTTTGTATTTGACAACTTCTTATGTTTGTAATTCTTGGTGGATTTCCTTATTTTACATAAATATTTGTGTTTGTATTTTGTATTTTTATCATGTGTTAAGAAAATTATGTTTTGAGCCCCTGAGCCTGGATTGGTCGGGAGATTGGCCCAAAGCCAGACCCTGAAGGAGTATCTGTTAAACATGTTGGCTTCCCGTCCCGTTCTTTCCATCTCTGCTGGCCTGGTGGCTATGAAAAGGACAGTTTTCTACAAAGGTTTGCTCCTGTTCTCTGCATAATTGTGGTGCCACCAATCTCCACTGATAGTTTTAACATGATCATGGTGTCTTTAAAAGACACAGTGGTAAAGTCCGTAGCATCTTGTTTCCTCTAAAACTCTGCTCCTAAATTTCTGGCTTTCTGTCCAGTGGTCCCAACTTACATCCCATTCTGCATTTTATCTTCCACCTTGATTATTATTTGGGGTCTCCAGTGATGAGAAATATATTTCCGTTTTCTCTTTTTTATAGATTAGTATTTTCTGTTCTAAAAATAAATATTCTTTATTTAATAAGTTGAAAAAATGAAAATCCAAAAAAGAAACCAAGAAAACAATTCCATTTACAATAGCATCAAAAAAAGGAATAAATTTAATCAGAGAGGTAAAATGTCTATATGCTGAAAACCGCGAAACATTGACAAAAGAAATGGAAGAAGATACAAATAAATGGAAAGATATCTTGTGTTCACAGACTGGAATAGTTAATATTATTAAAATGACCATGCTACCCAAAGCTACCTACAGATCCAGTGCAATGCCTATTAAAATTTCAATGACAGTTTTCACAGAAATAGAAAAAACAACCTGAAATTCATATGGAACCACAGAAGACCCCAATTATCCAAAGCAATCCTGAGCAAAAAGAACAAAGCTGGAGGGATCACACTGCCTAATTTCAAAACCTAACACAAAGCCATAGTAATCAAAACAGCATGGTACTGGCACAAAAACAGAGATACAGAATAATGGAACAGAACTGAGAGCCCAAAGATAAATCAACATGTTTCTAGCCAACTGATCTTTGATAAAGGTGCCGAGAAAGCACAATGGGGAAAGAATGGTCTCTTTAACAAGCAGTTTTGGGAAAACTGGATATCCACATGCAGAGCAATAAAAGTGGACCCTTATTTCACTTCATATACAAAAATCAACTGGAACTGTAAGACTACTAGAAGAAAACCTAGGGGAGAAGTTTCTTGACATTGGTTGGCAACCATTTTTTGCAACTGACCCCAAAAGCACATGCAACAAAAGAAAATTAGACAGACGGCATTGCCTCAAACTAAAAAGCTTCTGCACAGCAAAGGAAACAATCAATAGAGTGAAGAGACAACCTATAGAATGGAGGAAGATATTTGCAAGCCATGTATCTGATGAGGGGTTAATATCCAAAATAGAAGCAACTCAAACAACCTAGTAACAGTAAAAAAAAAACCAAAACCTGTTTTAAAAATGGACAAAGTACCTGAAAAGACATTTCTCAAAAGAAGACATACAAATGGCCAACATATATATTATTAAAAAAATGCTCAACATTACTACTCATCAGAGAAATGCAATTAAAACCACAATGAGATGTCACCTCACAACTGTTAGGATGATTATTATCAATATGACAAGAGATAACAAGTGTTGGTGAAAATGTGGAGAGAAGAAAATCTTTGTACACAATTGGTAGGAGTGGAAATTAGTGGAGACATTATGGGAAACAATATCAAGGATTCTCAAAAAATTAAAAATAGAACTTCCATATGATCCAGCAATTCTGCTTCTGGATATACAAATAAAGGAAATGAAATTGTATGTCAAAGAGCTATCTGCACTCCCATGTTTATTACAGCATTATTCACAATAGCCAAGATATGGAATCAATCTAAGCGTTCACCAACAGATGAATGGGTAAAGAAAATGTGGTCTGTATATTAAATACATAAGGGAATGCTGTTCCTTAGAAGGAAATCTTTTCATTTGTGATGTGGATAAAACTGAAGAACATTATGCTAACAGAAATAAGCCAGGCACAAAAAGACTGCATAATCTCACTTGAATGTTGAATTTAAAAAGGTTGAACTCATAGAGGCAGAGGGCAGAATGGTGGTTACCAGAAGCTGGAGTGGGTGAAAGAAGGACTGGGGAGATGTTGGTCCAAGAATTCAAAATTTCTGTTAGATGGGAGGACTAAGTTCAGGAGATCTATGGTACAACATAGTGACTTAGGTAATAATAATGTATTGTATAGTACTTGAAAATTATTGTACAGTAATTGAAAACTATTAAAGTAGATTTTAAACGTTCTTACCACAAAAATAATGGTGAGGTAATGGATATATTAATTAGCTAGATTTAACCATTCCACAGTGTGTACATATATCAAAACATCATGTTGTACAGCATAAATATATGAAATTTTTGTTAATTAAAAACAGAAAGATAATTCTCTCCAAGATATCCTACCTGCATTAGCCATTGTAAATATTTCAGTATAGCTCCCTCCTGTCTTTGCCATATGCATGGGGATGTGAGTGTGTATATTTTAAAATATAATTGTGACAATGCTGTATGTACAACTTTGTTTCCTGCTGACAGCACAATGTAAATATTTTCCCACAGTGTTTTATGCAGTCTTTATATATATATTTATTTATTTTAATATGTATACTTCATATATATGTCAATTACTGCATATTCCCCCGTTGAATAAGTACCATGGTTTACTTAACCCTTTCTTAATTGTTGAATGCAGTGAAAAACTTGATTCGTGAAACTTTTGTGTGTGCATGAGTGTGTGACTTTTATGAAATGTACTAAGGAATGGCAACCAGAAAACTTCAAATAGGTGTAAGCAATTTAGATAAGAGCAGAGTCTCTACTGGGTTCTTGGAGTAGACCCTTAGAGCCTGTGAGAAGTAGGGAGACAATAGCAATAGAAAGACAAGTTTTGGTCTTAGGAAGGGTCTGGAGTTCAGCCTTTTGGTTGAGCTAAGTGGTTTTCTACTTCTAGGATGAGTGCCTAAGATGTTTATTAAGCACTAGGAGAAATGAAAATGTCTATTAGCCACTAAAGCCCAAGGAAGGACAAGAATGAGACATTGCAGCAGAGAAGAAATGCAATCCATAATAATGGAGAAAACAGCATGTGTGGAGACTTCCAATGAAGACAGACACTAGCAGCGTAATTAAATCAAATCCTTGGACAGCTGAGAGACAGGGTTGTTAATGTGCTGAAGCCCACTCGGCAGCAGAGGAGGCTGAAGATGCATTAGAGATTAGAGTCTTGGCTTCTGATGCCTGTGGAAGCCACACTGATCCTGCGGCCCAGTATCTCAAAGAGAATAATTGTGCTAATTAATAACAGGAACGATATGGAGGTCCCTGATTCTATAGATTTGCCTAGGGTGATGGAATGCAGATGGTCATTTATTTATTTGGAAAAACCAACAAATTTTACCAAGGGAGGAGATTATTCCATTAATACAATTTTGACTCCCCATAAAAGGTGTAGAGTTTGCCTCCTAAACAATCCACATACTTTGAAGGATATTGGTAACATTCAAAAGTCCAAGAATGCTTGGCATGGAAAGAACAATGGGAACTTGAGACACATCAGCCTGGGAACTCTGCAAAAGCCAGTATAGTGCCTAGAAGCAAGCTGGTGTTGGAGATAGTCAACAATCTGTCAGAGGAATCCCAGGGATTACAAAGGCTGCCACTCAGCTCAGAGAAAGAGCTTTGTATGAGAGCCACAGTTCTTGCCATCCATGCCTTCTTGGTGGCCACAATTTCCCACAGATGTTTCCAAACAAAGCAAAAATGCTCTTCTACATGCATCAACAAACCCTGCCAAGTCAAGGGAGCCAGGATTCTCTCAGGGGCCTGCTCAGCTGCTCAGTGGAGAAGAGAAAATAAAAGAGGGGAAATTGTTCTTTTGCTGGCTGCAGAATGGAGCAAACTGAGGTGATTCTCTGACAGTGTTGGTATCTGACAGGATGGGAGTTGTCTCTGAGCCAAACTTAGAGGAGATGTCATTGCCCTTTCAAATGTAACATTTTTGTTTTTTGGTTTTTTTTCCCGCTAATGGAGGCAAAATCATTTTTTGGATTTCTTTCCAATAAGGCAATAGTTTTCAGAAGTGAAAGGTAATAAATCCCAGTGACAAAAAACAGTTTTGGATTCTGTTTCCTTCCACTCACAGGATAATATCCCATACTTTGGCATAACATTTAAGGCTCTTTGTAATCATGCATTTCTGCCCCATTTTCCTGCCTTATGCCCCAGCTACTCTTGTGGTTTCTAGACTATGTTAGGCTTTTTTTCAGCCTTCCAGGTATGAAATGATGAAGTAGATGTTTTCTCTGGCATATGCACCTTCCTGTGGTGACCTGTAAGATCCAACTTGACATTCATCCCCCCAAAGCGAAGCTGTATCTCAGAAAAGGCTTCAAAAGGAAACAAATAATGTACTCACATTTCTTCTTTATTCTTCTTCTTCTGGAGGCTATTAATAAAGTTACCAATAGGAACAATAGAGCTACCATTCACAGAAGAATCAGCAGGGTGTAGACCTGTCAGCACCCCTAGTTTCAAAGAGATGAGAAAGGGGAGGAGTTACCAGAATTTAACCCAGAAGAAGAGAGTCATGCATAAAAGTTCACCTGTGGGAAGTCAGGTGCAGCTGGTCAAATGAATATTCAAGAAGCTGTCTCTTCCCTTCCTCTGATCTCCTGCTGGAGCTCTCCCTTAACCACACCTAGGCAGAAGCCAGAGGGCATGAGAGTCATATTGTTGAGACTCAAATGGATCAGCCCAGGGGCAAAGAGCAGGGCAGGGTAGAGAAAGGAGAAGAGTGGATCTGGAGGAGAAAATAGAAAATATTTAGCACAGTCCACCCCTTTGCCCTGTAGAATCCATCTTGTCCTTTGCCTATGTAAAAGTTCACATTCTTCAAACAGCAAATACAAAAAAGCTATATATTTGGTTTTACTTATATGGGAAATATAACCTACTGGCCACTACTCATATTCTTTACATAAGGAAGGAGGCAGGGGGAGAACTTAAATAATTAAGTAACATAGCAAATATAGTCCTTCTGTAGCTAGCCTTGAGGCCCAGGTGGATAACCACAGCTATTTTCTTTCACCACCAGATCCATGCTTCCTTTACCCTCTACCAGCCCCATAGGTTAGGTGGGATTCTTTACTTAATTTCTGTATTGCTGAGGATACTGAAAGCTCAATTTCTGAAAGATTAGAAGCCATAATGGTTTTGATTTTATTGACTTCCATTGATCAAGTCAATTGGACAAAGGAGTACTTCAAGCATTCCAGTGAGTATTTGAATTTCAAGCCTAGTCTTTATTTATATTGGGGATCAGCAATCCATTTCCACTTGGTATCTGGAGTCATGCACATACATACCAGCCAGTAGAATGACTCCTTTAAAATTCCCTTTTACTCAATGGTATGAGAAGCCCAAAATGGTGAGAGGGCAACCTCGGCTTCCAATGATTGGAACCATGACTTCCAAACCCAAGAAGCCCAAGGCCATGGGGATGGAAAGCAAATATTTTGTAAGTGAGTTATTCGGAATAATAATCGGAGGAACCACTCTCAACACCATTACCACTACCACTTTCTTGAACCCAAGCATTCTGGCTATGGGAAAGATGAAACTTAATAGAGGCTGCTGTTTCAAGATACATTTTGCATCCTGTTAGAGCATAATCTAACCTCACACGGTCTTTCTTCAGTTCGTTCTGTCACTAAATCTTCAGCAGGCTCTTGTATTGTTCTGTAAAAACAATTACCATCCGAGGATAGTAAGATGAATTAATTACCCCGTGTGAGCCTAGGTCTGACCCTCCTTTGTTGTAAAATATGTCCCCTGGTTGGAAGCAACATTAAATGAGATAACACAGTCTTGGATAGGATATCCTGTATGTCTGTGAATAGTGACTTTAGCACAAGCAGTTTGGGTAGGAATGACAAATATACATGTGAAATGTATGCCTAATCCTGTAATGACAAAGCACTGCTCACTCTGTGATCAGAGGGATCTAATTTAACCTTGGGCTATTTCTCCTTTTAAAGTTACTTTTTCTTAACCTTGGTGTTTGGAGAGATTTTGAGGAGTTCATGAACTTAGATAGGAAAAAATTCTATCTCCATTTTCACTAATATCTTACTGAAAACATTTCCCTCCCTCCCTTTCTCTCTCTCTCTCTCTCTCTTTCTCTTTCCTCAGAATTTTATTCTTGTTGCCCAGGCTAGAGTGCAGTGGTGCGATCTTGGGTCATTGCAACCTCCGCCTCCCAGGTTCAAGTGATTCTCCTGCCTCCACCATGCCCGGCTAATTTTTTGTATTTTTAGTACAGACGGGGTTTCACCATGTTGGCCAGGCTGGTCTCGAACTCCTGACATCAAGTGATCCACCCACCTCAGCCTCCCAAAATGCTGGGATTACAGGCGTGAGCCACCACTCCTGGCCACATTTCTTTCAATTATGAATGTAGTCCACAAACCACAGTAGTGCTAGTAATATCTGTGACTTTGTCATAATAGAATTCACGCAGTATTTAATAACACAGTCATTTGTGAATACCTTGAAATGTCACCTGTGCATCACTATTTTGAAAATACACCAGTTTTTAGATGTGTTGCTGGAAGAAACATGCAATCTCTCTATATATGTGTGCTTGTGCAACGGTGCCACTAAAGGTAGAGTTACTTGTTTTCACTTAGGTAATCCACATACTATGTTACTTTTCAGTATTTCCTGTTTACCATTGTTGATACATTTGTGAAAGTAGGTTAGCAGTTTTCAGAGTTTGCTGAAAGTTCGAAAAAGGGGATGGTTCAAATGAAAAATCTAAAGTCTGTATAGGATACTTCCAAGTTTGTATTTGCCAAGTGAAAGAAGCCCCACACTACTAGACAGGTGATAGTAAAGCTATAGGTGCTAGACAACGTGGGGCTGTCCGTGGACAGGAGCAGAAGGAAAAGGCTGGTAATGGCACCTTTGTTAAATGGTGAGATCTGGTCTGGACTAGCTGATTTTTAGAAGCACATTCTGAAGTCTGTCTTTGGGAACTGGCAGCTTTGCCATTCCCACTCAGTCTATGGTGGGATACAAACAGACATTTCTCATTGTAGCCAGCTCCCCACTTTTGCTCCCTGTGTGCACGCTGAAGCTTTTAAAGAATTCTTATTTTGTGAGTCCCTTATGGAAACTACAAAGTCCTGCAGTATTTTGGAAAACAAAACTTTGCCTGGAAATAAAAGCATCAGACTCTGCACAGATGGTGCTTCTATAATACTTGGTGATGCATCTACTTTTGGTATATAGAGAAAATGGAAGCTTCTTACATTGGTGTCACTCATTCTCTTTCACACAGCCATGCATTGACATCATGGACTCTGCCAACAATTCTGAAGTAAGTTCGGCCAATAGCCGTAAGGTCATCAAGTGTAAGTGAAGCAGGTCTCTGAATCATGCTAGTTTAAAAAGAGTTTGTTATGAGATGTGGCAGAGTATGAGGAGCTTTTCCATCACACTGAGGTTCTCTAGCAAGAAGGCCTGATAGCCACTGCTAACAAACTAAGGGCAGAATTTAACCTCCTCTCAATAAAAAGGAAAACCCAATAGCAACCAAACCAAACCCAACCCAAATATCCAATTAAAAAAAATGAGCAAAAGACCTGAATAGACATTTCTCAAAAGAAGACATAGAAATGGCCAACAGGTATATGAAAAAATGCTCAACATCACTAATTGTCAGGAAAATGCAAATCAAAGCCATAATGAGATATCATCTCACTTTAGTTAGACTGGCTATTATTAAAAAGACAACAGATAACAAGTGTTGGTGAAGATGTGGAGAAAAGGGAAACTTACACATTGTTGGTGGCAATGCAAAGTAGTACAGCCATTATGGAAAACTGTATGGGTGTTCCTCAAAAACTTAAAAGTAGAATTACCATATGACCTGGCAGTCCCACTACTGGGTATATAGCCAAAGGAAATGAAATTAGTTTGTCAAAGAGCACTCCCATGCTTATTGCAACACTATTGACAGTAGCCAAAATATGGAATTCAATCTCAGTGTCCATCAATGAATGAATGAATAGATAAAGAAAATGTAGCATATATACACAATGGAATACTACTCAGCCATAAAAAGAATGAAATCCTGTCATTTGTGACAACATGAATGAATTTGGAGGACATTTTGCTAAGGGAAATAAGTCAGACACAGAAAAACAAATACCTCATGTTCTCATTAATATGTGAAATCTAAAACAGTTGCTTTATAGAAGTAGATAGTAGAATAATGGTTACTGGAGGCTTGGAAAGGGAGGGGAGAGGAGGAGGGAGAAAGGTTGGTCTGTGAGTACAAGGCTACAGTTAGATGGGGGGACCATGTTCTGGTGTTCTAGTCACAGTAGGATGACTATAGTTAACAATAATATATATTTCAAAAGACCCAGAATAGAGGATTTTGAATGTTCTCATCACAAAGAAATGATAAAGGTTTGAGGTGATGGATTTGCTAATTACATTGATTTGATCATTACACAGTATATATATATATATATAGTATCAAAACATCCCATTCTACCTCATAAATATGTACAATTATTATGTACCAATTAAAAAATAAAACTTAAAGGAAAATTCATTCTAGAACTTTCCTGAAAGAAAGAATTTTATCTATGAGCTGGCTTACCTTGCAGACATTTTTAACCATATGAATAAGATAAATCTTTCCATTCAGGGTCTCGAAGTTACCTTTATGGATGCAACAGAAAAATTAAAAACTGTCTTGCCTTAGCTGCTGATACAGAAGTAAAAAGTAGAGGCCAATGTCTCTACAAACTTTCAGTTACTGCAGGAGTTGCTTTTCCAAGATGGAGTCAAGATCCAAATTTCTCTGTCAATTTCTTTGACAAGATAAACCAGAAAATACCCAGAAACTCTTTAAAAGTCTTTCAAAATTTTTCTCTATCTTGATGGCACTAAAGTTGAATTATGGATCCATAATACATTTCTCTCTGATATAAACTAGGTTGAAAATGTGGACTGAGCCAAAGAGGAATGTGTTGATCTTAAGGGCAAAAAAACTGACTAACATACAAACTTACTACAATTAGTTTAACTAAAACAGCCTTGAAACATTTTGGTGTTTCTTGAGACAAGCCTATCTTGATCTTGTGAAATGAGCTATGGAAACTTATAATTCCACTTGCAACATTGTATCTTTGTAAACAGGTTTTTTTTTTTTAACATTTGTAATCATTGAAACAAAAAATTCACAATTGAGCTGGGCCCCCTGGCTCACGCAGGTAATCCCAGAATTTTGGGAGGCCTAGCTGGGTGGATTACTTGGGCTCACGAGTTCAAGAGCAGCCTGGGCAACATGGTGAAACCTCGTCTCTACAAAAAGTACAAAAATTAGTCAGACGTGGTGGCGAGTGCCTGTAGTCCCAGCTACCTGGGAAGCTGAGGTATGAGAATCGCTTGAACCCAGGAGGCAGAGGTTGCAGTGAGCCGTGATTGCACCACTGCACTCCAGCTTGGGTGATCACTCCAGAGTTTAATGTTTGTTTTTTGTTGTTTTTTGTTTTTTTAGTTTTATTTATTTTATTTTATTTTATTTTTGAGACAGTCTCACTCTGTCACCCAGGCTGGAATGAGTGCAGTGCCACAACCGTGGCTCTCTGTAGCCTCAACCTCCTGGGCTCAAGCAATCCTCCAGCCTCAGCCTCCTGAGTAGCTGGGACCACAGGCACATGCCACCATGCTTAGCTAATTTTTGTATTTTTGGTAGAGACTGCATCTCGCTATGTTGCCCAGGCTGGCCTCAAACTCCTGGGGTCAAGCAATTCACCTGCCTCAGCCTCCCAGAGTGCTCGGATTACGGATGTGAACCACTGTAGCTGACCTGAGTTTAATGTTCTTATTCGGGTTAAATAACATTGACATATCTCTTAGAAAATAAAATTTAATCTCAACTTCCTACATTATATTATCTTGATATTTAATGTGCCAATAAAGAAGCACATATACTACTATATCACAAACACATATGTATATAAATTCCAATATATACAGATAAATAAATACATACAAATATACAACTATGTTTTATTTTTAAAATTTTCTTGCATGAATCTGTGTGAATATTTTATATTTATTTTGATAGTTTTGGGGGTACAGGTAGCTTATAGTTACATGGATAAATTCTTTAGTGGTGATTTCTGAAATTTTAGTACACCCATCACCTGAACAGTGTACACAGTACCCAATATGTAGTCTTTTATCCCTCAGCCTCCTCCCAACCTTCCCCACTGAGTCCCCAAAGTCCCCAAATGTCATTCTTATGCCTTTGCATACTCATAGCTTAGCTCCCACTTACAAGTGAGAACATATAATATTTGGTTTTCCATTCCTGAGTAAAACGGTATTTTTATTTTATTTTATTTTTTTGAGATGGAGTCTCGCTCTGTTGCCCAGGCTGGAGTGCAGTGGCATGATCTCGGCTCACTGCAACCTCTGCCTCCCAGGTTCAAGCAATTCTCCTGCCTCAGCCTCCCGACTAGCTGGGATTATAGGCGCATGCCACCACGCCCAGCTAATTTTTGTATTTTTAGTAGAGACAGGGTTTCACCACGTTGGCCAGGATGGTCTTGATCTCTTGACCTCGCAATCCACCCACCTCAGCCTCCCAAAGTCCTGGGATTACAGGCATGAGCCACCGCGCCCGGCCGTAAAACTGTATTTTAAAGTGAGGGGTTTTCTTTGTAGTCTTAGGTATTTTATTTTATATATTTAAAAATATTAATCTGAAAAGGTGTTCATACACTTCACTGGATTGCCAAGAAGGACCATGTGACATAACAAGGTTACAAAACCCTGTTCTAAATGTTGTACCAACCAAGGTTGTGCCCACTTAGAGGGAGCCAACCAAGGAATAAATATGTCCCTGATTTTCCCTTCCCTGTAATCCTTTGCTAAGGTTCCTACCCTCTGAACCCTCTGAAAGCGAGGGTTAAGGGAGAGTCTTGTCCTATTCATAGAAGTCCACCTTCAAGGGCAGACAGCAGGTAGAGAAGAGGGAATGGTGACTGTGGAGGGGCCAATGGAAGATACCCCAGAGGCTTTCTCTTTTCTTCCCAATGCTGTGTTACTCTACCATACATTTTATTCCTCTGTATAGTAATAGTATTTTTAATGATTTCAATTCAATTTGGCTCAGTTAACATTTTTGAGCACCTACTGGAATCCATGCATTACTTTGCTTAATACTGGCAAAGTGGACGTTAGCACCTCCATTTTATGGAGAAAATAAACTTTATACACCAACCTTCCTTCTCATCAAATCATGCAGGAAAAAGGATAAAAGATTATATACAATCTTTTGTACAGGTAAAATGAGTCTGTTACAACTGTTACACAGGTTTGCTAGCTATTGTTAGATGCAACAGGTTGGTGACAACTTTATGCTCGTACTGTAATCTATCATAAAGAACGGAAGTTTAAATATTTGTAGTGAATGCTATAGACCAGTAAATAACATAAGACCTGTTTACAGAAAAATTTACCAGTCTAAGATTAGCAGTTTTTCTTCTTTCTTAAGGCTCAAGGATTTTTTGTATATCTATATCCCCATGCGTGTACCTGTGAAAGTTATATTCACAAGAAATATGCATTATTTATGGTTTTTTTTTTAAAAAAAAAACACTGCCTCCAGTAGCCTCCAAACTGTAGTCCTGCTTCTCATTTCTTCCTCTCCAATAAGTATGTACCATAGAAGGGGTGGATAGTAGAATTTAGGTGCTAGCATCCTATTCCAAATCCTTGCAGTTCAACTGACCATTTTTTTGCTCAAAGTTCTGTCCTGCCCTTCCATACTGAATCCTCATTTTCTCCCTTTGCTGGTCAGACTGGTTTTAATTGGAAAACTGACAAAGTCCAATGTATTCAAATACCAGAAAAACTTCAATGCAAATCTTTATAGCTATGTCTTTCTTAGTTTCAGACTTATATGTGCAACCGTCTACTGCATGTCACCACATGGATGCTTCACCAAAATATGATAAGCACATAAAAAGATGTTCAACATCATTATTCATTAGGGAAATGCAAATTAAAAGCACAATGAGAAACCATTACACACCCACTAAAATGCCTAAAATAGAAAAACTAACCATACCAGGCGATAGTGAAGATGCAGAGCAACTGGAACTCTCCTACATTGCTAGTGGGAATGCAAGATGGTACATGCACTGTGGAAAAGTTTGGAAACTTCTTAGAATGCTAAATGTATACTTTGCATACAATCTAGAAATCCCACTCCTAGGTCTTTATTCTTGAGAGATGCAAATAAATGTCCACACAAAATCTTGAATGTTCATATTAACTTTATTCATAATAGCTCAAAACTGGTAACATCCCAAATGTCCATCAACCAGCAAATGGATAAACAACTTATGGTATGTACAATGGAATATTACCCAGCAGTATAAAGGAACAAACTACTGACACAAGCAACAGCATAGATGGATCTCAAAGCACTATGTTAAGTTTTAAAAAGTCACACAAAACACCACATACTGTATGATTCTAATTATGGGAAATTCTGGAAAGGCAAAAGTATGAGAACAGAAATCAGATGGGTGGTTGCCAAGGTCTGGGGTAGGGAGAAGGTAGTGTCTTCATACAAAGATGAGGGAACTTTATAGGGTGAAGGGAATATTCTATATCTTGACAGTGGAGGAAGTTACATGACTATGTTTATCAAACCTCACAGAACTATACATGTAAAACAGGTAAGTTTACTGTATGTAAATAATACCTCAATAGCTCTCCCACTTAAAAAATTCCTTTAAAGCTTAAAAAAAAAGCTGCTTCTCTACTTTTTCTACCTCAAGTACTGGTTCTACCTTCCAACCAGGTCCTTAACCCTGATACCTGTATCATAATTGATTCCTTTCTCTCCCACAATACCCCAAAGAAGCAGTTACGAAGTCAAACAAATGCTTCCTCCTTTGAAACTCCCAAGTGTCTCTTTGCCTCTGCATCTGAACTGTTTCTCTGTCTTCCACGCCACCCCCTCCTCCCGCCAGGGTCATTGTGATACCCTTGAGAGGACTCCCTGATGTGGCACTGCCCTTTCCACTGCTGGTGAGTGGATCTTTGGGAAGTGCACGGCTTCTCAAGGCATTCTCTTGCTTAGAACTGTTTATCACGACTCATTCATTGTTGATATGATTAAGACCACCCTTTCTTTATGATCTGACTCATGCGTACTTTTTCATTTCCATTTACTGCCCCCCTCCTACCCGGTGCACTCTAATCTCCTAGTATCTCTTAGTTTGCATAAAGTATTTGCAGTTCCCAGCATGAGTTATACAAAAGCTCCTCACTATATTAGAAATTTCCTTACTCCACTCTTCGATTGGCCAACCCAGTCACCTTCTAGACTCTATTCAAACATAGCATCACTCTGGAAAGGCTTTTCTGGAATTCGTATTTGAGCAAGACATTCCTCTGTGGGTCCCCGTGGCACTCCGTGCATGACTTAAACATAAATCTTTCTGAATAGTATATCGTAAGGCTAAGTTTATTGATGCGGGCCCCATGTTGTTTCCACTCACTTATGCCCAGAACTCAGCGTGGTTCCCGTTACATAGTTGAACTGAGTGTTCAATGGGCAAATGCTCAATAGATTTGTCCACTAGACAGAGTTCTTGAACAAACAGTATGAAGAAACTCTCCTGAAATGGGGTAGTTGGGATGATGAACTGGGCCTTACTTGAAGTTACAGAATTCCCTGGCCTTGGTATCTCCTGTACCACAGACTCCCAGGCACTCCCAGCGTCCTCCCTACTACCCAGCAGCACTGTTGTGCCAAACAGCCCTCAAGCCATTTCCTACATCCAGGCACATAGGGATTTTCTCTGACCTAAGTTATTTTATGGCCAATGCTCTATAAATGTTAGGGTAAAACAGTTTGTGTCAAGTTCCTTGAAGAGGATTATTAGAGAAATAATCTAACAAACAAGTTGTTCTCATAGAGAGGGAGAGGAAGGTGTTGAACAATTTGATTCTTCCCAAACATATAGCATTTTTTATGATCTGCAGCCTGACCAATGTGAATTTTCACCTGTAGGGTAGCATATAAAGGGGTCTGTTTTCAGCACTTACTGATTGTAATCAGCTCTGTTAATGCTGTTAGAGATTGTGTGCTCTCAGAGAAAGGAAGCAAACCAAAGAACACGTGTCTGTACGTCTTCAGGAAATGCTAACAGGAGTACCCTGCAAGTTAACTTTCCGGCTTTTTCTTCCAGAGTTAGCTCATTTTGCCCCTCTTAGGCAAAAGGCTCTGACTCTTGAAGAAACGTGTGTGTAAGTAGGTGACTTTGATGCAAGGTAGGAACAGGGCTTCGTCCTGGATAAAGGTTCATTGGGAAGATAAATGCTCCCTGTGTGTTCATACTTCACACCGGTGGACAGAGTGATAGTCAACCTGTTTATTTTCCAGCAGAGAGGACGTGGATATGTGACACGTGAGGAAAGAGCCTGCATTTACCTCCCAGATATTTGACCCTGTCCTTCTGAGAGTTACTGGGCATATTTCAAGTCTAAAATCCCCAGGAGAGTGTTTCCAGAGCACATGACCCAGCATTTAGACAGAGATGGGGAAACAACCTGAAATGAGATGCATTAAGGAGATCCGATTCCATGACCTTCATCTGTGTCAAGCACAACATCCACGTCTCATGTCATTTCTTGGTAATGTGGCTTGACTGTCATTTTTCTTCCCACCATAGGAAAGTTCCTACATTAGGAGTTACTGAAGGAAGCACATGATTAATCTTGTATAGACCTATTCACCTAGGTTTGAAGGTAGTTTGTTTACAACATTGTCATTCTCATGAACCCTGAATCCTCCCCGGTGTGTGTTTGTTGAGCCAAGGACCTGGCTGAAAGCAATGATTGGTGCATTCAGTTTGAGAAAACACTTACAGCTACTTGGTTTCAATTCGGAGGGGTGATTTTTAAAGACAGAGTCAGTGATTGGTAAAAATGTATTTTCTTTACATAAATCTTGATGCTTTTTGTGTATATCTGTGTCTGTGTGAGGGATTGTGCGTGCTTGTGTGGTTGGGCAAGGAATACTTCCAGGCTGAACAAGACTGTGTTCCATTCTGGGGCCATGGCTTTCCAAACATTTTCTTTTTATTTGGTTGCAGAAACCCATTGTCAAAATCTCATAAGAAAACAACCTATTTAACAGATAGATTGGTAGGTCTTTTAATATCAAAATGTATTTTATAAGTTCAATACTTCAACTGTACATTGAATCAATGAAACTGGGAAGTGTTGAGGAACACGGAATGTGAAACTGCCAGTGACTGAAGACAGCTGAAATTTTTTATAAGCTTCAGCATCATACTTTTCCTTTCCTTTCCTTTCCTTTCCTTTCCTTTCCTTTCCTTTCCTTTCCTTTCCTTTCCTTTCCTTTCCCTTCTTCCCTTTCCCCTTCCCCTTCCTCTTCCCCTTCCCTTCCCCTTCCCCTTCCCCTCCCCCTCCCTCTCCCTTCCCTTCCCTTCCCTTTCTTTTCAGAATCTTGCTCTGTCACCCAGGCTGGAATGCAATGGTAGAATGATAGTTCACTGCAGCCTCTACCTCCTGGGCTCAAGGGATCCTCTCACCTTAGCCTCTGAATTAGCTGGGACTACAGGCATGTGCCACCATGCCTGGCTAATTTTATGATTTTTTATAGAGATGAGGTCTTGCTATGTTGCCCAGTCCAGTCTTGAGCTCCTGGGCTCAAGCAATCCTCCTGTCTCAGCCTCCCAAAGTGCTGGGATTACAGGCAAGCCCTACTGTACTCGGCCTTTATTTCTATTTTAAAAAAAAAAACTTAGGTTGTACAATATCAAGAAAAGCCAGATTTCCATAGGTCAGTAATTGCAAGTTGTAAGCTTTCTAACAGCTTACTTTACAATCTCAGAATACTCTTCAATTAAAAAAAATGCAGGAGAAGCTTTATTCCAAGGGTCGAATAAAAATGAAGTTACCTGGCAGCTCCAATGAACGCATTGGTGTTTTTCTTTATGTTAAAATTTGGGGGTATAACACATTTACACGTCAACATGCTTTACAACCATTTGATAAAGAATTTTTTATTAGAAAATGAAATCTGAGGTTCTGGCTCTGGGGAAGATGAAGTAAACACAGTTACCCTGTCTCTGCAACTAAAAGGAAGGAGAAATTCTGCACAGAATGCAGGAAGCAGCTATCTGAAGACTGAAAAGTAAATGGCAGCAGGCAGATTGGGAAGGAGACTAGAATTTGAAGTTCCACCAAACTGGTGGGGAGGAAGTTTCCCTTTTCGTTTTCCCCTCATATTATCTAGTTTGGACTCAAAGGCAGCCTCAAACCCAGAAAAGCACACTGGGTGTGGAAGCAAAAATTCTAAGAGAATTCCTCTCTTTTTGGTCTAAAGAGCAAGAAAAGGGATCCTTCCAGTCTGAGAGAGTGGGAAAATTCTTTACTCCCCACCCCCTGCCTTCTTCCATGACCTGTCCCTAGGCAATATTCCAGCACAGCACAGAGACAGCAGTGGTGACTGACAGGTGCCTGAAAGTCTAATGCAGGCACGCTTCATTCTGACCAGAACACCCACAGTCCCAAGAGTGTGAGGTGACTTTCTATTCCTTTTGTTCTTTCTCTGTGCTGCCAGCTGGGCCATGCACTCAGACACATGGTGGTAAGTTCTTGGCAGAGTGGGAAAAATGAAGCCTCAGCTCTCTGGCTGGAGGACTGGGAAAAGAAGCCCCAGAGAGCCAGAAAGTGTTGGGGAGATCATGGAGAGAAGGGAGGCCAAGAGAGTGGGTCCATAAAATTGCATGTGAATTCCTGGGTTCATTTTCAAACTGTGCATGCATGAATCTGACCCTACACATTGTACCACAGGCTTTGAGAACTGAGCTACAGGGTCAGTCATCATGGAGGTCCCACACAGGCTACTCCAGCAGACATGGAACTTAGATCTAAGTAGCACAGCCAATATTTCAAAATATAAACTGATATTGTACCATAGCCCACAGAAGGCAGGTTAGAATTTGCAGCCAGAAACTAACCTAGTTGATTGCCTACTAAAATGTACAAAAATCAACATTCTCTTTAGGATTTAAATAAGACCTAGGCTCTATAACACAATATTCAAAATGTCCAGGATATAATCCAAACTTACTCAGCATTTGAAGAGCCAGGAAAAATTCAACATTCAAAAGAAAAGATAATCAACAAATACTAGTCCTAAGAAGACACAGATATTGGAAAGATCAGAGACTTTAAAGCAGCTATTAAAACCATGTTTTAAGAAATGTGGTCAAGCATTCTTGATATTAATAGAAAGTCTTGACAGAGAAATAAAAGATGTAAGAAAGAACCAAATGGAAATTAAAAATGGAAAAATATAATAGCCAAAATAAAAAAATTCACTAGCTGGTTCAATAGCAGAATAGATATGATGGAAAAAAAGAGCCAGTCAACTTGATGATAGATCAATAGAAATAATCCAATTTGAACAACAGAGAGAAAAAAAAAGATTGGAAAAACAACAAAAAAAATTAAAGCCTCAGAAACTGTAGGACAATGTCAAAAAAAGAAAGAAAGAAAAATTGAGAGAGAGACTTGAATAACATATTTGCGGATCAGTGAGATTTGTAAATATGAAGTCAAACCACTGGTTAAGTGCATGGAAAATCTTTGCTTTCTTTGAGGAATTCATATGTTACTGCTTAAAGCCGTGAGAAAAATGTAGTTATCACTGAATATTTCCCTGTCATTTTGGTTGCCAGGAACCTGGGAGTTAAATTTTAGGGGCAGCTATAACTGTAAGTTTGAAAGCTTCCAGTCAGCTCTTTTTTTTTTTTTTTTCAAATTTTATTTTAGATTCAGGGAATACATGTGCAGTTTTATTACCTGGCTATATTGTGGGATGCTGAGGCTTGGGATATGATTCATCCTGTTAGCCAGGTACTAAACATAGTACTCAATAGTTAGTTCTTTAACCCTTGCCCCCTGCCCCCCAAGTAGTCCCCAGTGTCTATTGTTGCCATCTTTATGTCCATGAGTACCCAATGTTTAGCTCCCACTTACAAGTGAGAACATGTGGTATTTGGTTTTCTGTTCCTGCATTAATTTGCTTAGGATAATGGCCTCCAGCTGCATCCATGTTGCTGCAAAGGACATGATTTCGTTGTTTTTTATGGCTGCGTATTCTATGGTGCATATGTACCGCATTTTGCTTATTCAATCCTTTGTTGATGGGCACCTAGGTTGATTCCATGTCTTTCCTATTGTGAATAGTGCTGTGATGAACACACAGTGCCTGTGTCATTTTGGTAGAATGATTTGTTTTATTTTGGATATATACCCAGTAATGGGATTGTTCCAGCCAGCTCTTTCATTATTTATTTCTAGCACAAAAGGCAAGAAAAAAATAAAAGAGATGAGATTTAAAAAGAATAAATAAAACCGATTCTATTAGCAGGTGACTATATTCTCAGAAAACCTTATGAAATCTGAATAAAATATTAGAGCTAGTAAAGGGATTTAGCAAGGTTAATTTTATATTGGCTATAAGGCCAATATACAAAAATCAATTGTATTTCTAAATATTAGTAATGACCAACTGGAAATCAGAAATTAAAAAACCAGTCTAACTTACAGTAGCATCAAAACCACCAGGACACTTAACAATAAATCTAAGGAAAGATGTGCAAGATCTCCACAGTGAAAATCATGAAACACTGCTGAGAACAATGACAGACAATTGAAAGAAAAAAAAAGAGTTATACCACGTTAATTTTGATTTTCAAATGTAGAACTAACCTTGCATTCCTTGTATGAAATCCTCTTAATCATGAAGTATTAACCTTTTCATATAATTCTGGATTCAATTTTTAAAAAATTAATTGGAATTCTTTATGTTTTTGCTTTTCTTGTAAAAGTCATGTTTTGATATCAGAGTTATGCTAACCTCATACAACGATTTGAGAAATTTTCAATCCTCTATTTCAATCCTTCTACTAAAAAATATGTGTATGATTGGTATTACTTATGCTTTAAATTTTTGATTAAAGTAATGAGAAAACACCTGAAATTGAACTTTTATTGTAGGAATAATTGACTAATTATTAATTTAATTTCTTCAGCCAAGGGCTACTCAGATTATCTGTATCTCCTTTATATCTTTTAAGAAATTGATCTGGTGGGGTGCGGTGGCTCATGCCAGTAATCCCAACACTGGGAGGCCAAGGCAGGTGGATCACTTGAGGCCAGAAGTTTGAGACCAGCCTGGCCAACATAGCAAAACCCCATTTCTACTAAAAATACAAAAAAAAAAAAAAAAAAAGGAAATTAGCCGAGTGTGGTGGCAGGCACCTGTAGTCCCAGCTACTTGGCTACTTGGGAGGCTGAGGTGGGAGAATTGCTTGAACCTGGGGGGCAGAGGCTGCAGTGAGCTGAGACTGCATCACTGCACTCTAGCCTGGGTGACAGAGCAGGACTCTGTCTGAAAAACAAACAAACATACAAAAACAAACAAAAAGAAATTGATCTATGTCATCTGATTTGTCAACTTCATTAGCACAAAGTTTTTCATGGTATTTCTTTTTTTTATTTTCACAGATCTAATATTTGTTTACATTTATTTGCTTTCTAGTTTGTTTATTTTCTATTTCATTGGCTTCTACTCTTTTCTTTTTTTCCATCATGTTACTTATGTTGGTTTCAAATTAGTCTTTTTTACTTAGTTTCTTAAGGAGGAAGTTCACAACACTAGTTTTACGTATTTTTTCCCTCCATATAGAAGGATTTAGAGGAACAAATTTACCTCTCAGCAGTGCTTAATCTGTATCCCACAAGTTTTCAATTCATGTGTTTTAACTATCATTTTAAAATATTTTCTAATTTTCTTCATGATTTTTTCTTTGACTCATGGGTTATTTAGACGTGTTCGGCTTAATTTCCAAGTATGTGATGATTTTTCGTATATCTTATTACTGTTTTCTAGTTTAAGTTCATTGTGGTCAGAGCCCATTCCTGTGTGATTCCAGTCCTTTTAAATTTATTGAGCCATGTCTTAGCATACAATCTATTTCAGTGGATTCTTTACACATTGACTTGTGAAGAATGTATGTTCTGCTATTCAGTGGGTGCAGTGTTCTATAAATATGAGTTAGGGTAAGTTACCTGATGTTGCTCAAATTTTTATTCTTACTGATTTTTGTCTACTTGTTTTATTGACTACTGAGAGGGCCATGTTAAAACCTGTCATCATGACTTTCTATTGGCATATTTTTACGTTTCAGTTCTGTCAGTTTGTGCTTCAGGTATCTTGAAGTTCTGTATATTTGGGACTGTGATGTCTTCTCCCTGAATTGATCCCTTTATCATTAGGAGGGGTCTCTTTTTGTCTCTGGTTCTTGTTTTAAGGACTACTTTGTTATTTATAAAGCCACTTATGATTGGTTCTTGCACGGTGTAATATTTTCCATCTTTTAATACACACAGTTGGATCTTGATTTTTCATCTAGTCAGGTATTCTGTAATAAATTATTGACATGATTGGTTTTAAGTCTGCTATTTTGCTATTGGTTTTCTATTCTTCCCATATGTTTTCCTTTTGTTATTCTCTTCTGACTTTTTGGTTACATGACTGTGTTTGAGTATTCCATTTTATTTCCTCTATTGCGCTTATTTTTTTTAACCCTTTACATGGTTGCTCTAGGAATTACAATATACTTCCCAAACCTATTACAATCTACCATGTATTAGTATTATACTATTTCACTTATAATGTAGTAAGTTTGCAATAATATACTCCCACTTACCCCATCCCATTATTTGTACTATTACTGTCAATTTAACCTCTGTATTACAAACCCATAATGCATTGTTATTATTTTTCAACAATTATATTTTAAACAAATTAAGAAATTAAAAGATATTATATCTTTTACCCACACAGACACAGTGTTTTACTTTGCATATCTTTACATAGATCCTCGTTTCCATCCGGTATAATTTTCCATTAGCTCAAAGATTTCCTGTAATTGCACTATAGGTCTGCTGCTGATGAATTCTCTTACTTTTACTTTCACTTTTATTTTTAAAATATATTTTTCTGAATATATGCATTCTAGGTTGACGGGTAGTTTTATTTATTTGTAAAATTTTAATTTTAAAATTTTCTGGGTACATAGTGGTAGTTTTATTTTAGCATTTTAAAGGTGTTATTCAGTTGTATTCTGATCTGCACTATTTACGATGGGAAGTCAATAAACATTTCTATCCTTCTTCCCTGTAGGCAATGTATGCTTTTCTTTGGCTGCTTTTAGGATTGTCTTTTTATCTTTGTTACTTTTACCTATTTGGCTGTGATATAGATAGTTGTGGTTTTCTTTGTAGTTTTACCATTTGGGTTTGTTGAACTTCTAAATGTGTTGATTTATACTTTTTTATTAAATTTAAGTGAAAAATAATATTTATTTGAAGTAAATTATTTTTTTCAAAAATTTTTCTGCCCTCATGATTCTCTTCTACTTTTGGGAGTCGAAGTATATGTATATTGGCCTCATGTTTTTTCACAAGTCACTGAGACTCTGTTCGTTTATTTTTCAACCTTTTTTGTTTCAATTATGATGCTTCCTATTTCCCCTGAAAGTGATCTTGAAGGGCCACTTTGTTCTGCAGTGTTTATTTGTAAGCTAATCCAATGAATTTTTTCTTTCAGTTATGTTTTTCAGTTCTAGAATTTCCAGAGTGTTTTTAATTTTATAGTTTCCATTTATTTACTGAGATTCCTATGTGTTCACTCATTAAGTCCGTCTTTTCAAAAAGTTTTTAAACATGTAATAGCTGTTTTGAATTCTTTGTCTTCTAATTTTAACATCTCTATCATCTTTGAATCTGTTTCTATTGATTTTTCTACTCCTCCACCCCTGCCACCTTTTTTTTTTTCCTTTTATTTTTGAAATGGAGTTTCACTCTTGTTGCCCAGGCTGGTGTGCAGTGGTGTGATCTCAGCTCACTGCAACCTCTGCCTACTGGGTTTGAGCAATTCTCCTGCCTTAGCCTCCCCAGTAGCTGGGATTACGGGCATCTGCTACCATGCCTAGCTAATTTTTGTATTTTTAGTAGAGATGGGGTTTCACCATGTTGGCCAAGCTGTTCTCAAACTCCAGAGCTCAGGTGTTCCACATGCCTTGGCCTCCCAAAGTGTTGGGATTACAGGCGTGAGCCACTGTGCCCAGCCTTCCCCTTGCTATGGGTTACATTTTGCTGCTTCTTTATACATCTGTTTTTGTTGGATTATGTACTAGACATTGTTGAGAGATTGGATTTCATTGTCTTTTGCTCTCTCTCTCTCTCTCTTTTTTTGAGGCAGGTCTCCCTCTATCACCCAGGCTAGAGTGCAGTGGCACGATGCAGCTCATTGCAACCTGTGCCTCCCTGGCTCAAGCGATCCTCCAACCTCAGCCTCTAAGAGGTTGGGACTTCAGGCACATGCTGTCAAGCCTGGCTAATTTTTGTACTTTTGTAGAGACAGGGTTTTCCCATGTTGTCCAGGCTGGTCTGGAAATCCTGTGCTCAAGCCATCTGCCCACCTCAGCCTCCCAAAGTATTGGGATTACAGGCACGCTCCACCGCGCCTGGTCTCATTTTCTTTCTCTAAAGAGTTTTCTTTTGTTTTGTTTTGACAGGCAGTGAATTCATGGTTGTATTGGTTTGATACTTGTTGAGCTTTATGAATAAGATTTGCTAGGGTGACTCCAGATGAGCTCTTACTATGGACTAGAGTCCCAGTTGAATTGACTGGGAGTGTTCAGCAAGATCTCTAAACTCTCTTCAAAATTTCTATGTTTTGTAGCACTCTGTGATTTCCGTAATCTTCATTTATGTTATATTGCCTGAACATGTGCAGCTTAGTATGTGTTCTGAGCATATTCAAATTAGTATTCTACTAAAAAACTAAAGAGATCCCTACACTAATTTCTGGAATTTCTTCTCGATGTGGCTTCCTCCTATATGATACCCTGTCCTACAAATCTACCTACCTCATTACCCCTGAATTTCTATCTGTATCTCTTCAGCTCATCAAGACCTCAGAGTTGTGCTTGGGCACCACCTACTTACTTTGTGGCCTAGAAAGTAACTTTGAGCAGAAAGGTGGGGTGGCTGTGGCTATCACCTCATGTATTTTTCTCCTCTGAGGGATGACAGCCCTGTGGTGGGTCTTCTCAGATGGATGGCAGTCTTATGCTTCTTGGGGATAACAGTCTTCTGCTGGTGGTAATGGTAGCATTACTTTAATGGCAAAACCCACCATTGCTTTTGCACCAACATCATACATATTTTGCTAGTTTGACAGTTGTTTACAGCAGAAAGACTAGTCTGATACCAAGTACTTCATCATGATTAAAAGCAAAAATCTCACTTATTTTTCCATCGAATGTAAACTATTATTTAAAGTGGAGTTAACTAATTCCATCTCCGGTTTTCCCTTACCCTCCTTAAAATAAGTCAAAAGCTTATGTGAGCATCCAATATGTCAAGGGCTAAGATCATGAAATATATGTAATTAATACTACTTCACTGATAAATTCTACTATGAAGGCATAAGTTGGTATTGAAGCTTGAATTATGAATTTGGCATGATAATTCCTAAAACTTTTTTAAGGAAGAATTTAGAAAAGGCAAGCTAACAGCTCTCTATAAATTTAATATTGAAAGTTTTTTTTTCCATTTGGAAGCATTGATTTCTTCCCTTCTTGGGTTTCTATGTGATGCACTGATTGACGTGGCTGCCTTAAGATGGCAAGTCCATTGCATTTCATTTTTTATCATCTCCAGACATCTTGATTCAGGCCTCAGAGTCACTGACTGATTGCAGTGCTGTCTTGAGCATCGTAGTGGGTTGTTTTGTTCTAAAAAGTAACCACTGTGGGTAAAGTGAAAGAGAAGAGTTTATTATTTTGTAGATCCTGTTTTAAATGGCTAATTTCATAACCATTCATTCAGATTGCTATAATTTGTGACTTATGATTCCTAGGCAAGTGCTAGCAGAAGCCAATCTGTCTTAGGAAGCTCCTTCTTTTTAGCAGAAACAATGAGTTTTAAGGATGTAAAGGACTCCTCTCCCCAGTTTTCCCAGGGCGACCCTGATATGCAGAGGGACTCAGGGTTCCATATGTCATAGAATGTGGCTCTGAAGAGTGAAGCACATTGTTTTGCTTCCCGTTAGTGCACCAACTGAGTGTAGCAAGAGCTGAGCTTGATGTCCTGAGCTCAGATTACAGAAACAGGAAAGCTTGTATGTATCCCCACTTTTGCTCTCTATTTCTACTTTATCCAAAGATTAATCTCCTTTGTCCAGGGCTGAGGACTCTTTCCTCAGCCTCTTGCTAGCCCTTCATTTAAGATGGTATTTCTTAGGCCCAATATATAGAGCGTTTCATGCAATATCAGTTTTTTTTTTCCTCTGTTAGAAAGAGCTTGGAAGAAACATGGAAATGTGGACAGTATGTAGGAGTTATATTTTAGTAAACTATTAAAATATTTCCCAAAATCATTGATTTTGTCATACTTGGTTAGGTTTGCTGTTTTTTTTTTTCTGTACTTCTTGAGAGTAATAAAGCTATATTTGTTTAGATAATAGTTCCCAATCCTTTCTTCCTAGTTAATCTAATTGAATTAATGACATTTTCCTGTATTTTAATTTTGGGACTCAAAATGGGCATTTTTCTCTTTCTCAGTTTTTAATGCTGTTTAGATCTGTTCAATAGTTTAGCAAAAAAATTGTATTATTCATTTAATTTTAAGAATGCTTAGATGCCTTTTAGACTCTATTGATGCAATATGTTTATTTGCTGTGAGAATTTAATATTTTCTAATACCATGCATGGGTAACTCACAAATATGAGTAGCTCAGGCCTTCATTTGTTTTACAGTGCCTTTAACTCCCTGTTCTGGGACACTCTCTTCGGAAAAGCTTGTATGGAAAACTGGAGTGGGTGAACTAAAGAATTCCTCTATTTCTCCACACTTAGAAGTATATGGTTTGTCAGACTCACTTATCCTATGGAGATCTCGTGATGACCTGAGATCACAGGTGGGTTGAGATTTATCTGAATCCTCCTGTATTCATACATTTCCCCGTCCTTCTACTGTGAAGACTTGTTAGGACACTTGCCTCAGACAAGATTATCTAGTCTTTTAAAAAAATTCCCAAACTGGAATTGGTAACAATCTTTAACTTCCTGCATGCAAAGAAAGAGAGGAGATACTTTAATAATAAAACAATGATAACTAAATTTAGTGAGGGTCAGAATTTACAAAGGGCTTTCTTTCTTTTTTTTTTTTTTTTTTTTTTTTTTTTTTTGGAGACGGAGTCTGTCTCTGTCACTCAGCCTGGAGTGCAGTGGCACGATCTCAAAGGACTTTCTAATGAAAGGCTCACAACAACCCTGGGAGCCAAGCAACATTGTAATCATCATTATTATCATCACCATTATACTGAGGAAGGAATGGAGCTTTGCAACTGTATTATACAAGGATGTTAAGGAATGTAAAAATGAGAATAGCTTGAGAAGAGAGTAGAAAGATTCTGGAATTCTGAAAATCAAATTTTGTTTCAGATCGAACCGTAGAACTAGAAGGGATCTGTGCAATCTGGCTCCTGAGTCATGCACTGAGACATGGACTGCGGAAGCCAGAAACTTACCAATCATTGAGAGGCTGCCTGGTGTCAGAGCTGGGGCAGGGTCGCCTGGGTAGCAGGGCACCTCCTAGGGCAGAGCTGACTCTCTATGTTCTCAAAAATCTGCATCCTCTGAACTGTTTCTCATGACTTCTATCCAGACTGGATATGGTAAGACGGTCTGGCTTGTTGAGGGCACTGTCAGGGCAGGTAGCTAGCTCCTCAGATGTGGCATGTCCTGCTCTAAAGTCACCTTTGCTTTAAGTCATTGGCTCTCTCAAGACCCTCATTAAAATGCAACCTTATGACATGTGAGGGAAAGGCATGTAGGCAGTAGGCTCTTTGGTCGCAGTAGCACAAATTAGTTAGTTCAATTGGCTTGTTGTCACCTTGCAGATTGACTTCCAAAGTGACAGCTGACTGGGCTGGAACATTTAGATTGGGAAATAAAGAAAATGAAAGGTTATAGTACACAGGGCTGGTAAAGGTGGACCTAAGTGGGGAACTATAATGGGCAGTCCTGGACACTGGGCAGCTGGATGTGCCAGGTTGGGAGGACACCAGCCTTCACTTATTTATATGCGCAGGGCCACTTCTATCCAGATCTTTCAATGGGACTTCAGGGATTCTTTGTTCATTCATTCATTTGGTCATCAAACATCTGGAATTACTTTTTTTTCTAGAGGTTTTACTGAACCTGTTATAGGTAGAGGTGACTAATTAGTTAATTAACCAACCTATAATGCATTATTGAGGACCAAATATAGACAAGGTGCAGTGCTAGACACCAAAAGAACCCAAAGATGAAAGTGACATTGTCTTTGCCCTCAAATGGCCCACAGTCTAGTTCACAAATAAGTGAAGTAAAAGGGAAATAGAGTAGATGCTCATGGAAATATACAAAAATATTCTGATTTTCAGAATTCCAGAATCTTTCTACTCTCTTCTCAAGCTATTCTCATTTTTACGTTCCTTAACATCCTTGTATAATACGGTTGCAAAGCTCCATTCCTTCCTCAGTATATACATGGAAATATACAGTATATTCATGGAAATATACAGAAAAACAGTGTTAAAAATCCAGAGAAGCTTTGAGCAGCTGGGGGAGAAATTAAAGAAAGATTCATAAAGGAGAAGCCATTGAACCTGTCTTAAAGTTTGAGAGGAATGTCACTCCCAGATTGTAATCTTTAGGCCACACCTCTCCCCTGAAGCCAGACTCAGATGTCCAACATCCTCATGCAGATATTGAGTAGATATTTCATATCTGACATGTCTCTAATTAGACTTTTGTTTTAACCACCCTGAACTGGCTGGTTCCCCAGTCTTACGCATTTCAGTTAAGGGAACTCCATTCTTCCACTTGATCAGGGCCTTCCTCTTCTCCTAAATCACCCCTTTCATTTTTTGCCAAAGCCACACTTTATGCATTCAGTAGGTTATTGCCGTGAGACTTAGATTTTTGATGTGTTAATGAAACTGATAAATAGCTAATAGGGACTCAACAGTATTTAAATAAAAGATCTGCTGGAAGATGATGTTCTACACTTGTAAAATAACATACCTAGAGTCTCTTATTTGTGCCCAAGATTGCAGACATCCCCGTATTGTATAGAGATTCATACATCCATAAGATTTGTGTCACACTTTACCGTTTTACCAAGTGTGCTGTCACTGTATACTTCCATTTCATTTGTCAACAAGAATGTTGCCACAGGTGTGTTTATTTTTCTCATTCCCTGCATGAGGAAGCATAAGGAGAATGAGTGGGTTACCTGTGACTTAACAACTTGTATAAGGAAGAGCCCATACTCACAGCCTGGCCCCAAAGCCTATTGAGCAGCTTGCAGCCTCTAGGCAATCAGTGATTCAGTTTGATTGCTAAGGAGGGAACAGCAGTGGATTATGCTGGAAAGGAAGTTTGAGACTCCATTGTGGTGGGCCTGGAATGCCACTCAAAAGTTAGATTCTTTTGTTTTGTTTTGAGACAGAGTCTCACTCTATCATCCAGGCTGGAGTGCAGTGGTGTGATCTCGGATCGTTGCAATCTCCGCCTCCTGGGTTCAAGTGATTCTCCTGCCTCGGCCTCCCAAGTAGCTAGAACTACAGGTGTGTGCCACCATACCTGGCTAATTTTTGTGTGTTTAGTACAGACAGGGTTTCCCCATGTTGGTCAGGCTGGTCTCAAAAGTTAGATCTTGATCTTCTCAAACTGGGGTCTCCCGACTAAGACCTACTCCTTTCTGGGGGTGTGCTAGGCAGTCCACTAGGGCACAGTGAAATACTAAGATTTCTGTTTAGATTTGTAAACTTCCTCCTTTCTAAATATATTTTTGTTAATGTTTTATAATATGTTAATATATTTGCAGAGTGAGACATTGATGTATATACATAGACATATTCACACACACACATATATATATCTCACAATGGTTTTTCTTGATAAGAGTGCAATGATGCTTTTCAAGCAAGGCAGTATCATGAGTACAGCAAATGTTTAGGGAAATTAATTGTGTGTACCATAGCTGGGGACATGAAGAGAGCCCTTGTTCCCAAGGGATTGTGAACATACCAGCCAGTCTGTTTTGGATGCGGGAGCTGAAGTTAGAAAATATGTGTGAAAATACCCTAAAAATGTAAAATAAACAAGAAAGCATACTAAAAAAATGCAAACAATTCACATTTAAAACTTCTCAACAGCTGATTCTAGGTACTTGGAAATCAAGGACTCCATTAAAGGCTGAGAGGGGAAGCCTAAAACGTAAGATGGGGAATTTGGAACGGATGCTGAGGAAACCCTTTTCAGATCTGGCTGAGCAGATTTTGAATTGTTTATGTATTTGGCATTCCTACTGTCTATTCTAGAATCATTAAAGCCCTAAATGTGGAAAAATAAAAACACTTTAGTAAGCAGAGCTGTGCTTTGAAACACTAGAGTGAGTTTTTAAGGCATCTTTACCTTTTTATACAGGATAGCATTTATCATTCTGTGGTCCAGCGCTGATAAAACATTCGCAGAAAGGCGCGGGGGAAGGAAATGGCCGTGTGAAGAAACTGACTACCCAAGCATTAATAAGTAGGAAGTTCCATTTGTTCTCAATCTCCTCAAGCCTCAACATTTTTTATGCCTAGAAATGAAGACGACGTTTTCTTGTTTTTTCAAACTGAGCTGAACCTGTGTTTCAGGAGCTCTGGCTTTATACGCTTTTATTTTACAAGAAACAAAGCGGCAAACTTTCTAATTTAGTTAAAATTCCTGTAACTTAAGAACCAGTTAAAAAGGATCTTGGTGCAGAACAGTCTGTTTGCCAGAGTGAGGACTGCACTGGCGTGACAACTATTTTTAGGGAGAACGCTGGCAGGCAGCATTCTAATGAAATGGACAACAGAAGTACCCTAAATGCTTTCTCTCTTTGTCCAACCTAGACTGGTGAGAGGGCTGGTTTTACAATCGCATTTTCCCTAGTTCAAAGATTTCATGTATCTGTGCATATTTCATGTGGTTAAAAAGCTGCTAAGTTCCATGGAGGGGTAAAAATAACCATTTTAAAATCCATGGCTTAATAGTCATTGTTGGTTGGTCAGGATTGATCAGTTCTTGGCTCAGGGAAAGTTGGATTGAGAAACATCAAATATTAACTAGGAGTTTAATTAAAGAAAGCATTGAATAAACCTGTGTCACTGTAAATAAGTGAAATTCAAACTTTTCCTGGGGGAAGTAATGCATTTATTGTTAAAGAATGTCTGTTGAAGGCAAGAGATTTTTTTGTTGTTATTAGAACAAAGGATTCTACTTAAACAACAGAAATGTAAACGGGACATTCCTCATTGCTGCCCCTGGCTTTGGGTTTCTTGTGGGTTGGCTTCTTGTAAGAATTCTGGCAGAAGTGGGAAAGGGCAGAGGGAGCCCTGAGCTGGGTGGAGGTCAGGAGACTTGGGTCTGGCTAATCACTGTCAAGAACTGATTCTTCAGCGTGACCTTGAGGAAAACCTTCGGCTCTTGGGTCTCGATTTCTTCTCCTGTCATATGGCGTGGTGCTTCCCGAGGCTCCCTCTAGCTCTAAGTGTGTGACTCTGTATCTGTAGTTTTCTAGGTTTCTTCTCTTTTCACTAGACAACACGAGAGTAACTTTTCTTTCATCTGGCAACAGAGCCCTGGTATGGCCTGGTCCTGTGCTCTACTTATGAAACTTTGGCTATCCACTCTTGACTGCATCTTGATTTCATTTGTTTAAACATAAGATCAGTCAATTAGTAGTAGTAGAAGTGTTTAAAAAAGATAACCATTTGTAGCTGAGGATGATGTATGGACCTATGAAATGCAGTGTGGTGACTGGTAAAACAGGCACTGGAGGAAGCACCAGAGAAAGGGCCACTTATTCTGCCTGGGGTGGGTGTGGTAGCATGTCTTTAAAAAGGCTTCCAGGTCAGCTGAGAGGCAGTATGGTATTAGAACCCAGCCTGCCTGCATTCTGTTCTTGGTTCTGTCACTCACTGGCTGTGTGATTTAGGACAAGTTTCTTCATTTCTTTGTAACTCAGTTTTCTCACCTGTAAAAGAGGGATAAGGTTAGTAATTGCTTCATAGGATTGTTGTAAGGATTAAGTGAATGAATGTATGTAATATATATAGAACAGAGCCAGGCACTTAGTAAGTATTCCTTGAATGTAAAATGCTTTTTTTTTGAGACAGAGTCTCACCCTGATGCCTGGGCTGGAGTGCAGCAGTGTGATCCCAGCTTACTGCAGCCTCTGCCTCCTGGGTTCATGCAGTTCTCCTGCCTCAGCCTTTTGAGTAGCTGGAACTACAGGCGCCTGCCACCACGCCCAGCTAATTTTTCTATTTTTGGTGGAGTCGGGGTTTCCTCATGTTGGCTAGGCTGGTCTCGAACTCCTGGGCCCAAGTAATCTACCCGCCTCAGCCTCCCAAAGTGCTGGGATTACAGGTATGAGCCACTGTGCTGGCCTGAATGTTAGGTATGATGTGATTGTGCGATTAATGCCTGGCTCCTCCACCAGCATGTGAGCCCCAAGGAAACAGGGAACATCATAGTTCCTAGTGCTTATCAAAGTCTGCCGTATGGTAAGTACTCAATAAATAATTGCCAAATCAATGAATTTGCTATTTGGGATCTCCTATTGGACATTAGCCAGTATTCCCCTTTTTTCATGACAATACACCCCATTCACTGATCTCACAAGGCTGCCTGTCCCTACTCGTTGATGAAACGAGCACAATAAAATCTACTGAAATTAATTCTGATACAGTTAGCAAATGTCTCATACAACTATATTCTTAGGTCCTTGCAAACGATGGGTGTCTTTGTCTTATCAGCCTGTAGGCTCTGGCCTGCTAATAAGGACAAAAGGAGAAGCTAGAAATAAATGAATAAGAAGACCCGCTGTTCCCACAGCTCAACTTTCTCAAGGCTGTGCTGATAGGAAGGCAGATGATGTCCTTGAGCGACTCCACAACCTAGATAAGGCTGTCTAAGACAAAGGGATTGTCCCTGCTTTGACAAATGGGACTGACCTTCCAGTCCTGGTAAAACATTCGGGTTTCAACAAAGTCTGCATTAGGTGGGAGATGATATATGGCTGGAAGTATGTAAATCCACAGGCAGGTGTTAACTGGCTGCCTGGTTATGCAATTAACCCACAATTGTCAGGCACATCCAAGAAAGAAGGGAAGTCGTATTTGCCATCTCATCTGGCTTTTTAGTTAAGTGGCTGTATTAAGAAACACTTCGGAAAAAGAAAGATTCATTAGTCGTAGATTCTAAGAGTCTCAGTCTGAATTAAGGCTCTGTAATTTAGCCTCAAACAACACTTGTCTAAACATAAGATGAGTCAATTAGTAGAATTGGAGGGATATCAAGCTTTCTTTGTATGTTTTCACTGGTGCTACCCCCAGCAGTCAAGGAAGATAACTGCAGAAACATCTTTACTCTATCAGGCCAGAAGTGAAGTGGCAACCGAGGAATGAGGATTTCGCATTTAATTTGAGTCAAAGTAGGAAAAGACATCTTATATTATTTGTTTCTCTGTCCCCAGTTTTAAATAGCAGCGTGCCTTCCCATCCATTATCTCTTTGTCTGATCCAACATGTCAGTTTGGCTCTCCTTCTCTGAAGCGAATCAAAATTCCTGTACTTTTCCAAACTTGCCGTTCAATGTCACTATATCTTCAGATACTTGAAGTTTTGAACTACTAATTGAAATTTTGATTCAATTTGTTAAAGTGAGGACCTGGGAGGGCATGATAATTATCTTCAAATAGTTGAAGATCTGTCATGGGAAAGATAAAAACATTGTTCTGTAAGGGTGTAGAACAAGGGACAGATGCTGCAGGGGGAGGTTTTAATTCATTATAAAGATGGATTGTTTATCAATCAAGGATGAGGAAAAAATGAAATGGGTTACCCTAGGAGATAGCCGGTTCCCCATGGCAGGGCAATCCCTGGATTTGCTAAGAATTACAGATTCGGTAGCTATGAATGATGCTCTCCAATACAGTATCTGCCTCTCCTCTCATTCCAGTCGCTTGGAGGAATGATATTCGTGGCTACCTTATGGCCTAGCAGGGCCATGTGACCCAGAAGTTCTGGCTATTAGGTCTAGCCCTATTTAATTGCCTGTGTGAGACTTCAGGAGTTCTCCTCCCCTGCCACTGACGTTATGGAAACACAGGGATAGATGGAGCTTCTATTAGCCAGACTCCCTGGGGGGATAACAACGAGACCCTTGCCACTCTGCACTGGACCCGTGGCAAGACAGAGAAATGAGCTTAGTTGTTTAAAGCCACCAGAGCATAACCTAACTCAACCTGAACACAGATTTTGCTCAGTTTTTCTTGGGCAGTTTTAAGTTCAGCAAGGCAGACCCGGCTCCAGCCTCACGGTTGAATTGTGATTGGTCACAGCCAATCATGGCACTTTGATTCCCCTTTTCCAGAGAATAACCTGCTCAGGGCTGGCCATGTGACCCAGCTGTGGCTGATGAGACTTAAGGGTGGTGTTGGGTATGGAAGCCTTTGAAACAGATTTTCCTTCCTGATAAAATGAGGGAAAAGAGCCAGGAGGAGAATTATTTTTTTTTCCTGCTTTTGATTGTTTCATGTGAGTGAGGTAATGATACCTGAGGAGAGAAAGAAAGATGTATAGTCTATTTCACACAGAGTGACATGCTTGTGGAATGCATTATCCTTGCAGATAGCACAGATTGAGTTGTATAAAGTGGAGTTTCCTCTTTCTAAGTCCATGTCTAGCCATTTCCACTTGTATGTAGAAACAAATACAGGCTCCTCAAACTTGTGTTCAAAACCTGTTCCTCTTCTTAAGGTCCCTGTCTCAGCTGAAGGAACCATAGACCTCCCTGTTGCCAGATCAGAGAAGCCTGGGACTGCATGTTCACTCATAGCTCTTCCTCATCGAGTCTCCAATATTTCCCATCTGCCCACTCCTCTCCTCCTGCATTGTCTCTACCTTAGCTCAAGCCTTCAGCACCTCTGCAAAAGACTACTTACCTAACTAGGAGGCCTCAATCCTAGCTCCCCTCCAACTTAGGTCCATATCATGGCCAGAAGGACCTTTCTAAAAGAAATTGATCATATTGGCCTCCTGTTTAAAATGTCTTCTTCATGTTCCCTGGGTAAAGTTCCAAATTCTTGGCTGAGTTTATAGGACTTTTCATGGCTTAGCCCTGGCTACATCTTCAGTCTTGGTTTTGGCCACTCCCACCTATCCTCTTTGCTGCATTTTTTTTTTCTTTTTTTTTGAGATGGAGTCTTGCTCTGTCACCCAGGCTCGAGTGCAGTGGCACAATCTTGGTTCACTGCAACCTCTGCCTCCTGGGTTCAAGTGATTCTCCTGCCTCAGCCTCTCGAATAGCTGTGATCACAGGTGCCTGCCACCATGCCTGGCTAATTTTTGTATTTTTAGTAGAGACGGGGTTTCACCATGTTGGCCAGGCTGGTCTCGAACTCCTGACCTCAGGTGATCCACCCACCTTAGCATTCCAAAGCGCTGGGATTACAGGCATGAGCCACCGCACCCAGCCTTTGCTGCATTCTTAACTGCATCACCCACAGGCCACAGAATGCTGCATGCTCTCTTCCTTCCCTGCCCCATGCACATACCAGCCTCCTTTCTTGGAACAATCCTCCCTTTTTTCCTCTCTCCCTTGCCTAGCTAATTCCTCATCCTTCTTAACATTTCAGTTACTGTCTTCTTATGGGAGCCTTCCCTCACTTCCCCAGTGCTGGCTAGGCTGATCCTTTGTGCCAGCACCACATTCTATTTCTACCACCCCCTTAGCATTTTTCACCACTGAGTATTAATTTCCTACTAATACTCTATGTCTTCTAGCAGACTGCAGCCCCTTGAGGGCGCCATCTTTGGAAAAGCACCTGGCATGTTTTAGACTCCCCGTGAAGCATTGTATGTGCCATCATTATACAGCTTGCCTCTTTGCTAGGCAGAAGTAGTCCCTGCATGTAGGTTTTCAGAACACCGCTGTGGGGATGAGCCAGGGATTGATGGCAGGAGACAGGGATGATGGTAAGAGAGATAACTTGGGCTAGACAAGGCTCTGGGGCTGGAAGTGTAAACCAGGCAAACAGCCTGTGCATTGAGGAGCCAGGAGTCAGAACAAGAGCAGGAATAGAAGCTGAAGAGGCATGATCTGGACCCGGGAAGTCATCCAGTTGGAAAGATTCTGGGCAAAGGCCCTAGGAAGACAGAACACCCAGCTTGAGGTGACAAAGGCCTCAAACAAGGGCTGTCTCTGAGCATAGAGCCACAGGAAGCTTGCTTTCTTTAAGTCAGAGGGAACTTAGCTGACCTGAGAGAGATGCAAGGTGGAGCAAAAACAGAAACCTGTGTTAAATTAGAGAAAGCTGGCTTTGTAACCACACATGCAGCTGAGAATCTCCTGCCTGTATAGAATATGTACTCCAAGACTCTTTACTTTGCGGTAGATGAGACCTTGTGTTCTAAGCAGGCAGACAGTGGAAGGCAGAGCTTGGCTCACAACACAGGAGGAGCAGAGCTGTGGACCCGGGCTTGGCCACGGTCTGAGAGGACCTGTAGTAATAATCATCAGCAAACATAGGATGCTCCGGTGTGAGATGTCCCTGGCTTCTCTCACGGATGAACAAAAATGGTTCAAGTTGGTAATGGATCCGTGAAGATCCACGGATCTGAGAGAAGAGATATTGAAGCAGGAGAATCGAAACTGAGATTTGCTGGAGAAGAAATTTGTTAAGTTTTAAGTGTAAACCAAAAAACCAGAAAGGATACTTTGTGCTGGGGAAGGGCCTCTAAAATCTCACCTGGGAACTTCGTGTGAACATCTAAGCTGTCCTTAGAACTTACTGAGAATCCCTATGGGATAGTGCAGGCTTATTTGCTGGTCTTTTCTAAGGATTAAGAGGGTCTGGAGAATCCATGTCTTTCTGCTGAATTCAGGCAAGTGACACCCAAATGATAAGTTAGAGTCTTCTAATACTTATGAGGACAATAGAGAAACCCATCTCTTAGGTCCCCATTGCCTCAGTGGGGCAATGGTGGCCTTCACAATCAGGTTTTAAGCCTCTTCTATGACCAGGCCTTTCTCCTCTCCCCTCCAAATGCTGATCACACCAGGGTACCATGTGGGTCAATTACTTTATCTTTACTTTTATTTTATGGAATAAAACCTCCCCTGACTGACTCTACCCCATCCCCAGCCCCCTGTTGGTGATCTCTGGGCATTCTTTCTTACCACTGTTATTTCTTTTCCATGACGATAAGTCATTCATCATAGCATCACGAAGATAAGCAGAATATTACGGTGAGTGTGCCCAGATAGAGGGCACGTTCCGGAAATGTGTGTTCCATATACAGGCAAGGAAGTCAGACTTTCGAACACAATCAAATTTAGAATTAAACTTGATCCTCTTGAGTCTTTCTGTCCCCAGGATAATTTCTTTACAAATATGTATCTGATCATTGTTTTCCCTTGTTTCTGTGTTTAAAAAGGCCCACTGTTTTGTTTTTCATGTAACACGTAGAGCTCGCGTTATTTTCTATTGTCCTCAAGAAGTGCGTAAAATCTATCATATTCCATTACGATTTTATAACAAGTGAGGAGATTTTATAACAAATAATGGAAATATTTACTGACCAGTCATGAACAATGACATGATACAGACTGAGAAGAGCCCATGAATGTCTACACAGTCAATTTCAATTTGCCAGGCATTCATTGTATACCTATTGGGCCCAACGTTACATTTATAGAGGAGTTATATTTTCTGGAGAAACAAGCAATATTCAAAAGATGTTAAAAGAGATTAAATTTGCAAAACAGAAATCATCACCTAAAATATCACTCAGATTAAAGGAGATCCAAGCAAGAACATCAGGGTGAAGGCCAAGGAGCAAGCCCAGGATGAGGGTGGAAAGGGATTGTTGAGCTAGATATAGTTTCTTCCATCAGTGGGCTGTGAAGTTTCTAATCTTTCAATACCAGCACTAACGAAGGGACATGGCCCCAGTAATAGGAAATACCGCATGCTCTATACTGTGCTAAGAGAAACTTCCATGTTTTGTTTTCTATAATCCCTACAACACCACAACGGATTAAGAACTGTTATTGTACCCATTTCATAGATGAAGGGAATTGAGGCAAAGAGAAGTTGTGTGACTTGCCCAGCTAGAAAGTGGCTGAAGTGGGATTTGAACCTGGGCAGTCTGGCTCTGCAGCCTGGTATGCGCTATTGTCTCCTAAGACACAGGATGAGAGCAAAACCATGTACTCATTATTGACTTTGTAGTTCATTTTCTGTTTTCCCACCTTAAGCAGTTTTTCTTACTTATAAATAAATAGATCTAGGGATACTTGTTGAAGGCTACATGCCCATTTGCATTGTTTGAGCATGCACTTGTCTGGAGTTTTGGGAGAGACCCTTAGAGGGTGGTTGGTGGAGATGGCAAGTTGGCCTGGGAATGAGCCAAGCATAATGAAACTGTCTGAGGTCAGTAGAATCCATGAGCCAGAACATAAGTCAGGGCCCAGTGAGACATTGACACAGCCCCTCTCCTTGGGGGTTCCTCCCCAACCCAGGCCTGTGCAGCTGGTGACTTTTGGGGCTGTGTGTTTAGTGATATGTACATGTGAAAAGGCTGCTGTTTCTTTACATTCTATTTAGAGGGACAGGGAAGGAAAGGGTTGGAAATGGAAAAGAGCATGGTTCTCTAGTTGGGGCAGATCAGCCAAAAGAGAGGCCAGACTCTTCTCTTCTCATACCCCAGCACTCTCCCTCACATAGTCTTCCCAAGCCCCTTTGGAGCCTTGGCCTTGTTGAGAATGCTCTCATGCTGCATTTTGGCCCACACTCTGTGCATTTTCCAAGGAACACCTTAAGGCTGTGCTTCTCTTTGATGCTTTCCTGGTCCTCCACTGCTCTCTGCTTCTCCTATCCCTGAAACCATTAGCATGTGGTGGGAAACCCAGCGCTCCCTAAAGTACTTTTACTCCCTGTTGCACACAAGTCTTCTGCTCTGTACCAGTATGGAACATACTGGAAGATGGAGACTGTCTCCTGACTTTAATCTGCTCTCCCAGCCCCCCACTATACTGCCCCACTGTCTACTGTCTACTGGTGGATTTTGGTTGTAACCCACACATTTCAGCAGTGGGTGTGTAATCTGTGGATTTGGAAAAAAAGACGAAAGAGAAGCTTGAGAGAAAAGAAAGTGGTTTGCTTTAAAGGAAGAGAGATGCTTCTCTAATAAAAGATAAAATGGCCAAATGGGGGTAGGCTTGTGCCCCTGAGATAAGAGGAAAGGTCATTTGTTTAAACAGTAAATGGCTAGAAATGCAGATCAGATTTATAGGGCTTCTACAAATCCATAAAAAAGGCTTGCACACAGATGCATGCATAATAATCCTGAATTGGCTATGAAATTTATCTTCATGAGTGAAGAGAGGAGGGATTGTTGATGCTGTTATGATTTTTACTCCATCTTTCCAGGGAAGACAGGATTAATACCAGGAGAGATAAATCATGATGTGATTTTTGTATATATGCACAAAACAAACACAATGAATATTTGATTTTCTCCAACTTCTGCAGGGCTAAATCAATTTGAAGAGATAATGGTAGAGGATTAAGTTATTGAAACATGTGTAACTATAAAGTTTTGAATACAGTTAACTCACAAGTTATTACAATTTCAGTATAACATCTGTTATCATTGAACTAACAGATGTGTTGCGTATTGTGAAACTAAGGGAAAATGGATATGCACACAGTTTCAAAAGAAACCAGGCTCATATTAAATTATTTGTGAAATACAACACTGTAAAAATTATTGCAAAGGGTAGACTAACTAAAGGGGTTTCCCCAAGATGAAGCTACAACGCAAATAATGCTATTAATAGAAAGTCACCTTAAAACGTAAGGCAAACGAAATGTTCTATGAATTCTTACACTTTGTCGAATTGGAGAGAAAGGAAGTTATCATACTTAAGAAAGTAGAAAAATGTAAAGACATAAAGCAGAACATAGCAATCCATAAAAGTGGGCTTGGAATAAAGAATGATGATTCCTTAACTCTGCCATCTACACTCAGTAGTCTTTGCTTTTATTCCCTTACTATGGCAGCTTAACTATAAACTCTTTGTGAATAGTGAGTTATGTCCACCATTCTTTCACTGGTCATAGTTTCTTTAACAAGAACACAAGGAAGCACAGAAATTAGGGGAGAGGCTTTTTGACATTGAGGCTTTCTCATAAAATACGATAATGTATCAGTCACTTTTCCTGTGTTGCTCCGCACAGTGCTGGCCTCAAAGCAGAGGCTCAGAAACTTTTTCTTCTTGCTGATGCATCTGAAATCCCTGTTATGTAGCTGGACTATTTCCCAGCCCTTCGCCAAGTGCCACCCTTGAGGCATCTCTGTGAGTTTTCTGATTACATTATTATGATTACATTATTGGTGACGTTCAGCCATTATTTTGTATAGAGTTATAAAATCTGTTGCTACATTTTTATTTTCTTTCTCCAGCTGTTCACAATTGTGCTTCTTTTTTTGAAAGGTTTGGGGGAAATGAATCCCACTATATTGTTATTTATCAAGGATTATGGTCAGGAATGAATATACCAGAAATGTGAGGTTGGAGTTGGGGGGAGATCTAATTAAGCTTGACTTTGTCTGGTTTTCAATTCTACTACCGTTGACAGCTTGCTCCTAGGAGAAAGAGGTCCCAGTTGGTCTCCACCACAAAAAGGTTTTTAATAAAATATTCAAGATAGCTGAGGACCTTTAGAATGGGTAATTTTATTCAACACACACTATGATCTTCCTGCTGGTTGTGGGCTCTGGACCAATACCCAGGAGCTTCTCTTGGAGTGCATGACTATTATGCATTATGTTAGAGTATTCTGTGAAAATTTACTCCGAGTCAGATACACTATATTTTGACTTTGAGACTAAAATTGTCTCGGGGGCTTAGTTTGCTGCCATGATTAAATTCTTACTGTTCTGCAAATCCTAGATTTATTCTTAACTGTTTCGATGCTGCATTTTAAAAAGACTAATAATGAATGGTTAAAAGAGAAAGAAAAAAATTGAGGATTCAGGAAGAATTCTCTGATAAAGTGCAAACTTTCATTAAATAATGCCTGTAGTGAGTATACCTGCCGTTGGCTTTGCCTCTGGTTTGGAGAGCCTGCCTAACCAGGCCTAGGACTTAATGAGGTGGCTCCCTTCAGTGTCTTAGACACTTAGCTCTCAAAAATCTCTATCTACAAACCAATTTTTCCCATCCATTACAAGAAATTGAATGCGTAAGTTGAAATCCCTGTTAATCAATTGGACTATTCCCCTTAGGTTGTAGTTGAAGAGCAAGTTTTCATTATCTCCAATAATTAGCATCATCTTTTTTGAAATTAGCTGAATGGACTGACACAGTAATCTGTGGTAGATATGTCATGTGTCTTTCCATTATTAACTTTTTGAAAGGAGGGAAGAGTGAGGAGGGGAAGAAATGAACTATGGGAATTTTTTCTTATCTTGGTGGCATTTAACATGAGCCTGTGGGGCTGTGGGTGTCTATTTTAGACGATCTAAAAGTATAACTTTGGAGACATAATCAAGAGCTTGGGTCCTGTTTCTGCAACTTACTTGGTGAGTGAAATTGGACAAGTTACTTCTCTAAGTCCAAGCTTCTGCTTCTGTGAAGTGGAGATAATAATAATGCCTTTCTCACTTGGCATTATTGCAAAGATAAGGTTTATTATAAAAAATAAGGTTATTGTAAAGATTCAGTGGGAGAGTGCACATAAAGCACTTAAGAAGTAACTGGTGTTTAGTAAATATCCAGTGCATTGTAACTACAATTATTGCAGCTTTGTTACTTTAGGCATTGTCATATTAAATGGGAATTCTTATTTATTCATCAGATATTGATGGATTCATTTAACCACTATGCTCAAGACTGCTGACTAGGCACTGAGAAACATATGGAGATGGACCCAGTGTCCTCATAGGGGGATCAGATGTTGTCAGAAATGATTGTGGTGCAGGTGGGGGGTGGCAAGTGTCATAGGAGATGACCATGGCAGTGTCTAGTGCAGTGGTGCTGATGGAACCAGGCCTCTATTAAGTGGTTGATGGCAGAGGAGGTGGTGTTCTTGTGGGACAGCTCTATGGAGTAATTTTGGATGTGGTGACTGGCAGCAGAGCCACAGAGCCTAGCTTTCCTTTCAAAGGTGTTATGGCCTGAATGTATCTCTCCAAAATTAATATGTTGAAGCCCTAATCCCCAATATGATGGTATTTGGAGTTGGGGCCTTTGGAAGGTAAATAGATTCAGATGAAGTCCTGGGGGGATAGGGCTGCCATAATGGGGTTAGTCTCCTTATAAGGAGAGGAAGAGAGACGAGAGTGCTCACTCTCTAACCCTAATCCCCACCCCCATTGTGAGAACACAGTGAGAAGGCAGCTGTTTGCAAGCCAGGAAGTGGGCCCTCACCAGAAAACAAATTGGCTGGCACCTTGACTTTGGACTTCCTAGCCTCTAGAGCTGAAGAAATAAATGTCTGTTGTTTAAGCCACTCTGTCTATAGTATTTTGTTATAGCAGTCTGAGCTGACCAAGATGAGGGCTTCTGTGAGCTTGCCATTATCCTTTTAACGACTTTCTTTCTGCTTCAGTCAGCCAGAGTTCATTTGCTGCTTGCCACTAAGAAGCTGACTGTCATGCCCCTCAGGGGCAGGATCTTCACACTCGGGCTGTGGCACAGCTTCCATCTCTGGTCCTCTCTGCCTACATCTTCTTTTCATCCTGCTAGAACAGGCTAATTTCTTCATGGTTCTTTCATTCAACTTCCAGAGTTGGGGGATCTGATTGGCTTTGTTAATTACCACTGGGCAGAGTGTGGTATCAGACCATCCCGAAGAACTCTACTCCACCTGGAAACTGGACCACCTTTGGTCTAACTAGGAGCAAAGATGTGCTCAAGGCAGAGCTTGGAGCACCTTCCCCTAGCACAGGGGCAAGGCAAGAAGAAGGCCCTGGAAAGGGATAGTGAGCATGGTAGACACCACGATTGACTTTTCTAGTAGTTTCCCCCAGATTATATAAAGCAAGGTACAAGCCAGCAAGATATAGAAGAGAAAATTCAGGGCTGGGATGGAATAACTGGGAAAGGCTTATCAGAGAGAGGAGCCAACTCCACTTCTTCCTCAGAGGTCACCGTGTCTCTAAAGCTTCTCCTGACTGCATGCTTTTAGCTCTGTTCACATAGAATATTAGAAGAATCTTAAACATTCTTTTATTGCAAAATTCTCACATTCTATTTATGTTATTCTTATTTCTCTCTCTCTCTCTTCTTTTCTGTGAATTTTTAAGGTCACGGACTAACTTATTCAAACAGAACCTAGTATAGAGCTGGATCTGTAAAAGTTCGTATTAGGGTCTTAATGGCTGTTGTAGTAAACAAACTTCCAATTACAATGACTCAGATGCGATGGGGGGAAGTTTATTTCCTACTTACATGAGACCCAGATGGGAGTTTCTGATTAATGGGTGGCCTTCCTCTAAGCAGGGATAAGGGATTAAGGACCTTCTATCACATGGCTTCACTGTCTTCAACTTGTGGCTTCTGAAGTCTCTTTGCTTAGCTACATCAGACTAGAAGGAGGATTCCAAGTGCATGCAGAGTTTGATTAGGTGGGCCTGACAGTGGTTCTCATCACTTCAATCCACATTTTTTGGCTAGAAGGCAGTCACATGGCCATACCTAAATGCAAGGGAGGTTGGGAAATGTAGTCTCATTGAGGGCCCAGGAAGAAGAAATGGCTTTGGCATTCAGCTAACTAAGCTGTTGAATCTTGAGCTGGGCCATAGAGAAAAGGAAGGATCTGAATGGATGGAGAGGAGAGGATGATATCTCAGCAGCAGGCGGCGGGGCTGGAGTGTGGAGAACAAGACGAGAGGCTGGCTATGAGGAGCTTGGCATGGATAACTCACCTCTTTCTCATCAGAGTTTCTGGTCTGCGATTTTGGTTTCTCAAATGAAGAAGGAGAGCTCCGGTCAAAGATGCTAGTTTGGAACCCAGAATGCCTGGTTCCAATCTCAGCTCACGTATGTATTTGCTGTGTTACCTTGCATAAACTCTCGTTTTCATTTTCCTCATCTATAAAATGGGGATAGAAATTGTATCTACCTCATGGGCATGTTGTAAGGATCAAGTGAATTAAAACCTATAAAAGATTTAGAAGTCTTCCTGGCATATAATATGAATTCAGTAAATGTTACTACTTTCACTCTTTCCATCTGTATGTGTGTGTATTTTTACGTGTGTGTGTGTGTGTGTGTGTATTAATTACAGCACCATGAGCACAGGGAAATAGGAATATGAGGGTAAGGGGAAGAGAAGGGAAGGAGGTCAAGAAATTCAACTTCAGCTTTGTAGTTTGGTCACTAACTAATAATGCTGCAACACTCATTCTTATTCATCTTAGTACTTTAGACAGGTCATGTTTTCTTCTGATTGCCTTTGTTGTCTCACCAGTTATCAATTGGTCCTCTAGTGACACTTGGTCTTACATTTTGTATTTTGTGTTATGACATAAATCTTTTCTCTCTCCTACCTTTTGTCTGAAATTTGGCTCATTTGTATGAGGAATATAATGATGCTCATTAGTATTGGTAGGGCCCATCAGCTGTCGGCTTCCTTAGAGCAAAGCCCCACTCATGTAGGTCTTTATTTCAGTGGGTGTGATGTCCATTAATGCAAGGTCATTGCCAGTTCCTACACTTGTTTCCTCTTTCCTCCTGGTGGCCCTTCTGGCTCCTCCATTCTATTGCTGGTGGGCTGCCTTCCATGATCAAAGGCCACTGCCGACTCGCTCTCCACTCACTTGGGCTGCAATATCCCCAGGCCAGCAGCTGCCCCGACTGCGGGTCCAGTGGCCACCCACACTGGCAGCCAGGAGGGGTAGAGCAGCTGCGTCTGGATAAGGTGATGGGTAATAGGCACCGACATTTGATGAACAACCTCTCTGCATTCTTGCTTCGCAGAGAGACTGGGTGGAGTGGGTTTGCCAAGTCCTCAAATAAGAAAACACTGTGTTTCCACTCGACTTCACATTCGGAAGTAAACTCGCTGGGCAACTTCTTGCATGAGGCTCATGTAACTTTAATGCCTTGTCCTGGCACTGTTTACTTGCCTGGCCGGCAATGGCCCCTTTGCTCGGCCTCCTGGAGGACAGGATTTGTTGCGTGCCTCCAGGGCGTGCCATCCCAGGTCAGCAGATGGCCTTCTGATTACTATTTCCAGCCTGTCTTACCTGACCATTCCTTCACTGTATGAACAGCTGTTTCCTTCACTTCAGTGCTGCCCAACCGGATTGGTGATTTTTCTTCTGCCCTTTTATTTGCACAGAACATAAATCTTTCTCTCTTTCTGACCTGGCCTGCAGTTCCATCCACCTGTGCCTGCCTTGAGCGATATATAACTCTCGCCAGGTTCTGTTTCCCTTGCTTGCTTCAGCCTATAAACCAAACTTTCTTCTTCCTTCCTCCCTCTCTTCTGGGCTGATTCAGCACTCTCTTAGCACCTGGCTGCCAGTTAACACTTAAACACACGCACACAAAAATACATTATTTTATGGGTCTGACCTGAACTGGAAACTTCCGACAGAATGAGATGCACAACGCAAGTCTCAGTTCCATTGGCCTCCTTTCTCTCCTTTGCTTGAGTCTGAGGAGACTTAATTTACACTAGGCTAGAAGCGACTGTGCTAATTGAAAATGAGTTAATTAAATAACTTTGTACTTAGGAAGGGTTTCGAGCTGTCAAAGTATAGCCAGTCAATTGAATCAATTCAGTTAAATGTTTAACAATGATCACAAAAATCGGATATGAACTTAAAAAAGGAAAAGTGACCTATGTTCCTAAGAAGACCCTCTTGTGGATTTCAGGCCATTCCTAGTCAAATGCTATTGACCTCTCCAACTGCTGCAATTGTTTCATTGGTGTTTTGCTTTATAATTTTATTGTGGTTTCCTGGACTGGGGGAGAATCCTTCTGCACGTTCTCTTTTTGTCCTCTTTTTATGGAGGGTGTAACATGCTCTGAAAACACTGTTTCTCACTTTCAGTCGAAAATCAAGAAAGTGAAGTCCTCATGCAATAAAGTTTGTAGCAACAGGCTAGTTAGAAAGAAGGGACTCAGCTGTGCTTATAACAACCCTTGTAGTGAAATTAGTGAGATCCTATGACGTTATGATCCATAATCTGCCAAATACACACACACACACACACAAAACTGTTCATAGGTGATAACTGGTTGAGAATGCTTAGCTCTTTCCATTTTTTTTTCTGAATGTTAAGCATGTAAGTTTTAAAGATGGACTTCTTTCTCCCTCTCTCTCTTCCTAGTTGTGTTTTGAATAGCAGGTCAAGGTTTGGTGTGTAATCAAAACCTAAGTATCTAAATGAGAGCTTAATATATTAGGAGGGTCTGTGTGGCATATGGGATGTCTTCAAATGGACTTAGGCTGAGTCAACAGGGCAGTGAACATCCGGATGGAAAATGGCAACACTCCAGCCATTTGGCGGGCCTCTTCACCTCACGGAATTGGCTTGTTGAATCCTGTTTGGATTGATGTATCATCCTGTTTCTCTCACAGAGGAGAATAAGTTGATGGTATTTGTTTGGTGGTTTTTATCATTCAGTTTTTTACAACCTGTTATAACTTTGAACCTCACATCAACCCTATGCGATAGGACAGATACAGTTTTCCCGTCTTATAGGTAGAAAAAGGAGATTCAAAGTGGTTTACTTGGTTATGGAACTAGTTAGTATCAGAACTAGAATTATATATTTGACACCCTGACACCTCGTCTAATGAAGTATTTTCATTTCACATCTACCTTGAAAGGTATATTCTCGAAAATTAAAACAAAAGACACATAAGATAGCAAATTTAAGTTCACAAGCTCATTAGCCCCAACAGCAAAGCTCAAATAATCAGGTATGATTTAGCGTGGAGTTTTACGGTTTCTGTCTCTAATGATGAGACTCTAGCACTACCAGATCCTGAAGTGCTGTCTGAGTCATCAAATCAACAGTTGATTCTAAGACCAAGCCACTGGTGATGAACATCTCTTTCTTGAACATGTGTAAGTCATTTATGGTACTTATGTCACTTGTCAAGTAAACAGAACATTCAGTTATTTGGAACACTCATTCAACAGGTATGTTGTTAGTGGGTAGGAGGATAAAACTTGGGAGATGACAGGGACAACAGAACCATCTAATTGAGTCTTTTCATTTCACATATGAGGAAATCAAGGCCCAGAGAAGTGAAGTGACTCAATCAAGGTCTTAAGACTATGTAACAGCAGACCTGGTTTCTTGCCTTTCAGTCTAGTGCCTGTCCACCATGTCATGTCAAAGACATGCACCTACTCACCCATCCTCGGAGTGGAGCGAGGAGGAAAAGAACCTTCCTAGGGCACCTGGGGTCCCTTTCATAGTGACTGCGTGTATAAATAAAATCACATTTTATACCTAGTTTTTCTGCAAAAAATCACACACACAAACACGGTTTGTTTAAAAGCATGGAATTTAGAAAAACAATCTGTTATTAATATATATATATATATATTTTTTTTTTTTTTTGAAATGGAGTTTCGCTTTGTCACCCAGGCTGGAGTGCAATGGTATGATCTCTGCTCACTGCAACCTCTGCCTCCCAAGTTCAAGCGATTCTTCTGCCTCAGCCTCCTGAGTAGTTGGGATTACAGGCTTGTGCCACCACCCCCAGCTAATTTTGTATTTTTAGTAGAAGCGAGGTTTCACCATGTTGGCCAGGCTGGTCTCAAACTCCTGACCTCAGGTGATCAGCCTGCCTCGGCCTCCCAAAGTGCTGGGATTACAGGCATGAGCCACCGTGCCCGGACTAAAAGATTTGAAGTAATAATAGATACAGTGATTTGTTTTCATCCTACTCTTTTATATCGAGGCTTGTTTCATAATTTGTAGATTCACTAGGAAGTTAAGATCACTATACTATTTTCTGTGTTTGAGGCTTAAGATCCTGGAACTACAAATCTCACACACTTATAATAAATGTCTTAGAGCTTGCCATGTTCAAGCACGTTGATTACTTTTTCCCAGTTAATTCTTTCAAGCACCCTATGAATCTGATACTGTTAAGATCCCATTTTACAGATAAGGAGGCTGAGACTTAGAGAAGCTTGAAGTCATACCCTCTGTAAATGGTAGTTTTGAGTTAAGTCAATATGATCTGAACTCCAGAACCTGCAATTTCAAACAGTGCTCTTCTGCCCCCAATCATATTTCAAAATTAGTTTTATGAAGTTCTTATGCTGCTTGATTTCTTTGATAAGCATGAAATGAACTGCAAATTTAAATAAAAGAAATTGCTCAACATATTCTGTTAAGAACTTTTGGAATTGGTTACTAGGTTATCAAGACAGACGCTCTCCTGAGTTGGTACAAGAGGGCTTGACAGGATGCTGACCACCGCAGGCATCTTGTAGAAGGACTCCTGGGGCTGACATTTTTCCAGCAACTTCTGTACCTCTAAAGAAACTTCTAAGCACACAGTCTGAATAAAAATCTGTTTTATAATTTGGACACTTGTTTTAGAAGATAATGAAGATATATACTTAACAAGATAACAAGCAGTGTGGAAATCATCATTATACTAGGTCTTAAAGGCCAATTTATGTTTTTATTTCTTTGTTTCTAAGTTAGAAATAGGGCATTAAATTATATATCTTTTTCTTGCTTTTTCATTTTCTGAGTGTCCTCAGACAAATATTTACCTGTTGATCACTGAAGCTTCAGTGTGAACCACCATGGCCCAGGCAGGCTTCCAATCTCAGATGAGAGTCCTTGGAATAATTATCTTTTGATTTTGAAGATACACCAACTTAATAAGAACCCACAGCAAGCTTAAGCAATCTCAGAATGCCTCCTTTACAACTCCATTTTCCCTTGACTCACCACCAGCTCTTTCAATAAACATGAGCTTATGAGAGAAAGAAAAAGCACATAAAATTTTCTACTTCTCATATTGTTTTCCTTTTTAAGTTGCAAACTCAAGCCTGATTGTACAGCACTCCAACCAAAAGACCCCCTCAGGCAAAAAACACATTATGAAAAGCTGTTTATAAGGTTTAAATTATCCATATTAACATATTTAAGATTCACCAGTGTAGTTTTTAGATGTCAGCTCCAATCCACAGTGAAGCTTCGGTACAGGGTTATAGTCAACCAGAGACTCTTATAGGAAGAAAATGTGGAGTGAAACCACAGGGCTGGAAAATCCCTGGAGGAGTTAATCTATCCCCCTGCCTCTGGCAGGACCAAAAGCAAAACCCATTTAGGTTTAGGTACAGACCTATATTACTATTTTGTTTGCAAAACCTGATTGGTTCATCTCTTTCCATTTTTTTAAGTGAAAGCTGTAGGCAAAGTATGAGAGAAAAAAATTACTTAGTATATATAGACATGAATGTATACAGCCAGTCCTTGATCATTAAGTATTTATTGGAATTCTTCTATATTAAAAGGACAGCACTGAGCTCAGAAAGTTAACCCAGTTTAGGTAAAAACATGGTTTATGCTCACGGTACAATTTGACTAGGGAGATATGACATATACCAGAAACATTTATATCCCAATTCAAGCCAGCACTGGATTGTCTTGACATAAGTATTAGGAACCTAATGTGTACTAGCACAGACAGTTCTAATCACATTCACTCAGACTTCTAGTTCTTTATACTTTCATGTCCTGGGAATTCGTTCATAGGATTTCAAAATTACAAAAACTTGATTTTAAGGAGGTTGGTGACCTCCTTATCTTGAATTCTTGCCCAGAAATGTTATCTGCTCCCTCTATGCCCATCCCACTGCTGGAAACTACTAGCGTCATCAACTGGACTGATGTAAGAAACCCAGTAAAGCAGGACCAAAGTCTCCATGCAAGGCTATGTCTTATGGCATTCTCCTAGGCTATGGGGAGGTTTTTTAGCTAGGGAGAAATGGTTAATGGTCTGCCACTCTTGTCTCTCCTCAAGTAGGGTCAATAGGCTCCTCCTACTTGGGTCACAATGCACAGAATTAAACAGAATTAAACTAGGTAGAAAGGCAAGCTTTCATTCATTTATGAACTCAGTCAATGGGCTGTTATGGGCTAGACTCTGAGGCTACAAAAATGCACGACACTTGGTCCTAGTTTGTGAAGGGCTCACAATAAACAAGTAACAATGTTGTGGCAAAGGGCAGTAATCGAGGCAGGTACTGTGGGAGCCAGGAGGGAGAAGGATTAGATTAGCCATGAGGTCTGTAGATATTTCATAAAGTATGCGACATTTAAACTGAGCTTTGGAGTATAGGGGATTTCATCAGATGGAGAAGGTGCAAGAATTATTCTAGGCGGAAGAAATGCTATGTACAAAGTACTATCCCTGGGACACAGCGTGGTCAGAGAAGGACAAGGTAGAAGAGGACCTGTGGACTGGGCGAGGGGATGGGGTTAGAACAGCAGTGTGATGACCCCATTATAAAGGCCTTTTTATAAAGTTTGGTTTGGGAATTTTGATCCAGAAAGAAGGATGGAGAGAAGGGATGGGAGTCACCTAAAACTCTTAAACAGGAAAGGTCATGTCTGGGTTCATGTTTTAGGAAGATCACCCCAGCCCCCAGTGCATGGAGAGAATACCAAGCTGAGGAAAGCCTGGAACAGGGAGACTGGCTTGGAGGCCATGGCAATAGCCCGGATGAGACAAGGTGGAGAGAGGAGATTGGAGACTGCTGGCGTCATAGGAGATGACAGGATTTGCAGACCAGATCTTGTTGGCAAAGGAGAGAAAAAGCTGGGGAAGGGTTTGTTACGCTTCTCTGGAGATCAATAGAACATGAAAAGAGGATCAAATTAGAAAGGGGTGAGGTGTAAAGCCCAGGAATCTTTGAAATGAGTTTAACTGTAGACATGTTGTATTCGTGGGACGAGTTTTTAGTGATGTTTAGCTCAGGTGAAAACGTTAGATTGTAGAGCTGAGGAGTGACCCCTAGGTGGGACGGGACAGTGAAACTCACCATAATGACCGAATGGATGTTCTAGTTCTGGGAAATGCTCCTGTTGCTGGGGCCGTTTCCCTGTTTGCATCCCCAGAGATAGCTGTGAGATCATTAGTTTCAGCCACACTGTGGTTTACATGTGTCAACATTTCTCCGATTTTTCTACCAAGATGCACTTATACCGTGGGGGAGACTGGGGCAAGCAGAAATATTATTTCAAGTGCCTGTATTGTCTGCAAAATGTATTTAATGTCTGGATTCTGCTACATGTTTGTTTTGATCTAAATAATGTTTTAAATTATTTACCAATTAAATTATGCATAGTAACCACTCCCCACCCAAACCTACGAATAGCCAGGGCTTTGGGCCCCCTTGGTATATGACCGACCATACTCCTTGGTGTGTGAAGCACAGATCTAGTAGAGATCTCACCATTACCGTGACCACCCTTCTATTCAGAAAGAGCCTCCTAGGCCCCATCTGTGTGCGTGTCAGATTGTGCTGGCCCAGAATTCCCTGGTCATTCCCTCAGGCACAGCGTGAGCACATTCTGACTTCATGAAAAGAAAAAGAGATGATCCTTTTTCTTTTCTTAAAAAACAAAGAGAACTAGATTATGAATTTGACCATTTTTAAATTACAAAGATAGAACACAATGGAAAAAACTGAATAATACACAAGTGTGTAAAATATCAGGTAGGTTTTTCCCTTATTCCTCTCCCTCCTCTCCTCCCCAGCTCCCACTTCAGGGCTTCCTATCTGAATCATTGCGTCAGAATATTGCCTCAGAATAAAATCTAGTAACCAGTAGCAGCAAAAGCCTCACCTGGGAGCTTTCTATGAATGCAGCGTCTCAGGCCCCACCCAGACCAACTGAGTCAGAATCTGTGTTTTAGGACTCTCCCCAGGAGATTGATATGCACTATCGAGTTTGAGGGGCAAACTCTTTGTGAAATTAGAAGGAAAAGTTGATTTCCCTTCTCTTCATTGGGAGTATCAGTTTCTTGAGTCCTCAAATGTTGCTGCTTTCTCTGGGCTTGTTGTACTTGCCCTGTCCTGGAGGGGAGGGGCTCATCTGTACCTGGCTGTGGACCATCCTCTCTGCTCTACAACCGATCAATCCCCACCCAGACAAGTGGTCACCAGCCATCCTGGCTGTTTGCAGGTCCCACCATTCATTTAGCACTCTCTGTCCTCAGATTTCCAGGAAAGCAAAACAAAACATCAGGACAGAAGGAACAATCCACAAATTGCGCTTTCTTGGGCACCGCTCCAGCCATTCACACCCGTTTGAATGGATTCCAGCTCTCCTGGTGTGTTGCTCTGAAGCTTCTAGGGAAGGAGGCCCACCAGCTTCTTGTGATAGATCACCTGGATCTCCTGGGTGTCACTAAATGCTCATTCCTGGCATCACTGCTGCCAGGGAGAAGTTGGCTAGGTTGTTGGTGGAGGTATTTTATCGGGGTCTGGTGTGAGGAGACTAAAGCAGAGATGCCTTAGAGATGGTACTCACATTTTCTATAAAATTATGCATGCTGGAGGGCCAGGTGTGGTGGCTCACACCTGTAATCCTAGCACTTTGGGAGGCTAAGGCAAGTCTATCACTTGAGGTCAAGAGTTTGAGTCCAGCCTGGGCAACCCAATCTCCACAAAAATGCAAAAACTAGCTGGGCACACACCTGTAGTCCCAGCACTTTTGGAGGCCAAGGCACATGGATCACTTGAGATCAGGGGTTCAAGACAAGCCTGGGTAACAGGGCTCTTAAAACAAAACAAAACAAACAAACAAACAAAAACAAAAACTAAGATATAGCTGGGCATGGCAGCCCACATCTGTAGTCCCAGCTACTTGAGAGGCTTATGTGGGAGGATTGCTTGAACTCAGGAGGCAGAGGTTGTAGTGAGCCAAGACGGCACCACTGCACTCCAGCCTGGGCAACAGAGTGAGACCCTGTCTGAAAAACAAAAACAAACAAAAACGCACACCAGAAGCTGCCTTGTGATATAGGGAGTCTAGTTTGTATGCTGTTGGCATGGATCCAGGATACCAGGGTCATAAAGATTCAAGTTAGTCCTCAAGGCTTCTGACTCATAGTGGTAGGTTGTACCGGTCACATTGGTTATGGATCTTGGAGTCAGGCACACTAGTCCATCTTTCTCCTTTGTGTAGGGTAATGACCACCACAGAAGCTGAAATATTTTGGATGATCTAAAACAATTATTCATTGTTAAGCCATGATTAGTTCCACCAGGGCTAGTTCCTCTGGAGTTGCAGAAAATTTGACTGAAGGGATCTGGGCGTAGTAAAGCATGTACAAAAATGACTGTCTTAGCTAGCTCAGACTGCTATATAACAACAACCATAGACTGGGTGGGTTAAACAACAGGCATTTATTTCTCACAATTCTGAAGGCTAGAAGTTCAATATCAGAGTGCCAACATGGTTGGGTTCCAAGTGAGGCTTTTTCCTGTCTTGTAGACAGCTATCTTCTTATATCCTCACATGGCAGAGTGAGAGATCATGTCTCTTGTGTCTCTTGTTGTAAGGGCACGAACCCCATTCATGAGACCTATACCCTCATGGCCACATTGCCTCTCAAAGGCCCCACCTCCAGATACCATCTCATTGGGGGTTGGGGCTTCAGCATACACATTTTTGCAGGAGGAGGAAGGAATACAAACATTCAGTCCATAGCAAGTACTAAGAGGATGATGTATTTTAGACCCACTTATTTATTTACTTATTCGACATGTAAACTGAGGAGAGAACAGACCAGTGTTTTAAAGCCCATGCTTTATTGGATATACCTAAAACTCCCTTCCTTCACTGCCAAGATTTTGATACACTCATTAGCTCACCCTTACCTCCACCATTTCTACTTAAAAATCAATATATTGTGTTTATCTCCATCAGTTAAGACAATTTTTTAGACTTTTATTTTCATGCTATCAAAGTAATGCTTGTGTTTTTCATCTTTCAACCATAAAAACATATGATTGAATATGTTTTCTTAAATTACATGTTGTCTCCACATCTCACCAGGGGAGTCTGAGCCACTCCTTTACGGAAATGTGCTCCTGGGAGCAAATCACTATCCTAGGAATTTAGTGCAGGTGAAATTTTAAAAATAATGATCTTGCAAAGATCATGCTGGAGAGCTCAGAAAAACAACAAGGCAGCTTCTTTCAATAGATAAAGAAGACAAGACAAAGGAGAGGTCTAGATAATAGAGTTTGGGTGATAATCGGTTTTTCTTTTACCATTTCTCAAATTTGCTTTCCACCAAATCCCTCCATGGATGAAATATGAATCTGGGAAGGTGCTTGGCTATTTCAAAGTTATAATTTCAGCATGCTTGTGAATATTTGGAATTTCTTTCATAAGGAACCGATTTATTGTTCCCATTGAAAGTGAGTTTTAAAAGCCCTGGGAGATGCCCTTCAGAAAAGAAACTTCTACTGATGTGTAAAAGATTGATGGCCGTTCTTCCTTAACGTAGATTTTGAGGTGTGGAGAGGAAGAGAGCATGAGAGCTTTGTGTATCTGAGAAGAAAAGGTTACAAAAAACACAGAAAGAGCAGGCACAGGACGTGAAAGACAAGTGTGGCTAGTGTCACAGTTATTCTGTAGGAGTTTTAGTGTTTCAAGCTCATCTGACAGCTTATCTCCAAGTGCAGGTGGAGAGGGACAAACATGGTGTTTCCACTCAGTATCCCAATAGCATCTGACACATAGCAGATGCTCAATAAATGTGGAATGGATCAACAAATTCTCAAAAATATTACTTAGTGTTCTTCTCTAACTCTTGCCACCTGTCACAAGTGAAATAATGCTTGGTGGGCAGATGGTTTGTAACATCCCAGAGGCTTAACTTGATGTTCAAAGTTCATCTGAACATCCTAAGAGAATTTTTGCAGAAAAAAAAATGATTTTCACAAGATATCTCTAAGGCACATAGAATAAATGTCAGAAGCCTGATCTTAGCTTTGGTACTACTACTCTTGTGAAATTCTCTAAGTCTCCATTTTTCATCTATCAAAAAGTAGAAATGAATATTTCATCAAGTTGTCATGAGGATTACATGAGACATGTAAGGCACAAAGCATAGGGCCTGGCACTTTGTAGGTGTTAAAAATACCGTTATCTCAAGTCATTCATGCTATGAAAATAATGCTTGTGTTTTTCATTTTTCAACCGTAGAAACATATTATTGAATATGTTTTCTTAAACTACATGTTGTCTCCACATCCCACCAGGGGAGTTTGAGCCACTCCTTAATGGAAATGTGCTCCTGGGAGAGAATCAGTATCCTAGGAATTTAATGCAGGTGAAATTTAGTGCAGGTAAAATTGAGTGGGGATCGGAGTTCCCTGCCGCTTTATATTCCTTTGGAGTAATGGCTTTTAGGCCTGTGGATTTGTTTATGAGTGATATATTTCAGAAACATACAGTGGTCCTTTATGGGGACATTGCTTACTTCTCCAGGTAGGGTGAGAATGTTGGCTTTTGAATCTACTTAGGAGTGTGACTCAAACCAAGGGTGTAACTCAGAAGTACTGGAATCTCCTTACCCTGCAAAGAGCCTGAGATTTAAGGCAAATATTATAATAGTGTTTGCAGAAGCAGTAGGCTGTCTTAGGGCTTGGCCTGGTGATCTTCAAGCTAAACACAAGTATATCTCATTTTATCATGCTTTGCTTTATTGCACTTTGCAGATACTGTTTTTTAGACATTGAAGCTTTCTGGCAACCCTGCACTGAGCAAGTCTATCGGTGCCATTTTTCCAACGGCATGTGCTCACTTTGTGTCTCTATGTCACATTTTGGTAATTCTTGCAATATTTCAGATTTTTAAATTATTATATCTATTATGGTGATCTGGGATTAGTGATCTTTGACATTACTATTGTAATTGTTTTGTGGCACCATAAACCATGCTCATATAGGTTGGCAAACTTAATAAATATTGTTGGTATTCTGAGTGCTCCAGCAGTCTACCATTCCCTCATCTCTCTCCCTCTCCTCAGGCCTCACTATTGCCTGAGACACAACAATATTGAAATTAGGCCAATTAATAACCCTACAATGATCTCTTCTTAGTGTTCAAATGAAAGGAAGAGTTGTGTGTCTCTCACTTTAAATTAAAAGCTAGAAATGAGTAACCTTAGTGAGGAAGCGTATCGAAAGCTGAGATAGGCCAAAAGCTAGGCCTCTTGCACAAAATAGTTAGCAAAGTTGTGCATGCAAAGAAAAATTTCTTGAAGGAAAAGAGCCACTTCAATGAACATACTAATGCTAACAAAGTGAAGCAGCCTTATTGCTTATATGAAGAAAGTTTTGGTGGTTTGGATAGAAGATCAAACCAGCCCCAACATTTCCTTAAGCCAAAGCCTAATCCAGAGCACAGCCCAGTTCTTTTTAATTCCAAGAAGGCTGGGAGAGGTGAGGAAGCAGAAGAAATGTTTGAAGCTGGCATAGGTTGGTCCATGAGGTTTAAGGAAATAAATTGTCTCCATAACAGCAAAGTGCAAGGTAGAGCAGCAAGTGCTGATTGAGAAGCTGTAGCAAGTTATCCAGAAGATCTAGCTAAGATAATTGAGGAAGGTGGCTACACTGAACAACAGATTTTCAATATAGGCAAAACAGCCTTTTTTGAAAGAAGATGCCATCTAGGACTTTCGTAGCTAGAGAGAAGAAGTCAATGCCTAGCTTCAAATCTTCAAGGGGCAGGCTGACTCTCTTGTTAGGGGCTAATGCAGCTGGTGACTTTAAGTTGAAGCCAATGCTCATTGGCCATTCGGAAAATCCTAGGGCTCTTAAGAATTATGTTACACCTACTCTGCTTGTGTTCTATAAATGAAACAACAAATCCTGGATGACAGCACATCTGCTTCTAACATTAGTTGCTGAATATTTTAAGCCCACTGTTGAGACCTACCACTTAGAAGAAAATATTCCTTTAGAAATATTACTGCTTATTGACAATGCACTGAAACCCTAGAGCTCTGATGGAGATGCACAAGGATATTCATGTTTTTTCATGCCTGCTAATGCCACATACATTTTGTAGCCCATGCATCATTGAAGGATTTTGACTTTCAAGTCTTATTACTTAAGAAATACTTTTCATAAGGCTACAGCTGCCATAGATAGTAATTCCTCTGATGGATCTGCACAAAGTAAATTGAGAAACTTCTGGAAAGGATTCGCCATTCTAGATGCCATTAAGAACATTTGTTATTCATGGGAGGAGGTCAAATAACAATATTAGCAGAAGTTTGAAAGAAGCTGACTCCAATTTTCATGGATGACTTTGAGGGGTTCAAGACTTCAGTGGAGAAAGTAACTTCAGATGTGGTAGAAATAGCAAGAGAACTAGAATTAGAAATGGAGCTTGAAGATGTGGCTGAATTTCTGCAACTATATGATAAAATTTGAATAGATGGGGAATTGTTTCCTATGGATAAGGAAAAAAGTAGAATCTATTTCTGGTGAAGATGGAGTGAACATTGTTGGAGTGACAACAAAGGATTTAGAATGTTACATAAACATAGTTGCTTGAGCAATGGCAAGGTTTAAGAGGATGGACTTCAATTTTGAAAGAAGTTCTACTGTGGGTAAAATGCTATCAAACAGCATCATATGCTAGTTGTAAAAAAAAAACTTAATTGTTTTATTTTTTAAAAATGCCAGAGCCACCCCAGCCTTCAGAAACCGCCACCTGGATCAGCCAGCAGCCATCAACATCTAGGCAAGATCTTCCTCCAGCAAAAAGATTATGAGGCTTAGATGATTGTTAGCATTTTTTATTTTTAAATTATTTTATTTTATTTTATTTTATTTATTTCTAAGACAGGAGCTTACTTTGCCACCCTGGAATGCAGTGGCACTGCATCCTCAACCTCCCAGGCTCAACGGATCCTCCTACCTTTGCCTCCCAAGCAGGTGAGACTACAGATGCGCCCCATCACACCTGGCTAATTTTTTTTTTTTTTTTTTTTTTTTTTTTGTAGATGGGGTTTTGCTATCTTTCTCAGGCTGGTCTTGAACTCCTGGGCTCAAGTGATTCGCCCACTTTGGCCTCTCAAGATGCTGGAGTTACAAGCATGAGCCACTGTGCCCAGCCAATCATTAACATTTTTTAGCAATAAAATATTATAAAATTAGTGTATGTGCAATTTTTTTTAGACATAAGGCTATTTCATGTTTAATAGAATGCTTTATTTTAGTGTAAATATGACTTTTATATGCACTGGGAAATAAAAACATTCACGTGACTTGCTTTATTGTAACATTTACTTTATCACAGCAGCCTGGAACTGAATCCACAGTATCTCCAAGGTATGCCTGTATTCAAGTATCCAGAGCCTGGAACATGAGCTTATTAGCAGCAAGTGGCTGTGATCTTTTCTTTGTGACTGCACAGCTTCTAGTCCAGGCCTCCTGGGAGCTGATAGATATTTGCTGAGTGAATAAATGAATGCCCAAATGAAGGCTAACCAGGGACATGAGCTAGAATGGTGAAGACTTCAGACAGGAAACCAGCCCAGAGAAAGGGAGGCAGGTGATGGATGGGGACGATGCCAGAATGCCAAATAGAAGTAGTGCAAAAAGTCACACACCAGAGCAAAGGCCACACCCAGACCAATTCTGACATAGGTTTTTTGTTGGTGGTGGTGGTGGTGCCCCCAAATTCTACATTCTACAGGGAAGCTATAGATTTTCTTGGTGGCCCTTCAAACAGGCAGCTTGGTCCTGGCCTTAGAGCATCCCAGGAAACTATAGAGAGGTGGCTTGACCAGAGGCCAAGTGTGGGTCGCCTTTGGTGCTAGGGTCTCTGACTCTGACTTGCATGACTGCATTGCATACTTCCTGTTTGGAGCAGAGACAGAAATCATGAGGTCATTTGTGTGTGAGGCACCTTTGGGCTCTTTTTTGCACAGTAGGCCAGAACTATTGCAAAATGCTTTTGATCATGTCATTAGTAGCAGTTCTTTTTTTTTTTTATCTCTCTTTTCCCTTCTTAATTGAGACCCGCCATTTGACACTGGAAGATTACACTCAATGGGCATCACGGGCCCACAAAATAGGTACATTTAGACTCAAGCAACATTTGTTTATCCTTAAAAATCTTTTATTATAGAAACTATGAACCATCACATTCTCATTTAATATCTTCAACAATTATCAGCTCTTACAAACTGCCTCCCCATGAAGATAATTCAGACAAAATATAATTTCATAATCTAGAGGCCAAAAATTATTATCATCATCACTACTACCATCACCACTACCACCATCACCATTATCCTCAAAGCTTCTTTGAGAGTCTGATAAGAATTATAGACTTCATCATCAGAAAAATGCATCTACCTGCCTGTACCCCCAATCCTTTGTACCATTGAAGATTTTCAAAATTCTTGAGGTTTTTGATAAGGACTCGTGTTAAGAAACCTTGCTTTGGACTGAAGTTATCAGTTCTGGTCCTAATTCTTGGACCTCCATCAGTCAAGAAGACTTGATTAAAGCGAGGACAATGTGATGTTCCTCAGTGGAGTGGAGAAGTGCAGGACCTCCAATCCTGATTCATTACTTTAGTGTGTTTCTGAGGAGTTACTTGCATTACTACGAAGCACAGATTATTATTTTCATTGAAGGTGGAAGTATCTCAAAGCCTTTAAAAGTAATACTTATGAATATGTAATAAAAAGTTAGTCTGGGTTTATTGAAGTAGCAGATACTTTCAATGAATATTAATGAAGAAATATGAGACTAAAAAAGATACTAGGTTATAATACTAATGCACTGAAATTGAGAAAGATAAATTTTAACAAAATGATTAAAGTAATTGATGCTAAAATAATTTTTATATGTTCCAAATTTTTTAAGGGACAAGAAATTACTTTGGAATTAAGCCAGCAAATGATATGTTTAAATGCCAGCCTGGCTACAGTTGTGTCATTACTAACTTTCACTAAGTATTGAAAAATCTATATGGGGTGTATTTCGATTTCCTAATTTTGCTCATTTTAAAAAAGAAAAGTTAAAAAGGGGAATCCATCACCAGCCTGGTATTCAAGCTCACAATCAAGATGACCAGCATAACATTTAAGATACAAGCTGCTGAAAATAATTGATCATCTTATGTGCAGACAGTTTATTAACATATGGCAAAGATTATAGGCGTAAATATGAGAATCAGCATAAAATCCTCTTGCTTAAAAGCACTAAACATTATCATTAAAAAAATAGTAGGCATTATTAGGTAACCAAGCAGATATCTTTTTCTCAGGGCTTGGGAATGATTTCCTTCCATTTCTGCCGTTTACCTTCTCTTCTGCTAAACCCATCTTCAATTCCCTTTGCAGTGGTAGTCAGGCTTCCCCATTACCTAAGAGTTCTTCTTGACCATTTAGAAAGATAGTGATGGCAATCACTTAATTAACTGCATCATTATCTCTTAAGTGGCTTCACCAGGGAGATCTGAGCTCACCTTTGGGATCTTTACCTATTTTTTTTAATCACTCTATCATCTTCAGCCTAGTATATTTTATAGCATTAAGAGTAAGCATGCTAACTTCTGACTTGGTCTCCCTCTCTGTCTCTTTCATTCCACACACACGCGCGCGCACACACACACACACACACACACTCTTTTCCCCTCTGTGTGAGCTCAGACTTGCATTACAGAAATAATGTATATCCAGAATTTCTAGATACTTAGCAGGAAAATTTTGAGTGTGTCTTTAGTCGGCCATCTTTCTAGAACTACAAGCTTGTCTTAGTTTGCCTCTATCTTTGCTTGGCCTTGTGTAGTGTTGGCTTCATCCTCAGATTCCACAATACAGTTTCTAGAAAGATCTAGGCTTCTCCCTTATGGTATCAAGATGACACCAACAGTTCAAGGTGTTCACATCAACAAATTTAGAGGAAAAGTGATGGTCTCTTCTGGTAGTTTTACTGAAAAAGAGAATGATTTCACTTCCCTGGAAACTCCCTGGTCTCACTGGCTGACATTGGGCTGTATGCCCCTGAGCCAGTCACTGTGGCTGCAGATGGCATATGCTGAGTGGCTGAAGCCCTCAGGGAGCTCGCCCCCACACTCTTCAAGCCACATGGGTGATAATGGGACAAAAAATACCAGTATTCTGTTCAGAAAGAGGGTGAATATGTGCTGGACCGCCAGTAACAGATGCCCATTTTACTTTCCTTTTTTTGTGAGGCTGAGTTTCACTCTGTCACCCAGGCTGGAGTGCAGTGGCCTGATCTTGGCTCACTGCAACCTCCACCTTCCATGCTCAAGTGATCCTCCCACTTCAGCCTCCCAAGTAGCTGGGACTACAGGTGCATGCCACCACGCCTGGCAAATTTTTTTGTATTTTTTTATGGAGACAGGGTTTCATCATGTTGCCCAGGCTGGTCTCGCACTCCTGAGCTCAAGCAATCCACCTGCCTCAGTCTCTGAAAGTGCTGGGATTACAGGTGTGAGCCACCATGCCCAGCTCATTTTATCTTCCTTTTCACTTTTACCTGGCCACATGTTTACTGAGATGTGTCCAGGTGCTTGTTATGCCAAAATGTGGGGGTTTGCAATGGTTGAGTCATCAAATGGGGATCAGGAAAAAGATATGCAATATCTTCATCTGCAGGCAGAGAAGTTGTGTTATACTGTTATTTAGTTAAGTCTGTTATTAGGACTTAAGAGCCCTACAAGTCTAAAAGTCAAGATAGAAAGCAGAGAGTTTGTAATACTGTGGTTGATGGTACTAATGCTATCATAAATAATCATAATAACACAGCTGTATAGAAACTTACCATTTATAGAACACTTTTACACTCATTTACATTTAATGTTATATGTAAGGCAGGTGTGAATTTCATTCCTAGTAGCAGAATCCCCACAAACATACCAAATAACCCAGTAACTTGTAGAAGTAACAGCTTGTGCTAAAATTAAAATGTTATTTTGGCATGTAAGTAAATATATGCTTCAAATTATAACACATTAGCTACTCAAAGGTTTATGTAAAAAAGATATTTATGATAACAAAAATTGAAAACTACATGAATATTGAACACTAATAGAATGTCTCAATAAATCATGATATCAACTCTATTGCATTATTAGTAGGTGATTTTAAAATCATGCCCGTAAAGAATGTCTAATGACGGGAAAAGTTCATTATATAAGTGATAAGAGCAATTTTAAAATCTGAATGAGCATATATATATTCAGTGTGTTTCCAAAAACAAACACATACGAATGCAAAGCGTGCACAAGCCTAGGTTAATTCTGGGAATATTTGGGAATTGTTGTAGCTGGGTCCAGCCAATCAGGATGGACTCCTCTGTTTTCCATTGGTGTGGCCATGCCGGTATTTACTGACTCATTATCTATCCTCAAAAAACCAACAGTGAAAAGATGATGAGATTGATTTTTCTTTTCTTATTTTTGTCTTTAAAAAATGTTTGTGCCTTTCTCTGTTTTCTAAATTCTGTACACTGAGAATGTGTTGTTTATAGAAGAATTAATAGAAAAGAATATGATGCCTTAATATTCCTTTTAGTGAAAGTAATTTATAATTTCTTAGAATTATACAATGTTTTTTGCATTCCTTTCTGTTTCTGTAGCCCTTTCTCACACTTCACTGAATTTGTCTGGACTAAAAGTTCATGCAATTTGCAGAGAATACCGGGAATGGGTCAAAAGATGTGCTTTCTGAACTGCCCAATGAAGCCAAACTAAATCAACACCATAAAAAAGAAAAGTCTACCATCTCTTAGTGCTTATTGGTGTGAGACCACAATGTAACCAGTTATATTTTTAGTGGAGGAGTCATACAGGCCAGTCTACCTATTGACTATAAAAATCTCTTCTCTGTCAACAGAGGAAAATAATTACAGTATTCATTTAACTTTTACTATGCACTGGGCTCTGTTCTAAGCCCTTCTCTGCGATTATTTCCTTTCATCCTCACAACCACCCCACCAAGTAGTTGCCATTATTGCCTTCATTTTATAGATGAGGCTTAGAAAGTTCAAGTAATTTGTGCAAGGTCACACAGCTAGCCATGGTGGAGGTGAATTTGATCTGAGAGTCTGACTCCACAGCTTGTGCTCTTAATCAGTTCATTATCCTGCCACCATTATTTCATTTGTGTGTGTAAGAGCCAGCATCATTCTGGAAATAAGAGTGCAGACACATTACACTTATACACACACACAGACATGCAAAAGAACATACTGTAGTAGATGCTTAATAAATGATAGATAAGGATACTTACTGTTATTAAACCTGTTGGCATTTTAAAATCCTTCTAGTAGACAATGTAGCATAGGACATAGAGCCTCTTGTCTTCAGGGTCTTCTTGTTTTCTACACTATGCGGTGGTATCTATGATCTTTAAGCCTCAGTTTTCTTTCCCATTGAATGGAGATAGGAAAGATAACTTTCAGTGCAGTGTGAATTGAACAGTTAAAACATATAAAGCCCCTAGACTAAAGCCTGGTAGAAAGTAAGGGCTCAATAAATATTAGTTGTTTCTAAGTGAAATAACTTAGAGATGGAAATATCTGCTCCGAGGAAGCTACAAAAAGAGGTTTATACCTGTTCATCAGTAAGGCTTCCATGACGTAGAAAGGGAAGGCACAGAATCGCAGATCATAAAGGTCAGCATGGAGCAGTTAGTCATTATCTTCATTTCTGTGTGCCTGATGTTTATTTGCACTATATATTCCCGATTTTTCCCCCTTGAATAGCCTCCTCCTAAAAGACCCTGCTTTGCTCTGTAGTTTGGTTAAGACAGTCCCTTATCGATTTTACATATACTGCTCTTATGTTGTTTTAAGGTTAGAGTGAATTTCAGCTGGCAAGGGTATTCATGATTGATTGTAAGTTCTATCCATTCATAATATGGCTGAAGTGAAGAGAAATGTGACCAGTAGTTTAAAGTTAACATGGTACGAGGCTAATGGGGCACTAATTGAGCAGTGAACGCCTAATTAGGAATCACGGAGGGGTTGAGCTGGCATGTGGGGAGTGAAGGTTCCCAGTGAATGCTGAGTTGTGGATTTTGGAAAAAGGACTAACTAAGCTTAGACGTGTCTACACTCTTCTTGCAGCCCAATGGGCCTTGTCATTCCAAATTTTCTGGGCAAGTGGCAGCTTCTGGGAAAGAAATTCTCATTTGTGGGGTTGAAAAGGTGGTAAGAGAAAGTGCTCCCTCTCCTCCTCCACCCCCCACCGAGGATGAAGAGGACAAGCAATTGATTTCTGAGGCAGGCGATCTCTAAATGATTGTGTACTCCCTGATAATTTGGGGAGCTGCTAACATTTATGGAAATGGGAATATATTTAAAATTCAAACATATAATTTCTAGCTATTTCCAACCTCCCATATGTGTATCGCAAAAAGTGAATTTTGAGAGCAGTAGTGGGAAAATACTGCCTGGAGATAAAGAAAAGTTACCGCAAGAGTCTGGTTTCTATATTAATTTATTTCACAATAACAGCAAATTCCTTTCCCTCGGGGAGTATTTGACAGAGTAATTGCACTAGGGAACAGTCACTGTTTCATTTCGTTTTCTTTCTCTCTTTTAAACTTTCTTTGTGAAGCAGAGTGTCATAAATCTTCCTGAAAGAGCAGCTTAAACAAGATATGTGGGCTGTGAGATACAGGTTTTATTTGTGTGTGTGTACACATATATGATGAATATATACACATTCATTCATTCATTGTTGGATTTCAGAATGACATTTTCAACGATTAAAAGTGAAAGTTAAAATTTTTGAGATTAGAGACACTATGAAATGCATCTTTCCAGATTTAGAGAGGGTAAAGAACACACGCCATCTGCATATTACTGATCAGGAGCAAAAACCGTAGACCTAGGCTTGACTTGCATCGCTTCTGACCTAAGTAGTAATGATTTTCTTATAAAGATTTCTAAACATTTCAATTGTATCTATAATACAAATTTTAGTCAACAAACTCCTATACCTGTGATGGTTTTAATGGTCAATATCCAGTTATTAATTTAAAAAATGCTTAAAGGTAGACAGATCTGAGAGGCATGTCTTTCTGAACTCTAGCCTTTGATTGAGAACTGCACTCCAGTATCCTGCAAAACACAGCAGCCTCCTGGTTCCAGACTCCTTCTCACCATCCCCAGGGTCTTAGTACTGTCACAGGCTCTTGTTAACGTCTGGAAAACCTCTAATAAACTCAGCTGTACCAAGGTTTAGGGACTGAAGCTGCTGTTCCTCCCAGGAGCATTTGTAGCTGCAAAGACAACGCAAGTCAGAGGGATGGATTCCACTATTAGAAACATGGAGTTTCATGTGTGAGGAGGATGTATTTCAGGATGGGAAGTTTTCTGGCATACTTCAGTTATTATCATGAACAAAGCATGCATGTAATGCTCACATGCTGCATTCTGCAAGGAAAATGAATGCTTACAAAAATAAAAGCATTACAAAAATTTTAAAAAGTAAGAGAGGTAATCAAAGGCACCAGAAAAATAAGAAGAGAAAAATAAATTGATTGTAAAGGGAAGAATAATCGTTCAAACAGATACTAAATTATGATATTATTACCATTATTTTCATTACTACAAAGACAATATAGCACCAAGAAAGTTAGGAAACTGACAAAAATAGTTTTCATACTCCTTTTCCCAGTAGGAAAATTACTCTTTTTAAAAAAATTATGTTCCAACAATCTCATTCTCTAGATTAAGAGACCGTTATTTAAAAAACTAACTCACGTTCTGATGATTACACAGGTCAAACAGAACTCATCAAGACTGACAAACAGGACCTACTTTTAAGGAAGGGTTATAAATTATTTTGCAAAGTACCTTGCTGATTTCAAGTGCCATCAACTCATGCCAGCCTGTGTCCAATAAAGACTCCGTGATCAAAACATTGCATTGGATTGCACTCTCTTTGGCTTACAACAGGAATGAGAATCCTTTACGGGCATCTCCACAGCCCTAGAACAAATTATGAATGGAAAACCGGGACAGATGCCAGCATTCCTAACTCAAAGCCCAGCTTATCCCCTCCTGCACTTTGCTACTTTTATTGATTGAATTGTTAAGTCTAGAATGGATGCTGTTCATAGTTTTCTCTGCACGATTTGTCCTTTTAGATAAGGGTGGTGCTTCTTTTCATGTGAAAATAAGTTTAGGTTGGGAACAAAAAGAAACAACTCTGTGGGGAAGTTAATATTATGGTCTTTGACAGCAGATGAGGAAACCAAGGCTCAGAAGGTTGAGTGGGGAGACTGAGTCAGGCCCTGACTTAGGCCTTCACCCTTCCAAAACCCACGCTCTCAAACACTATGTCAAAGCAGAAAATCTGTAGGAGGCATGGTATTGCTCCTCAATTCTATGTCTTGCCAGACAATGCTAGTTGAGATACTCTTTTCTCTTGAGTCCAAACGGCCTCAGACTCTTTTCAGCACAGCACAGTTACTACCAACCAATGCAAACTGACTGTTGTGTGAAACCTATTGGCCACCACAACTGCAAACCTCCCCTGAATTAGCTTATATGGTGGGTAGAGCCCTGAACATCTGCCTGGATCACTTATGTGAGTTTGTGAGCAAATGCCTTAAGCTTTCAAAGCACCATTCTCCATATTATAAAGGGGAAAAATCCTATCCCCTTTCCAAGGCTAGGGTAAGGGACACATCAAATAAGAAAATACATGTAAGAGCACCTGGTAAACTGTTCAAATTGAAGGATAATAATAAAAATAATTAGTTTTACAGATGAGAAAAATTGGTTTTGCTTACACAATTCACTCCTTTAGATATTTACTACTTTTAACCATTTTAAAAATAAGATTTAATATGCTCTCATATTAATGAACTCATTTAAAGTCTAGACACACAGAAGCAGGGATAGTTGCTAGAATTGTGGCATGAAGTTCCGCTAATGATTTTGTTTTCAGTTGCTCCCTTTCTACATAATAATGTTGTTACCTTTCCTGGACACATGAGGGTTTCTTTAATTACTATGAAGTAGGTCCCTTTTTGTTTCTTGGGTAGTATAGCTTCATCCCTCTTTCCATGCTCATAGCATGGGGAAATTGAGGAGCAGGACTATTTACAAAAGCATGAGTAAGGTGAAAGACCACCACCAAAGGAAGTGCCCTACCCTAGGGCTAAAATCAGTGGGGGAACTGTTACCTCCTGGGCTTGCAGAGGGACAGGAGAGGGGTGGTCACTACAACCTGGAGAGGATGGCCATTCAGAACTCTGGCCTTTGGCAGAGGAATAACTGCAGCTGGTGCCACCCTTTGACCCAGTAGAAAGGGAATCAGAGCTTAGAAGGCACAGGAGGTGTTGGTGGGATCCTTGTGCTCTGTCTCTTGGGCACAGAGAGGTGGGCTAGGGAGAGACTAGGGTACACAGAGGACACCCGGAGCAGTAGGTATTCAGAGCAGCAAGCAGACTGGTGCTTAGAGGAATTAGATTTATTAGGGGCTATGGCAAGATGTAAAGAATAGAGGAGAAAGAAGACCCTGTGACCCCAATGTCTTGGCCACCCAGTCGGGAAGCATGTGGCCTTATATTGTGGAGAGATGCCAGACTGAGTCACTCTTCTGGAGGCAACGTGGAGACCCAACATGAAGATCTGAAACCAAACATACATTCTCCTAGGCTCTCCAAGCTCCATCTCTGAAGAGAGTGGGATTGCCAGAAAGGTAATATCTGCACTAAACTTCCTTAGTTCCTGATGGAAATGTCCTCCCAGGGCAGTGACAGAATCCTCTGTCCTCAATGTTTTACCAAGGATTGAGCTTTTTTGAAAAGTCACTCAAAGAATATTTCTTTGCTTAAGTTTCTTCTTGAGATAATGATGATGATTGTGTTGTTCAGAGAGCCTGCCATGAAGTTCTTGAAAATCAGCATTCTCATAGATGATCACTAAACCATCTTCATCAAAACTACCAGGAATGTGTGTTGAAAACAAAGATTTCTAGGTTCCAGGCAGGACCTACTCTGTCAGAATCTGCAGAGGGTTCCCAGTCATTTGTTTAACGTAGGCCTTCCAGGTCATTCCTGGGTACCCTAAGTTTTGAGGTCCACAGCTTTAGAGTTTTGCACCAGAGAGAACAGTGTTGTTGAGGCCTAAGTGATTGTGATTACCTTATGTGATCATGAACTCTCTGGCAGCATGGTTCAAGCATCTCTCCCCTTTTGTTACTTAAGCTAATTCTTTTACCCCTGTATTAATCACTTACATGTATATTTAAGCCACCTCAAACATTTTCAGAAGTTGACCACGTATGTATCATTAAAGTTCGGCTATTATAAAATAATAGTTTTTTTTTCTCCTGCTGACTCATAGACACTTGTTTCAGACCCTGCTCTTAATATTAAAAATTTAACTTTAACTTTTGATTTAACTTTCTTATAAAGTTACTTTTAAACTTACACCTTTGATTTAAAAGCTCACATTCTGACTTATCTATTTACATAGTACAGTTTGACAGTATGCCTAGAATCCCAGCACCCACGACCACCTGCACTTATATTTAAAAACGGGTCTTATTTCTTGAGTATCTCCCTTGGGGTCGGCAGGGGGTCCAGCTATGAGTACAGAAGATGAGGGTCATTGGGAAGGGTTCCCAGAAATGCTGTGTGAGGCTGCCATGGACGGCTTTATGCCAAACATATTTCCCAGGGGCTCTTGGAAAGTAAAGATGCAGTGAGGATATTCATCTGTTTTTAGGGTCTGACATACTTGGTTTAAGTCCTGGCTTTGTCACTTACTTCTGTGTAGATAACTATGAACATATTTCTTAACCTCTTGAGCTTTATATTGTTTTAGAGATTTCATTGGAGGGAATAGCGGTAGATTGGATTAATTGAAAATGCTGTCACCCCACAGCATTAGTGGTAGATTGGATTAATTGAAAATGAGGAATGAAGCCAGGATGACACTGAGGATGTGTTTTGGAGGTCAGAAAAGGGGACTGTTCCCAGGAGCACCCTTGGGGAGCTGTAACATGTTTGGGGGCTGACCGCAACCAAATGAATTAGGTAGATCCCACTTTGAGCATCCCATGAGCTCTTTTCAGACTGGCATCCTATTTCTCTGTACAGGTGCCCATTGACCTGTCTTAGTGGTCAGCAAACTATGGCCAGTGGACCGAATCTAGCCTGCATGCCCAATTTTTACAAATAAAGTTTTATTGGAGCACAGTCACATTCATTCATTCAGTCATTCATTCACACATTGTCCATGGCTGTGTTCATGCTGCAACAGCAGAGTTATGTAGTTGCGACAAAGACCAAATGGCCCACAGAGCCTAAAACATTTACTGTCAGGTCCTCTAGAGAAAATGTTTGCTGACCCTTGTTCCGGGACAGCAAAGCTTTTTTGGTCCCACCTGTCCCTTTCCCCAGGGCCCTAGGAGGAGATTGGCTGATCTGATGCATGCTCCTGATGAAGTTGTTCCTGGTGTCAGCCCTCTCCGGTAGGGTTCTCTTATCGGCATTAGCCTTTAAAGCCTGGTCCTAAGAAGGAAGCGATGTTGAAACTGATGATAGAATCAGTGGGGGTGCGTTTGGGATTGTGGAGATTTTGTCTTCACTGAAGTCATACTACATTGACAACACACAGAGAATGAACATATCTTTACTATTGGTGGAACTAAAAGCAGCTTTTACTTACAGATCTCCTTCCTGGTCATTAGGAGCAGCATCCTGACATTAGAAGAGAGGCAGAGATTAAAGTGAAGATAGCAGATAATCGGGGAGATGTGAGGCTACAGCTTAACCCCCTTTGGGCCTATTGGGTTATCTCCTCACTGTCCTGAGTGTTTAACCACCTTAAGGGTGTGGGCGAGTCCTTAAGGCTAAAGAAAATTCAGTAATGAAAGCTGAGTCCTGCTGCTTCTTAGGCTAAATGCTAGCCAGATGTGCTGGGCTGCCTTGGAGACACCTTTTACTCCATCCCCACCTTCCACCCCACTTCCGCCCCACCCTCTGGTGATTGTAGAGACCCACTGACAGGCAGTTTCGGTGTAGAGTTGTGGGGCTGACTCCCCCCACCATCCCAGTCTCTTCAGTCTGGGCAAGGACACCACCCAGTCCTTTAACCCTCCCACCCATCCCCACCCATGCAGAAGCTCCTTCCCCTTGGCTCGCTTTTCATACACTTCTACTCCTTTGGATGCCTCTTTCCTTCTGCCAGGGCTGCCATCTCGCTTCGAACCTAGATCTCATGTCTCCTTGCTGTGAATCTTTCCTTGCCTTCCCCAGACAGAATCCCTTCTCTTTTTGCGACCCCAGAATGTTTTTCCTACTTTGTCGTAGCTTCACTCAGATGGTGTATTTGCATTTTTATCTCTTGCTTCCCTGGAAAGTGGGCAAGGACTACATCTTTGTCATTTTTGCATCCCCAGTTCCCAGCACAGTATCTGGCACGCAAGAGAGCACCAGTAAATGCAAAACAATAAAGCAGCAAGTTTATGAGCATGAGTTAGAATCTGTGGGACTCTGGACAAGTGGCTTAACGTCTTTAAGCCCCACTTCTTCACTGTCATGTGGGAATAATAACAGTTCCCAGCCATAGGATTGTTATGAGGATTAAATGAACTGATTAGGTAAGGGGCATAACACAGTGCATTCTACACAGTGAAGACTCAATAAATGTTAGCTAATGCAAGTACTAATAATACCCTCCACTATTTAATTATCTGATATAGTTGACAATAGTACTGATAACAATTTGATGACTGAATGACTTGATGGACGAATGTCTATTTCATTCTCTTTTATTCCCTCGATGGGGCCATGATAAAGACAGTGGTTTGCTACCTAAATGAAAGCATTGTCCTGGGCAGTGAAAGGACCTGATTTCTTCAAAAGTATCTCCTTTTCTGGAAGGCCTTCCCTCCACTTGGGCAAAGTTTAGAATCTCTGAACTTTCCTTTTCTTCAATCAGGTCAAGCACTCCTGTGCAGGGAGGAACCGACACCAAAGGCCAAGGAATGGGCTCCAACACCCCAACTCATTAATATCGTCAGCATCCTAACAAATGGGAGGCCGGAGAGCCAGACCGAGCGGCCACTTGGTCACATGGCGGGGGTCTGCCCTGGGGCCCTGCGCACATTGAGTGGACGGGCACAAGTGCCATCTATATTTCTCTGCGCAGCCCGGCCCCCACCTCCCATGTCAGCCTGCTGAGCGGCCTTGGCCCAGGTTCTTGTGCTTCACAGAGAAGATTTATTCCTCAAGACTGACCTACATGGACGTATGTATCTGAATTCACAAAAGCTTGAGTTTGATGGCAAGCAACGAAAGGTCAGAAGAAAAACAGGCAAGGCATTTAAATCAAAATGATGAAACTGGGTAATTTCATTAGCAACAGTTGTATTTACTGGAAGTCACAGATGGTGCAGTTTAGCTCATAGCCAAGTTTTTAGGACAAAATAAGAATGAAGAAAGAAATATTTCGAGGGAGAGGTGGTTAAAAATTAAATAGGCACCAGATGGCTCAAGATTGTCCTTCCTATAAATTTGGTGAAGGAAGGCATGCTGAATCCAAAGGCTTTCTGAATGGTTTAGAGTTTGAAAAGGAACTTTAGGAATATATAAGGCCTTTAAAAGAAAGCAATATTAAGTTTGGAATGATATTGAGTGGAGGTGACAGTATTATATAAACCATATTACATTTTATTTATTATTTATTTATTTATTTATTTATTTAGCATTTATTAAGAACCTCCTGTGTGCTAGATCCTATTTCTAATGTCTGTTAATGATACCAAGGAAGGTTGTAGTTTCCTGGAATATTGGAAAGCTTCTTGCTTAGGCTATGGGGGAAAATGTGGATTTGAAATACATTTAGCCATGAAGACACCCTTATTTTTCCTCTGGTACAGTTGGTGAGAAATGCTTCAATAATTTCCCATCTTGTAGAGATTAAAATCTAAGCTCTGTACCATGCCCCGAGCCCATCGTGGGCTGGCACTGTCTACCGCTCTAGACGAAGAGTTCGCGAAGTAGTAAGCTGGCATGCATCAGATCGGGAGAGACCTGTATTTCAGCAAGCAACCTAGTTGTTGCTATTGCAAGCTAAGGATTGAGAACTACTGTTCTAGACTTTTCTTTTACCTATCCTCATGGTGTCTTCTCTTCAACCTGCTGGGAGCTAGTTGCCACTCTCTGAACTTCTAAATCTGTTACCCTTACATCTTTGTACATGGTATTCCCTGACATGTTTTTGCAAGTTTGTCCTCATGTTCACCCTCCACATCTGAATTTAAGAAGCATCACCGGCTGGGCGCAGTGGCTCACGCCTGTAATCCCAGCATGTTGGGAGGCTGAGACAGGTGGATTATCTGAGGTCAGGAGTTTGAGACCAGCCTGGCCAATATGGTGAAACCCTGTCTTTACTAAAAGTACAAAAATTGGCTGGGTGGGGTGGCAGACACCTGTATTCCCAGCTACTCAGGAGGCTGAGGCAGGAGAATCACTTGAACCTGAGAGGCAGAGGTTGCAGTGAGCCAAGATCTCACCACTGCAATCCAGCCTGGGTGACAGAGTGAGACTCTGTTTCAAAAAACAAAACAAAGCAAAAAAAAAAAAAAAAAAAAAAAGAAGCATCTCCTCTGAGCCAGGTGTAGTAGCACACACCTGTAATCCCAGCTACTGGGGAGGCTGAGGCACGAGAATCACTTGAACCCAGAAGGTGGAGTCTGCAGTGAGCCAAGATCATGCCACTGCACTCCAGCCTGGGTGACACAGCAAGACTCTGTCTCAAAAGCAAAACAAAGCAAACAAACAAACAAAATCCCCTACATTTTAAAGGAAATTGACCTGCTCTAACAAAACTTCCACTAGTTCAGGGTGATCACCAGCAATTTAAATGTCTGCAGTAACAAAACTCATTACTCTTCAGAGGAAGCTCTATACCTCAAAACAATGGAATTTCTTCAACAGAGGAGGCTGAGAATGTATACATTTGAAGATTTTATATTCTTTTCTCATTTATTTGCTTTTTTAATCCATTGAAAAAAATTTCTATTCCTAAATAATTTCAAATTAAGTCACATCAGGCCGGGCGCTGTGGCTCATGCCTATAATCCCAGCACTTTGGGAGGCTGAGGGGGGCAGATCTCTTGAGGCCAAGAGTTCAAGACCAGCCTGGGCAACATGGTAAAACCCCGTCTCTACTAAAAATACAAAAATAAGCCCGGCATGGTGGTGCATGCCTTTAATCCTAGGTACTTGGGAGACTCAGGCACTAGAATCGCTTGGAGGTAGAGGTTGCAGTGAACTGAGATCGTGCCATTGCGCTCCAGCCTGGGCAACAGAGTGAGACCCTGTCTTAAACAAACAAACAAACAAACAAAAAATACAAATTAAGTAACATCACATATAAGTGCTTTTGAATGTCAGGGTTCCAAGATCCAATACCCAGTAATGTATAGTGCAAAGCCATCTCCTTATCTTTGGGTCACTATCACATTTTCTCCACAATTTAAGTTCTGTCTCACTTTACAGTCTCCAACACTATTCCATCTTAATTCTTGGTAATTTCATTATAAACATACATGATGCTCCCAATACATTTTTTAAGGTGAATTAAAGAATCTTCATTTTTCTTGGCCCTCTCAATTCCCTGATCTTGTCTTGCTGATGATTCTATCCTACCCTAATTCAGCTGCTCACTTTCAAGGTCAAAGCCTAGAACTTGTCATTACTAATAACTGCAGTGCCACCAGCAATCACAATTTTAAACATCTCCTGACCACTCCTTCTCTCTTTCTAGCTCACATGCTTTTCTACACCAGCTCCAGTAGCCCTTCTTCACCTATTAGCTGTGAATCCACCAACATTATGTCTCTCTTGAAATTTCCAGAAGCCTTCTCTTTTTTTCCTTACCATTTCACTTCCTTTGCACACCTCCACCTTCCTAGTTCTCTCCTAGTTCTTCATTCTGGCTTGCTTAGCCACAAGGCTGATTATATGCAACTCATTATCTACTCCATGCCTATGCCTGTGCAGCTGGAGAAAACAGAAGACCAAATTGAAGTCTTCACCAGAGCCCTCACTGCTGTTTTCTCTCTCTTTCTTGGAGACAACTGTTTCTACTCTCTCCTTGTCTCCTCAAACCCTCAAAGATCTTCCTTACACTTTCAGATAGACCTTGCCTTCTACATCACTAAGGAAAACAATTTCACAAAGAGGAAATCAGTAAAGAACTTCTAGAGACCCATCACCATCTCTCCCCTCTTCCACCCTGTGCCTGGCCTGATAATACGGACAAAAAGCCGATAGTGCCGTTTCTCCACATGGGTCCTACCTCTTGAGAGGGGGGTCACTCCAGCTGTCTTCTCCTTTCCCTGCTGGAGCAGCAGCTGCATCCCTCTCCACTGGCCTTTCCCCACAGCAGACAGATCTGTCTGCATTAAAACTCCGACCCTACTTTTTCGTTTAACTGCTGCCACGGCTCTCCTCATGAGCGTCTCTCTCCCCAAGAGCGCAGTCTCTGGTTGCTGCCCGATGTAACCGTTGAACCCTATCATCTTTGGTGATCGCAGGATTGAATATTAGGCAATTAGCACAGTAGCATATTGTCTTTTTACTTGTTCTTTAAACAACATTATATTTCAGTGAAGTTATGGGTAATCATGATTTTCTTCCCTTTACTTATTTGTTCTTTCTAAATTTTCTATGATGAATATGCAATACTTTGGTTAAAATGAGAAACAATAAAATTATATAAAAAGAAGCACCATATTTTATGAATACTTTACAATCAATTGCATTTTTATAGCAAAAAATTGGCAGTGGGTTGGAGTGGAATGGGCATTGGGATTGGGGCCAGTTCTACTCCTGACTTGCTCTTGAGAAGACACTTAAATTCTCTGAATTTCAGATGCCTCAGCTGTGAAGGGGAGAAACTGCCATTTTCCTGGCTTTCCACCATATTGTGAAGGTCTTAAAAAAAAAAAAATGTGAAAATGCTTGGGGGCTACATGAATGTAAGTCCCTATTACTCCTGGCCCACACATGTGTGAGCTACATGGATAACATCTTTGTTTTACTTGTGAGGAAATGAGCACCCTTAGATGGGACAGGTTTCAAACCACATCCAAGGAGAACAGTAATAAGATCAGCTTTTCATGCTTCTTGGCCAGGTTCTTTGCTGTGTCCCAATTTCTTCATCTAACCCACTCCCAAAATATCCAGTGAGAAGGATTCTTCTTCCTTCCACCAAAGGTGATTGTCGGGCTGGCTGACGAGAAGGGGGTACATGAAGGCATCTTGGCCAACCAGATGCTATGGAGATATTAGCTGAAGGTCGTTGAAGGCATTTGGGTTTTAAACATCTGTTAGAACGAATACTCCTTAGCCATGTGAGATCCTCAAGTAGACTGACCTAATAGTTTGGCCATGTGTTCAAGTTGCAATCTGGAATCTCTGACACCAAGTCCTGCTTGGGTGTGGGAGCTCTGACTCGTGTATGCAGAACCTGAAGTGTTTGTGTTAATTGTTTTTCTCCTAGCCCTTTCTTTGTTTTCTCCATTTTCTTCCTTTGACTTGGTTTAGTTTCTAGTAAGTAGGAAGGGGACACCCCACTGATACTGCAGGGGGAATAGATTTAGCACATCCCTAGGCTTGACCCATTTTTCATATTAATCACATGCTGGGTGAAGTGCTTTCTTCCCCTTCTCTTGTCCTTAGGTTCAGCCCTTGAAGTCTTAGTCCGAGATCTGATAAAAGAAGCCCCACATTCACTGAGTTGAGTAAATTTCAAGGCATTAAACTGACAAGCAAATTCCTTCACTGCCCAGCCCTCCATGGTATGCCTGATGGTTTGGTCCCTTCCTCCTAGGAGGATGCTTATCTCTTGCTTTCTACCAATCAGCATTCCCAGCCTTCACAAGGAAGGGAAAAGCATTTCCTGAATGTCTACTTTTTGCCAGGGATATTCATATACATTGCTTCACTTAATCATCAAGACAACCATACAAGGCACATATTAGCCCAGGTCATTGAAATCCTTTGACCTTGCTGTGTAGAGATGTAGATGAACTGAAGCTCAGAAAGCTAAGAAGCCACCACGCTGGGATTCAAAGCCAGCTCTACTTCCAGAGCAGAGCTCTTTCCAGCACCTCCAGCAGTTTTTACAAGACTTTTCTTCTCTAAAGTTTTCCTTGACTACCCTTCCCTCTCTACCCATTAAAATGAATGCAATGGTTCACTAGCACGCTTCCTTGACTCTCATCCTTCCCTACTGAAGAGCACAGATATTTTCAGGATCGTCCTTGAGTGTGCTGGGATGCTGACTAAACCCATCCAGACAGGGACACCTGAAGCTGCTTCCTGCTGAAGGAGGGGTTTCCTGGGGGAGAAGGTCTCTACCACCAGGCTTAGAAATGACATGTTGGTTTTCTTGATAATTGGATTGTTAAGAGTTTTCAGAGAAAGAGTCTGAATCCAGAGAAGCGCAATCTAAATGTAAATGAAGGTTTACATGGGTATTTGGAGGGACTCTGGGGTTGTAATACTGATGTGGTGGTGCTTAATAACACCCAGGGAGCTGACTTTGGAGGTGCAGGTGGAGAATTGCCCCTCCTCCTGTTCTTATTTTGATAGAAAGAAATGGATCTGCTCTGGCTTAAGGGCCGCTCCCAGCCTGTTCATGTCTTCTTGTCAATCAGTTGGTGAAAATTCAATAGTGGAAAAATACTTACTGAGTTATAGAAGGAGTTGTAGAAATGACCCCTGCCTCTTGATAGTTAGATCCCAACCAGACTGCCCTTAGAGAATCTGTCTTACTGTCCAACGTGATTGTCTTTTCTGCCTCTGACCTTTCAGCTGCAATTGGCACTCTACTCTAAAGGGCTGTTCTTCTTCATCTGCTTAGACCTCAGGGAGCCCAGGACTCAAGGCTTGAGTTTTTGTTCTTGGCCCTACCTTCCTATCCCCGAGATAGCTTGTCTGTCCCCCTGGATTCAGTGGTTCATCTTTACTGTTCATTCTTCCCCAAACTTGGAATTCTGGCTCTAGCATTCTGCCCAAGTGCTCAGATCCTATTCTCGAGGACAGCCTTATCTCCTTGCAGGTAGAAAGCATGTTTAATCCTGCTGTGTACCCCCTAGGGCAGAGCTGGTAGTAGATGTTCAAAAACTGCTGTTTTTTAAAATTCACACACACAAAAATTCACTCACAAAATTCACAAGATTAAAAATTCACAAAATCCACATAATTAAAATTCATACACATATACACAAAATTTACTTTCAACAAACATGTAATGAACATGGATGAGCATAAGGAATGGTTTTAAGATTAATACATTAAAACAGATAATATGTTGTCTTAGTCCACTTGTGCTGCTATAACAGAATAGAATAGACTGGATAATTTATTTAAAAAATAGAATGTATTTTTCACAGTTCTGGAGACTGAGAAGTCCAAGATCAGGGAGCCAGCAGGTTTAGTGTCTGGAGAGGGCCCCCACTCTGCTTCTAAGATGGCGCCTTGTTACTGCATCCTTCAGAAGGGATGAATGCTGTGCCCTCGTGTGACAAAAGGAACGTAAGGACAAAAATGGCAAATGCTATAGAAAGCTTTTTTTTTTTTTTTTTTGTGACAGAGTCTGGAGTGCAGTGGCATGATCCTGGCTCACTGCAACCTCTGCCTCCTGGGTTCATGCAATTCTCTTGCCTCAGCCTCCCAAGTAGCTGGGATTATAGGTGTGCGCCCCCATACCCAGCTGATTTTGTATTTTTAGTAGAGACGGGGTTTCACCATGTTGGTGAGGCTTGTCTCAAACTCCTGCCTCAGGTGATCCGCCCACCTCAGCCTCCCAAAGTGCTGGGATTACAGGCGTGAGCCACTGTGCTTGGCCGGAAAGCCTCTTTTATAAAGGCCTTAATCCCATTAATGAGACAGGAACACTCATGACCTAATCACCTTCTACAGGCCCCACCTCTTAATACTTCTGATGTTCCTCAACATATAATGGCGTTAAGTCCTGATAAACCCATTGTAAGTTGAAAATATTAAGTCAAAAATACATTTAATACGTATAACCTATCAAACATATATAGTTTAGCCTAGCCTACCTTATATGTGCTCAAAACACTTACATTAGCCTATAGGTGGCAAAATCATCAACACAAGGCTTATTTTATAATAAAGTGTAGACTATCTCATGTCATTTATTGATACTGTACTAAAAGTAAAAAACAGAATGGTTGTATGGTTACTTTAAGTGCAGTTTCTACTGAATGCATATCACCTTTACATTATGGTAAAGTTGAAACATTGTCAGCTGGGCCCTGTATCACAATGAAATATTGCACTACCTTTTAATATTACCATGTTCTTATTCAACATGAATTTTGGAGGGGACACGAACATTCAAACCACAGCACCTGTGGAATCACAAGCTCCCTCCTCCTCCCTGCTCCCCGCCAGGCTAAAGGACATATGAAGACAACAGAAGATTTTCCTTCTTGGGTGGGGAGTAAGTTATGATTAAAAATACAGTTTGTTCTCCATTCAATTAATCCAATTTAAAACTATTTATTGAGTCTCTACTGTGTGCCAGGCAGGCTGTGAGCTAGGTGTTAAGATGTGACTATAACCTCTTTAGCAGATTCATCTGGAAGGATAGACAAACAGGTTTAAAAGGTTTATATGGGCCAGGCGAGGTGGCTCACACCTGTCATCCCAGCACTTTGGGAGGCCAAGGAGTACAGATCACCTGAGGTCAGGAGTTTGCAACCAGCCTGACCAACATAGTGAAACCCTATCTCTACTAAAAATACAAAAAGTTAGCTGGGCATGATGGCACGCGCCTGTAGTCCCAGCTACTCGGGAGGCTGAAGCCAGGGAATCGCTTGAACCTGGGAGGCAGAAGTTGAAGTGAGCTGAGATCGCACCACTGCACTCCAGCCTGGGTGACAGAGTGGGACTCTGACTAGAAAATAATAATAATAATAATAATAATAATAATAATAATATAGGTGTATAGTGCAACGCGACAAGGAGTTAACTCCACATAGGAGATGAGGGCTGCTGGGAGTCGGGGAAGACTACCAGAAATGTATTCTAGAAGAAGGGACCATCTGGGCTTTGTTGTAAAGGCTAAATAGAGATCTGCTAGGCAAGACTGAGAAAGGAGTATGTCAGGCAGAGAAAGTTGTGTTCGCAAAGGCTGGGAATGGACAAAGGCAGCTGTGTTGGAGGCCTGGGAGTGGTTACCTACCAGCAGGGCAGTATTAAAGTGCAGGGAGAATGGAAAAGACATGGGGGCTGAGGGAGGACACAGACCCAGAGGGACCCCTGCAGCCCATCTTAAGATCTTGTTTTTTATCCTGCAGCCATATGGAACAAGTGGAGGGCTAACCCAGAGGGTTAGGGATGGCCCTAAGCGGCTATAAAAAGATAGACAGGCACAGGGCAGGGTTGCAGGCTGGCAGACCACTTATGAGCCTGTTGAAACAGTCCAAGAGAGAGATAATGAAGGGGTAGAGACGAGAGAGGTCTGACAGATGTATTTTTGCTGTAAAGAAAGAAAGAGAAAGATACTGAGATACCAGTCCTGTATAATTCATCCTTATTCTTCCAACCCTGTATTGCAAGGAACAGGGTTTGATGCACTATGGGCTCTTAATAACTATGGAAATGAATGAATAACTCCTTTTTTTTTTTTTTTTTTTTAGTCTCACTGTGTTGCCCAGGCTGGAGCGCAATGACACAATTACTCAATGCACCCTCTGCCTCCTGGGTTCAAGTGATTCCCCTGCCTCAAGCTCCTACCATGACGTGCAGCAAATTTTTGTATATATTTTTTTTTCAGTAGAGATGGGTTTTCCCCATGTTGGCCAGGCTGGTCTTGAACTCCTGACCTCAGGTGATCCACCCACCTCGGCCTCCCAAAGTGCTGGGATTACAGGTGTGAGCCACCGTGACTGACCAACTCCAAGTATTATATATAATTCCTACAATTTATTAAAAGAAAAAACAGATCTGGATCTTTACATAGCAAGATATTAGTCACCTGGAGACTAGAAGAATTAGCACCAGGCACAGTTAGATTAGCTAAGATCCAACAGAATTATTGGTAGTAGAATGCATAACCTTGGATAATGCATTTAAATTATCCAGGATCTAGGATGGAGAAGATACACTTCTCACAGCAGTGTTGTGAGGATCAAGAGAGAAAATATATGTCCAAGTATTTTACAACATACAAGGGCTATAAAAAGCTACAGTTCATTAAGGTGTTGCTCTGGATGGTGTGTTGAGCTCTGATCAACAGGGCTGATCTTGAGAAGTCAACCAGATGGGCAACAAAGCTGTCTCTGTGTCCAGAACTGGCAGGTCCCTATGGGGAACCTAGAGCTATAGAAGCTGCAATTCCTGAAAGGTCGCCCTCCCTGCTCTCTACTCTGGTGCTTCCTTTCCTGTGTTTGCTTTTCTTTCTGCACTTGCCTTTGGCTGCCCCTGCCCTGTGGTCACTTCATGGGCAGCACCCAGGATGATGTCACCCTTCTTCTGTCCCAACAATAACCACCCCTACCCGCTACCACCCAAGATAAGCAGGTGTGGCTCTGGGCCCCTCAGCAGCAGGCCACTGGAGAGGCGAGACTAGCAGTGTGTGGCCTGGGATAGGAGTAGATAAAAGGCAGCCATGGTAAGTGTTCTCTCCCACAAAAGCATGCTGAGGTGGAAAGGCCTGTATGAGTCAATGTGTGTGTGTGCGTGTGTGTGTGTGTGTATATGTGTTGGGGGCGGGGGCACAATAGTAAAAAACTGTGCTATCACAGCAGAGCAAATACAACCAGCTAAGGTTTAGATGGTACTTGGATTTACAAAGTGCTTCCACTTCTGTTCCATCACAGGTGGTCCTTACAAAATCTGGGTAAGGAGGAGCTGTTATTCCTATATTCCTATTTATCTAAAGAAGAAACTGAGGCTAACAAGAGCTCATCCAAGCTCCTCTAACCAGTGGCTGGGAGAGTGAATGCCCAGATCAAGCTTTCAGACTCCATTCTTTCACTGTCTTTGGTGGAGAGACAAGAGGAGGTGCCAGTGCGCCTAGGAAGCTGCATTCTATGAAGGAACCATTTGAAAAGTTAACATTTTCAGTTAATACAATAAGTAAATGCTTATTGTAAAAATTTAAAAGCACAGAAAAGTCTAAAGGAAAAGTACAAATCATTCAGAATCTCACCATTCAGACAAATACTGTGAATTTACCATACTTCCTTCCATTCTTTCTTCTGTGCTTATGTTCTGTACAGCTGAGATTGCATTTTATATGTAATTATGTATCCTATGTTTCCACTTAACATTATATTATAAACATTCTTCCCTATGATAAAAGAAAAACTTTGGCTGAATTAAATTTAAAAGAGTTTAATTGAGCAATGAATGATTCGCGAATTGGGCAGCCCCCAGAATCACAGCAGATTCAGAGACTCCAGGGGTATCTTGTGGTCAGAACAAATTTATACACAATAAAAGTAAAGTGACATACAGAAATTAGAAATGAGGTACAGAAAGAGTGAGATTGGTTACAGCTCGGCATTTGCCTTATTTGAACACAGTTTGAACATTCAGTAGTCTTTGAGTGGTTGAAGTATAGCCATTGGGACTGGCCAATACTCAGCCATTGTTACAGGTGCATATTATTAAGTTAGGTTGTCAATTTTGTTAGACTATTAGGCTAAGTTACAGTTCATCCAGAAGGGCTCAAATATAGGAGTACAGAGTCCTTCTCAGGCCATATTTACTTTGCTGTAACATTGATTATTAAAAGCTCTTGACCTGGTGTGGGTGGTTCACGCCTGTAATCCCGACACTTCGGGAGGCCAAGGCAGGTGGATCACTTGAAGCCAGGAGTTCCAGACCAGCCTCAGCAACGTGGAGAAACCCTGTTTCTACTAAAAATACCAAAATTAGCAGAGTGGGATAGTGTGTGCCTGTAATTCCAACTTCTCTGGAGGCTGAGGCATGAAAATCATTTGAACCCAAGATGTGGAGGTTACAGTGAGCTGAGATTGAGCCACTGCGTTCCAATCGGGGTGACAGAGCAATACCCTATCTCAAAACAAACAAAAAACCGTCTTGTTTATAACTGTAATTTTTACTGATTGTATAATATTCCTTTATGTGAGCATACTGAAATTGATGTAAGTGTTCTCTATTTATTGATCAGTTAGTTCAGGGAGGAATTTCCTATTAATTTATTCTTCAGGTTTCATAGACACCAAAGCAGCATCCCAGCTGACTCCTTGCTTCAAAAATTTGACTCATTCCATAGATTCTCAGTCTTTTAGGTTGAAACAACTTATCTCTAAATAATCTAACCATTTATTGATTTAAGACAAAACAAGCATCAGTGAAAACAGGGGCTGAGGTGGACAGGGAGGAGGCGATACATAAATCGCTACCTTTGAAAAGTTTGCAGTATTATGAAGCTTAGATGACTAAAGTCTATGAAACAAGCAAGTTAAGGCAGATGCTCATTGCTAGGCTGTGATCCTTACTGCCAGAAAGCTCATGGAATGGGTTTGTGGAGGCAGAGCCATAGTGATGAAAATAGACAGCTCTCTTACCTGTCTTACACTTCCTTTCATAAGCAGATCTCTCTCACAGGTTTGTTCCCCAGGAGTGAGTCATGGTCAGCGACCCACTTGGTGGACGGGGCCTGGAAACTTCTGTAAAGCTTTGTGTTTATATGCTGCATAGCCTGAGTATGGCTCTCAGCTACAACATCTAACACTTGTAGAGTGTTTTCTGTATCCAAAGCACTCTGTGAAGTACTGCATGAGATTCTTCTTATCTCCCTTACACAGGGAGGCAATGTAGCATAATGGTCAAAGACCCAAAACCAAAGCTGCTTTCTGACTGTGTGACTTTAGACGGAGTATTTTCATTTCTCCATCTGTTGAAAGGAGAGACAAAAATATCTACCTTACTGCATTGTTGAGAGGGCTAGATAAGACAGGTGGAGCATTTAGCTTGGTAACTGACACAGAGTAAGCATACACCAAAGGTGAGCTCTTATTACGTAAGCTCCCCAAAACATTTCCCAGGAGGTCCTATTTTTATTTCCATTTCATGGAGGCTGAAATTGAGGCACATAGAAGTGAGGTACCTTGCCCACAGACACAGACAGAGTAGGACTCTAGAGACTGCACTCTGAATTCTATGCTGTACTGTCCAGAAGGAATTTTCCATCAAGGCACAGGGCCCTCCAAGGAGAAGCAGGGCACATTAACTTTTGTATGTGGTCAGGTCTTGGAAGATGAATGCAGAGCCTGAAAAGGAAAGAGAAGACTAGAGATGTTTGTTTGCCCGGGTCCCAGGCAATAATAAAAGAATTCTCATGGCTGCCAGAAGCCAGGGAAGCCAGCTGTAGTCTTTTGGTCTTTAGAAGGGGAGAAGGATGGGAAACTTAAAATATTTTGGCTGCATCAGGGTGCCCTATGGGATGCTGGCTGATTCACCGATGATGCAATATGTGCAAGTGATTCAAATTTAGTGAAAGAAAATGCTGTTCCTGCACTGGTATCCTGGGGAAGGCCCTGACTAGGGGCACTGGCCTGGGCAGAAAGAGTCAGAGAAAACTTGGTTTTTTTTTTAATCTTTCACTTTTTTCTCCAGCCAAGTCGAAGCTTATTGTACCCCTCCCCGATTTCATTCTCCTCCTTTCCTCTCCACTAAAGTACATTTGGTGTGGTGGTGTGTGTGTGTGTGTGTGTGTGTATGTGTGTGTGTGTGCGTGTGTGCATTTATAGAACATGTGGCTACCTATGGTTTTACACAAATATACCAACTTTAGTGTTCTTAACTTATGTTTCTCGTTTTTGTGTTTTTGCAATCTATGTTGATACACATGGCTCTAGTTCATTTAATTTTAAAAAAAATTTTTACTTCCATAGGTTTTGGGGGAATAGGTCATATTCGGTTACATGAGTAAGTTCTTTAGTGGTGATTTGTGAGAGTTTGGTGCACCCATCACCCAAGCAGTATACACCGAACCCAAGTTGTAGTCTTTTATTCCTCACCCCCTTCCCACCCTTTCCGTCTGAGTCCTCAAAGCCCATTGTGTCATTCTTATGCCTTTGCATCCTCATAGCTTAGCTCCTACTTATGAGTGAGAACATACAATGTTTGATTTTCCATTCCTGAGTTACTTCACTTAGAATAATAGTCTCCAATTCCATCTAGGTTGCTGTAAATGCCATTAATTCATTCCTTTTTATGGCTGAGTAGTAGTTCATTCATTTTAACTGCTGTATAGTAGTCCATAATGAGAACATTCTATAATGTGTCCATTTCCTTACCAATGGAAATTTCCATTTTGTAAATATTGGCTATTTCAAATAATATTGCAGTAAGCGTTTTTGTACTATTCTTCTTATAAAGACATGAGAATTTCTGGTTTGGTATCAAAGTTATCCTATCTTTTGTAACAAGGTTATCATATAAAATGAACAGGATAATTTTTCATTTTTCTCCAATTTCTTGAAACTGTTTGGTTAATATAGGATGAGATTCTCTGGGTTTTCTTTCTTTTCTTTTTAGGGTTTGATAAAATAACTTGTAAAGCCATTTGGATTTGGTTAGGTTTTCTTTTTCAGGAGGATGAGAGTGTGATGAGATTGGAAGATATTTGACTAGGAGTGAAATTGTTGAACTAAAAGATAGTCACATTTTTAGTTACTAAATTCCTCTTCAAAGTGGTTGTGTCAATTTATGCTCCTACCAGCACTGTATGAGAGCAACTGTTTCCTCATATTCTCTTCCACATTTGGTATTATTTAGCTTACCTGATGACACCTTAGAGTTTAAAATTTGCGTTTGACTGATGATCGGGGACATTATGTTTCCCCTGTCTGTGCATTACTTGTTCATATATTTTGACTAATTTTTCTAATGGCATATTTGTCTTTTTTCTTAGTGATTATAGGAATTGTATTCTGCGTTCAAATTCATATAACTAGCAAAATATCTTCTTCCAGTTTGTTACTTGTGTGTTTTGCTATGTATTGTAATATATAAATTTTAATCTCCATGTAGGCAAGTTTATCAATTTGTTTCTTTATGATTTTTGCTTTTTTGAGGTCTTAAGATGTTAGTCTTTAACTTCCTAAACATATTCTTTTACATTATTTTGTGATCATTATAAAAGTTTGGGATTTTTTTACACATAGGCACTTAATTTTTCTGGAGTTTATTTTTGTGTACAGTGTGAGCTGGGTATTCAGTTTTATCTCTTTCTATATGGAAAACCAACCATTGACTAGCAATTCAGTTTACTTAATGGTGATTGGTTTATTCAGATGTTCTTACATTTTCTTGTGTAAATTTTGCATGTATATGTGTATCTGTGTGTGTTTGTGTATACACACCTATTTGTGTTTTTATCTATATACTTGTATATAATTTTTCATGTTATCTAAGTTTTTGAATTTATAAGAATTCAGTTTTTTGTAGTATTCTTTTATATATGTGGAGTTCATCCCTTTTTCTTTCTAATTGGGCATCCTTGCTTGAGCTTTTCCTTTGCTATTAGTAATGCAACTACCAGCTTTTGATTTTGCAGATCATTAATATTTTTTCCATTACTTTTACTCTTATTTATTCTTTTCTATTTTCATTGAATTTAATGTTTTCTTTTTCTTCTTGAATACTTAACTCATTTATTTTCAATATTTAATTTAACACATGGATTTAAGACTATAAATTTCTCTATAATTCTCGTCTTCATTGACTCCCATAAATTTGATATATAGTGCTTTCATTGTTATTCAGTTCCAAATATTTTATAACTTCCATTGTGATTTTTTTTCTCTAACTCATTGGTGGCCGGGTGTGGTGGCTCATGCCTGTAATCCCAGCACTTAGGGAGGCCAAGGCTGGTGGATCACTTGAGGTGAGGAGTTTGAGACTAGCCTGGACAACATAGTAAAACCCCCATCTCTACTAAAAATACAAAAATTAGCCGGGCTTTGTGGTACATTGTAGCTTGTAATCCCAGCTACTCTGGAGGCCGAGACAGGAGAATCGCTTGAACCTGGGAGGTGGAGGTTGCAGTGAGCCAAGATTGTGCCACTGCATTCAGCCTGGGTGACAGAGCAAGAATGTCTCAAACAGACAAACAAACAACTCATTGGTTACCTAGATGTGTGATTTTTGCTTTCCAAATTTATGATTTTTTATTCAATTTTATTTTAACTATTTTGTTGTTGATTTGTGAGTTCTTTTTAACATAGAGTCTATGCAATTTCTAAAACAACCTTTATGACCTAGTAGGTGCTCAACTTATGTGTGTGTGAAAAGAATATATATTCTGTACTTGGGTTCTATGTGTCATTGTTAGATCAAGATTGATATTAGTGCTGTTCAAATCTATTGCTTTGCAAATTTTTTTGTCTGCTTGATTGCTGATATGGTTTGGATCTGTGTCCCTGCCCAAATCTCATGTCAAATTGTAATCCCCAATGTTGGAGGTGGGGCCTGGTGGGAGATGATTGGATCATGGGGGTGGTTTCTCATAAATGGTTTAGGATCAACCCCCACTTGGTACTGTCCTCATGATAGCGAGTAAGTCCTCATGAGATCTGGTTGTTTAAAAGTGTGTAGCACTTCCCTTCTTTCTCCTTCTCCTTCTCCCACCATGTGAGATGCCTCACTCCCCTTTTGCCTTCCACCATGATTGGAAGCTTCCTGAGGTCTCTCCAGAAGCAGAGGCCGCTATACTTCCTGTACGGCCTGCAGAACTGTAAGCCAATTAAAACTCTTTTCTTTATACATTACCCAGTCTCAGGTATTTTTTATAGCAATGTGAGAACAGACTAATACAATTGCTTACTAACAAATGTGTGAAAAGATCCTGCTATCTGTGTTGATTTGTCAAGTTAATGTAATTCTGTCATTTTTCGCTTTACCTAAGCAGATACTGTTGGGCACACACAATTCATGATTGGTGTATCTCCTGGGTGGTTTTTCCCTTTTATCATCATGGTGTTCCACCTTTGTGGTAGAGAGTTCGTACTCTACATTCTTGCTCTTAGTTTGGGCCATGTGACCTCTTCTGGAGAATGAGTTGTGAGGAAAAGTGTGCTTCTTCAAAACTGTGAGAAAAAGTGTGGCTCTGCAATGCCTCATTCATTTCTCTCCTCCCCTGCCATGGTGATCTGGGAGGCCTTACATTTCAAATGGCATAGCTAAAATATGTAAGCAGGCCTCCTAACTTATACTGACTTTATGTAAGTGAGAAATGAACTTTTTATATTAACCCGCTGGGATTTCAGAGGTTTGTTAGTTATAAAAGCTAGCATTAATTATTTTGAAATATATTCCTTTATATGATATATATGTATATCACATATATATTTTAATGCCTTTTTGTTCAAATTTTACTTATCAATTCCTTCATATTCAACCTTGCTTTAAATGTGCAGTTCGAGACCAGCCTGGCCCACATGGTGAAACCCGGTCTCTACTAAAAATACAAAAAAGAAATTAGCCAGGCATGGTGGCAGCTGCCTGTAATCCCAGCTACTTGGGAGGCTGATGCAGGAGAGTCACTGGAACCTGGGAGGTGGAGGTTGCAGTGAGCCGAGATCGCACCATTGCATTCCAGCCTGGGTGACAGAGTGAGACTCCCTCTCAACAAACAAACAAACGAAACAGAATATTGCTGGATTCAAATATTCATCTAGATGTCTCTGTTTTCTAATAATGAATTTAATTTATTGTGATTACTGATATATTTGGTCTTATTTCTGCTATTTCATTTTGTGTTTTGTATTTACAAGCTTTTTCTTTGCTTCTTCCCACCCCCCCGCCACCAACCCTGCTTCCTGTTTTCTGTTGGATTGTTTTATTTTCTCTATTTTCTTTGTTTTTATTTTCTGGTGGTATTCCTGGTATTCCTGAAATTTTAATATCTGATCTTTGAAATGTACTTTTTATTTCTTAATTTTCATTTTGTAATAATTTTATACTTACAAAAGGTTGCAAAAATAGTACAAAGAATTCCAACGTATCCTTCTTCATCTGCAGATGGAAACATCTCACATAATCACAGTAAAATCGTCAAAACTAAGATATTAACATTGATATCATACTATTAACTAATTTGTAGGTCTTATTTGCGTTTTTCCAATTGTCCCCCTAGTGTCCTTTACCTGGACCAGGGTTTAATCCAGTATCATTTATTGCAGTTAGTTGTTTTATCTCTTTAGTCTCCTCTAACCTGGGACAGTTTCTTGCTTCTTCCTTATCTTTCATGATCTTGATATTCTGAAGAATGCTAGCCAAATACATTTTGTAGAATGATCTTCACTTTGGATTCATCTGATGTTTTGTCATGATTAAATTGAAGTTATGCATTTTGGGCATGAATACCGCAAACACTATGGGTTCTTAGTACTACATGATACCAATTTCTCATTACTGGTGATGTTAAATTGGTCACTTGGTTATGGTGATGGCTGTCAGGTTTTTCCACTGTAATGTTACCATTTCTCCCTTCCAATTGAGATATATCTTGTAGGAAGATGCCTTGAAACAGGAAAGCATCCTGATTTTCATCTTCATAGTCTTATCTGTCACTGTTAGCATCCATTGATGATTCTTGCCTGCAACACTTATGATAGTGTTTGCAAAATGGTAATGTTTCTATCACCATCGCTTCTTTTATTTTTATTAACTAAAATACACTATAAGGAAGAGTTGTTCCTTTTTTGCATTTCCTTATTCAACTTTTTTATTCTTATTATGTGCTCACTTGTTTTTTCTATGGGCCATAATCCATTATAATCATGATTTATGTTATTGCTTAAAATGTTTCAGATTTGGCCATTGGGAGCATTTTCAAGTTGGCTCCTGTGGATATGCCCCCATTAGTTTTTGAGCGTTTCTTTACTTTTTGGCAACATGAGATGTTTCAGGCTCACCTTGTGCTATTCCTGCTCCAGCCCTAAAGTCTGCCATTTCTCCGAGGAGTTCTGGTTCCTATTAGTGGAGACCAAATTTTAAAACAAGATATGGTTGCTAGGTGTGCATTGCTTCTAGATTCTCTTAGTAGACAAAACTAGGACACTGTTCCATGTCAGTTCATAGAGATCTTCCTCTTTATTCCTGTGGCTGCATAGAATTCCATAGTGTGAATGTACCAGAGTTCATTCAATTACTCTTCTGTGTGTGGATATTTAAACGTTTCAAGTATTTTGCAATTACAAAGAATGTGGCAATGAATAACCTCATGCATGTGTACTTTTGTATTGATGGAGGTATATCTTCAGGGTAAATTCTTAAGAGTAGAATTACTACATTAAAAGGTAAGTGCACGTGTAATCTATCAGATATTGTGAACTCCAAAAGGATTGTAGTGATTTCCGTTTTCACAGCAGTGTTTGAGAGCAATTGTTTCCTTTTTCACCACAGTTTTGTCAATAGAAGTAGTCTTTTTAATTTTCACTAATCTGATAAGAAATGGAATGTCATTTTAATTTGCATTTCTCTACTTATGAGTGAGTTTAATATCTTTTTTATGTTTGAGGGTCATATTTATATCTTTCTTTTGGTACATTGTCTGTTCATATCTTTTTCACATTTTTGTATTGCAGTTTTGGTACTTTGTCCCTCAATTTTTAAAAGTTCTTTATATATTAGTGATATTAGCCCTGTCCGTAGTATCTGCTGAAAGTATTTTCTCTGTCAGTTGTCTTTTAACTTTGCTTATGTTTTGTCTTTCCCATAAATAGTTAAAATTTTACTACTAAATGTTTGTTTATTCTTATTTAAAAATTCTATAGAAACATTTATCCATCTATTCTTTTGTTACCTCTGGATTTTGAGTCATAATTAGAATACTTTTTAATATATACCATATATATGGGTGACTTTCTGTTTAACCTAAGCGTGGGAAAAGTGACTATATATAAACATATATATATATATATATATATATATATATGTACTTGTATGGTTCTATTTTAAAATTTATATTTATTTGAAACTTATTTTTTATTTATTTTATGAAACATTTTTATTTATTGAATGAGGCATGGATCTTGTTTTGTTTCATTCCAAATGGCTATCCAGTTTCCTAAGCACCATGTATTCAAAAGTCTGTCTTTAAAGGAAGAAACAAAACAAAAAATAAAAAATAAAAAAACCCAGAAAACAGAAGTCCATCTTTGACCCAGTTATTTTAGATGTCATATTTTTAATACACTAATATTCCATGTGTACTTGGATCCATTCCTGAGCTTTCTATTATATTTGGCTGGTCTATTTGTCTATGCATGAGCAAATACCACACTGCTTTAATTATAAGGGTTTTACATTATGGTTTAATATCTGTCTGACAGAGTTAGTTCCCCCTTGTTGTTTTCATTTTTCTGTTGTTTTTTCTGTTGTTGTTATTTTTTTGAGACCGAGTCTCGTTCTGTTGCCCAGGTTGGAGTGCAGTGGCACGATCTTGGCTCACTGCAACCTCCACCTCCTGGGTTCAAGCGATTCTCCTGCCTCCAGCCTCCTGAGTAGCTGGGACTACAGGCGCACACCACCACACCTGGCTAATTTTTGTAATTTTAGTAGAGACGGGGTTTCACCATGTTGATCAGGCCGGTCTCGAACTCCTGACCTCATGTAATCCACCCTGCCTTGGCCTCCCAAAGTGCTGGGATTACAGGCATGAACCACCACGCCTGGCATCTGTTGATGTTTTTTAAAGTGCTTTCCTGGCTATTCTTACATATTTTCCCCATATGAATTTTAGTATCAACTGGTCTGACTCCCTAAAAATGCTTGTTGGAATTTTCTTGAGTTAACATTAAATTTATAAATTAACAAAAGGAGAACTGACAATTTTTATGATGTTGAGTCATCCTACTTAAGAATAGATTCTATTTGTTTACTTTCATGTCTTCCAAAAGGTTTAAAGTTTTGTTTATAGAAATTTTGCACATTTCTTGCTGGGTTTTTTCATATATATTTAACCTTTTGCTATTGTAAATTTCTTAACCGTTATTTTCTATAACTGGTTATTGTGTATGTGAAGGCTATTGATTTCTCTATGAGCACGCATTTTTTGATTCAGCAAAACTCTAACCCTCATTCATTACCTTCACTCTCTTCCAGAACAATATAAGAACTTAAGCTTTGATGTCTGCACCGACACTATTCATTTTATTTTTCTCCAGTATTTAAGTTCCTCTTTGATTTCTTCCCATAAGAGATGAGGGTCTCACTATGTTGCCCAGGTTGGACTTGAATTCCTGGGCTCAAGAAATCCTCACTTCAATCTCCTCAGTAGCTGCACCTGGCTTCTTCCCACTCTTGTCATTGTCATTATGATTAGCACTCAATGCTTATTTAGATGTTTCCAAAAGAAATCTAAATAAGAAAAATCTTATTTGGATATTTTAGAAATATTCAAAAGATATTTGCCGATATCTTTGCTTAGTGTTAATTTTGAAGCCTTTTTATCATTTGAGGTTCACTTTCTTTCTTCTTGAAATACACTTTTAGCCCATCTTTCAAAAAGGATTTGTGTAGTAAACTCTGTCTTTTTCTGAAAACACCATTGTTTTGTGTTCACTCTTGAATGTTGGTTTAGTTAGATAACATACTCCATTGTCTTCTGGAATCCTTTGTTATGGTAGAAAGTCTTAGCCTAATGTTATTGCTTGTTAATTTCTCAGTTTGTTTCTGAATGGCTTTGTTTATAATACTCTATTGTTTTATTGCTATGTGTGTAGAGGTGGGTTTCTTTTAATTTATCTGTCTAAGAATTTTTATGTTCCTGCCATATGAGGACTTCTTTCTTAAATTCTGGAAAATTCTTAAGTATTATCTCTTTGAATATTAACTCTTTTCTATTTTTTCTTTTCCTATGTTCTGGAATTCCTCTAATGTACATTTGGACATTGTATCTTCCACGTATTTATATTATATCTTCCACGTATTAGATCTTCCACGTATTTAACCCTTTTTCATATTTTCTCTTTGTGTTGCATTCTGAGCAGTTTTCTTATATCTATTCTTATAGTTCACTTAATTTCTCAATGGTTTTGTCTAGTTTTCTGTTCAACTCACCCATCGAATTTTTTTCACTGACTGTATATTTTTATTTCTAGATTTCAAATTTGATTCTTTTGAATCTTTTCTTTTTCATGCTGCCTTATTTTTACCATGTAATTTCCATTCCTGCTGTTAACTTTCAAACCGGGGCAGATCAAGGTTTTGTGGAATCTGAAGCCTATGCGCTTTGGAAGGCCCCTCTTTAAGAAAAGTAATAAATCAACCACATACAAAATTAGGTAAAATAGTGAATATTTATTTAGAACAAGGAAAGAAATCACAACAAATTATGGATTCAGAAAGCTGACAAATACCACAAACATTATACAAAATCCAGAAAAATAACACTATACTTTAATAATTAACTGCCTGACACGTCTCTGTAGTTGACATCTTCTTCATATGACAAGTTTATAGTATTTTCTAAAGAGAAAATAGAAAGATAGTTCAGTCTTTTCTTTACCATATTTGATCAAAATATAATTTTTATTTTTTGTGGTTTGGAAAAGTTAGTTTCATTTTCAAACATAGTTACTGGCAATATCATAAATTTCTAGAATTGTTGTAAAATTTGGAAAAAGCTCTATCAAATTTTTTCTATATATAAGCTGTATGAATTGGAACTTTGGGGGCTTCCTGAAGCGTGGAGACCCTCAAGTTGGTGATTACTTGCCCTAAAGATCATCTGCCTTTGATCCCAAACCTGCTGGCTGCTGCATGGAGTTCTCTCTGATGTGGGAGTAGCAAGGATTTTGGCATGCTCTCAGCCTCATAGCTTGTGAGGCAAGCACAAAGGAACAGCCAGTTACCATGCTGCAGTTGTTGCCCAATATCTTTCTGGGAGCATGTATGGGGTCTGCCTGCCAGGCTGCACACCTGCTCCAGCTTGCTCATCACATGGCCCATGGAGCAGCGATTTCTCTTACATGAGGTGGTTACACACCTGTTTTCTCTAGTCAGGCAAGCGAATATGTTCATGGCATGAGCCAAACTTCTCCTTCAAAGACATGCTCAGAGCACCTATTGCAGGTGACAAGCGGCAACTCACCTCTGGGGCCAGGATGGGCCCCTGTGGCTGGCAGGGGTAATCTCTTCCCACACCTGTGTGCTTCATACTCAAGCCAAAAGGACATAAAACACATATTAACTACAATCGCTGCTTTGAGGTTGCTTCCTGTCATTTTGGAAGCAGTGTGCTATGGTGGAGAATGTTCTGGTACATATCTGATGAGTAAGTGGTACATCCTGTCCTTTTAGACAGGAGGCATAGTTGTATAGAATTGCAGTGTTGAAAAGACCCTAAATGTCATCCAATTGAGCCACCCAGGGGACCACTGTTATTTGGATGGCTGTCTCTGCCTGTCTGCCTTCTGTCTGCTGCATCACAGGAGACAGCCGATGCTGACATCACAGATTGTGCGTTCCCTGGAATCCCTAGATATCTTAGGGAGAGCAGCAGAGCAGCATTGATGGCATAGGCTCCCAGCTACAGGCAGCCCCTGCTATGCTAACTGAGAAGGAAAGGAAAAGATCCTGGTTTTATCTAGTGGTTCTTAAAGCTTGATTTATGTTCAACTTCCTGATTCGATTTTAAATTTCATTCCTTTTCTTTGGTTCTCTTAAAAAGTACCCTACTAAAGGTCGCTAAAAATTTAGTATCTTGGACTAAAATTGTTAGTTTATGAAAAGTTGGAGTCAGGACTCTTCACCTTACAAATAAAGACCTTCTCCGTGTCCCTAGTACATGCCAGCTGATTCCCACCCCAGGGGCTTTGCCCTCACTGTTCTATTTGAAGACTTTTGGTCAGTTATGACTCTTAGAAATGTTTAAATTTTTTAGAATTAGGGTTAAGGTTAGGGCAACATCTGTTCCCCATTGTCTTTTCCTTCTTGGCTGATGTTTTTCCGCTAATGCCGACTGCACGGACTCCTGGGCACCCCTTTTAGAGAGAAGAGAGAGACATGCATTATTGAAACCTATTTCATCTCCCCAGTGCCTGGAATGTGTGATGTAATTTTACAGTAGGTAAGCTTTCTTCACTTGTTTTTCTGGCATTAATTTTGGACTTTGACCTTCACCGGGAATCGCTAGGCCAGAATTCAACAATTTTAAAAAATTGATTAAATGCTCTTTGTAAACATCATGTAAATGGCCATATACATAGACTGTATGTCCCAGAGTTTACTTAACCTTCTCCTACTTTGGAATGTTTAGATTTAAATGATTTCTATAATTTTTACAGATTCATAAAATAGGAAACTCACTCATACATAATCAAGAGGTGACTGCATTTGCTAGCCTTAGTGCAGACCATAAAATATCCCCTGGAATTAAGGCAATTGAAAGCCACAGTCCAAAAAGAGCTTGTTCATGTTTTAGTTTCAAAATCCTAGCCAAGGAACTAGGTAAACAGTTATCAAAAACACAAATGGTATTCAGGGAAAGAAATCTGTAATATAGTTTAAGTATGCATTAAATCTTTTATTAAAATATCTTGGCTTACTAAATGCCACATTTAAGGTCGCTTTCCAAATAGTTTTAATAATGCTTATACTGCAGTGTAGTTTGTGCACCCATTAAAAGAGAGAAATATGTTTACATGGTGTAGTCATAAAACCTATAAACTGCCATTTTGTAAGTGGCTAAGATGTGAATTGCCACAGAAACCCAGACCTGCAGCAGCTGCAAGTACAGGAAATAAGTTTCTAAATGCTGACACCGGTCATGAAACTGATATTTTATTTAGATGTCCTTGCAGCACAGAGCTCTTGGAAATCATGTTTATAGTCTTCGTGCAGTAGAAATACAAGCAATGGCGTATATTTTGGCAGGTAGTGCCCGATTTAGTTGTAATAATTCACAGCACTGCTTCAGGGCTTCCATGTTGCTCCAGGCAAAAACCTGTATTATAAATTATAGCACACAAAGCTGAATTTGACCTACCAGTTGATGCATAATAAACTGACTTAATTCTGAATATTAACTACACATTGTGGCCTAAAGGTTTTATGCTCTCTAAATGTAGCAATAAATTATACAAAAATCTTCCTCTTGGGTGAAGCCTAAATATAAATAAATCCCCAACCTTAATACTATGCCCAAAGACCGGTTACTATAGATACCAGAGGAATATATTAATCTTAAATATTATTGCTGAATAAAATAACTTTAGAATATCACTAAGTACCTGCACTAATTATAGAAACTTTCAGGAGAAGTTTTGATACTTTAATAAACCATTTCCCATTTGTCACATTTCTTGATTGGTAAACTGAAAGATATCACCTTGTCTCTTCAGTGATCAGCATGGGTGAAATGATTTGTAAGAATTCACCTCTCTAGTCTCAAGCACAAGAGTTAGCCCATATATATATATATTTAGCAAATATTGCTAAGTATATATATACTTAACATATATATATGTGTATATATATATATATGTGTATATATATATATATATATATATACTTAGCAAATATTGGTCAGTGAATGAATGGAAAGGAAGGTTTTGAAACTGATCAAAATAGTCTTGGGTTTGAGGAAGGTAGATTCCTGGATTTAGGTATTTTGCTCTACCAATGAGTTTCTGTGTGATATTGAGCAAATCACTTAGCTTCTCTGAGCCTCTTTACTTGCTGGTAAAAGAGAGATTTCTTTTAAAAAATCCATCCCTATTTCACAGGATTTGAGGTTTGTGCATAGTTGAGACCAACATTTGTGAAGTATTTTGAAAAGTATTACTATCTCTAGCAAAGATGTTTTCTACACGTGAGAAACAACCCTAGCCGAAGGGTGGACTCCTTTTGCCATGTTTGTATCATGGGGCCCCATTTCTTTCTGGCCACAGTTAACTCTTTCTGGGATAGATAGATCTCCTCTTTTAAGAACTTGAACTGAGAGACTCAGAGCCTAGGAGTTGGTTCATAATTGTCCCTGAACCAAGAAGTATCATGTCCTTCTTGGGGCTTGATTCTATTTCCTGCCCCCAGTTTCTGTGAGCTCTCCCTGTATCTCAGTAATAAACCCCCCTTTCTTTGAGTTATATTGAGCGGGATTTAATTTCTGGCAATAGAACCATCCTGAGACAATTTTATGCATATCCCTTCTTCATTCATTTCTTGAGAACCTACTATAAATCAAACTCAGGAACTTTTGATTTTAAATTGTGAGGATAAAACAAAATTCAATATGATATGAGTCAAAAATGCTAATACACATAAAAATATGAGTTGTGGCTTAAACGAAATAGCAGGAAGAAATAATATCTGCATCAGGAGGAGAGGTAGAGTAGGAGAGTCCTAATAGAAGAGAGTTTGTTGTATACCGCCCCCCCCTTTAATTTATACTGCCTCTATTGTGCTAAAAGCCCTGATTATGTCTTGTGTGGACTATTAACAGCTTCCTAACTGCTGTCCTTGTCCTCAGTCTGCCCTCAATACTACTACCAGAGTTATCAGGTGGCATCAACCATATAATATGACATCACTCTTAAAATCAGCCTTGAAAATACCCCCACATCTATGGGCTAAAGTCTGAACTCATGCCTTGGAAAACTGACCATTCTTGGTCCCAGAATTCCTTTCTATAGTCGGGTCTCATTCCTTCTCCACATACTCCAGGATCCAACAATCTGGAACCTTGTCCTTGTCCTTGACTATGTTTTGTCCTCGCCTCTGTGCCTTGGCTTACACCGTCCTCTCGTCTTTACCTGGAAATCCACTGTTCTACCTTACAGCTGAAGTGCTACCTCTTCTGAGCCTTACCATGATCCTTCTCAATAGCAGAAATAATAATTAATTTTTCAAAGTCCATCCATGCCTACACAATGCACTATACATACCAGCACAGTGTCTTATGGTTAATTGTTTATGTGTCTGTCTTCCTTCTTCTTAGGAGGCAACTTGAAGGCAGGAGAGGTCCTCCTCATCTTTTCGTCTTCAGTGACCCAATGGAAAAAGCTCATGGAAGGGGCTCAGCAAATGATTGTTTAATCAGATTGGGATGAAATTTGAACTAGACTTTGTACAATGGTTATAATTTCAGAAGGTAGTTGTGGGACAGAGAGGCTTAAGAACCAGAGAACAAAAACCTGAGCAGCGGGCAGGAGCATTCAGAGCAGATTCAAGGGAGGGCATGTTGTCAGTTAGGCTGGAAAAAAGAGACGAGATAATGAAGATGAATAAAGAAGGTAATGTTGCAAAGATGGGTTAGGACCCTGTTGTGGCAGATTTTAATTTTAAAAATGTGAGCTTAATTTTGTAGGCACCAGGGAGCCCTGCATAAGTCCTTGAGCATATTGGAGATGTGATCAGAACTGCATTTGAAGGAGATTAACCTGGCAAGGTGTGAGGGTGTACTGGGCTGGAGGTCCTGCAGGACTCTCATGCTCCGAGGGAGAAGGCCAGGCATGGTCCCCCATTGTGTCCATCTAGTTAACTATTTCTTTATATTTTTCCATTCTTTTTTTAGACAAATTACAACAGACTTATCCACCATGCCAGTCTCATTTTCTTCATTTTGGTTTTGGGAGTCAGAGCATTTGATAGACAAGAACAAGGGCATATCATCCCCATCCAGATGTCACCCTGACTTTCATTTTTAGCAATGCTGGAGAGATGGAAATGGTTTGATATGGAGACACACTTGACCTGTTCTATTTTTGCCATGCTTTCAGGCGGCTTCACAAGAACACTGGGTTCCTGCATCGACAAGGGAATTGGAAGGTTTCACGTTCCCTCAGTGGCTTTGGTTTCCCTTCTGACTCCCCAAACTTGGCAAAATTCAGAAAGCATGACCTCCAGGTTTCAGCTGCCTTTATTTCAAATATCACTTCTTCCCTGGAGCCTTTGTTAATTCTTTACCAGCCCCCAAGGCTGAAGCGACCCCACCTCTATGGTATTTGCATTTTCTACCTGAAATTATGATTATCTATAAAATGAGCCTATATGTCCACAAGCCTGAAATCTCCCTGAGGGCAGAACCAGGTCTTGTATAGTCTTAAAACCTTAGCACTGCTTACTCCCTATTCTGTTTCATCTATGTCCATGTTCCTTGAAAGTAGCAGGTACTAATACCTTACATTTGAATAGCGCTTAAGAGTTTGCATAAACTCTCTGTACATCAGGAAAGGAAGGCTTTCTCATTCCCAGTTCTGTTTTGCAGATGAGACCATCAAGACTCAGAGTATTTGAACAGTGCACCTTTTGCAGATGAGACCATCAAGACTCAGAGTATTTGAACATTTGCATAAAACGACAAAGCAGAGATCAAGATTCATGTTTTTTCCTTCCAGGTTCATAAATACTCTTTCTACTACATTCTCCCGCTTCATGCTGGCTGATGAATGAGTGAATTTGAGTTTTAGTTAGGATTTTATTTTGGAATTACACAATATTTTAGTGAGGAAAGAACCTGTTGAGATGTCATCACATTCTCTGTAGCATCCTGGGGAGGCACATATGACAAGCCGTGGAGTGCACGGCAGTGCGGAGATTTCCTTGATCCCACTGAAATATTTAAAACTCAGCCATTAATCATAACAGCTGCATTCTTGCTTCAAGTGATCAGCCACTAATGATTTCGACATTCTGAGTTTTAGAAATTCCCATTAATTGTCCTTAAAAAAAGGGCAGGAACGAATAAACTTGACTTCATTTGTGAGGAAAGAATCAATTCCTCTAACTCTCTTAGTTGCTCTTGGTCTCCCATTTTTTTTCCCTTCAAAATCATTTGATCTAAAGTGCAACTATTTTCTGGACTTGTTTCTCCACATCTGAATTGTAAAGGCTGAATGTTCTAAGTGGCTGTTGGTCTCCAGAATCAACAGGAAGGGATGGGCCCTTTGATAACCGGTGCTTCTGGGAGCAGTCCCTGCTAGCCAGCTTAGCTTCAAAACAGAGCAATGCTAGAAGAGACAAGGACTGGAGGCTGAGAAAGGTAAACACTCATGAATATTTAGAGTGACAAACTTCTTTAACATTGAGAAGACAGTATAGCTTTAAGATAATGTATGAGTATGTATGTATTTATACATAGATGTACATTTGGCCGTCCATATCTGTGGGTTCCACATCTGCAGATTCAACCAAATAAAAAGACATGTAAAATTTTTGAGAAAAATTATAAAAATAATAATACAATAATAAAACATAATACAAATAAAAATATTATAGTATAACAACTATTTACCTGCCATTTACATTGTATTAGGTACTAGAAGTAATCTAGAGATGATTTAGAGTATATGGGTGGATAAGTATAGGTTATATGCAAATACTACTCTATTTTATTTTAGGGACTTGGGAATTCATGGGTTTTGGTATCTGTGAAGGGTCATAGAACCAATCCTCTGAGGATACCAATGGACAACCGTGTGTGTGTGTGTGTGTGTGTGTGTGTGTTCATGCATGTAGTATATATGTGTGTCTATGTCTACATCCTCTATATCATTGCTTTATACAGAAGCTCTCAGATTTTCCATAGTTCCTTTGCTCATTGGTTCACAGAATTTGGTATGAATGTGTAGACAAGTTTGTATTCTAGTTTGGAGTTTTTCAAAATGGGTTATTTCTCATCTTATCTGCTGTGTAATGTAATCATTCAGTCTTAACAAGTCAATAATAATTTCAAAATAGACAGCATTCAATTGCTGTTAAGTGAGGAGTTTAATTTTCTTTCTAATGGCAACATTCCCAAGATAATCTCATCAAGTATATTTTAAATTATTTGTGTTTAGATGTTTCATATGAACCTGTATATTCGTTTGCTAGGGCTGCTGTGACAAAGTACTGAAAACTGAGAATTGAGTGGCTTAAACAATAGAAATGTATTGTCACACAGTTTTAGAGGCTAGAAGTTCGAGATCAAGGTGTTGGAAGGGCCATATTCCCTCTGAAGTTTCTAGGGACAGATCCATTCCAGTCTTTTCTCCCAACTTCTAGTAGTTCCTTGGTTTGTAGCAGCATAACTCCAATGTTTACATGGTATTCTCTCTGCGTGCATGTCTACATCTAAATTTTCTCTTTTTATAAGGACACCAGTAAAATTGGATTGGGGTCTGTATGAGTCTGTTTTCATGCAGCTGATAAAGGCATACCTGAAACTGGGAAGCAGAAGAGGTTTAATTGGACTTACAGTTCCTCATGGCTGGGGAGGCCTCAGAATCAAGGCGGGAGGCAAAAGGCACTTCTTACATGGCAGTGGCAGGAGAAAATGAGGAAGAAGCAAAAGCAGAAACACTTGATAAACCCATCAGATCTTATGAGACTTATTCACTATCAGAAGAATAGCATGGGAAAGATTGGCCCCCAAGATTCAATTATCTCCCCTTGGGTGTCTCCCACAACACGTGGGAAGTGTGGGACATACAATTCAAGTTGAGATTTAGATGGGTACACAGCCAAATCGTATTATTCTGTCCCTGGCCCCTCCAAATCTCATGTCCTCACATTTCAAAACCAATCATGCCATCCCAACAGTCCCCCAAAGTCTTAACTCTTTTCAGCATTAACCCGAAAGTCCACAGTCCAAAGTCTGATCTGAGACAAGGCAAGTTTCTTCTGCCTATGAGCCTGTAAAATCAAAAGCAGGCTAGTTACTTCCTAGTTACAATGGGGGTATTGGGTAAATACAGCCAATCCAAATGGGAGAAATTGGCCAAAACAAAGGGGTGACAGGCCCCGTGCAAGTCTGAAATCCAGCGGGGCAGTCAAATTTTAAAGCTTCAAAACCATCTTTGACTCCAGGTCTCAGATCCAGGTCACGCTGATGCAAGAGGTGGGTTCCCATGGTCTTGGGCAGGGTCCACCCTGCTCCAGTATGGCCTTTTCTTAACTAACCCTATCTGTAATGACTCAATTTCCAAATAAGGTCACATTCTGAGGTTTTGGGGGTTAATACTTCAACATGTAGATTTTGAGGGGGATGGGGAGGACAATTTAACCCATAATGGTATGCCTTCTGACACCCCTAAATTCACTTCCTTCTCACATGCAAAATACAGTAATCCCATCCCAGCATCAAGTCTAAGTCCAAAATCTCATTCACATATTATCTAAATTAGGTCTGGGTGGTACTCACCATATGATTCATCCCTGGGGCAAAATTCCTCTGTATCTGTGAACCTGTGGTACAAGTTATTTGCTTCCAAAATACAATGGTGGGACAGGTATAGGATAGATATTCCATTCCAAAAGGGAGAAATCAGGAGAAAAAATAAGGGTTATGGTTCTAAGTAAGCCCGAAACCTAGCAGGGTAAATTCCATTTGATTTTAAGGCTTGAGGATAATCCTCTTTGGTTGAATGTTCCATCATCTAGGCCTGCCAGGGCAGCGATCTCACCCCCTCCACCCTAGGTAATTGTTCTGCCATTTAGAATGGAGGAGGTGGCTTCTCCTTCTGGAACCAAGGAGGTGGCCCCACCCCGGGGTCATTCTTCCTTCTTCTTGAAAAATAACACATATCTGTAACCAGACATCTCTATAAGCCCATTTGCTGCCTTTAGAAGCCCAGAAGTCTGGCATCTTTCCTTCATTTTTTCCTGTCTCTGTCCCCTTCTGTCCAAGTTGGCAACATTTTTATTGAGATGGTTGATTGGCTCCACTTAGTTTCTATAGCAAACACCTGTTCAGCCACACCCTTAGTGCTTTCTCCAGAACATACTTTTTAAATTTTTTGTAATATATATAAGTTGATAATTTTCCTGATGTTCAAATTCTGGTTTCTTTTTGCTTAGCAGCTCCTATTTCAATTTATCTTTCTCCTCTCACAGTTTACTATAAGTAGCAAGAGGAAATCAGGCCACACCTTCAACATTTTGCTTATAAATCTCCTCAGCTAAATAGCCAAGTTTACAACTTACAAATTCTACTTTCCACAAACAGTAGAACACAATTCAGCCATGTTCTCTGCCACCTTAAAACCAAAATTGCCTTTCTTAATTACATCTGCAATGACCCTATTTCCAAATAGGGTAACATTCTGATGTACTGGGTGTTAAGATTTCAACATATGAATTTTTGGAGAACACAATTCAACCCATAACAACCTGCTAAATTTTCACTGTTCTAGAAGGACCTAACAACCCTCTGTCTCAAGATCCACATTATGTTTTTGACTTAGGTGTACTCAATGACAAAACAGCCATCAGAGATGTCAGCAATTAAGCCAGTTAAGTTCTGTGGAGCTGATTTCATGGTTGTATGAGTTTCCAGGGCAAGGTCTCAGCCCTGCGTCCTGGTCTAGCTTAGGTGGGAAGCATTAAATAATAATAGTCACCATATATTAAGTTCCTATGATATGTAAGGGGCTATACTAGAGTCCTCATGGATATATTATGTAATCTTTAGAATAACATTGCAGGGCACTATTTATTATTTCCATTCTAAAGATTAGAAAACCACGGTAAAGAAAGTTTAAGAGACTTGTACATGGTCATAGAGAGTACAGAGATCCATGCCTTGCAGTATCTCAGAAAATTACTGGGGTGGTTGAATCAGTCTGGAATCATCTGCAGACCTGGTATGTCATCTGCCTTGGGGAGTTCATCAATACAACCTTTTTCACTTTGAGTCTTTAGAGCTAGATACCCAAGAATCTTCCCATTTAAAAACAGTTTTTAGTTCTGGTTGGTTTTTCAGCTCATCATCACTTCCAGAGATCAAATCGGTGGTCTGATGATCTGATTGGTACCCAAGTCCCTGCCTTGTTCCTTTTAGCCTCTTCAGGTGATCCTGCTCTTAAAAGCCTGGCGGCTGTAATGATTCTGTGCCTATTTGGAAGAATCTGTTTGTAGTGGAAATTGCTAGCAGACATGGTACTCTGCCTATTTAAGCAGTCTTCCTGTAGACCAAGTTCAGCTCAAATCACACCCTCAAATTTTCAGGTCCTCTTGGACATTATGATTGCCACTGCTTGTGCATCCCTTAGGTTCAGTGGGCTTGGCAAGTGAGGGATAATTACTATTTTGGAGAATTAGTTAATTAAATATTTTTAGCATGTGTCAGTTTAACAATAAGGAATTCCATGGGCATGATTTCTTCCCTCCTAGAGCATTACAATCTCTGCCCAGACCCAGTTAACTCCCCTGTGCCTGAAGTCTTATCATTGAGATCCTGGTGTGCTTCACAGCCATGGCTGCATGAGTTAGACAGAATATATATGCAGGACAAAAGCCCAGAGAACACTTGAGGTGAAATTTGGAGTTCATCTGTTTGCTAAGAAATTTCAGGTTATAGCCACATTATGTTACTTTAATTCTCACTCATTTCAGTATCCTTGCTTCATTAGGTAATAAAGGGTGAAGGTACAGCTTCTATTTTGTCTGTGGCAGAGGCCAAAATTTGGAGATACCCATGGGAATATGTGTCATGTTTGTGAATATCATCCACCTGTGCTGTGTTTGATAACAGCCCATCTATTAGGTCAACTTCAAAAGATCATGGCAAACCCTAGTCAGATATCCTGACTTCCCTCACTGGTCCACAATGGATCTCTTATTTCACACATTCTCCTAAACATGCTTTGATTCTATTTATAAATGGCCTGTACCACCTCAAGGGCTAGTAAGTCCCATAAGTTTCCTACCTGCTGTGTAAAGTTACATTTCCTTTCAATTTTTCCCAAATGGCTTCCTTCCAATTTGGAGGCTGCTCCCTAGTCCCCATGTGTAGGGTTAGCTGAACAAGGCCATGTACAACTTCTCACGCCTCTTAATCATTATCTGCAGAGACTTTGATTGGATTGTTTCTGAGTCCTGATCTTTTCAGACTGAGGAAGCTGTGTCATTTAATACCTTTTCTAACACAACAGAGGCTGCCTACCCTTGATCATCTGGCTTTCCTTCACAACGGGTCTGCTGTGGTTGTTAAAGCTCTAGAAGTGTGGCACCCAGGACAGCAGGGGTCCTCCCAGGCAGGAACCCTACCTGCACTCCTTGCCAGCAATAATGAAATCTCTTGGCCCCATCTTCCTCAGTTCTTATTCCCCCAAAGATTCCTTTAGCCAGAAGAGTGTCCCTCTGAGAATTCTAAAGCAGCTAACATCCCACAAAAGGGGAAGCAAATTTCCTCTGGGGTCACGTCATTTGCTGTCATTCCAAGCGTCTGATTATAGATTCTGAAGTTCTGAAAGCCCCCAAAGAGTGGAATCACCTGCCGAGAAGCTGCATGGCTAGCCAGGGAGAGTCTCTTGATGCAGGCTTTATTTCAAGCGTGAGGACCTGGTTTATTAGAAGCACTAGGGGAAAAACCCACACCTGAGACTTCTCACATGCTTGTGAAATTCAGATATGAGAAGAAACATTGTTGGGATCAATCAGAATCTGCTGGCCACCTGGCTGGAGGGAGATGGCCGAGGAGGCAAATGGTGAAGACTTTGAATATTCTGCCTTGAATAAAGTGCCCTGGCTCCCTGGGGTTTGGACAAGGATGAATGAAACCTGCTTTGGCTTGTTCTGACATCCAGTCCCTGGAGCGAATGGCATCTGCAGCGGGAGGCAGGGGATTCTGTTCTTCCTTTTTAATAGGAGTCTTTGTGGTGCCTGGTTTAGAATCTCTCAACCCTGCCATTCCGGCTCCCTTTAAAGGGTGGCTTGTCAACACTGAATGTTGGGTGAGCCTTGAAAAGGTAGGCTTGTTCTTGGCAAAATTCTGATTTAAAATTAAGTTTTCCTCCGTGCTTTCAACTGAAGATCAACTCAAAGACTTGACTTCACTAAGTGTGGGCCAATGAGAAAGAAAATTAAAAATCTGCTGCCCCCAACTTTTAGGGAACATTCCCCAAAGTGACACTATTTTATGTTCAACCACTTGTAGGTAGAGAAACCCAAATAGAGAGGTAAGGAAGACAGGGGTAGAGAGGAAAGTCGATGAAAGTGCTAACACCAGCATGGCTTTCAGGTCAGGCAAATCCAATTACTTCTAGCTAGCTGTGTGATCTTGGGAAAGTTAATTAATCTCTCAGGGATAATTATACCTATTGCACAAGGTTGGTGTGAGAAATAAATGTAATATTTACACAAGGTGCAACACATTGTAGGTATACAATAAATGTTCTTTTTTCATTTTCAGAGACACTATCAAGGATCCTTCTACAAAGAAAATGATTGCCAAAATGTAATTACTATTACATGCTCCCCCCCAAAAAATTAAACAAAGAAAATATGTGATTATCTCTTTGTTTTACTTTTGGGGGGGCATGCTATGGAATGAAGATGTTTGAACCAACGGCAACACGTTCATGAGGAAGTTAAGTTGTGGCTATAGAAGGCAGATGAATGGGCAGTCCTTATGTCCTTTCTCAGGAGAGCCTCCACAAACACTGGGCAGGATATCATTTAAGGATACATGCCAGATCTGTGACAGAGGTCCTCTGTGAGGACAGGTTGAGGAAAAGGTGTTTCACTTCACGGGTGTTAATAATGGGACAAATGTTAGAACAGCATATATTGGTTGCATATAATTTGCTACTAATATAGAAAGTGATTACATTTATTTTTAAATTTTTGGCAAGTGAAAACACGCCCTAGAGAAAATAGCAAGAGAGGAAAACATGGATAGAACTTGCAGAACTCAGAGGCCTTGATTACTTAAGAACAAAAGAAGAATGTCTTGTGATGGGTAAAACAGAACCCAACCACCAACCTGGGCCATGACATGGCCCCAGATCTGTCTTCTATGGGTAGCCTTGACTCCTTCTACTGTTATTCTACACCAAGCCCTGTCATTTTAGGGGACACCTGCCCAAATGTTCTTCTTTTCTCTCCCCATGTGGACTTCGTTTCCAACATCCCAGGCTTACATAGGAGATCCCTCTTGCGCTTCTTTGGTAACACGTTTCATGTGTTATTCTGTTGATCTTGGAGAGGGGTCCACTTTAAGAAAAAGAATACAAAACTAGGCCTAAAAATATTTATTTGGAATGAGAGAAGAAATAATAACAACTAACACATTTAAAAGCTGGGAAATACCACAGACATCACAAACTTTGGGGAAATTGTTCATTATTTTAATCAATAAATCAACTGATAAACCTCTTTCCTTTATATTTTTTTAGTTTCATACTCTTTGATTGATTATTTTTCCTATGATATCGAGCTTACAATATTGCAGAGAAAGCAGAAGGATAATTTGCTTTTTATCATAGTTGATTGAAAATTATTTTCATTATTTGTGATTTAGAATAGTTTCATTCAACTTCACAACTCATCACATAAATTTTTAAAGGACCAGCCCAAAATGGCAGCATAGTGCAAGCTGGCTTCACTCTCCTTCACAGAAAACTCAAAACAAATATACAGCATTGGGATTTTCATCAGCAACAACCCAGACTCACTATGAGAATGAGATAGTTCCTGGGGCCCCAGAGAAATAATAAAACTTTGAGCAAACAATAGGATAATTGGACTTCCACAGCTTCAACATTCCTCCCCAACATTCTGCTCAGCACCAAGCATGTGGAAAATCTCCCCCCAACTCCTGCTTTCTACACTGGAAAAAGTGGGATTGAAGTGGTCAACCAGCTTCTCCAACATCTTGGGTGTACTTGCAGGAGGCCTGTCTTGCCCTTACCCCACAAAGCATTGTGATTGTCTGAAGGGAGAAAGAACTGTCCCCGAGGACAGCCAGAGACAAAGGGAGAATGTGGGATGACTATCCCCAGCCCTGGAAACTCTGCTGTGTAACTTGGCCAAATGAGATGCCTCATCAGAGTGGCTGCTTAGCAGCACCATGCCATAGGAGGTACATTCTGCAGGTCCGCTGGGCATGAATCCCTAAGCCAGCCTTCCCACACTGCTGAGATAATGCCTGTGGGACCTCCCCAGTTCAGGACAGGAAGTGCTCTAATCATTTACTGGAGCCAAGCAGAACCTGGGTTTAAGGCACCACCTAGAGCCAAAAAGGAGGCAGTGACTTAGCGGTAAAGATTCATTGTGCAAATATATCCAATAAAAACCCAACAAGATGGATAGGGAAAGCTGGAATATATAATTGATCCTTCAGTGCAAAGACATAGATGCATACCCTCAAGAAAAAACAGCAAAGAACGCTGACCTCCCCAAAAGGACAAAGCAAAAATCCAGTGACTTGGTCCTAATGAGATGGTGATTTGTGAGCTCTCTCACCATGAATTCATGTAAATTGTTAAGATTTTCATCAAGTTTGGGAAAACATCAATCAAGCTTCTTTCCTGTGTGAACTGTAAGATTTCAGGGCATTTCACTTTTTTGGTTCATGGACTAACCCTTGATACTCCTTGAATTGGTGATGTTAGGACTGTTCCTGGAAGTGCCCATGGCCAGTGATCATTTAATTATGCTTGGGAATGACCACATTCCACATAAAAGCACTTCACTAAACTCAAATGTGTTTCCAAAACTCAGCTTCCCAGAAGCTACATCCTCCAAGTGCCCAAGATTCCTCCAGTAGCCTTTAACTCTGAGGGGAAAAGATCATGGCAGGTAAATTGGATTGGGAAGCAATAGCAGTAAACCAACTGAAGTCAAACTATCTTTTGCAAATTTTATAAAAATTATATAACCTTAAACTTTATTGGCATCATGGATAATCTGCATCTGTCCCTTTGTCCCTAGGATTGCCCATCTGGTACCTGGTAGAAGGTCAGTTGGGTGAATCAGGGTTACTCAAAGCCCTTCTTTACATCCTAGGCCCTGTAATGCTTTCCCTTCTCCTCCCTCTATCCAGTTTCTGCTCAGCCTTTAAGGCCCAGCTCATGTACATGTCTTCCACCATGACCACCTGGTCCTGTATTGTTCACATCGATTTCTCCCCTGCCACTGTCATATTTCCAGTTGAGACAGGGAAACCTGGAGGCAGGGACACCTAACACAAATAATTCTTGACAAATGACTTGAAAATCCATCTGTTTCCTATGGTTAACTAATTGCTGACTGTCATCTTGACCTGGACCACTCACTAGAACCATATGTTCTCCAAGTTATTTTAAGGATTATCTCATAAATGTAATTTTGACTCTTTTTTCCCAAAGATAAAGGAAAGCCTGCTGGGCTATTGCTCTCTGCCTACAGATTATACAGGAGAGAAAAGCCTCTCATAGATGACTGACTTCTAAAGCAGATGTGCCAAGTTCCTTGGGCTAAAAACTCTTTAGTTGGAAATGATCAGGGCATTTTTAATATGAGTTTTCAGAATGTGTACTTTGAGCAATGCTAATAGTGATCAGTGTGATGGTGACTTGGTTTATGTGTTTCAGGGATTTCAAGTGCTAATAAAACTGCCCAGAGGAACATGAACTCACCTGATATAGCAGAACTAATGAAGGACTCGGTGCACAAAGTGTCCCTTGTCAGAGCGGAAGTATTTGTGTATGGCCTCATCCAACGAGGCATTTGACAAAGACAGAAATAGAAAACCGTTGTGGCCACCTGGCAGAGATTTTCCTGGTGTCTTGGTTTATTATTCCTACTATTGTACTTCATTCTTTCCTAAAAATCTTTTTTTCCCCTCTTTGCCTTTTCAGTTGGCTTCAGCACCTTTGTGAGTCTTCATCAGCACATTTCATTTTTTACGGAACAATGAAAATATAAGAGAGGGATAAATGAGGGAATGAGTCTATTAGTAATTGTGAACGAAGTTGGGGGAATTGCGTTGGCTTCCCTGTTGTTCATCTAAATCAGTTGTTCATTTTCCTTGACACATGCAAGAGGGAGATGAGGGCTCCTGTATTTAAATGAAGAACGATGAGCATCCAGGCTCCTCTCTGAGTTAGGATGAAAATTATTATTCGTTGAGTACCTACTATGGGATGGGCTAGGTGTTTAGCACTGAGGACAAAAGGAAAAGACAAATTTGTCGTAAAGGGAGCTTAGAATCTCTCGAGCCCGAAGTTTGCCATCCTTACAGCACAGTGGCTGCAATCCTTAACTGCACACCTTCTGGGTGCCAGGAATGATGAGAGATCCAGAGAGGTCAGGCAGCCTCTGTCCACCAGGCAGAAGGTGGCAATGCCAGAGAGTAGTCAGACCTGAAGTCCCTGGGAAGACAGCGGGAAATCAGTGTGGGCTGGTAGGGGAGAGAAAGGACAGAAGAGAAACCTGGTGTTCCATTTATCCTGTTTAGCTCACAGCAGCCCTAAGAGGGGGATAGTATCCTAATTAAAATATGAGAAGTTCTGCCTCAGAGAGGTCGATGATTCTTCTCAGTGTTACACAGCTGGTTGCAGAGCTTCTTGAAAGCCAGGAGTGTCTTATGCATCTGTGTATCTTCAAAATGTCCTGGTACAGAGGTAATGCCTGATCAGTCCTTGGGAATTAAAGAAGTTATGAAGTGCTGAAAGCAGGTTTCAAACTTAGCCTTAAGCAGGTTTCAAACTCAGCCCTATCTGAATCCAAGGTCTGTGGTCTTCCCTCTATTCCACGGTGGGTTCCACTGACAGAACGAGAGGCAGAATTGGAGGATATGGCATTGCCACATTCTGCCTGGCCTTCCCTCTTTGGGCACAGGCTGCCTGACCTCTTTAAATCTCTCACTATTCCTGGCACACGGAAGCTGGGCAGTTAAGGATTGCAGCCACTGGGCTGTAAGGATGGCAAACTTCAGGCCAGAGAGATTCTAAGCTCCGTAAGGACAATGGATTTGTCTCATCTTGAGTAAACAACTTAAACAGATTGAAATCCATTTTTAAGCCTCTTGAGGTTCAGTGATAGTGGGGATTTCCTGTGTCTCCAATCCTTGGAGACACAGGATTGACACCAAGGAGTGAGTTCAGGGCTCAAGAGGAGACTCTAGCACCATGGAGAGTGGAGAAGGAACTGAGATGGATACACAGAGAGAACAGGGAAGGAGAAAGTCACGGGTCTGGGGCAAGTGATCTTCTTAGCGTTGTTTGGATGGTTCAGATTGGGTGGTGCCTTGGAGATCATTCAGCATGCCACCTCGTTTTGCAAGTGAGCAAACTGAGAACTGAGAGGTTAAGTAATTACTCGAGGTACACGGCAGTCCGTGGCTGAGCTGGTGCTAGAACCCTGGTTCATGGGCCCCTATACCTCCCTTTCTTATGATTTCTTCATAGTTACCCATGAACAAATATTTAATGTGTCTGCTGTCACTGGTGTGCATCTTTTCTTTGTATTTCTCTTCTTTAAATAGAGAGTAAGGGCACCTAGACAAGCATTAAAACCCAAGAAAGGGCCATGTGTTGTTTTGCACCATTTCTGTAGTGCAAATTATATGGTCATTGGTCTCTAAAAAGATAAGACATGGAGATCGTGTCACATAATGTCCGGTATTTAGCATGACTCTCCATTTGATTTTACATAAATACTGCAAGGATCTGAGGGAATGATGCAATAAAGAATATCCTGTGTACAAATTTGATAAGCTCTTAACAATATGGTGCCTGACAGCCTCTCACTTAAAGAGAAGACATCCCGTCAATCAGCATGAAGCATGCTAAAATCTCCGCTTCTGTGAAGTTCTGTATGCCTGCAAAGCAGCTTTCTTCTCTCCAACTCTTAAGTGTCTTTAATATAATATGCCAACTGTAGCAATTGGAAGCATAACGAATAGTAAGTTGCTTTCTTACTCTCAAGAACTTGTTATTCCCCTGACACCAGCAAGACTCTGGCTTCTGAGTGTTGCATTTGCACTTTTTCCATTCTCCATCCTCCACTCTCTACCCAACCTGGAGTGCAGGGCAGAAGCAAACATCCATGAATCAGGCCTTTGCCCTGAGCTGGGCATAGTGTCAGATAATTTCTTATTTACTTAATCCTCATAATAGTCTTGGAAGGGTGGTAGGTGAGGGGTGTAATAGTGTCCCCATGGTAGAGATCAGGGAACTGAATGTTATGGAGTGAATTATGTTGCCCCCCAAATTCATAGGTTGAAGCCCTAACCCTCCATGTGACAGTATTTGAAAATAGGCCTTTAAAGAGGTAATTAAGTTTAAATGAGATCATAATGGGTGGGGCCCTAATTCCATAGAACTGGCGTCCTTACAAGAAAAGGGAGAGATTGCAGGAGCATAGGTATGAAGAGAGAAAAGGACTTGTGAGGACACAGCAGGAAGACAGCCATCTGCAAGCCAAGGAGAGAGGTCTTGGGAGAAACCAAACCTGCCAACACCTTGATCTTGGACTTCCAGCCTCCAGAACAGTGAGTAAATAAATGTCTGTTGTTTAAGCCACCCAGTTTTTGATATTTTGTTTATGGCAACCTGAACACACGAATACACTGAGGCTCAGGGAAATTAAATCAATAGCACAGAAATGGTTATTCTCCCACTGAGAACATGGAGAAGCCCTCTGAGGCAGAAACATGGGCTCAGGGGACTTGGGTTTGCATCCAGGCTGTGTCACTAATGAGCTGTGTGACATAGGAGAGTTACTACATGTCTCTAGGCTCATTTCCTCATCTCTTACAACAAAAGAAAAAAAAAAGTGAAATAATTGACCTTTAGTATCATTTCCAACCCTTGAAATTCTGTGTCTATTAACATTTTCTTCTAGGCCTCAATTCCTCATCTTTAAAAAAGAATAATAATACCTACCCTAAATAGCCTGAAGAATGTAAAGAGAATCTAATGAGTTACAGGACTAAGGAAGGACTAAGTATAAGATAGGTGTAGAACATGATCTGCCCGGGCCCAAGTCCCAGCTGGGCCCCTTTCTAACTGAAGGTTCCTTGGACAAGTACATGTACTATTTCGAAGCTTCTCTTAACTCACCTGCAAAATTGGCCAAATAATACTCCCTACCTTAAGGAGTTGCTACAAAGAACAAATTAGATGCTCTGTGGACCATGCTTAACAGAGAGCAAAGCCCATCCCATTCTCTATAGTGTCAGTGATTTTTATTGTTATTATAGCCCCAGAATGGTGGGCTTGTCTTCGGTGAGCCCTGTTAGAGTTAGCAGGGTCAGGCTTCAGTTCCTATTCCAGTGCCTACTTGCCTGTGAGCATGGGCAAGTTGCTTAGCCTCCGGGATTTTTGAGGTTCTAACAATTCTGAGTGTTAGGTTAGTGCCTACTGTACCGACGATAAATTGAGATAAAGCACGGGATGTCCTTTGTCAATTATAAAGCTGTATATAAATGTGAGGAATTACTGTTATGAGCAAGGATCATTTCCTCCGTTTTCTGCCAATACTGTATATGTACTGCCAAGAGCCTTGCTCAGAGATGCTTGAAAAATGGGGAGTGTGGAAGGAATGGAAGGCAAATGCTTACTGTTGTTATAATAGCACACAGAGGTGTCATATTAAACAGAATTAATGATAAACTTGGAGAGGGTGGCATGGAACATGTTCCAAAGTGTCCCCCTCCCCCATCATTGCTAGAGAGTGTCTCAAGGCAGGAAAGTGTTGACAGGACAAACACCTGCAGAGTGCTTCTAGCCAGTCCAGATAAAGCTGGGATACCTTTGTTAGATAAACACAGCGCCCAGTGGCTGCCAGAAAGGTCACTGGTGAGAAAGGGGAAGGTGATCTGTTTTTTTCCTATCTGGCATATGAAAGCCAGACTTTTTGAGGTTAGGCCTGTGGTTACTGGTTGTGGCCTATCTGGAACGTCAAAGGGTCAGGCGCATGGTAGGATGAGGCCTCTAAGGACCCTCAGGGCCAGTGGAGAAGGTGGGGTCAGAGCCTTCTAGGACCAGAGGCTCGTGCCCAACATAGCTCTCCAACATAGATGGAGTCCACCTGCCCACTCCTCCTTCCTCTTCGTGGACATAGGGGTTATGGGAATGTGTTGGATGGGGGTTGGAGTCAGTAATGTGGGGCTTGGGATGTTGCAGAAATTTTGGCTATAGGCATTCTTTTCTAAGCTTTTCTCTCTCTGAATCAGATTGTTTCAGGATATTTGCTGACTCCCATTGCATGAGGAACACTGTGAGACCAATAAAATGTCCTAAGACTGCTATTCAGTAGTTTCTATCTTAATTTCTATTAACTGTCTTTGAAGTGTTTTGAAATAAACTCTTTCACATACACATTTTCACAAATTATTTCTTACCTATACTTTGCGCAATATGCTGTAATATTTTCTATTCTATTTGATTTTATTTAAAAAATGTTGATCAAGACCCATTAAATTAAAGTCATGATGCACAACAAGTTTGCAACCCTCAGCTTGGAACCACAGGAATATTCTATGGCCATCCAGAGATACCACAATGTCCTGTGAACAGTCACTGAGCTGTACCTTTGTGATGTGTGCACCTTCTGAAACAGGATGACAATGTAGAAAGACCATAGGCTTTGGTGTTAGACCTGAGGGCCAATGCTATCCCTTCCTGACTTAAGCCCCTTTTTCCTTATAATGCCTACTTTACAGAGGAGTTGTAAGGACAGAGTGATCATGTGTATGTGAAAATGCCTGACATAGTCTGGCCCAAAGTAGGACTTCAATAAATATTAACTCCCTTCTTATTTCTAACCAGCTGAGGGTCAGAGTCCCTGACAATACTTGCAGTTTTTTTAGAACATCTGTCCTTGCTATGTCCGCCTGTTAGCTTCAGAGAGCCTTTGAAGGAAAACAAAAGAGTTGCTTCTCCGCACTGATTGCTTTGAGGGGCTTCTTTAGGGTTGAATTTCAATAATCTTAGAGTTGCTAGGGGAGCTTAAATATTGTTCGCTCTCAAAGAATTCAGTGGCTAGGGATCTTGCTATATAGAAAGATGATTTTATTTTTTTTGCCTTGGTTAGATGTCTTTTCTGGTTAAGAGGCTGCTCTGCAAACACATCAAGAAGAGATGGTATCTGAACCCAGGACAAGAGAAAACTTATCAACAGCTGAGTCAATAAAAGCATTGTAGCACCTGATAAGCAGTTAGGTAAAATGCATCTGAGCCCTCCTTGTGTGATTTCAGATTTTTGTGTCCCATGTTTGACTTCCCATGACACATCCTTGCTCACCACCTGTACTCAGTGTAACTTAGTTATCACTCCCTGCCTGTGTCCTAGACACATCATAGAAGGGTCCAGGCTGGACTGTTCTGGAAGAAAGAGTAGTCTGTTTTGTGCTCCTTGTCATTTTGTAACTCACCAGCACTTGCTCCGTTCACTCTGTGGCCAGTGCTCTGAGACCCTCATCCTCTCAAGGTTCTCTGCTGCCACTTGCAGCTAACCACAGGAGATGAAGAGCAAAAGCAACACTGTCCTCCCCACCACTCATTATCCCAAGTATGGACACAGGCTTCCCCACCACATCCCAGGACTCTTGTGTTTAACACAGTTGAGTACTTGAGGACCAGGGAGCACTAGGGGGATGAGAACTGAAGACTTGTTCAGATGCTCTGCTCCCGAAGACCATCACTGACACACACTATCCTATGTGATGGGAAGGGCAATGCCTTAATTCATTTGGAGCAGAACCCTCCCTTTCATTTTCTGTCTTACTTCAACTCTGCCTCCCCACACATCTGCCTCCTCTGGCACTTCCTCTTCCTGATATCCCAGGGAACCCTCCACTCAGTTTATGATGCAATAGCTTCTCCCTCCAAATGACCTGCTTTATCATGCAGATCAGGTCAGTTCTTTGTTTCAGTCCCTTTCCTTCTTTGCAAAAAACCCACAGCAGACTCATAACTTCAAAAATTGTCTTCACTCCTGAGATAAATTTTTTCACTCCTAGAATTTGGAAATACTCACTGGGTTTTGTTTTGGTTTTGTTATTATGCTTAGGATGATTATTAGTTGATGCCCTTTGGGTGGGCTATCTATACCAACCTCCACACCCACCCCTGAAGTTATCTCCTGGGTCTCAGATGGTTTCTGATGCCAAATCTTGTTTGTCTATTCCCAACTGGTGAGCCCCTGGAGCGGATAGAAACTACAGAGGAATAGACTTTGTTCTACATAAGAAAGGGCTGAGTCATGGTCATAGTTAGGATGAGAGAGGATGTCTGAGCAAAACTATAGCATCCAGAGGCTGGTTTCCATGAAGCAAGACTGAAAATAAAATATAATCTTATCCTAAGTGGCATCCCTCCGGCACTAGGTAATAACAATACTTGGATCTCCTGTCAGGAAATATCCAAAAAGCAGAGATGTCTGGCATATGTGGAGGACATTAGATGCATTAATATGTTATTAGGAAATGATAGGAGCAAATATTCAAACCAGGGACTTGGCTCTTATCAGTGGGGCTGTTTGTGTATTAGGAGAGAAATTACCTCTTCACTTGAGATGCACAGCATGTGTTCAGACCTGTAAGTCTGGTTTTGGAGTCACAAATGGAGATGTCCTGAAGTTGACAGAGGTGACAGCTCCTCACATATGGAAAACTGAATAATAACAACAATTCCATTTGTGAAGATGGGCTGGAAATTACATTTTCAATTTTGATGCAAGGCAGGGGCTGAGATGAACAGCTTCAAATTGGAGTTTGCCTGGGCTATTTTCCTTTTTAAGTGACAAAGGAAATAATGGTTGATGAAGTTGCCTTTAGGGGATCTGGGAAAGATTCTTTCTACTATTAAGAATATGAGATTTCACATGGAAGCTATTAATTACTACTAGCCATTTGATAAATGCAGCACTTGCTGATTTAACTCTGTCAAACACTTTGTTGCCCACACTGCTCCGAATGGCATAGTTGTAAATACAGATTGCTGATATTCATAGAGGAGTATCTTATAAAAGGCTTAAGTTGGCTTCTGTTTTTATTTTTGTTTTTCAATGGACAGTGTGATGGGACTATGAATGTGAATAAATACATGGTTTACGTTACTTCAAAAAATGAATATCAAGTCAAACTGGTTTTAAAGGAGGGAAAAACAGAATTTTGAGTCCTAATCTCAAAAAGGATAAAATATTTACACAATTACTTTGTCTTGAAACTAAAGTTACTTCTTTTGATTTCAGCCAATTGTAAGAGTCGCTAAGAGCTTGGGCTCTTGAACCAGAGGCAAATGAACATGAGCCCCTCCCTATTCTAGCTTGGTTTCTAGTTCTTGTGTAGATGGCTTGTTAACATGGCTATTGGCTTCCACTCCTAAATCAACCCTAGATGAAACCTTACAACAGCAGTTTTCTACCTTTTACATTAGAATCACCTAAAGAGTTTTAAAAAAACACTGAGGCTGAGTTCTGCTCTAAGTTTGGAGAAGCAGGCATCTAACAAGCCAATTCTCCCATAAACAAAATCTATAAATCCTGGACAAAATCTCAAAAACAATCCCTTGAAGTATTTCAAGACCGAAATCAGATAAGTGGATTTTGGAGACGTGCTGAATCTCGAAACAAGCAACTTCCACAGAGTAAGTTCCATGGCTCTGTGGCAGCTAAAACTCTAAAACAAACCCCTCTGAAGATTTGGACAGAGGAATCAGTTGAAAGAGCTCAGATCAACCAGGGCGGCAAGAGTATGAGGGGGAAACCCTGAAAAGAAAAGAACTAAAAAAGAGAAGCTCCAAATTCTGTGTTCAAACTCAGTCCTAGTTTCTGGCTGAGTTTCATGAATGCATGGGACAAATTGGAAGCATAATACAGCTAAAGCTTAAAGAAATAAATTGAGGTCCTAACGCTCTCTCCCAACCTCAGGGGTGATAGTTTGTAGTCTAAGTTGAATCAAATTAGTAGTCTACTAAAACAAAAATGCCAACACTTCTTTGGATGAATATAACATAATCCAGAGTATTTACAATGTAATATTTACAACATCTAGGATATAATCCAAAATTGCTCAACATATTAAGAGCCAGGAAACTATGACCTGGTCTCATGGGAAGAAACAATGAACAGATGCTAATCTCTACATAATAGTTCGCAAGGGCTGCCTTAACAAACAATTATAAGCTAAGTACCTTAAAACAACAGAAATTTATTCTCTCACAATTTTGGAGGTCAGAAACCTGAAATCAACATGTCAGCAGGGTTTCTTCCTTCTGGAAGCTCTGAAGGACACTCCTTTCCTTGCCTTTCTCCTCACTTCTGGTGGTTTCCAGCAATCCCTGGCATTTCTTGGCATGGGGCTGCATGAATCCAATCTCTGTCTCCATCTTCACATGACCTTCCTCTCTGCATCTCCATGTAACTAATCCTCCTGTCTTTCTCTTATAAGGACCCATAGTATTTTAAATATAAAGTTTTGTATCCAGACATATTATTATTTAAATATGAAAACATAAAAGTATTTTCAGGCCTACAAGGCTGTGAATGGGGCTTAAAACACAAAGATCTATATTGAAAAAACTTTGGAAGGAAGTATTCAAATCAGTAGAGAAACAAATCCTGCAGATATTGCAAGAGATATACAAAACAAGGATGATCATATATTTCAGCAAAGATTGGGTATTTTTTGACTCTAAAGAAAAGCTAAGCAAAAGGAAAAGAGGAAGTATATGCTTAATAATTCATCACTAAAATTCTATGTAGTATCACTGAGAAGGAAGTTTGTAATATGAGAATGTGGGTGGGTAGAGACCAAGGGATATGAGAACAGGATAAAGTTCTTATTTTGTTAGGGGAGTGCTATAGGTATCAATTTTTTTTTTATTTTTTAAAAAAAGGCAAGAAAAAAGACTAATAAAAAAACAAACAATTTAGTAAATTGAAAGTAGAAATTAAAGTTATAGCAACAAATCCTTGTATACTCATTATAAATATAAATCATCTAACTAAATCCCCAAGTTAGAAGACAGAGATTACTAGATTAGGTTTAAAAATATAGTTTCATGTGTTTTATGAGACTAAAACAGAATGAAGTGGAAAATTTTAAAATAAAAGAATGGGAAAAGATATATTGGGTAAATATTAACCAAAAGAAAATCAGTGTAAAAGAAAAAGTAGGTTTTAAAACAAGAAAGCAATATTAGGGTTAGAAAGGGTAACATACAATGATAAAAAACGTTTGATCCATCAAGAAGAGGATGTGACAATTCTAAACACATATGCAATTAATAAAATAGCCTTAAAATATATAAAGCAAAAGTTGATAAAGCCATAGGGATAAACTGATAAATCCCCCACCATGTTGGGAGATTTCAACTGATTCTTTTGTTTACCGATAGGTCCAACAGGCAAAAAAATTAGCAAATGTGCCAATAGTTTGAATAACAAAATTAACAGGTAGAATCTAATAAAGATGTATGGAAGTCTATAGCCAAAAATTAAAGAAAATACATGTTATATTTATTATACTATTTATTAAGTATTTAAGGAGTTTAAACTGAGTAGCAATTTTGAATGTGTTAGTTATTTTTGCATGTTACTTGCAAAACTGTACATGTTTTCATTGTCTCACTCCTTAGTTTTCTGTTGCTATGTAACAAATTACCACAAATATAGTCATTTAAAACAAGGCAAAAGTTTCTGTAGGTCAGAAGTCCAGCTTGGTATGGCTGGATTCTCTGCTTAATGTCTCACCAAGCTAAAATCAAGGTCTCCTCAGGGGCTGTAGTTCTGCGGATAAGGGTCCTTTTCCAAGCTCACTGATGAGTGAATTTGGTTTTCTGCTGTTGTAGAAGTGAGATCCGGCCGGGCGCGGTGGCTCCTGCCTGTAATCCCGGCACTTTGGGAGGCCGAGGTGGGCGAATCACGAGGTCAGGAGATTGAGACCATCCTGGCTAACATGGTGAAGTCCCGTCTCTACTAAAAATACAAAAAATTAGCCGAGCTTGGTGGCGGGCACCTGTAGTCCCAGCTACTCGGGAGGCTGAGGCAGAAGAATGGTGTCAACCCAGGAGGCGGAACTTGCAGTGAGTGGAGATCGTGCCACTGCACTCCAGCCTGGGTGACAGAGCGAGACTGTCTCAAAAGAAAAAGAAGTGAGATCCCCGTTTCCTTGCAGCTGGTCTCTGCTCTCTGCTCCTGGGGCTGCCCACATTCCTTCTCAGAGGGCCCCCTCCATCTTCAAGCCAGCAGTGCCTCATGTCATTCTTCTCACACTTCCAATCTGTCTGACTTCATCTTCTATCTTTGTCTGCTGCCACTATGCAGAGAAAATTCTCTCCTTTTAAGAGCGCATATGATTAAATTAGGCCCACCTGGATAATTTCCCATTTTAAGGTCCATTGTGCCATATAACATGTCAGAATTATGGGAATGATATGTCATTAAATTCACAGGTACCAGAGATTAGAGCATAAAATATTGGGAGCCATGCCTAGAAGTTTTGCCTGCTATAAATCCTTACTTATTTTTCTCCTTGAGTCCGGTTATTTTTATCGTGTGAAATTCCATGACATGGTACTTTTGTAGAAATGCATAAACTATACTATAAGAGCAATGACTGTATGTCATAATTCCCCATATGATCATCTCTTTTACCCAAAGGTATGAGACAGACATACAGGAGTTTTGAGACATGTAGGAGTTTTTGTAAATCTATCATTTTGTAATTGATATCTGCATTGGGGTCATAGAAATAGACTATAAAATGTTAATTCTTTAAAATTTATAAAAGCTTTCCTTGAAGTCCAGTACTTAGATAACTTTTCTGAAGGTTCCATTTGTTCTCAAAATAAATTTATGTTCTACATTTGGTATAAATTTCTATTAATTGTGTTATTAAAATTTTTTATATTTTATTTATCATCTGTGTTATCAGTTTCTGAGAGAAGTATATTAAATTTTCAACTATAGATTTTGTTTCATATGTTATCCCCATAATATTGTCACTTCAAGGCTATGTTTTATGTACATACATGTATATAGCAATTATATATTCTTTTGTTTTCATAAGCTTATGCAACTTGGTTAAGGGAAAATAAATCAATTACCAGCCGAGGTATTAGATGATCACTCTTCTATTGACAACTTCTAACACTTATTCACAGATAAGATATATTAAAGATTATATTGGAAGATAAACTAACTGTGTTGTCTCCTAACAACTTAAATGGAAATTATAAGATGTTGAAGACTGTTTTTGAAGCAAAGTGTTCCCCAACTTCTATTTTTCTAGAGACAAAGAACAGATTATTCTTTTATTGACAAGCATAACATATAACATGTTTTGTTTTGCTGATGCTATATATTCAGCACCAATTCTTTAGCCCCCTCAGGTATGAGCAAAAAGTATATCATGTACATGAAATCTCTATTGCTGGAGGGCTTAAACAAGATGGATGCTGCTACAGCAATGATGCTTCTCCCATGTGACACCTGAGTATTCATCTCCCTGCTGCTCAGATGATCTCCTTAGCAGGTTAGAGCAGTGAGGAATGGTTTTAGCATCATAACTAAGTTAGATTGAAGTATTGGACACATAATATACAAGTTTCCTTATTGAAAAATTCTGAATCTTAGCTACCGATTCTTTTGCAACAACTTTACATTTTCTGAAAGCAGTTACTGTCCAAAGTTAGAAGCAAGTCATTCTGGTTGAGCATGTACATGAGTAAAGAGATGTAAAAAAAATTAAAATGTAAAAGAAGAATTCCTTTAGGAGAGTTGCCAGATTAGAAAATTAAGAAGCACCAGTTATTTAAAGTTTATCTCTCCTGTAATGCAGGCTATTCTTTTTTTTTTTTTTTTTTTTCTGTGAGACAGAGTTTCACTCTTGTTGCCCAGGCTGGAGTACAATGGCACAATCTCAGCTCACTGCCGCCTCTGCCTCCCGGGTTCAAGGGATTCTTATGACAGCTCCCGAGTAGCTGAGATTACAGGCATGTGCCACCACACCTGGCTAATTTTGTATTTTTAGTAGAGACGGGGTTTCTCCATGTTGGTCAGGGTGGTCTTGAACTCATGACCTCAAGTGATCCACCCGCCTCAGCCTCCCAAAGTGCTGGGATTATAGTCATGAGCCACCGCGCCCAGCCTAATGCAGGCTATTCTAACATTAAAGTAGTATCATTCATTGCATGTCATACTTCTGAAACTGCCCCCATGATATTTTATTGATTTTTCTTTGTTTTTGATTTTCAGGCTATCTCTGATAGTAGAGGGTTATCTCGGTTTGGATCACATAGCACTGGAAAATAGTGGATAAAAGAACCTTTGAAATAGTTTAAGCAGACTACATTGATGTTAAAATATGAAGACAAATATTGCCATTACTCTTAACATATGGATGATAAATTATTTTAAATGCAATCTTAAGTGGTTTCAATGCAACCTTAGGTTGATTTATAAGAAAATAAATTTTCACAAAGTAAGCACTACTTGATATGGACTATTAGGTCCCATAATTGTGACTTGCCAATAACAGTTATCGTTCCTGACCAGATCTGCAGAGCATTGTGCTAGAGAGTCACGGGCCAAAGAGCTAAGTTTCAGGCCATGCGTTGCCTTTATTTGGTCTGGCTCTGTACCCTCCTGGTGTGGGCACAAGATTTGGACTAAAATACTTGATTTTGGCTGGTAGGAAGGCAGGAAGGGTGCCTTTTAACTAAATAAGCAGTAAGTTGGATAGGGAAGACAGGACCAGGGACCAGTCATAGGATAATCAGGAGAGGGCAGTGGAAGTTAGTGGGCAATAGAAACCCTCAGATGTAGAGATGCAAAGAGAATCAAAGAATCCCCACTGTTATAAGTTCTTTTTCTTCTGTCCCTTTTATTTGCATAGGCTGTTAGTTCTTGTTTCTTACTATAATTTCTAGCCTTAAATCCTAGGTTATATTTTGACTCAACCCTGTTTGTTGGGCATGAGGAAAATTAGAGACACATTCTGGGGTTTGGAGTGAATACACTCTCTGGTGGGGGAAGCCTCTGCATCATCTGCATGTAATGGAAGCACTTCCTTAAATAGGGAAGAGTTGGACACCTTTGCAGGTCCAATGGTTCAGGGGAATCTAGGGATCAAAACATGTTACTGCACCAACCCTGTTGACCCCATCATGTCAGGGTCCCACTCTTTCCCAATCAGGGCCCTAATTTTGCCTGTGTTGAGAACTTAACCTTCTCTGGATCTTAGTCCTGATCTTCAGTTTTCTTTCCATCCCCCAAGGAAGCCTTCTGGTTTTCACCCAGCTTTTAATTGATAATCACCATCACCGTCTTTCTCTACAGTTTCATTTGTCCCCAGCAACAGCCATTCAATTCCATTGTTCTTTAAACTCCTATTTCCCCTATATTTCCTCGACAGCTGACTATTGCACTCCTTCCACCAGTATATCATCCCAGTTCACCACTTGTGAACATTTTGGCAGTTGTGCAGCAAACTTGTGCTAGGTGCAGTCTGTGCTCCTCCACCTGCCCTGTTGGTGTCCTTGATCTGAATGCAAAATTCTATTTTAGTATCTACTTTCCTGGACTTTTCCTGGTAGTACCTGTTGTAGGTTGCGATCCTCCAATAGCACATTCTGAGACAGAGATGAGTGTGTGGGGATTTTATTAGAAAAAACTCTGAGGATCAGCCTCATCGGGGTAGGGTAGACAGCAGGATCAGTAGAAGGAGAATCTGGGCTGCAGTGCAGTTTTAACAGAGGCCCCAGCCAACCACAAAAGAAAGAGCTGAGAGGCTGGGATGGCCTTTTGGCATTGTCGCCATTGGCCTTTTGGGACAAAGGATCTGGTTCCTTATACCTCTGCAATGATCAGATGTTGGGTACAGTTTGCCTTGGGAATGGGGTGTGATCTTGAGCTCTTCAGCTGAGGACAATTTCTGGAGAGCACTGATAGCTGAAAGCACTGTGTGCAGCTAGCTGGGTGAAGGGTGATGTGGGCACGTTGTGCCTTCCAGGGGAAGATGCCAGCAACTCTTGCTAGTTATTACCTTGTTACCTGCTTTTCTATTTCCTAGAGTTGGTATGAAGATTAGAGAGAATGTGGAAAGTGCCTGGCACAGAGTTGGTGCTCAATGTATTATTATTAATAGTAGTATTAATATTAGTATGTATATCTTTATAGTACTTTGCCATGTATTTTTTTCATAGTTGTAATCAGCTAAAATTAAGCATATTTTTCATGTTGCCACATAACCCCTATAACCATGATTTTGATTGGTGCTTCAAATGTAATTCCAGTGGGTTGATTATAATTTACTATTTTTACTTTGTGTATAGTTTCATGTCTTTGCAGTTATAATACTGAATTGGACATCTTCATGCATCAATATTTTTCCAGGCATCAGATTATTTTCTTAGGCTAGATTCCCAGAAGTGTCATTACTGAATTAAAAATATTTTGATAGCTTTTGATTAAGAGTGCTAAATTGCTTTACAAATATATTGTAATAATTTCATGGCCACTAGAAATATTAAGAATATCAATTTTCCTGAAGCTGTATCAATAATGGGTATTATCAGTTTTTTTATCAAAATCAGGTGAATAATTTCAATTTCTATTTCTTTAAGTGAACTGAATATTTTTTATAAATATTTACTAATACTGTAGTATACTCTTTCATGAACTATCCATTCATGCCCTCTATCTACATATTTATTGGGATATTATTAATGCTTTAAAATAATTTTGTGAGTTCTTTATATAATTATACTATTCATCCTATGCTTTATTCATCTTGCTTTGTGAACCTGTTATTTGCTTTATTTTACACTATGCTTTAGATATATAACACTTTAGGTCTTCAGGTAGTTGTATTTGTTGATCTTTTACTTTGTAACACATTCTTCATTTTATAGCATAGTACATCATATCATCTTAAGGATTCTCATAAATATTCACTTTTATCTTTTAATTTTTCTAATTTTTTTTTAGTCAACTAATTCACTCACAATTTATCTTACCCTGTGGTGTGATAGGAGAGTATAAACAGTTAACCAGTTATGGCAATGCTGTTTTATTAGTAAAAGTTAGTCGAAAGGGGTGAGGTGGAGTTGGGGGCTGACAAGATAGAGAGGAATTTGGGAGATAAAGCCCAGTGCTGGGAAGGAGCAGAGTTGAGAGAGGTGGATCAAGGAAGCCAGGTCAGAGTGTTCTGTTGTGTTTGGTTTCTGATGCATTAAACTATTCTGGTGAAAATAAAGCTAGATAACTCCGTGTTAAGGAGGGATGTGCAGCAGCACTTGACTGACGGTGTGCAAGTTCCCACTTAGTAAGGTCATGTGAAGAAAATGTCCCCTTCCATGTATCCAAAGTGTTCTGCTGCTCTGGGGCCCTTATGCAACCAGATTGGAAGCCAGCTCGTTGAAAAATCATTCCTTTTCCATTGATTGGTAATCTTGTATTTTCTTCTAGTTTCTATTTATTCTATGCTTTGGTTATGCTGTTTATTTTTGCATCAGTACCAGAATGTTTTAATTATTGACATTTTACTGTGTGTTCTGGTTTTGGGAAGGGCTTCTTTCATCTGATTTTATGTTTTTAATATAATTAAATTTTCTTAAACTTGATTATTTTTCCAAATTAAATTTACCATAATTGGATCCAGTTTAAACAAACAAACAAACAAACAAATAAAATCCCTATTGGGATATTTATTGAAATTACTTTAAAGCATAATATGTTAATTGGAAAGAATTGGCATCCTTAAAATATTTAGACTTTTCATAAAGGAACATGCTGAGTCTTTCCATTAGTCAAGTTTTATTTTATATCTCTCAGTAAAACACTTGAGGCTTCTATTCCCACTTCTCCCAATCTAGGTCACACATTTCCCATTAAGATTCTATCTTAGTAGTTTGTATTTTTGGTTCTATTGGGAATGGTTTTTTCATCCTCTGTGAAATGTTCTATATCTTTATCTAGCAATTTTATTGATTTTAAAAATTAACTCAAATACTTTTTTCAATGGATTGTTATAAATAGTAGTAATTTTCTTATTTCCTTTAAAATATATATAACTTTTTCTTCCATCTCCCTCTTATTACTGGCCAGAACCTATCTATGAATATATTTGTTTTGTGCCTGGTTTTACTAGTACTGTCTCTAATGGCATCAGCTTTAAGCATGATATTGCCTCTTGGTTTAAATCAAATGTTTATATGTTGAGAGAGACATGCTTCTATTTTCACTACTTGAAGATGTTTTATAAATAGTGGGTATTGAATTTTATCTGCTATATTTTTATCTTTTTATGATAAGATTATATGATTTTTCTTACTTGGCATATTGCTAAAATTATTGTAATTTTTGGTACTAATCTGTCCTTGCCTCCCAGCAATAATCCCTATTTGATTATAATAGTCAGGTCTTTAAGTTAGCTTTCAAATTTCATTTACTCTTATAGTTGAGATTTTATGTCTGTATTTGTAAATGATATTGGTATATAAGTTTTTATCCTGCATATTGCAGGTTTTGTGTCATTTTTATACTTGCTTGGAACTGTGTAGCTTCTTGTATTATTCTATGTTCATCAAATTTTATAGACATTTGTAATGGTCTTTTTTGTTTGTTCTTAAGGTTTTAAAAATCTCACCAATAAAAGAAACTTATGCCAGAGATGTGGGAGAGGCACAGCTGTTTGTCTAAACATGTTTACCTTTGCTTATTATATATATATATAATTTTTTTTTTTTTTGAGACGGAGTCTCACTCTGTCGCCCAGGCTGGAGTGCAGTGGTACAATCTCGGCTCACTACAACCTCTGCCTCCTGAGTTCAAGCGATTCTCCTGCCTCAGCCTCCCGAGTAGCTGGGATTACAGGCGCCCGTCACTACACCCAGCTAATTTTTTGTATTTTTAGTAGAGACAGGGTTTCACCATGTTGGCCAGGCTGGTCTCGAACTCCTGACCTTGTGATTTGCCTGCCTTGGCCTCCCAAAGTGCTGGGATTACAGACGTGAGCCACCGCACCTGGCCTATTTATTATAATCTTTAAGTTTTATATTAAATTAATTTTGGTAGGTTTTTTTTAGAATATTATTAATTTCTTTAATGTTTTCAAATATAACAATATTCTCATTCTTTTAACCTATATATTATATGTCATAGATCCTTTCACTTAAAAAAGTTTTTTGGTTTTCTCCCTGATTTAATATGCCATAGATTTTATTTGTAATTTTAAAAAATATCCAGGAACTGGTTCTATTTATTTATAAATCCAAACACAAAAGCTTCATGCCCACAAATGATTAGGAAATGAGCAGTAGAATTATTAAATGAAATTAGTAATCTGATGCCAGTCTTCTCTTTCCTTTGTAGATAATCATTTTCCTTCAATCTGGAAAACTAAAGATTTCCTTTTTATCCTCAAAATGTATATTTCCCCTGGTTACACTTAGGTCAAATTCTTCAACAATAATACTGTTTCAACTCAGTTGGCTCTTTTTAAAATACAGTCAAATCTTTCTTGGAAAAATTTTCTGCTATTCTTTTAAAACCCTATAGCTTCTGTTTAAAATGTAGCTTTTATTTTTTTCAAAGTTTTATGTGCACGTTGTTTAAAGGGTGTAATAATTCTACAAAGCTTGCTATGAAACATATCCCTCTTCCTACCAGCCAATCCCCCTCCCTATAATATTCTACTTCTCAGAGGCTTTCTACTTTCATATCATTTAGTTCTTTCATGTCCATAATTTTCAATAACATGCTCTTTTTATTACTTCTTGAGTCTTCAGTTTTTGGCATTTTCTGTTGCTTTCTCATTATCGAAGTTGTTTTAGCACTCTTCCTTCTCATTCCTTCCGTACACATGCACACGCCCTGTTCCCCATTATCCTGATTTAATATATTAATGTTTTGAGTAGGTCATTTTTATTATTTATCTTCTGATGACAATGGGGTATTATTCAAAATATTGAACAAAATATTTATAGGCACCAGCCAGACAGGATCCCTCAAGACTCTTACTATGCCAGTCATTAATCCTCTAGTTCCTCATTTATGAGAAGGACCTAGGGCTCCTTGGGAAGAATTTAGGATGAAAGGGTGCTCTGGGCAGCAGATTTTCACCAATCAGTAATATTTTAATATACCAGTTTGTAGGTACTGAATATAAGCCAGTTTATTATTAGAAAGCTCTTCACAACCAACCATCTAATATGATTACTTTTCCTTTCTTGAGCTACGTTTTGTTTTCTCTAGAGCCAATGTTTATCTTATTTATTCATTAGCTTACTTTTCTGTGGATATAATTCCAAGTCAATTCCAAACTTTACACTGGTTTTCTACAGCTCCTTTCATTTTGGTATTAATCAGGGTAGGCTAAGCTAAGCTATATTATGATGAACAACACTAGGGAACCAGGGGACTCTAATAACAGAGGCTTACTTCCTTCTCGCTTTACGAGGGTGCTGCGGGTTGGCAGGGTCTCTGCTCCTTATCTCTTTACTCCAGGGCCTAGGCAGATGAGCCTCTATCTTCTGGAGCGCGGGTAGTTGCTGACGCCCGCGGAAGGGGAACGTGGTCAGGCACTAGCTCTTGGAAGGATTCCTCTTGCACCATTAGCCAGAGTTAGTCACATTGCCATCTCTAATTTCAAGAGACAGAGAAACGTGCACTATTACTGTGAGCCCAGAGGAAGGAGAACTGAAATATCTGATGAATGATACTATGGGCTATCGCAGCTGTATTCAGCAAATTAACTATTCTATCCATTTTGTCTCCTTTCCTGGAATCTTCTGGTCAGTTCCAAACTGGACTGGCTGCCCAAAGGCCTGCGACAAGGCTGTTGTCTTGGAGTCCGCAGCTAAGGGGGATTCCTTAGCTTTTTGTTTGTACGGAATCCATTTCCTCAATTCCATTTCTTCTCTTAGTTGATTTTTTCCTTTATTTTAATCAAGCACGTATTCTAGAAACTACCCGAGAAAGAATCCATGGAAGTAAAATGTTTGAGACTTTTGCTGTGTGAAAATGTCATTATTGTACTTACATATTTAACTGAAAGTTTGGCTGGGCATACAATTATAGGTTGGAAAGGCATTGCTTCACTGTCTTCTGACTTGTGGTATTTGTGTTTAGAATTCTATTATCATTGCAATCTCTATTGCTATGACTTTTTATCTTTTTTCAATACTTTACGAAACCACTATTACTCAAATATTAGAATACCTGAACTAGTCTTCTGATTTTCTTACATTTTCCCTTTATTTTCTATCTCTTTGTCTTCTTGTTTTACTTTTTGTGAGATTTCCTCAATTTTATATTTCATCCTTTTCTTTACTGTCATTTTAATGGGGTTCTAGTATTGCTAAATGTGTGTTCAAATTTCCTTACTTAATAAAAAAATCTGATTATTGCTAGTTTAGGTTTTCTTTCTCTGTCAAATTCTGGTATGAAAGAATTAGATCTACTGAATCCATTTTCTTTGCTTCTTATATGTTCTCTTGAAATTTACATTTGTGCTTTTAGCTATAAAAGAATTTCACCAGCCTGCCTTTTAAATTATTTCCTCTTTGTCTTTTTTTAGTATCTTTTTTGCTACTCACTACTTTTATTCAATTCTTTTTTAAAGATAGAATGATTTAAAACATTTTCCAATAACTCTTCTGTATTGTGCAATAACCTTTCTGTATTTTCCAGTTGCTCCATTTGCTCTTGTTTTATTGAATATGCAAATATATATATTCAAGAAGCGTGATATATAATTTCCTGAATTTGGTCTATTTCAATTGGAACTATTTGCCTCAAAATTTTCAGCTTGGTTCACCTCTTTCATATTGTTGGTCTCTTCACTTATCCCATAATTTTTTTGTTATCTTATTTTATGTGTGGAAATTTTCATAACTGAAAGTCTCATTTTTATAGATCAATCAGGACTGAAAGCTGCTGCAGATTTCATCAAGAATTATAGTGTATAAACTGTGTGTGTGTGTGTGTGTGTGTGTGTGTTCCTGTGTGTGAAGTGAACTGTCATTCCGTTTTTCCTCATGGACAACCTATTTCGTCTCTTCCTTCACTTCCTCCGAATTGTAGGAGTGTTTCTTAAGCTTATTCTCTGCTTCATTCATCGAAAGACAGTTGCTATTTGGCTACTGCAATTTTATTTTAGAGCAGTCTTTATTATTTTTTTTTTTGAGCAGTCTTTTGATTCAACTAGAGTCATATCCAATGTTATCCTATTGAGAACAGGAAGCAGTTATTTCCTAACATTGGTATTGTTTTGAAGTAAATCAATTTCAAAGAAAGAATTCTATTCTGATACTGCAAGAATTCGTTCTTACTGTCTTTCTCTGGCTCCTTTTCCTTTCCCATTCCCTTTCCCTTTCCTTTCCTTTCCTCAGAGTCTTCCTTTGTCACCCAGGCTGGAGTGCAGTGGCAAAAGCACAGTTCCCACTGCAGCTTCAACCTCCCAGATGCAAGCGATCCTCCCACCTCAGCCTCCTAAGTAGCTGGGACTACCAGCACATGCCACCATGCCCAGCTAATTTTTAAAGATTTTTGTATAGATGGGGTCTCTCTATGTTGCCCAGGCTGGTCTCAAACTTCTGGGCTCAAGTGATACTCTCGCCTTGGCTTCCTGAAGTGCTGAGATTACAGATGTGAGCCATCATGCCCAGCCTGACTATTTTCATAGACTTCATTTTATTCTTTTCCTATTGGTTCATTCTCTTGGCCCTGTAGTGGCAAGGAGTCAGGAAATGAGGTTCGCCACCAGCCACTTCATGTTCTGCCCAAGCACTGTGCATTCCTTATCTCAGGTCAAACAAAGCGATTCCTGTCTTGTAGAAAGAATTGTATGCTCAGCTCCAAGTACTTCCAAACCTCCATGTCAGCACTGTCCAAGAAAACTTACTGAAATGATACTATATCATCACAATATTATATTTGCTCTGTCCAACAGAGTGGCCACATGTGGCTATTAAGCACTTGAAATGTGGCTAGTGTGATGGAGGATCTGAATTTTAGATTTAATTTTAATTAATTTGAATTTGAATTTGAATAGCCACATGTAGCTAGTAGCTACCATATTGGAGAACAGAGCTCTAGGCAACGCACAGCATTCAGATTGAGGAGAAAGTCCCCATTGCAGAAGTAATTCTTATTTCAGTTGGAAGGGAGATGTCAGCCAGAAGCCAATGGTCTTCTAAGATCCTGGATCCACAGAAGCAAAAGGAAGCTTCCAGTGAGACTGAGAGGTCTTTTAGTTTAAGAAAATGTAGATTCAAAGGACATTTGAACTTCCTGCATAGAAAGTACACATGCTTTTAGGTCTAACATGTAAGTCTTTAATCTATCTTGAATTAAGTTTTGTATAAGATGTAAGGAAGGGATCAAGTTTCAGCTTTCTCCATATGGCTAGCCAGTTTTCCCAGTACCATTTATTAAATAGAAGTCCTTTCCCCATTGCTTGTTTTTGTCAGGTTTGTCAAAGATCAGATAGTTGTAGATATGCGGCATCATTTCTGAGGGCTCTGTTCTGTTCCATTGATCTATATCTCTGTTTTGGTACCAGTACCATGCTGTTTTGGTCACTGTAGCCTTGTAGTATAGTTTGAAGTCAGGTAGCGTGATGCCTCCAGCTTTGTTCTTTTGGGTTAGGATTGACTTGGCGATGCGGGCTCTTTTTCGGTTCCATATGAACTTTAAAGTAGTTTTTTCCAATTCTGTGAAGAAAGTCATTGGTAGCTTGATGGGGATGGCATTGAATCTATAAATTACCTTGGGCAGTATGGCCATTTTCACGATATTGATTCTTCTAACCCATGAGCATGGAATGTTCTTCCATTTGTTTGTATCCTCTTTTATTTCATTGAGCAGTGGTTTGTAGTTCTCCTTGAAGAGGTCCCTCACATCCCTTGTAAGTTGGATTCCCAGGTATTTTATTCTCTTTGAAGCAATTGTGAATGGGAGTTCACTCATGATTTGGCTCTCTGTTTGTCTGTTATTGGTGTATAAGAATGCTTGTGATTTTTGTACATTGATTTTGTATCCTGAGACTTTGCTGAAGTTGCTTATCAGTTTAAGGAGATTTTGGGCTGAGACAATGGCGTTTTCTAGATATACAATCATGTCATCTGCAAACAGGGACAATTTGACTTCCTCTTTTCCTAATTGAATACCCTTTATTTACTTACATGTTAGACCTAAAACCATAAAAACTCTAGAAGAAAACCTAGGCATTACCATTCAGGACATAGGCATGGGCAAGGACTTCATCTCTAAAACACCAAAAGCAATGGCAACAAAAGCCAAAATTGACGAGTGGGATCTAATTAAACTAAAGAGCTTCTGCACAGCAAAAGAAACTACCATCAGAGTGAACAGGCAACCTAAAAAATGGGAGAAAATTTTCACAACCTACTCATCTGACAAAGGGCTAATATCCAGAATCTACAATGAACTCAAACAAATTTACAAGAAAAAAAACAAACAACCCCATCAAAAAGTGGGTGAAGGACATGAACAGACACTTCTCAAAAGAAGACATTTATGCAGCCAAAAAACACATGCAGAAATGCTCATCATCACTGGCCATCAGAGAAATGCAAATCAAAACCACAGTGAGATACCATCTCACACCAGTTAGAATGGTGATCATTAAAAAGTCAGGAAAAGAACAGGTGCTCGAGAGGATGTGGAGAAATAGGAACACTTTTACAGTGTTGGTGGAACTGTAAACTAGTTCAACCATTGTGGAAGTCAGTGTGGAGATTCCTCAGGGATCTAGAACTAGAAATACCATTTGACCCAGCCATCCCATTACTGGGTATATACCCAAAGGACTATAAATCATGCTGCTATAAAGACACATGCACACGTATGTTTATTGCGGCACTATTCACAATAGCAAAGACTTGGAACCAAGTGGAATACTATGCAGCCATAAAAAATGATGAGTGCATGTCCTTTGTAGGGACATGGATGAAACTGGAAATCATCATTCTCAGTAAACTATCGCAAGGACAAAAAACCAAACACCGCATGTTCTCACTCATAGGTGGGAATTGAACAATGAGAACACATGGACACAAGAAGGGAAACATCACACTCTGGGGACTGTTGTGGGGTGGGGGGAGGGGGGAGGGATAGCATTAGGAGATACACCTAATGCTAAATGATGAGTTAATGGGTGCAGCACACCAACATGGCACATGGATACATATGTAACAAACCTGCACATTGTGCACATGTACCCTAAAACTTAAAGTACAATAATAAAAAATAAAATTAAAATTAAAATTAAAAAAAAAAAGAAAGTACACATGCTTCAGGATAGTGACCCAAATGCTCATTGGAGTTGGAGAAAGATACCATGGGACTCCAAGAAGTTAGCTTGACAGTCACTGATTTTTAATTCGTGACCCACCACTTTATAAATTCCCACCAGCATCTGCATATGGTTGTTTCTTGCTTCTCATTGTGGCTACACAAAAGTCTTCTTTTATAAGTCTTAACAGGTACTTTAAGAAATCTCTGGGAAAAAGATTTCCTTGTACTTTTACTACTTAGCCATCTTCCTGGAATTCTTCTGACTTTATTTTTAAATTTGGAGAAACAGAAGTTATCAGCCAGGCAGATAAAATGATTAGTTTGATCATCTAGGAAGTGAGAGCTTGTAAAAGGCATTTGTTTGAGTGCTCCAGTTAACCTTGACAGCACCTTGCCATCTGACACTCAATTTAATGTGAAATTCAGAGAGAAAATAGAAAAGGAATGGTGCAGGTGTCATCTGTTAGCACTTCGAAGACAAGGTCCCTTCTATCCTGCCTGCTGGGACCCTCCCCATCCCATTCAGATTCTGCAGTCTCTGGTCACTTTACCCTGAAACTCAGCAAAACATCTTCCCTCCAGGCTTCACCCTAATCAGATTCTTTTTAAGTGCAAAAGATTAGTTCCATGATTACATCCTCAAAACTCCATCCACTTGGCACTGTGGCCAGGTTCCCAAAAAACCTACAGACTTACTGTCAATGAGTTCTGTGAAACGGGTGGCACATCAGGATGGACTTATTTGCTTTCTGCTTTAAGTAGAAAAATTGGATTTAGAAAGCTTTTCCTAATCTGGATCTCTGCAATATATAATAAACTTCTTACATCTGTCACCATCAGCATTCTCCTTGCAGTCTTTACCTTTTATGTTTCAAAGAGGAAAGACAGGAGTGCTCTTTCTTTCTCTTCCTATTCATGCACTATCTTGAGACAGCTAGCCTTGAGAGTTAGTGACATCTTCCTGGCTAGGGTGATGGGAGACTGGAACAAATTTAGGATTGCCCTCTATATCAGCCATGTTCCATCCCTATTAACTCTAAGGAGCAACTCTTGATGTAGAAGCTTCTAACTGTTTGGAAACTTTTCAGACAGAAAAATAAAAGTCAAGCCTAATACTCTCTGAAGACATTCTTTATTGGGAAAATTGATTACATCCTAGAGGCAATGTTTTCAAAGTAGGGACTGAAGTCCACTTGCACCAGAATCATCTCCTGTGCTAGTTAAAATGGGCATTCCCAGGCCTTACTCCAGGCCCCACTGAATCAGAATCTCAAGGCTCCATCTGCATTTTAACACCTGCCCCGGTGATTTCTATGCATTGTCAGAAATACTCTGAAAGAAGTAATGTTATTAAATAATTCACTCAATGGTCACTCTCAGAGGCTGGGGAATTAGACAGCAGTCTTTTCATCAGCAGAGAAGCGTTCCAGTGCAGAGTAAGGTGTGAAACGTTAAGAATGAAAGAGGCAACAGTTTTAAGTCTTGTGCCATTATTTGCTTGCTGTGGGGCCATACAAAATCAATTTAACTTTCCTGACTTGGTTTCCTCATTTGCAACAAAGAAACTAATGCTTGCTTCACAGGCTTGATGAGGTATGAATAGAAATCACCTGGTACAAAGTGAGCACTTGATAAACATTTTCTATTATGATTTCTCAACAGATGCTATGTTTAAAGAGGTTTTATGTATGAAACAACTTGATTTTATGAAGCAATAATTTGTCTATTCAACAAAGACATATACCTCTGCCAATTAGAGTTCCGATGAGCTTAAGTTCTTCCACTGATGTCATTCCTATCAGTTGCGAAGGATTTTGGTGTCTCAGACTGAACATAGACATCTGAGTTTTTTGAAATTTTCAAGTAGCTCCTATATCCTCATTACTACGAATCTTTGTCAATTCCTACTGATACCTAAAACTAGTTGGCAGCTGCAAGATTTTAGACTCGTGGGTAGCTAACAGGAACCAAATGTCTCCATGTCTTGAGAGAACAATTCAAGAAGGCTGAATTCATAAAGCCACAGTTAGACCACCAGGATCACTCTATGTTAGGGCTGTCAATTGAACATTACTCATCCTTTTTCCCTGCAGAATTTTCTGGGGATTTGAGGGCTTATTTTGCCCTTCAGAAATATCTTTCTTCATGTTTTACAGGTTAGTTTTGGGAGTAAGATTCATCTGGGGGATGGGAAGTCAGGGATCTGGCTCTTCTCTAAGGCAAAGTCTGAAGTACAAGAGGGCATGTCCAGCTGGGGGCTCAAAGTGTTCTCCAGGTGTTCTCAGAGGTGCCTGAGAAGTCTTAGGGGAAGGAAGCTAAGATCTGCCTTTCACAGCCCTTTTCAAGCACAGCCACTCTGCATGTAATCTGTTTCATGTTTTAGTATCCATGTATGAATTTGTTTGAAAACAGAGAGTCATCGTAAAACACTGAACAACAGTCATTGAAAATTATCGATGTGGTCCAACACATTAAAGTTTGAACTATGATTGAACAAACCGAATTTCCATCAGGGAGCTTAAATGCCTAGAGTAAGAACTCATGGTTGGATTAAGGCAATAACTGTGCTTGGCTAGCTGCCTGTCTATCTATCCATCTATTTATCCATCCATATCTGTGAAATGGCATCATTTCTTACATTTTAAAGATGAGGAAACCAAGATGTAGAGAGGTTGTGTCTTGCCCAAGTTCACACAATTAGTAGCTGGCAGCAGTAGAAGCTGGGATTCCAGAAGAGATAGTCTGACTCCAGGACTCACACCTTTATCCACTAGGAAAATCTAAGAACATTTTACCAGGAAGTAGTTTCGGAACTACACCTAAAATGATAAGAATTGTTTTAAATAAGAGGTGGGAGAGGATTGTGGGGAAAACATTCCAGGCAGTGCCCAGTACAAAGTACTGAAAGCCTATTAAAATGATAAAAACGCAGTGTGGAACCACATTTCGGAAAGGCTTTGTAATTGCTATCTCAAAGAGTGAGACTTTAATTCCTAGGGCACACAGACTAGAACTTAGCTCTTAACTATTAAGCGAAGATGGGCTGGGAGACAGCATGAGGATTGGGGTCAGTGGCTGCCACCTCCCAATTGTGCAACACCAGGCAAGCTACTTAATCCCTCTGTGCCTCAGTTTCCTCATCTCTAAGATGGGAGCATAATAGCCACTTCATAATGATATTATGAGGATTAAATGGGGTAGTATACATAGAGGCATTAAGGGTAATACCTATTCTGTGATAAGTAATAAATGGTTGTTAATTATTTGGATTAACTCTCAACCTAACAAGACAAGCTAATTTTTTGAGCACTGATACGTGTTGGGCTTCACACCAAACACTACATAGGCATTATTTAATCTTTACAGCAACAGCTCTATGAAGCAGCTGCTATTATCTCCCTGATTTGCAAAGGATGAAACTGAGGAGGAATATAGTGTTGATTTTAGTGTCTGATTCCAGAGCTCTTAACTATTATGTGGCCCTGTCCCCTTTACAGGACACTGCTTGGGAATTTCAGCAAGTTTTGACGTAGACAGGAGGTTCACTGGAGAGAGAGATATTTGGAACAAATGGGCTTTATAACAACCTCTTGAAATTATACCAAGGAGATGATAACCCAATTATTGGGTCTTATGCCTCTTGAAGGGTCTATAGTCTCTTGTATAAGGCCTAGGGTTTTGCTTTTTGCATACTCTTAACTCTTTTACCAGCCATTCCATGAATGTATTTTATTTTTTTACATCTTTGTAAAAGGCTATATAAGTTAGCTTTAACAGGCTACCCTGATATCCAGTGACTTAAACCCTCAACCATTTATTTAGCTCATGATTCTGTAAATCGGCAGACCGGGATGGGCTCAGCTCTGTGATTCTTCTTTTGATCCTGGCTGGGTTATGTATAAAGTCAGCTGCCAGATCTGCTGGGCCTTGTTGGTCTGATGGGATGTTCAGCGGGGATGATTCATTTGGTCTTTCATTTTCTAGGGTGCTAATCTGGGTTTATTCTTGTGGTGGGAGAAGAGTTGCAAGAACTAAAAGATAGAGAACAAACCCCAGTGTGCAAGTGCTTTTAACGTTTCCACATTTTGAATGTTTGCTGTTGTCTCCATGGCCAAAGCAAGTCATATGACCACTCTGAGAGTCAGTGTGGGAGGAGGCTGCTGAAGGGAGTAATGCAGGCACATGAAAAACTTGGATGCAATGCAGGAATAATCTACCACCTAGGCTTTAAAAAGTCAGCCACAGTGGCTCTGCAGAGCGGCCATATAGTCTCAGGTTTGGAAGGATGCTGGAGGAAAGCATCTTTTGTTAAGTTGCACTGGGTACTCAGCTTTTACTTGGGAGCAGTTAGACACCTTCTTGGTGTGACTGTGGTATCAGATGATACCAGAAGGTGACATGACACATCAGGGACCATACACTCTTAAGTTGTCCCTTCTCACCCTCCATGTCCAGCCTTTCAGTCTAAAGCAGGACTCACCAGAGATAGCATTTTAGTAGCTGGTGAGGGCTGAGCTGTGGAATGACTGATTTTACTTTTATCTTTACCTTATTATTATTATTATTATTATTATTTTTGGTGCACACAGGCTGGCACAACCTGAAGAAAAAGCTGATACATCCATTAGAATTTATACAGCGCTTAAGATACCTCAATAAAGGTATCTTCAGCCCTCTCCAATCACTGTCATTCTAAAGGACCACCTAAGTTGATCTTGCTTACCCTTGAAATAAGATTGTGGTGGTATCACCCCACATACTCACTTGGGTAATAAATTTCAGGCTTACTTTCAATTTAGTTACCATATTAATGGTTTCTGTAGTTTACTTTTTGCTCAACTGTATGTTATGTCCCATTTTATTTCATGAAGAAAGAAAATGCTGTAGGGTTTTTGAGGACCTTGATATCTGGTATCCAGCCACACACACATAACGATACAACCCATTACTCAATGCTGGCCATTCTGGGAAACATAATGAAGAGTCTGGTGAAAATAATTTTTCAAAAGTACTCCTTGTCCTCCTGTGATTTCAATATAAATGTCAGTATTATAATAAAATCCACCGAGACAGGAAAAATTCCTTAGCTCTTTGTAAATATCTTAAGAAATAGTATGATAATACTTTCATACCCTGAAACTTGGGGCTCAAAACAAAAATGTAATGATCAGATTCCACGGGAATGAGATGATGGCATCCATCCAGGCTCAGCCGTGTTTACTTCTGCTACTGCTGTGTGTCATCAAATTCTGGATTTTGATTGCAGTTTTGATGCCACAGACCTTGCGTGGAGAGGTCCCTTTTACATATGCAGTTTCCTTACAGTTTCCATAGATACCTTTAATGAGGGTTTGAGGATTTCAGGATTCACTGCCCTAGGGACATGTTGTTGTTAGACCATCAGCTCAGTTCATTCCAATAAGCATTAGTATAGTTCCTTCTGCACCCGGCACTGTAGCAGGTTCTGAGCCAGGCATATACACAGCCCTGACCTGTGGAAGCTTCAAATCTGGTAGAATTCAGTGACAGAGGCAGGCCTGTGGGATGAAATAATAACTTTGATAAAGATATCAAGAAGTACCTAGAAGAGAGGAATACATTGTAGAGTGGGGAGGCAGGAGAACAGAGAGGAGATGTTTAAGGGGTATTTTGAAAGATAAACTTTAAAGGACATTCTGTCTGACTTGGTGAAAACTGAAGATTAGAAAGCTTCAGCGGACTACTAGGTCTGGAGAGACAGTGAACTAGTTTCTTAACTACCTAAATATGCTTGACTAAACAGCTAGACTATCTAAATATACTTAAGAAAATGTTGGTATATGATAATTTTAAAATAAAAGTTGAGCATACCAGAAAGCAAGGGAAACTCCCCATGGTTGAGAATGGAAGGGGAGCAGGAGTCCAGAGAGGTAAGTGATGGTCAAAGTTGCTGACTACCAATACATTCCAGGTTAATCAGGAGCTCTGGCTTCCGTAGCTGTATCTATGTGTAAGGGAGGCAGATAAAAAAACCTCACTCGGGAGAGAAGCCAGTGGTGTTATCCCGTGGTAAAGTTGGGACCGATGAGGGACAACATTCTCAGGCAAAGAGTGAACTAGAAAAAAACGTCTGTGCCATAGAGTCAGATGGCAAAGAACCTTGACTGATTTAAGCTGGCTATTGAAGGGCGGAGAATGTGGCAATATACCAGCTTTAACATAGGTTCAAGGCCTGAATTCACAGTGTTTGCAATGGTCTGAATAACCACAAGCTAAGAATTCAAATTTAAAGCAGACTCAGCAGGAATGAACACAAATTTCTAAAGGAACTCAGATTCAATTCATTCATAAAGAATTTTCATAGGCTGAGTTCCAGTGAGCATGAACTCAGAAATGACAAAACATACAAGAAAATAAAGCATCATGAGTGAGAGTCAACAGAGACAGCCAGTAACAGCAAATAATTACCTTGAGTGTTTCACATCTTTAATACATTTAAAGAAATAAAATAGGAAAGCAAAAATATGAATAAGGAGTGAAAGGCTATCAAAAATGACCTGTCATACCTGAAGAAGTACTAAATAGAATGTCTAGAAATAAAAAAGTAATTAAAATAAAAAATTCAATGAAATAATAACCCTAAACTAAAAAAATGCAAAAATTCATCAATAGCAGGAGTAAATTGTGATATATTCTTATAATGGAATGTTACAACACAATGAAAAGAGAAAAATATTGCTAATGCAGCACCATGGATAAACATAATAGTCAAAATATGAAGCCAAACAAGCCAGATACAGAGCATATGTACTATATGAATCCATGTAGAGAAAGTTCAAAAACAAGCAAAACTAATCTATGTTGACTGTGGTCAGAATAGAGGTGACCTCATGTGGTAGGGTACTGTTTGAGAAGTGGCTAGAGGGAGGGCCTCTGGGGTGCTGGAGACATTCTACATCTTGATATAGATGGTGGCTACATGAGTATGTACACCTGTAGTGTCATCAGGCTGTCCATTTAAAGATTTGTACTTGTACATTATGTGAGTTTTATCTCAATACAAAAGCATAAAAACTTAAATGGCCCTATCTTCCAGTTCCTTTGACCCCCTAAGACCAGATTAGACACAGCCAAAGAGAAAATTATTGAACTGTAACTGAGAGAAATACACAAAATTCAGCACAGAGAGGAAAAGACATGAAAATGACAGAGACGTTAAAAGACAAATGAGGCAAGGGTGAGGTCTAAGCCGAACTCTAAAAGATATAGAGAATAAACAACTTCTAAGAAAGACTCAGAGCCTTTGATTCAGGATATCTCATAAATTCCATGCAGGATAAATAAAATAAATCTACACCAATATGCACATCACAGAAAAACTACAGGCCAAGGAACCTAGAAACTGCTCAGGTGAAAATAGAGATGGCCTACCTAGGACTGTCAGACCAAGGAAGTCTTCTCAACAGTAATGTTGCAAGCTGGTAGAGTATGATGATATCACCAATGCCTTTGAAAGAAAGTAACTCTCAACCTAAAATGATAAACTGAGTGAATGAGGGCAAAATAATAATAATTTAAAAATTAGGCAAACAAAGCAAAACTAAAAAATACAGATTTTTACCACCAACAGACCCTCATTCAGGGAATCGCTAAAAATGTACTCTTAAAGGAAAAAAATGATTACAGGACTGAGGTACAAGAAGGAATAAAGAGCAAAGGAATATAAATAGCAAGGTGTATATGCAACATGGGAAGTATTTGGTTCTCTCTCTCTCCACACACAAAAACACACACATGCACGCACATAAAATAAAGAACTAGAGTGTTGTGCAGGGCAGGCAGGAGGCTTATGCTAAAGCAGGGCATACTGACTGCAGTTAGTTGAATTGAAATGGACTCCCCCTCCGTATAAGTCTATTTTATATCATGAGTTGGGAGTTTTGTTACATTCCATGGAATTTCTAGAATTGCCACTGGACATTGACCTTGTTAGATGAATTAGTTCTGCCATATCTAACAATTTTCAATGTTCCCTTCTTGGTAGTTGTTGAAAATAGCAAGCCCATAATAAGATAAAGACAGATTTTATTCTTATAATGCAAGTAAAGCCTAGAGATTAATTAAACAGATTTTATTCATTTACATAATTAGAAAATTATTTGCAACATCAGTCCTAATAAACTTGGATTTGTTTGACAAATGGGATGATTGGTTCTGGGATAAATATATGTCCTTTGCAAATACTTTTGATATTGATGGAGGGCATGGCCACTTAAGGAGCAAATGATACAAATGCCTGCCCTTTGAAGGATGCCCGGTGCTGTATAAACATTCAGTATTACTCTCAGTCACGGCGAGGTGAGTACAGCACCCTGCAGCGGGTAGAGAGGGTGGCTGCTGGCTGCCTCAGCTGATAATTCAAGAAACCATTTTCTTGGCATTCTGCTATCATTGTTGTAATGACAGACTGGTGGTTTTAAACCTTGACCTCAATTTTCTAGCTCTTCCACGACCCCACAGATCCCTTCCATCTTAAACATTCCTTCAGTGGCCTTTAATTCCTTAGTGAATATTTTAACCTAAATAAAATTTTCATCTTTTCCACCTTCAAGAGACAGCTCAGAGCTCACCTTCTCTGTAAATTCTGCCCTGAATTCCCTGGCAGGATTAACCATACTCTCATGCCTGCTCCCCTGCCACTCATAGCTCTCTATGGCAATTATTTATAAGTAGACAGAGAACACAGGAAAGGCAGAGACTTTGCGAATTTCTCATGTCTCCATCCCCAGTGATCAGTCCAGTAAATGTGTGCTATACTGAAATGGAATTATTTCCATTTGAACAGAAACATGATTAATATGACATTGCATCCATAGGCTTATAGTGAAGACGGCCTTGGTGAAGCATTGTTTCTAAGGGCTACGAATGTCTTCAAGAGCAGTTCCAATGATATTGTCTTGTGACATCTGCCCTCATTAAGTAGTTGGAGCAAATATTCATACCTTCATCTGATAGATAAGAAGCCCAGGAAGAGAAAGCTTAAGTGGCTCACACAAGGCTCAGCAGTTTATGCAGGGTGTAAGTCAATGGATAGGGTGGTAGATGGGAAATAATAAGAAGTAAGGTTTTTACTCCTCAGAGAAATGACTTCATTAATTTTCTCTCCATTTACATCCACCTCCATCTTCTCCAGTTCTTTTCTTCGTGGGATCAGAGGAGCAGCCTTTTGATAGAAGGAAGACATACCACTGAGATGCTGAATATGAACTGACCCTCACGTGGGGACCATTTTCCTGTAGAAGCAGCAACAATCATAATGCTCGCTTGAACTTGGCGCTTTTCTTCTCTTGAGCATAAAGTCTGAAGTTACCCGCTGATGCCTTCAGCACGGCAGTGGGCGGATGAACAGAGGAGAGGCTGGGGACTGCGAAGCGTGTTATTGTGGAGAAATGCTTGGGGCTCTCAGGGCTGTGAATGGATTTGGTGAATAAGCCAACCTGGGGCAGTTCAATAGGCAGGGTGATAAGGAGGAAGCTGTGACATTGTTTCTACAGAAGGAATTGCTGGAGATCTCTCAGGGGCTGTGTTGTGTTCAAGTCATTTGGCAGAAAGGCTCATGGGAGGACTGCGCCAAACCTTTAGACTTAAACCAAAAACCTGCTTCTTAGGGACCCCAGGAATGTCAAGAAATCTAATTTCATAGAGGATTGGAAGCATTGATGAAAATCAATAGCTCTTTGACTTCGGGGTGTTGGTTTCCTTAGGTCTGTAATGCAGCCCAGGTCTGTAGCAATCTCTATCGTGGCATAATGCAGTGTTTTGTGCAATAAAATGCACTCGTGAAAATTTAGGAGCCTTGAAGTGCGAGCCGTTCTTCCATGTATTTCTTTTGGCAGCTTAGAGGATAGATTTCCAGAACACAGACCTCACTGGTCTCACCCTGGTGCCATTTCCAACTTGCAGGAGGAGGGTGGGAAGACAGACAAGAACAAAACAGTGTGATATGCTCAGAAAACTGCAGTTGTTCTGTGTTTCTGGGGTATGGAGGATGTGGGGAGCAGTAAGCAATGAAGCAAGAGAGATGATCATGGACCAGGTTGTGGCGACCTGATGGGCCAGGCCAGGAAGTATGGACCAAAGCCAGGGGGACCACCCCAGGTATAGGCTGGCTTTGAGGGGGTGCTGGAGTTCAAATCATTGTGTCCAAAGGTGCATGGCATACTTGGGCTTGATTCGGATTGCACAGGTATCAGAGGGTCTGATCTGAGGGCAGTGTACGCCCATAGGAATTTCCTGGTGGTAGTGACATTTGATGCCTTTTCTGGGTGATCAGGACACTATACTGTTGCTACAGAAACAGGACTCGGAGTTTAGTTCTCTTCAGGAGAAGGCTGCCCAAGACAAGGCCTAATGCCAGGATCCTAGGGAAATGGGCTAGGGTTCATGGAAGGAACAGCCCAGCTGCTGTGTACACTGGGCCAATCCAGAGTAGGGGAAGTTGACATAAGAAAACGGAGTCCAGACAGCAGAATAATTCCAGATCCCACCAGCCAGTGGAGGGGAGACATCTAAAATACTCTCTCGCCTGCTCAGGCTAACACACACATTTAGTGGAACAGAACTGCATCCGGAGAGGCAGGGACTAGAGAAAGTAAAGACTGATGGGGAGATTTCAAAGCAAGAGTAGTTCAAGTTCGAGTGAAGGAGGCCTCGCACGCTCCTTGGAAATGCCAAACTGTTGTCTTTGTGACCTTCACAGGTGTCCTCAGCCTGGAGCACTCCCCCTGCTCTGACTTCAGCCATGAGCTGTCGGCAGGCCAGTCCATAGGCTGAGAACCCAGTGTGAACGTGGGAAGAAGCCCGCCGCCCAGGCCGACCCGAGCCTGGAGCTCTCTCTCCAGAGGTCTGCTTGATCTGAGTGAAAGCTGGGACAGGCCGTCCTCTCAGAAGTATTTCCTCACTGCCTCGAAAATAACCCTCTGGATAGTACAGGCCTGATTGTGAAAGGAAATTCCAGCTCTACAGGGGGCCAATCCAGACCCCTGTCCTATTACCTAAATAATCACTTCGTGAGGCTTCCAAGAGCAGTATTTTCAGAATAGTTTATGAGAAATTTTCTGATAATATAATCTGCTCAGTTTGCAGAAAGATTGTCTTTTTTTCATCTACCAAACACACACACGCACACACACACACACACACACACACACACATACACACACACACACATTGTGGGACATTTACTGCTAATTTCAAAGAGCAGCTAATGGGTTTTTTCTTCTCCTAGTCATCTGGGATGCTGAACGATTTTAAAATGAATTGTTCCTGCAGTATTGTGAAGAAATGATTTAAATAAAACTCTCCTGCCCACTGAGGCTGTGCTTTGGGCCCTCAGCCACAGTCTGGGGTCCTATCACAAATCCAGGGCCGCCATGTTGTCACCTCCCTGACCCTGAAGTGTTTGACCTGATGGGTAGCACATGTTGAGGAATCCCCAGGACACAAGTGACATCTGCATGTTGATTTCCCTCTGCTCTAACACCAGCAGTGCGGGGTGGCGCTGCAGAGGCTGGGTTGTGGGCTAAAGACAGCCACAGAGATCCCTAGAGAAGGTAGGTCCCTGCTGGCAGACAGGGCCCAGGTTTTTTTCTCTTGGTAACTCCAGGACTAGCAAGCGCCATGCCTGTAGTTGCTTTAAAAAGTGAGTTGCATCAATCTGCAGAATGAGGGGTAGCACCGTCTTGTCTCGGGAGTCAGGTGGGGGTCAAAGTTCAGGAACTCAGCTGAAATGAGGCTGCTGCGGGGTGTGGCATGTGGAAGAACAGGAACCAAAGAAATGTCAGAGACCTGGTGTTGGATTAAGTGAACTCAGCCTCAGGATTAGGTGAACTTGTTGGAAGCACTGGCTGCTTTTCCGTCTCTGTCCCTGGGAGCTTTTCCATCTCCTTAAACTCAAGTAGAAGCTGCAGCTGTGAGAACTGCCAGTGGGCCTCAGGGGAACACAAGGCCTCTGGAGGGGCTTCACACCAGCTCCCCTCACCCCTCTTTCCTGCTGAGACCCCCCATCTTCTCCACCCCACCCAATACAGTTTTCTAAGAAAGCCAGAGGAGGAAATTGGCATGAAAAAGAGAATTCTAAGTATTCTTCTGGGTTCTGTATGATCCATAAAAAACTCTCAAAAGAATTGATTTTCTTATTTTCAGATAGGTAAACCAAAGCTTAGGGATAAGTCACCCAACTTGGGACACTTTGAACAGTAAAAAGGAGTGCTAAAAATACTTATAAAGTATTTATTATCTGAAAAAAATTGATTTTATTATATTTTTGAACTTACAAAATAATTATACTCAAAAACTCTTATTAAGAATAAAATTCTTTCTTAAAAAATCAACAGACATAAACCAAGACTGGCAAGTGGCGTTCTGCGGTTGCCCTGATGTAAGTGACTTTTCCAGGATCACACAGCTAGTAAGTGACAAAGCCAGGCTTCAAAGCCAACCTCATTCCATGATTTCATGCTGCTTCGTTTTGTAAGCAAAAGATTGTTGGAAGTCTCTTAAGTGTTCCAGAAGTTTCCTTCCAGCCTCAAGCATGCCGCTCTTTCCATGCAGGAGGTGGACTTGTCTGCCAGGCCATTTCCTTCCCACCTAAGCTCCTGCCAGATGGCTCCCAGTTGCTGTGTTTGGGCCCGGGCTGACCACTTCCTAGGCAGTGGCATTGGAGGTGGGTGTGGCCTTGCCTCCAGGATCTCCTCGCAGCTTGTGCTTCCTGACAGCTGTGGACACTTGGCCTGACTGCAGACCTCCCGCTCTCCTGACTTCCAGCAAGTGGGTGTTACTGGGCCTGGATGTCTCCGTCTCGGGTCCTCTGTGTTTCTTGATCCTTCCCTGCTCCCTCAGGTTCTGGCCACTGCTTCTGCCTCGACTACCCACCCTCAAGCATGACCCTGGGTCCCTGGGTATGGCGCCCTCCCTGCACAGCTTTGCACACCCCTCCCTGACTCAGTCCAGAAATTCCTCTCTCTGGTCCCTCCACCCTGCCTCCATGCCCCTATTCACAATTTGACAGTCTTTGAGATTTAATCAACTAGTTCATTGAGCAATCCAGGTGTATACCCACCTGATTTGAAGTGATTTAGTTTAATGAAGATAATCATGTGGCCCAGGTTTTCTGGGGCAGCCCTAATTTCAACTATTCTGTCTCTTTGTCCTCACAAAAACCATCAGAGTACTAAAAATCCTGGAATTTTGGCACAGAAACATTACCTTCTAGATTGCTCATGGCACCCAGGGCATAAAAGAAGCATAAATCCCTAGTCAGGCAATATGTCCCACTTTTGGCTCAGGACATACAGGTCTCTGTTAAACCATTATTTTTTGCAACCTGGGTGAGCCTAAGAGAGAACAGCTTTTTTGTTAATTTTCTTGAATCATAATATTTCTCTGTCTAGTCCCTGTGTTTACTAAAGACACATCATGGTAGGACACATTTATTTACAAAATAAGTTTTAGTCTTATTATGCTGGCCTGGTTATTTGTATAAAGTGCAGCAACAATAATTATTTGCCACCTTGGCCCCTTTTAACAGGCGAACATAGCAGGGACAGACATTCTAAAAAACTGCAAGTATTGTCAGAGACTCCGACTCTCAACTGTTGGTAGATTCTAGTCTGTTGTTTCTGAGTTTTTATTATTTTCTGCAATTTGGACTAAATCCTGAATTCTTTCTGGGATACAAATTCCTAAACTAACACTTTCAAAATTTTCTTCCATTTTTCTGATTAGTACTCAATGAAATTAATACTACATTATTCCTTGTAATACAGGCAGGAAAAACATATCAGACTGTCACTGCCTTTCTCTTCTGTAACTAAAGATGCTTTGAGTCTAACATCTGGATAAATTCTGTCCAATGTTAAAAGAAAAAAAAGAGGCCAGGTGTGGTGGCTCACGCCTATAAGCCCAGCATTTTGGGAGGCCGAGGTGGGTGGATCACCTGAGATCTGAAGTTTCAAGACCAGCTGACCAACATGGTGAAACCCCATCTCTACTAAAAATACAAAAAATTAGCGGGGCGTGGTGGCACATGCTTGTAATCCCAGCTACTTGGGAGGCTGAAGTAGGAGAATCGCTTGAACCCAGGAGGCAGAAGTGGCAGTGAGCTGAGATCGCACCATTGCCCTCCAGCCTGGGCAAAAAGAGCAGAATTCCATCTCAAAAAAAAAAAAAAAAAAAAGAAAAAAAGAAAAAGAAAAAAAAGAATTAGCCCTGCAAAGTCGAAATATCTCTTAATATATTCAGAGGCTTTTGTTTTTTTGTTTTGTTTTGTTTTGTTTTTTTGCTTTATACATTAAATTGAGCATTCTTAACCTGGATTGCATAGCTCACTAAGATGGGGCTATGGGGCCAATACACATGCCTTGCATGTCCAGAAATTGCCTGAAATTAAAAGCACATTTTTTTGTGCATATGCATAGGTGCATTTTTTAAAGGAGGGGAAGGTTGCTCTAAGCCACAAAGTAGGTTTTGGTCTCTGCGAACTGCATGAATCACACCCAGAAAAAACTCCCTGGCCAGCAGAATTCAGTCTACAACTGCTCACTGAATGGGGGCTCTGGCAGTCCCTTGGACCCCCTGGGGTTCTGCAGCCTGTCTGAGGCACGTGGCTGTGCTGCTTCATCAGCAAGACTTTGATTTTGCTTGGTCCCCTTGCTCTTGGGAGCTGTAGCTTCTCTGTGATGCCTCCTTCCCTCCCTGGCCTGCAAAGTCCTTGAAACCCACTGTGGCTGCTGCTGTAAATCCTGCCTTATCTATGGATGGCTGACATGACTTTCACAGTTACACAAATGGAGCAAGCAATATGCATGCCAGGCAACCCAGGCTACTTGCATTTCAGCAAACAGTCAGTTGACACCTATTGGTGCCAGGCACTGTGCTAGGACCTAGGTGTAGGGAGGTGATAGAAGATAAAAAAAAAATGATGACAGGTCCGGTCGTGGTGGCTCATGCCTATAATCCCAGCACTTTGGAAGGCTGAGGTGGGTGGATCACGAGGTCAAGAGACCGAGACCATCGTGACCAACATGGCAAAACCCCGTCCGTACTAAAAATACAAAAATTAGCTGGGCGTGGTGGCACGTGCCTGTAGTTCCAGCTACTTGGGAGGCTGAGGCAGGAGAATCACTTGAACCTGGGAGGCGGAGGTTGCAGTCAGCCAAGATCGTGCCACTGCACTCCAGCCTGGTGACAGAGCGAGACTCCATCTCAAAAAAAAAAAAAAAAAAATGATGATAAGCAGCTCTTGCCTTTCAGAGGACTCAGACAAACAAGCAACTCATTATAAGTAGTAAAAGGGCAATGATATGGAATTGTGGTCCCTATCTTGTCAGAGCTGTCTAGTGACACTAACACTGTAGAAGGGTGAGCCTGCCCTGTGTTCCTCAGTGTCATCATTTACTCATCTAACAAATATTGATGGTGTGCCCATCCCACGTCAGGCACTGCACTAGGTCCCAGGATCCATGGCTGAGCAAACACAGACAGAGTTCCTGCCTAGGGTGGAGACAGACACAAATTAAGTCAAACCATATAAAATGATGACCAAGATGTGGGCCATAAGGTGGGGAGACATGGCGCTATAGCAAATATACAGACTATGACGGGGGATGTTGGGTCTTGTCACAGAGATCTTGGAAGCTTCGCTGAGGAAATGATGCCTGAACTGAGATCTTAAGGAAGGAAAAATGGGAGTTAATTGGATGAAGAGGGCAAGGACAATAAGGGAACTCCAGGCAGAAGGTGCAGTGTGTACAGAGGCCCAGTGATAAGGGGTAACCTCGTTCCTGTTAGAAAATGAAAGAAAAGCCACAGGGGCCGGAATCCAGAGAGAGAGGAGCACTGCCCAGACTGAGGCTGCAGCCAGACTGTGAAGGGGTCAGTTTGGGTTTTGATCTGTATGTTGCTATTCAATGGCAAGCCTTCAGGATTTCTTTTAAGGTGGGGTCTTGCTCTATCACCCAGTGTGGCGTGCAGTGGCAAGATCATAGCTCACTGTAACCTTGAACTCCTGGGCCCAGGCAGTTCCCCCCAGCCTCAACCTCCCAAGTAGCTGGAACTAGAGGTGTGCGCCACCATGCTCTGCTAATTTTTATATATATTTTTTTATAGAGACAGGGTCTTGCTATGTTGCCCAGGCTGATCTTGGACTCCTGGGCTCAAGCAGTCCTCCCACCTCAGCGTCCCACAGTGCTGGGATTACAGGTGTGAGCCATTAAGCACAGCCCCTTTGGGATGTTTTAAGCAGGAACATGATATGATTTATGAGCAAAACATTTCAACTGGAGAGATCAGGGAAGTTTTCATGTGGTAGATGCTTTGGAGCTGACATTTGCAAAATATGTAGGAGCTCAATTGTTAAAGAATGGGAAGGACCTTCATGGGAACTGCTAAAGATGGAAAACACAGAAGAATGAAGGCATGCACCATGCACGGTGCCTGGGGAGTGGTAAGCTGTGGGTATGACAGAAGCTTCATGTCTTTGAAGCAATGACTGGAAAAGCTAAGGGAAGCCAAACCATGAAGAGCTGAAACACCACACTGGAGGGTCTAGGTTTTATCAAGTGGAAAGTCAGAGTTTTGGGGAAAGGGTATAGCATGATCTTATCTGCAACTTGAGTCCTGAGATTTCCACCAGAAGCGGCCCAGCCATTTCTAGCTTCTGGCATCCATCTCCAGTTGTACAGCTGGGGATTTTAAACAAGGATTGCTGGATAACTTGTATTACTGAGGAAGAAACTAT